>NW_026991716.1:111510014-112135014 GCF_029215605.1 Mirounga angustirostris
TCAAGCTGGCTAAAGATATTGCAGTGAAAGCCAGAGAATGCTTCTTTACTGAGCTTCTGTAGCGAAGACTATGAAGTGTGTGCACGAAGAAACTTGACTGTTCAAGCAATCCTTCGGAATTCACAAACTAAAATAAAATCTTTAAGTTTCAGTCTTGTGGTGGCAGGGATAAAAGAGTTCATTGCCTTCAGTGAAATGTTGTTCCAAATGTTGTGAAACTCTTCTCAGAAGAGGCTAAATGACTTGTTTTTATTCCCCACCCTCCAATTATTCACCTTCAATGATAAAACTTGTAATATTTAGTTAGAGGAATGCACTGAAGGTTCTGAATACAGCTCTGAACAGTTCCAAAATCTCCTGAGTGTTGCTGGGATATGTGTAGAACCAAGGCAATTAATGTAAAGGTTTTTCATTTACTTGAATTTACAATTTTTGATATCTTTGTTAAAAAATTAGCTTCATTTTACATTCACAGATTAAAAGGCATTTTTCAATGCAACGTGAGTTAACAGTTTCAGAGAAATGATTTTAATAACATGGATTTCACATATTGAATCTGAAAACCCAACAATTTTCTTAAGTATATACTTTCCTGTGTTCTTATGCTACCTTAAAAAAATTGAGGGTTTGCAGATTGTCTCATTCTTTATTCTTTCCCCAATACTTAGCAGGGTTGGTACTCAATAATACTAGATAATACTAGGTGAGTGAATGTCTAACAAAAGAGAGCACCCAAATTTGTAGAACAAACATTTTCTTGGCAGAGATTTCTCCAAGAAAATTTTAATGCAGTCTGTATGTACAGACTTCAGATAACAAAAAGTACAAGATTTTCAAGCATAACTAGCACAAAAGGACAATATCACTTGTTTATTTCTACCACATAAGAAAACTAAGGATATAAACTTAAAATTTTCGCTCAATGATGATATATGAGTCTCTGAGCAACTAAGATAATATGATTTAATTCCATAATTTTGTGACGATATAACTCAACCTGGGAAGGAGCCTGGAGGATGGGTGCGTAGTTTGTCCATCTTGATGTTCCTCTCAAATGTCAAATGCACAGGCAAATCCACAGGGTTCAATTACTTACAGGGACTTAAGCATCAATATTCCCTGTTGCTGCGTAGTCCTCTGGGTGATTAACATAGAGAATATATTTCTAACCAAATGAAGCGCTAGCTCACTGCCTGCAGAAGTGCACTGTTGGGTGACCTGTTGTTAGAACCAATATATTTACCCCAACATTCATTTTAAGTAATAATAGCTAACATTTATTGATCACTTGCCACATGCCAGATATCCTTCTAAGTGCTTTGATTCTCTTAACCCATCAAACTTTCACAATAAATACATGTAGGAGACATTATCAGTGTTCCTGTCTTATTTTTTTATTTTTTTATGACAAGTTTACCTTTATTATGCATTTTTTATTATGTCATGGTAATCACCATACATTACATCATTAGTTTTTTTTTAATTTTTTTTATTCTTATGTTAATCCCCATACACTACATCATTAGTTTTAGATGAAGTGTTCCATGATTCATTGTTTGTGCATAACACCCAGTGCAATGTTCCTGTTTTATGAATGAGGAAACTGATGAGCAATATTACTTTGCTCAAGATTATACAGTAATAGGGGCACCTGGGTGGCTCAGTTGGTTAAGCGACTGCCTTCGGCTCAGGTCATGATCCTGGAGTCCTGGGATCGAGTCCCGCATTGGGCTCCCTGCTCGGTGGGGAGTCTGCTTCTCCCTCTGACCATATCCCCTCTCATGCTCTCTCTATCTCATTGTCTCTCTCAAATAAATAAATAAAATCTTAAAAAAAAAAAGATTATACAGTAATAAATGGCAGAGCCAAAATTTCAACCCAGGCTGATGCTACAGCCTGAGTGCTTAGCCACAGTCATGAACTTACTCTCAACTTGCCTATGAATGTGTATCCAGCACATGGACTCTGCAGAATGGATACTTTAGACCATTTCATGGAATGCAGAAGGACATGAACAATGATAACAGGAGCATTAACTAAAATCTTTCTTTTTTTTTTTAAAGATTTTATTTATTTATTTGACAGAGAGAGGCACAGTGAGAGAGGGAACACAAGCAGGGGGAGTGGGAGAGGGAGAAGCAGGCTTCCTGCCGAGCAGGGAGCCCGATGTGGGGCTCGATCCCAGGACCCTGAGATCATGACCTGAGCCGAAGGCAGACGCTTAACGACTGAGCCACCCAGGCACCCCAAAATCTACTTTCTTTAACCATGAAAGAACATCAGTGGGACTTCCTGCCAAGTATCTGATTGTGAAGAAATTGTATTGTGATCAGCAGGCTAAAGTGAAGACAGTAATAAATACTTTGAAGTAGGTGAATGAATGGATTAACCTTTCACATGGTATCAGATGGGAAAATAGTGCTCTTCTTATGGAAGTGGTTATGGTCTACAGGAGAGTGCTTTGGATTTGAAGTAAAATCAGGGTTTAATTCCCAACTCTACTTCTCATATTCTCTGCGACCTCCTAGGTTCTGCTTTCAGTGTGCCTTCTTAGAAGCTCAGTTTTTAACCTGTAACCTGGTTTAAAATTCTTGCTCTCTCTATCCCCCACCCCCAGCTTTGTTGTGATGCCAAATAAAATATTGTAAGTGCATACCCTCGTAGATTCTAAAGCAATCTGCAGATGCCCAGTATTCACACATACTTGCCGTGGGTGAAAGACATGCATCCAATTAATGTACAAGCTGTACCAAGTTATTTTAGTTCAATTAAAAAGACAAGTAGCTTATCTATAGGCCAATTTCATGGCATTTCAAGTTGGAATTTTATCTGTTATAAATCTGTTCTTAACTACTCTCATTCAGTCTTTGAGGAAACTTTAATAGACTGGAATATATTCAAGAGTATATAGGGTCAGAATCTCTCTAAGAATCAAAAGCTAAGGAGAAACTTTTGAAAGCCATGAGAAGTGCCTTATTGTTTTTAACCACTTCCCTCAAGAATGGAAGTGAAGCCAGGACCAGTAGTAAGGCTAATGGGTCATTGCTCCTTATGGGTAATGCATAAGAGTGAGCGATCCAGTCTGAAATTCCTCAAGGGAACAAAAAATCTTATGGAACACTTAAAGTTTTGTTTTAATATTTTTGAATGACACTTAGGAAATAAATGGTATAAAATTATATTAAATAATTATATGAGGAGAATTGCATCATGATCAATAGGCCAAGATGGAAGAGAGTCCTTTTTCTCCCTCTCTTCTTTCCACGGCTAACAACTATTAATAGTTTGGTGTGTATCTTTTCTTCTAGGTATCATTTTTAATGCACGTATGAGAAGGTGTATAAAAGTGTATTATGGAGTCTTATTTTTCTCACAAGTAGAATTATCCTCCACATAGTGTTAATGATTTGCTTTTTCATCTATGATGTTGTGGCTTTTTTTCCCATTTCAGTATTGGTAGATTTACATTGTTCTTTATTTTAATTGTCATGTGGTACTTCACTGAAATGTAGGTATCCTACAATTTATTTAATTATATCCTCACTGATGGCCTCTAACGCTATATCCAGCTTTTCATGATTATAGGCAATTCTATAATGGACATCTTGTATAAATATGTTTATGTTCTCCCATGAATATTTCTGTAACTAAGTCTGGCAAGATGAATCAGTAGGTCAAAGGACATATACACATTTAAAATATAATTTCCAGTGTCTATATACTAATGTCATAAAGAAGTTCTATTTATAACCAGAAACTGTCACATTCATAAGAAAAACAAATATGTTGAGAACATTTTTAAAGTTGTCAGAGCAGATTTCAGGATGTTCCAGCCTCAGTCCTCAGATACATATTTTGGTGCATTCAAGAAAAAAATCAAAAGAAATTATATAAATATCCAAAATTCCATTCTTTCTATCTCTCTATCCTCAAGAGTCTCTATATAAGAGCCATCATTGATACAGTAAGATTAGGTTGAAAATTGAGTTTTTTAAATGTTTGGGGATTTCTGGACACAGTGAAGACCCATAATGTAATCATTTGTAAAGTTTTAAAAGTTTATTATTCCAAAAAGAAAAAAAAGTCAAATTCAAATGAACTAAAACGAATAAACTTTGCTCCATGGAACATTGACATATGTAAAAATTGACACGATTGGACGAGTACATTTTTGAACTTACAGGACCTTAGGAGACTCAAACTGAGTAAAAATGTGTAATTATTTTGTAAATAAAAATGTATGGGGGGGAGCCTGGGTGGCTCAGTCGTTAAGCGTCTGCCTTCGGCTCAGGTCATGGTCCCAGGGTCCTGGGATCGAGTCCCACATCGGGCTCCCTGCTCCTCGGGAGGCCTGCTTCTCCCTCCTCCGCTCCGCCTGCTTGTGTTCCCTCTCTCGCTATGTTTCTCTCTGTCAAATAAATAAAAATCTTAAAAAAAAAAAAAGTATGGGATTCTAGATTAAAAAATCTAGAAAGTGAAATAGTTTTACAATGTTTACTAAAAGATAATAATTAGTATGTCATAAAGCATCTGGACTTTAGATTTATATGGGCTTAGAAATCAGACCCTTCTTTACAGGTAACTTCACTTTTGTCTTCAGAGCTGTTTTGTTTAAAGACTCCCTTACCCTCCATCAAGTGATCTTTCTAAAGCTTTTCAGTAGGTCTCTTCCAATTGGGTTGGGAAATCTTCAAGGAGATTATTATCCTCCCGAGTCCCAAGTCTACACAGTCTTTTGCTATTGTATTTGCCATGACTTAGAACAAAGGCAAACTATACAGGAAAATGTAGAAGTGAGCACTCTAGAATACAAAGGTGCCTAGTGTCTTCTCATGCCACTAACTTGTTGCCTTTAATAAAAAATTGTTTTTAAATTGCAAGGATTATTTTTAAACCACATGGATCAGTATGCTCCTTCAGCTGGACTTTTCAAGGAGACTTTTTGAATGCTGAAATGATTAAAAATATCTGAAGCAAAACTGCACAAAGTATGTTGTGTGGCAATTGTGGGTGGGAATACATAATAGTCTAGAGGCCCCCGCTGAGTGCAAGACAAAGACTGCTTTCCCCATCGTCCCTCACTGATGATGGTGGGCCTGGGATGTGTTTTCAGAAATAATTACTTACAGAGCACTTAGAAAAACACATGAATCACCCTCTTCACCATGCTTGTTCCCTTTTGGGGAAGTTTATCTACTAGGCTGTTAAATGGGGAGATTTACCAATTTAGTAAGAAAAATATTTACCACTTCTTTGAAGACCTCAGAATCTTTTGCAAATACACTTACGATTTTTATTACAAACCCCCTTGACACTCTTGTTTACAGTGCATTTTTACTTAATTTGAATAGTTTAATTTTGCATGAGTCACTCCTATGGGTTAACAACTTTCTATTCCAGTAATGTCTAGTCATATCATTGGGTTTTCAGTGGTGTGCTTGCTGCTCCGAAGATTTCCCTGAACTTTGCACATGAGAACTAGCAGAGCCCCATGATACCTGGAGTTAAAAGCTGCAATCTCTGCAAGGAGGTGCTAACAAGTAACCTCAAAGCCGGAAACTGTAGGCTTTAGAAAAAATAAAACCATCTTGTTAGTGAATCTCAAGATTAGATTAGAACCTCTAGTACCATTATAAATGGATTTTAAGAAAATTATATTGGAGCCTCTGCAAACTTTGGAAAAGGCTGTAGATCAAAGAAATTATAAGCTAGTAGCAAATTGTAAATAATATATTGAAATTATAGTTAAAATTAACCAGATTCAATTTTCTGAGGAGGCACTGAGCTATTAAAGATTCATGAGTTGCCTAAAATCTCAAATCTTTCCTGAGGTAATTGCTTCAGTGGACATAAAGGAAAGGTATCTTATTTGCTGCTTCACTGCTTAAACCAACATGAGAAAACCAAATTTGTGATTATTACTCGTTATGAGGATGTTTATTGCAAAATACGGTTAGCCCTTACAATTATGTGAAAAAAGATCACTAAATGTTGTTTTAGTCTTTCCCTAAAACTTACAATTGCAAAACTTACAAGTTCCCTAAACCAATTAAGCTCTACCTGAATAGGTAGATAAATGTGCTATTGAAACTTTAGGCTTCACTCTATGTAAATCTTCCATCATATCAACTGATAATTTATAAATGATTAATAGAATATTGAAGGAAATCAATTTTTTTCTAATCATATTTGTGCAATCAACCCTCAAAATAGGATTATTGAAAAAATCTTCTATCAGAATTTATTCCATTTGTCAAATGTTCCTGCCTGAAACTGCAGCAATGTAGACTTCTGAGTTTCTGGATTTCCTTCTGGGGACCTTCAGTGTGTAAAAGTGCTCATTATCCCAAACACAGCCTTATTAATTCTTGTGGTCCAAAGTGAAAATTCAGGGAAGTAGAACCCAGAACGCCTTCGTACTGTTCTTTGCTTCATGCCTTTGGAAATCTGTGGGAGGCTCTATCGCACTAGACAGAACATTGGAAATAGGATTATATATAAAGTTTACCACCAGATTTTTTCCAAATGGTGCTTATATGAACATTTGTAACTTGTATTTTTATGAGGATTGAGTGATCTCCGGGTTTGCTGGTTGTGCAGAGCGCGTGTCTGTGGCGGAGGACATTCTCCCCCCAACCCCGGGTTAGCATGCTCCAGATCACCCACATAGCCCCACCACATGCATTTACTGTGGGACTTGAATCCTGGGCTCTGTCGCTTTCTACCCATTTGCTCATGGGCAAGTTCGCTAACCACTCTGAGCCTGTTTTCTCATCTGCAAACATGAAGAATAGTAATACGTTCCGAACAATTAAATGAGATAAACCTAAATGATAAAATCAGCATATAAGTGCCTATTTAAAAAAATATTACAGCTTAAAGCCATCTAATTCATGTGGTGTTTCTTGAAATAATAGTTATATTTTGGTTACTGGTCGAAATCCAAAAGCTTAGGCCTGAATTGTCAGATGACAGACCTGATTGTCAGATGACAAGCCTCGGCAAATGGTGATGAATTTTGAAACCAGAGGCACTGCTCATCTTTGTTCTCGACTATCGTTTCAAGGCTATTTATCGAGTGAACAGCCTTAGCAAGTGAAGTTAGTATCCCCTTGTGAAACAAAGCACAGTTTTGCGTACAGCCTTGGAAGATACAGATGGTGCCTCCCTCCAGAGCAGGGGACAAGTATGCTTTCTGCCCAAAGTAAAAGATTTGGTTTCTTTACACTGGAAGTTCCTCATGTGTAACACAACCCCCTGGAGTGCACATATCAACAGGTGCCCATTTTATCTCCCTGCGGGAAGGGAGGTTCCGAGACCCGCACCAAATATACTAATGCTCATGCTACCCTCTGTGCTGTGAGGAATACCATCGTTTGACCCTCTTGTAGGTCTCATATGTTTTGCCAGTAGCCATGAAATTATGTCAGGCTAACTTGTTATCTTGCAAATCAGGTAACATTTCAGACCCTTCATAGTCTTTTTTTTTTTTTAAATAGCTTTATTAAGATATATTTCACGTAACACAAAATTCAAAAATCTAAAGTATATGCTTCAAAAGCATTTAGTATATTCATGGAGGTGTGCAACCATCATCATGATCTAATTTTAGAACTTTTTCAACACCCCCAAAAGAAACCCCGTATGCACCAACAGTCATTTCCCATTCCCGTCCTTCCCTCCCTCTCCCAGCTGCCTTGGGCTGATGTTCAAGCATAGGAGGGGAGGGTGGAAGCAGGAACATGGTTAAGAGCCCTTTGTAGCACTTAGCAAAGATGAGAGGTGTCCGAATAGAAGATCTGCTTTAGAAGTAGAGTCAATAGGATTTCCTGACCAATTGCATCTGCCAGAAGGATTTGCTGATGGATTTTCCGTGCGGCGTGAGAGAATGAGTAAAGGATGAGTTGGCCATTTCTGGCCTCAGCAGCTGGAAGGATTAAGTTGCCATGAAGTGAATTGGGGAAGACGGTGGGTGTAGCAACTTTTGACTGGGAGGAACGAGAGTTACACTTAAATGAGGTTAAGCTGACAATGTCTGTTAGACATTATAGCGAGGTTGAATAGACAATATATAGTATTCTAGAGGTCAGATGAGAAATACTGCTTTAAGATATGAATTTGGGAATTTAGAGCCATGAGACTGCATGAGATCATCCAGGAAGTACAAGAAGAGAAACAGTCCTAGGACTGAGCCTGGAGTCACTTCACCCTGGAGAGGTCAGACAGATGAGGTAAAACTAGTCACATCAAAGAGCAAGCACACAGTTTTGGAGGTTTCTTGCAAGAACATTGCAAGTGTTAACATATCCTCTTTGTTGCCAGATGTGAAAATAATCTTTTGGGAAATGTGTGCTCAGACCTTGGTGTGATTTATATAATAGGCAATTGACTAGCAAATTCCATTTGCTTCCTAAGAGAAAGAAAACATTAAATGATAAAGAATTTTAAGAGAAGGGGCTTCAGACCTATCGAGAAGAGCTTGACCAGGGTTTCCCAGGCAGGGTGTAGAGAAGGCCAAGCTCTGGTATATATCAAACAAAAGCAAATAAACGAGTGTACACTGTTTTATGGATCTTAGTGGACATATAATTTCATTTATGATATTATAAAAGCCTTGCGAGTTGAATTTTACATATTGAGAAGAAAATGAAGTACCCACTGTTTCATTCATATTCATTGCTTCTACTATACATGCCAGAACACCAGAAATACTTTACTTTTATGTAAAACTAAGGTGGTGTCCTATGGGATGCCAAACATCTGGGTGAAACTGAAAAAAAACAGTCATCAGTGTTTATTACTACCTGGATATTTGATGTCATGGAAATGATAAATCATAATTAGCATTTCAATTTGTCAAACAGATGTTCATTGAAATACAAACACAACCTAATCTACAAGCTGGAAGGACGTTTTAGATGACCCATAGTTGTTCTTCTGCTTCTCAAAGTTAAAGAGAAACAGAATTTATTAACATAATCCAGTCAGTGATGTGTAAACATAGGGTGTGTTACTTTATAAATTTGAGATTTTGCACTGAAATGATAATGTGTTGAAATTGATTTCGCCGGTTGTGTTTTAATGCTATTAATGACTGAAAACAGCAGCAGACAGAATTATAAATTAGACTTAGGTTTCAGGCATATTGCATATTTTCACCAGGTTTGTTTGTTTGTGTTTTAACTCTAAATCTTTTTTTATAAGTGACATTGACATAGTAAAATCCTGTCCATGGTGAACGATTATTTGTCTTCAGCAGGCTACAAGGATTTGATTTTATAATGAGTGGAAGGATTTCTCAAGTAAACTATCTCTGGTTCCCAGTTCCTTTCTCAAATCTTTAATATTTCCCAATACTTCCCTGTGGTTGATTCCTAAGATATATTGCCCTGACAGGAACTCTGGAATTCTGGGTGGTAGAGGAAGTGTGCGGGCAGGCTCTGTTAGCTGTAGCTTATTCTATTTCCAGCTTGCATTTTCTATTTTTAGTCTTCTAATTTTTGTGACCTATTTTCCTTTCCCTCAATGATTTTTGTTTTTGAAATAGTTTTGAAATAGTCTTCCTCTTACTGCTTAAGGAAATTCTCAGGAATAATGAAAAGCACCAGGAGCATTAAAATGGTTAGAGAAAAGGCAATATTGTTATAAGTAATGCACCTCAAAACAATCATTTGGAAAAAGGACAATACTCAATTGGAGATGTAAATTCTGGGATGCTTATTTTTTAATTGCTCACTAGTTTGTTGACCCACATATGTATTTGCATCTTTCCTTGAAAAAGAAAAAAGATTGTTGGTGGTATATATGTACTTCTCTATAGATTGTATAACTTGATATGATGTTTACGTCTTAAGAGAATGTTTTCCTTTCTCTTTGTCAGTACCAACATGTTGTTTGTTAAATATACCACTAGAAGGAAAAAGGAATGTATAAATGTGAGAGAAGAGAGCCAGGTATATACAGTGTGGTAAATTAGAATTGAGAATAAGTTAAATTTTTTTTTTTAATAACATACTTTAGAGACTCAGTAAAGGAATTTTAAAGGAACAGGGATATAGATGTAGCAGGAAGAGGAAGGATTGTTTAACTCAAAGCCCATTACTGGAGGATAGAAGGTCATGAGATATATTAAATCATATGTAATTATAATGAAGAGAGGGTGAGAAATAGAAAAGAAGGTGAATTATCAGAAATGAAGTTAGAGAAGGGACATAATATTGATCAGATTTTCAGAAAAACCTACAAATAAACCCATTCCATATTAACACTAGCCATAGATCCAAGATTTTTCAAAACCAGCTTTCTAGGGATGTACATTGTGAATAGAAGGGGGCTTTGGCACATGGCCATTGTGGTTTCTGGCCCTGCACTATGGAGTGAGATGATTGGAATTAGAAAAGTCTATACATCATCTTTCCACAAGGTAATCAGCCCCTTGTGGATGCATATAAATAGGAATTCAGATATTCTTGTGTTTCTCAGAATACTGCCATACCCAGACCTCTAATAAGGAATGGCATCTCCTATTAATGAGTCTATGGCTTCCATTCACAACTTATCAGACTTAGAGATACTGAAGATGGCCAGGATGCTGATGATGGTGGGATACAGGAGGCCTAGGGAGAAGATGCAGGGCAGGGAAGCCTGAGATGAGTGAGAAGTGGAGAGACTGGAAGCCTTGCATTCTGACCCATGAATATTCACTGGAGTTACACTGTACCTTTTTCCCCCCCCAAAGAACCACAGTGTTACAACCACAAAGACAACATGGACAGTCATGACATACACTTACTGTTAACATTGTACAGGCATCATTATTATAAACTATCTCCAGAGGAGATTGTTAGCTTCATATTGTGGAAATAAACACAGCAAGAGGGAAAAAGAAATGAAACCATCTTCTTGCCATTTCTCATTGGAGCTAGTTTAGAATGAAAACAAACCCAAACACTCTTAAGCCCAGCAGCAACATTTATACCAATTTTCCTAATTTAACTCCTTTTCTTTTTGCTAAGGAGGAACAGTTGTATTTTTGTCATTAATAGCAAAGGGACAGTGCCTAAACAGCCTATTATACATTCTTCTGGGAAAGCATATTACAAATAATTGAAAACAAACCTGATTCTGTGAACTTGGCAGCAAATGTATAACAGAAAGTAATTCAGCCCTGGACCCTGGATGATTGATTAAATGTTTCATTCCCTTTACCTTTCATTCACACTGTGTTCGTCAAGAGGAAAGAAAAAAGGGAATGTTGTGAACCAAAATCCACTTTAGACAAACAACTTGCAATCATGATCAGTGACCTCATATCAGCTGTTGATTCATTTTTCTCACGCTTTAATGTTTCTAATATTCACAAGTCTGCATGAATTCCTGCAGAAAAGGAGGCCCTGGCTTTCAGCACGTCCCCACCCCCTGCCAGCTAACCGGCATCACGAGCTGTATCCGAGCTTCTTTGAGGGCATGGCCCTGCGGCTTCCTGCGGTCAGTTATTAGTGTGAGTCCAGCAAAGGAACAAGAACACTGTGTACTCAGTAAATCTACAGAAAACTTCATCCCCTGGTTGTGTGGGAGGAGAGGTCCCTTGGTGCTCTCTGTTTCTTTGAAAGGACTGGAGATCTGTTGGTGCCGTACAGATGTCAAGGGTGTGCAGAGCCAGCATCCTACAAACCCACTAAACAAATGATTATGATCCAACTCTCTACAGACTAATGGGAGGACCCCAAACTGAGGAGGCTGTTGACACGGATCGTGTTTGTGGTGTTGTTGCTCCATAAAGCATGCGGTGTTAACACTGAGCCTCCTGGATGAAGCCCTTTTTGAAAACCTTGATGTTTTTGAATGTTCTGTGACATCACAGTGTGTCCTGCAAAGCCGGCAACTCCCAAAAAAATCTTCAGTATAAGGTCAGATTTACAGAGAGTCCCTTCCCACATCACATCCTTTTCTTCTTCATCTTGGTCTTCTCACCAACAACTGCCCACATGTCAGGGGTTCCGCAGCCTCCTCTTCCTGCAACTCTCGTGTTGGTACTTGGTCACCTGTCTGTCATCTTTCATCAGCCCTAATGGCCATCGTGTCAGCAGATGGAAATATAGGCCATCCCCAGAGCCACAGCCTGGCAAAGAGCTGGAGGGCATATGATCAGGCAGCCCTCTGATCTTTGTCTTTGTCTCTTGTGTGAAATTGGTTATGAATAAGAAGGCAAAATGCAGGCTCATGTCCTGCTCTTCTTGATGCATAGTCTCCCATGGATGTGTATCCTTCTTAGCATTTCCAGAATCACCTTTCCATTGTGGGAGGGAACTTTGCCACTGCTGCTAATGTTGTCTGAGGCTGTCCAGGTAGGTAATAGGTAACTTCTGTAAAGGGTGCAGCACATCCTGCTTAGCAGAGATACACATAACCATTTGTATTATTTTTCTTACTTTCTCAAGAGTAACAACAACTAGCGCTTAATGGTTTTTCCTATGTGCTAGGCATTCTTCTGTTCAGGTTGTATGCCTTATCCCTTTTAATTCAGCAAACAGTATGATAAGTTTGTATTTGCCTTTTCCATAGAAAACTGAGACACAGAGATTAAGGTGCCTAAATTCATACAAGCAGTCAGAAGCAGAGCCAGAATTTGAATCCAGGTGGTCTGTTCCCAACATATAAGGTCTTAAACTGTGATTAACTATCTGAAAACACACACAGACACATACACACACACACACAAAATTATACAAAACATCAGGCACAAGCTTAGCCAAAATTAGGAAAGCATACATGTACAAACATCCTTACCATCTTATACACAGACTCATTGGTACTCAGATTTATAAACCCACTGAAATAAAGATCCCTCAGTTAGGGAAAGATGAAATTTTGTTCTGCGAGAAAAAATCTCAATATTTTTGTTTATTATTTTACTCTTTGTGTAATGAAAAATCTTAAGATTGGAGAGGGGAAGCCTGTACTTTCCTCTTACAAAGCTAAGCTAGAGGCCATAATTAGATAATAGAACACATGATTTCACTTGAAAGCATAGAAATTTGACCAACCATGGATGTGCAATTTCACTCTAAAGGTAATATGAAATGAAGCAGGACAAGAGTTTAAGAGAGAGAGGAGGAGCGAGAGAGGGAGAGAGAGGGAGGGGAAGGGAGAGAGAAATAAAGATATGGATATGGAAGAAGACAACAAAAAATTAATAACATGAAAGCAAAAGGAAGATGAGAGAGGAAGGTGGCAAAGAAGGGAACAGTTAGAGAATGAGCCTGTCCATATATTGGTGAGAGTAGGGAGCAGATAGGTAAGTGTCTGAGGGTGAAGGCATGTGGGCAGTCACCACAGGGAGTCCAGTTTGCAGACATATATGTTAGGGATGTTAGAAATACAGGTAGCCTAGGGAACATGCTCAATCCTGAGAACCTTGTGTCTATGTTCAAACTCTTCTCTAAGTATTAGTATGACTCCATAATCTAAAGTCTCTTATATCTTGTTGTTTGAGGTAGAACTTTTCAGAACAATAAACTAGTTGAGGTCATCAATGGCCACCCCAAAATGCTGCTTTTATGGAAATGGGAGAAAAAAATCAAAATAATGTATTTATACAGCTTTTCATTTATGTACTTGCAACCCACACACACACACATGCACGCGCACACACACACACACACACAATTGCTCTCTGAGGAACCCTTGAGTCAGAGAATAAGAATGGAAGAGAGAGACTGGATTTCTTTTTCAAGCACGCATCTAGGTTTTGTTCCAGTCTAATGACACAGGATCTGGCGCAGTATTTAGACCTCCTGCTCCAAGATTTTTTAAATTTTAAACAAGTGTTCCCACACAAGGACTGAGAACAAAACAGGAAAATGTTGCTTAAGTTTTCCTTTGTGCTCTTATTATATGTCTTTCAAGTGTACTGATTGTTCTGTCCTTCCAATGTGGGTCACTGTGCTCTCGGTTGCTTTTTTTCTGTCTGGGACTTTCTCTAGGAGCTCTCCACAGTAAAGAAAAGCATGTTAGTTTTACAGATATTTGTTTTTGTTATTAACATATTATTTTCCCCTTCTTCCTATAATTTGAGGTTTTAGTCCTTCCTACCTAGTAAATTTTACTATAAACTTATCAACTAATTCTTTCACACACCAGTGAATGGTTTTTACTTACTCAAATACTTAAATACTAAACCTGTCATAACCAATTTCATTTATTATGATGTTAGTAAGACCTTGGGGATTGTTAGTTCTTTTCTGGATAATTGATGCTTTAGACTTCAACTCTCAGACATGTTCTGGTTCTGGTTTAGAGCTTCGCATCTGTTTACTGGGAAGCTCTCTCCTGCTATGGATCATTGCCAGGAGGTGTTAATCAGGTCTAAGACTGTCCTTAGCTTAGTGATCCTTTGTCCTTTAGTCGACCCCAGGAGGCCGAGCATCCGATCTGGTGGCGGGTCCTGAGTGGTGCCCTGGAGCACGGTACACAGTCTACCTCAGCAAGTCCAGAATGGATAAAACTAGTAAGATCAATTTGACCCAAATTTATGAAGAAAAGCCAAGAGCTGGGGAAATCAAACAGTAGAGATAATTCCAGAGGAGAAAGAGGACAACAAAGAGAAAATGGAATTAGAATCCTGGGGTCAGTCATAGATAGGACCAGAATGGAAGTAAAGCAAGTAAGAGAATGGTGGGAGGGTGCATGGAAAAGTTCTCTCTCCAGGGGTGAGCTTCTTGTTGCTGGAAGTCTGCAAATAGTGCCTAGATTACTGGCTGTTATTTCTTCAACAAATGCTCACACAACCTCTACTCTGTGTCGTGTTTGAGCTGAGGAGTTCAGCCAACAGAGTCAGACTAGAAATGGAACAAATCCTAGCTATATGAACTTAGCCCTACTTGTCAAAAGGTCAGTATCTGTTTTCTCTTCTTAAAGAGATAATAATATCAACCTCGAAAACGGTTGTTGTAAGTTTTAAGTGACTGACTACTCTATGAGTTAGTCTACACGGATCACACGCAAGAGTGTCTGTATTCAGTAAGGACCCAGTGATAGCTATTGTTTTTATGTGCAAGGTACTATGTTTTGCAAAGGCATTTCCGAAATAGCTATGAAGGTGGAATAGATGACTGATGAAACTATTCTCTTAGTCTCTCTCTGGTTGAGGCACACCCCAAACAAAATTTGGGGCAAAGCAAATGTTAGAGGAAAGTGAGAGAACGTTCCTTCTGGTGACTTTTGCTCATGGCCTGCTCTGAAGTGACTCCTCTTAGATTCTTTCCTGGCTATGAATATCAGATGATGTCTGTGTCCCTATATAGTCTTAGCTTGACAGCACAAAGATTTAGTAATGGCATGTGCATTTGATAAAATTTAAATGAGAAGCTCTCAAAAGAGATTGAGGAAACCTATTTTGACAGCTCTTCTTTTATCCTTGCAAATATTAAATACTTTAACTAGCAAAAGAAAAACACAAGTAATAAAAAATTTTTAACTTAGTCGTTTAAAAAATTATTTTTGAAAATAATTATAAAATTTTTAAACAGATGTATAATGAGCACCTGCATGTCAAGGTTCTTTTAGAGCAAACATAAAAGGGTGGGGGGAGTTATATTTGTATTTAGTAATCGTTTTCTCTTTTTGAAGATTTTAGCAACTTAGTTGTCATTGTTCCTTTTATACATCATGACCAGTGGGAATGATACCCGGATCATTCATTCAGTTATGATGGATTATAGTTCACCCATCTGGGCAAGTTTCAGATGACACTAACCTAAGCTTTTTTGAGCAAGTGGCTTAGAAATAAATGTTTTTCTGGATTGCTTTGAGTTGCACAAAGCAAGAAGACCACCAGAAACTTTTGAAAAAAAGGACCATATCAGTTTTGAGACTTTGAGAAAATTGAAACTCCTAAAGTAGCTGAGATTTGCCTCTATTTTTTTATTTTTCTAAAAAACTTTGCCCTTCTCTGTCCATAGGAGTTAGACAGTGCTGCCACATAAGAGGTGCTGTTGGTAGAAAGAATAGGTAACTGGTACAAAGTGAAAGAGAGAGAGAGAGAGAGGGGAGGGAGGGAGGGAGGGAGATGTTCTTTGATCAGTAGAGAAGCTATGCAAACCTTTGGAGTACAATATTTAACTAGTTTCACTAGGAGAGAAGAAAAATAAAAACATGACAAGTACTCCTTGAAGAGAACTGATTTTATCATTATGCTGCAATTTATTAATGACTATTGTTTTAATAGTGAAGAATCTGTTTAAATATTTCGTGGAGATATGAAAGCTTTTATCCAGAAATGACAAATGCAAGAAATGTAATTCTAAGAAGAAGGAGGAAAAAAAAAGAAAGAAAGAGAGAAAGAAAGAAAGAAAAACAGGAGAAAAAAAATCTAAGTTTTGGGGGCATTTGGAACCAAGTAGGTGTCAAAGCAAAATATCGTCTTGTGGAGAGTGAAAGACCTGTTAAGACTAAGTCAAGGGTAGAGTAGTCAATGATACAGTCATATTTGTTAAACGGTTCATTAAGCTGACATTTCCCTGTATTGAGATAGGTTAGTTAAGGAGGTTAAAGTCACACACAGTCCTTGACATTTTATGTATTAAAATATTACTTTTCAAGTAGCTCAGTGGTCATCAAGCATGGAAGAATCATCGTTTTGCTCAGGTTTGTAAAACTTGTAAACTTCTAATGGTAGTGGGATACTTATTAAGGACCATCCAAACTAAGTCACTGCATTGTACTATGCATGCAAAAAGTCTTTGTAGTTCTGTTAAGTAAGAATATTGAGATACCTGAAGGGATGTACACCTTTATACAAATGTACCCTATTATTTGTCTCTTCAGCAATGGCTCTACCATTATCTTAAATAATTTTTGTTGACTTATCCAAATATTAGGGCTACAGAGATACTCCTATATCTTTTTAGGTACTTGAACTATTGCAGCTCTAGGGAGATTTATTCAATCATAGTAAGCAAAATTCATGCTAAAATTCTTGATGTATATCCAATAAATGGATTTTAAAATATAGGTAAAACACATACAAAATCAATTTTTAAATGACATACCCAATACACAATTTTGAATGTTTGAGGAAAGAGTTAACTCATTGAAAGTTCTATAATAGTCTCTAATATTGGGCTCTGACACTGATTTATTCATTCAATAAATAATTATTGAGAATCCACTGTGTACTACTCACTATGTTCAGCACCAAGACTACATTGGAAATAAGACAAAATTCCCATTCTCATTTAACTTACAATCTAGTAGCAGACACAAGCAAGTAAAAAGGCAGTGATAATAGGGGAGAGTCACGGGAGCTCAGAGAATTCACAGGAGGGTCTCCTAGACAGGACATGGAGATGTTCGTGGAAGGAAAGAATTGGCATCTCAGCTGAGACCTGAAAGATGTATAAAGTTATATCTGTGTAAACAGGGAGCAATGGGGAGACAGAAAAGGAGTTTGAAAAAAGGAGCCCGGAGATGAGATAGACCACAGCACAAAAGGGGAAGTGAAAATGACTCAGTGATTTGGAATATAGTAAGTAGCCAATAAGTATTTTTGAATAAATGACTAAGTGAATGAATGAGAAATATTGAAGTGTGAAGAGGCAGACCAGAGATAAAGCTTTGTAAGCATGTGTTATAAGCCTTCAAAGTACTTCATTTTCTGGATGCACAAATGAGCAATGTTTGAATTAATAAAAATCATAAAAGTGTTGGCTCTTTGTTGGAGCAAATAACAAAATACGGGGTAAAAGAAATTGGAAAGAGGACTTCGATAAACTGTGTTTGATATAACTAGAAAAAATGGACTGGAAAAACATTGATTCCATAATGCCCCATTTCCTCATTAAGGCCCTAAAGATTCTTGATAGGAAAATCTCTAGTCTGAAATGTTTAAATATTTTATTAACTTGTATTATAAATGACATATTATGCCTCATTATTATCTAGCCAATGTATTTTTATTACCTAGGCCTTAATTTTCATATATTCATATATTTTCATATATTTAAGACTTTAAAAATAATGCATTGATTTGAAAAGGCTTTAAAAAATTGCAGTGAAACTTTTTTGATAAGGTAAGGAAGGTTATATGTAAGTGATGAATCATTAAATTCTATGCCTGAAACCATTTTTACCATACATCAACCAACTAGAATTTAAATAAAAACTTAAAAGATAAGGATGGGTATTTTTTTTTAAAGATTTTATTTATTTATTTGACAGAGAGAGACAGTGAGAGAGGGAACACAGGCAGGCAGAGTAGGAGAGGGAGAAGCAGGCTCCCCGCTGAGCAGAGAGCCCGATGCGGGGCTCGATCCCAGGACCCTGGGATCATGACCTGAGCCGAAGGCAGACGCTTAACGACTGAGCCACCCAGGCGCCCCAAGGATGGGTATTTTTAATAACTATTCAGTTATGTATAATAAAACCAAACAATCCATAAAGATAATGGTTTAGTAAAAAAAATTTCTGCTAGAAACAAGGTACTATGTAATTTTTAATTCTTTTTTTTTTTTTAAAGATTTTATTTATTTGAGTGAGAGAATGAGAGACAGCATGAGAGGGAGGAGGGTCAGAGGGAGAAGCAGACTCCCTGCCGAGCAGGGAGCCCGATGCGGGGCTCGATCCTGGGACTGCAGGATCATGACCTGAGCTGAAGGCAGTTGCCTAACCAACTGAGCCACCCAGGCACCCCTGTAATTTTTAATTCTTATTGATTGTTACTGCTTGTGTATGGGGTTTAAGGAATTTTTAATTTAAAATAGTTTATTGGTTTTCATCTACTTTCTTGTAAATAATAGTATATCAGTTTTATAGGTTGGACACTGAGATAGCCAGATATAATTGCACAAACCACTGGGTAAGGTCTACCTTGCTCTGACTAACAAAATTAAGTTGAGTAGATCTTAAGTTTAAATACATTGTTTTACGACTTGGAAAAAACACTTAATGTGCTTTTCCCAGCTGAGAGGAACCTGTCAAAATGAAATTTTGGTGTAATAAAGAATGAAGTTAACTTATGTCTAACTAATGTTAAAAAAATCTAGTAGACTTAGATGTAAGGAAATTATGGATCAAAGCTGTTAATTTCCTAATTTTCTCTAAATCAACTTAACTCAAAATGCTTGGGTAGAACATGATACAAAGGATAAGTGACTTTAATTTCATTTTGTGGAAATAACATACTCAAAGATTTACTCACCTAATATCAGAAAAATCTGATTAACTATTTTATGAAATTGCTTTTTAGGTAGAAAGGTAGTTGAATTTGCTAAATATTCAAGATTTATGTAAGTTTCATTTATTCAGAAATTTTTTTACTTAACACTTAATTTTTGCTAAATACTGTCCCATATGCTGGGGATTATATCAGTTAATAAAATTCCTGAATTCTTGTGATTTATGACCCAAAGAGTGGAGAGAAATAATCATTATGATAAATAGGCAAAGCATACTCATGGTATGTTAGAAGAAAAGTACTAAGGAGAACACTGAAGCAGGTAGGGGGAAGATAAATGCCAGGATGAAGTTTGCCCTGTAATTAGTCACTGAAAGACTCACCAAGAAGACCTCATTTAAGCAAGGGTAGAAAGAGATGAGAAACTGTGCATTGCAGTACCCAGGGAGAGAACATTCCAGGCAAGGGAACCCCAAGTGCTAAATCCTTGAGGATAAAATCCTGTCTGACATGTTCTAGCAAAGATGGCGGTCTGGCCAGAGCAATGTGAATAGAAAAAGAGTAAGAAAAGAGGTCTCGAAGTTAATGTTTTCTTTGGCAGTGTTTCAGGGTGGAAATGGCATTGAGATAATTTAGGATCTTGTAGTTCATTGCAAAAATGTTGGCTTTTATTGGTCATGAAATAGGCATTGGAAGGGTTTAAGGACAAGAATGACATGAACGGAGTTATATTTTCAAAGGAATTTTTAGAGAGATCCCTGGAACAGATGCTAACCTCGAGAATCTGCAGAACAGTTGTTGAGGCACTAAGTGAAGAGGAGAAACTAAAAGCTTTTGCTCCCGTTCAGGAAATGATGACTTTTGTGCAGTCTGCTAATGATGAATGTGATTATGGCATGGGGCTTGAGTTGGGAACGGACCTCTTTTGCTGTGGTTCACACTACTTTGGTTAGTTGCTAGCCAGCTTTTGCTTCTAGCATATAATCTGTTGAAGAGGAATTTCTGCCGAAATTACTAAAGATCTGCTGACAGAAGCGAAGAGAACATGGACCAACTTGCAGCGTAACGAGGGCTGGCTTTGGTGCACAGTATTTTACATCGTTAATATTAAACTTGTGATTTTTGTTTTTAGGGAATACAGAGAATAAGTTGATGGAAACATTTAGTAAAGACTTTTTGAAAAACCAGCTGTTATGGTTGCAAGTACACTGTACAGAAATAAGAGTGGTAGCAGGGAAAACTCCTGGGAAGCTATTGTGGTGCCCGGGGCGGTGGGGGCAGCAGGGGGAGATGATGAACGTTGGCAGCAATATGGTTTTAAGGGAGGTGGTAAGAAGTGTTTGGATACTGGATATATTTTGAGGGTAAAGCCAAGAGGATTTGTGGACAAATTGGATGCCTAAAGAGAGAAAACAAAGCAGTCAAGCGGGACTCCAATTTGGAGGACTGAGTAAGTGAAAGGATGAAATTATTTATTTTTCTTTTCTTTTCTTTTTTTTTAATTTAAATTCAATTAGCCAACGCATAGTACATCATTAGTTCTTGCTGCAGTGCTCAATGGTTCATTAGTTGCATATAACACCCAGTGCTCATCGTATCACGTGCCCTCCTTAAGGCCCATCCCCCAGTTACCCCATCCCCCCACCCACTTCCCTTTCCACATCCCTGAGTTTGTTTCCCAGAGTCAAGAGTCTCTCATGGTTTGTCTCCCTCTCTGAAGACTTCCCATTCAGTTTTCCCTCCCTTCCCCTATGATCCTCTGTGCTGTTTCTTATATTCAGTGAGGTTGGGAAGATTGTGGGGGATGAAGATCAGGGGGGGTTGAAGATCAGAAATTCAGTTTGAGATACAAGTTTGAGATGCCTATGTGGCAGCTACATCAGTATATCCAGAAGGCAGTTGGAGTCTGCATTCTGACCTTCAGAGGAGAGGTTAGGCCTGGAGATACATACAGGTGTGCGAGACATCAGTATAGATGGTATGTATGTATGTATGCATGCATGTATTTTTGCCACAGGGTGTGTTTTACTTTCATTAATCATATAAACAATTACAGATGGTATATACATTGGTGAGCTTTGATGGGATCACTAAGTAAGTGTGGATAGCAGAGAAAAAAAGAGGCCAAAAACGCGATACTGTCTTGCTCCAATATTAGAAAATCAGGGAGGAAAGGAGGGAGGTAGTAAGCAGTGAGGGAGAGGGAGAAAGGTAGCTGGAGGGGTAGGAAGACCAGGACAGCGTGGTGTCCTGGAAGTCATGGGAGTAACCCATTGTTTTAAATGCTACAACAGATCCAGTATGGTCAGGACTGAAAATCGATCATCTGGGGGTTTCTATTGACCACCCGGAGCCAGAACCAGAGCCTTTGCTCTGTGCTAGAAACACAGTGACAAATTCCTGCACTATCTCCTTTTCCTAAGCTTCACACAGCTTACCCCCTTTCACCAGATACATGCTTTTTTCCCCCTCACAGGATAAAATAAAAGTGATTAGGCTCCCTTTTCAAAGTTATTATAATTTTACTCTCCCTCTCTGAAACATCATATTAAGCATGACTGGGTTTAAGGGGTTCCCACAAGTCTCAGCCACTTATTTCTGTACAGATTCTTTGGCCACGCCTACAGACAGCTGATCTCATCCTACACACGTGGATTTTCTTGTTGTATCTCCTGGGATCACCTCACTTTCAACTTGTTGTTCTTATGCCACTGGTACACTTAAAGACCGGTGATAAAAATGGGATTTTTAAAATGTATGAACAAAGTATACCACACAGCACGTTGTCAACGCCATCCTCTTCCACTACTCTTTCCAAGTTTCTGATGATTATTAATGATCCTTAATGATCGTTCTCACACCCATCCATTTACTCAATAAACTTGTATCATTGGGGAACATATTAGGTCTATAGCTCTTCCAGCAATCTAAAGCAGATGCAATAATATAAATAGAAAAACATAATAATAAGGGGCAATTATCCATACTAGAAAATTGATTATTTGCTGTGAAAACTATTTTTAAGTTGTATTCTAATCACAAAAGTAAAAACACCATAGAGGCGCAGAGGTCTTATCCATCTGCAAAGGAAATGTGATTTAAATAGTATGCTTACAACGAATAAAAACAGAATTATTTGGATAGGTAGAGTATAATATTGACTTAGACGCTTGGTCATAAAAAAGGGTATTTCTCTTGAGTTTTTTTTTCTTTTTATTTATCTGTGAAAATAATTTCAGAGAAGTGTGTAATTTTAAAATCTAAAAAGCCGCTGTTAATCAGGCTGATATTTTCAGTTGGAATGAATTCCTTTGACAGCATGAACATATACTCTCCAACATGTCTGTAATGGAAATCATTTCAGAAGACACCAGACCACCACAGACTTCCCACGGCCTCTCAGCAAGGCAGCGGTGGTCTTAAGGACTGACACTTTTCATCTTTTTGAAGATAGACACCCTCCAGTTGTCACCCCCCAAGGAGATCAGGAAGTATGCAAAGCTATCCAATGGACTTGGAATTACACAGCAAAGTGCCAGTGGACATATCCTATCTAATATTATGATTTATTTTGAAGGAGAGTGGGGGAAAATGACGGAAGGATGCTGCACACAGCGTGGCCAAACATCTGGCTGGTTTTATATCCCAGAAACAGCTTGGGACTAACTCACAAGATCTCTTGGCAGAGTAGCTTGATGAAAATACCAAAGCTGTGAGGAGAAGTGTTCTTTTGCCGAATCCTTTATGTCACTGTCATATGGTTTATTAACCTAAATGAGAACATGTGCACCGCTTTTTTTTTAAAGTTCTTGTATGTTTCATTGAGGAACTTCTGATTCCGTATACAGTACAGATATGGCTCCAACAGCATTTACACCAAGTAAACCTTAATAATTTTCAGAAACATTAATCCTGGACTTGTGGTGATGTCTTCCTTTCTTTCAAATGGTACTTTTGGAAACAATGAAGGGAGAGTTTGATAAGATACAAACTTAAGCATGAATGCAAGGGCACTGGTGATTTCTCGGATGCCAAAATCTCTAAGGGGGACTAATTTTAATTGCTTCATGCATCTGCTTGTTCAAGCTTTACATTTAATTGATACATTCTTAAGTCATAGAGACAACTTAATTTTAAACATATTTCTGGCTCACCTGCTAGATACCAGAACTGTGGAATGTGCAAGTCCTACTTAAGTCTTCTAGAATTTCCTCCCTTAGAGGGAGGGTATTCAGTACATTGAGGTTCAGTGTTTTAGAAGATTTTGCATTCTCTCATCCTCAAATGCGTTAAATGAATTTATTCTCCACTAAATATCCAAGGTAGACTCAGTTAGCTGGGACATTTCATATTTTTTTTATCCTGAACCATTTTGAGTTTATTCTTTGTGGCATCAGAATTAGTTTCTCATCTCAGAGTTTGCTATATTTATTTTTCTAGTGATTCAGTAGTTTATTGGCAGTCAGTTTGTAAAATCTCTCAGGGATTATCTAAATGCAGGATGTTAGGAATAGAAATACATATCATTGCCTCTCCTGTCAAAAAACATAATTAACACACATGATTTATCGTCTTGCAAAAGTGGATGAGAATTCCAGTGGGTGACCTCAAGTCACAGTTTCTCAGTGTATGTACGGACCGCCCTCAGCCCAGCACACATTCTTCTCTTCTTGTATTCCTGTCTCTTTAGCCTCCTGTAAGTGTGTGTGAATGATGACTGAATTTGTGTGTGTGTGTGTGTGTGTGTCTGTCTGTCTGTCTCTCTCCATGTGTATGTTTTCCATCTAAACCCTGCCAGTTTAAAGTTTTTGGACAATTTTGATATAATTTATCACATAGAGAATACTGCATTTACCAAGGACAGAAAAAGTAAAAGTACTGTACTTCTTCCTTTGAGTATATTGAGAGTTTCCTCATTCCTTTTCATCATACACGTAATTCATTGTATAGATGTATAACTTATTTAACCAGCCATTCATTATTGACAGGTATTAGATTGTTTCCAGTCTTTTGCTATTACGAAAAAAATGCTGTAGGAATATATATATGTAGGATATTTCCCAGAAGTAGAATTTCTAGGCCCAAATTCTAGGCATTTGTAATGTTGATAGTTATTGCTGAATTCACCTTTATAGTGGTTTGTGCCATCCACACCTGTGTCAGAGAATTTCTGTATCTCCTTAGTCTTGCCATGAGGGAGTTTTGTAGGTATTTGGGGGTTTTGACAACGTGAAAAAATGGAAACGGTTTATTACTGTATTTTAATTGAGCAGTCGTGGGGCTCCTGGGTGCCTCAGTTTGTTAAACATCTGCCTTCGGCTCCGGTCATGATCCCAGTGTGCGTCGGGCTCGCTGCTCCACGGGGAGCCTGCTTCTCCCTCTCCCTCCCTCTCTCTTTCACACTTTCTCTCAATCAAATAAATAAAATCTTAAAAAAAAACTTAAATGAGCAGTCCTGTTATTATGAATGAGGTTCACTGTCTTATCGAAAGCTTAATGGCCACTACTATTTCTTTTTCTTTGAATAGTCCCTGTATAGTTTTGTGTTTTTGTGTTAGTTGTTGGTCTTTTTGTTGTTGTTGATTTATAGGAGCTCTTCAGGTATTAGGGAAACAATTTCTTTATCTGTAATAGGAATACTTTTGGTTTTATCAGTTTTTCCTCATCAGAATTCTCTACTCTCATGAGATGCCCTTGAGAGAATATGGGCTTGTGCACCTCTAGAGGGTAGTTCTTTGCTAATTTCTCCATTTTTTTACATGATTAGATTTTATTTCTTCTCGTGTTAATTGTACGGAATTATTTTCCTAAAAATGTATGATTCCATCCAGGTTTCAATGTATTTTCGTAGAGTGTATTTTTCATAGAATATGTTAAATCTTTGTTAATTATTTTGTCTTCTTAATCTATCAATTTCTAAAACCCAAATAACAAAAAAACAACCTTTTGAAATCTCTCACTGTGATTGTAGATTTGTCTAGTTTTCTTCCAATGTGTCAATTTTTGCTGTATATATTTAAGACTGTATAATTCGATACTTTCAATCTTAGAAGTACTTTAAGTTCCTCTATTATCTGAAATTTTGTAGCTTTTTTAAAAACCAACTTTTCTGGTTTCCCACTATGTAGCAGATTCTTTAATTTTAGGGCATAACAATTTTCAGAAAAAGAATGATTGACTTAAGCTTTTATGGAAATCCTAGCAAAATCAAGTAGATGCAATGCCTTAGAAAAAAAGAATATGGGGAATTGCAGTATATAGAGAATGCCTAAAATATAAACAAATGAATTGCTTATATGTATATTAGAAGATCTGTAAACTTCCTCAGTTACTACACTATATTCCAGTGAGTAAATATCAACCTGCAACTGCCTAATTGGGAGACGTGAAGCCTAACTTTATTTTCACAAGAAAAAATCAGAGAAAGCCAGATATTTCATTTTTGGTAACCTCAATTGTTAAATTATTTCCCATATTGTGTAGATTCACATCTCTTTGATCAATGGGAGACCAAGTGCTGATGACCCTTCTCCTGAACTGCTAGAATTTACCTCTGCTCGCTATATTCGTCTGAGATTTCAGAGGATCCGGACCTTGAATGCTGATTTGATGATGTTTGCTCACAAAGACCCAAGAGAAATAGACCCGATTGTCACCCGAAGAGTAAGTTAGGATGAATCATATCGCAGCCTGTAAATGACATTTTTAATTGTTAAGTAATTTTAAAAAGCTCTCTTTCAGTGATTTGTAGGAGTGGTTGTTATCAGACTAAAATTCAACATAACCTTCCTTTGTTCAAAGCCAAGCTCTGCCACTTGTTAGATATGTAGCATTCATCAAACTTTTTAACATTTTTAAACTTGAATTTCCTCATTTGTAAAGCGAAGATTGCAGTGCCTAGTTCATAATCTTATTTTTGATGACTGAATTTGTTTTTGTCACTTTAGGTGTTCGAACTACTATCATAATTGCCATTGGGGAGTTACTTCAGGATGTGCCGTGGCTTTGAAACATTTTTGGCCACAATCCACACTAAGAAATATATTTTCTATCATAACTTAGTACATACACATGCACATACACATCTCAATATATCTTACACTTTAAAAATTTTTTTTTAAGATTTTATTTATTTATTTGACAGAGAGAGACACAGAGAGAGGGAACAAAAGCAGGGGGAGTGGGAGAAGGAGAAGCACAGGGAGCCCGATGTGGGGCTCGATCCCAGGACCATTGGGACCATGACCCGAGCCGAAGGCAGACGCCTAACAACTGAGCCACCCGGGCACCCCTGTATCTTGCACTTTAATGTGAATAGAATTAGCTGGTGATATTGTGGAAATGTAGATTCTAGCCCAGTAGGTCTAGGGCAGAGTTGAGAAACAATAATTCTAGCAAGTTTTTAGGTGATCTAAGTGTTGCTATTCTGTGGACCATTTTGTCCAATCAAATAATTAAACTTTATGTTTCATTAATGAATCGCAAGGCATAGTTTTAAAAAGCTCTACTGTGGCGGAAAACTGATTGTATACCCTGTTTTATTGTCTTTTATAAATAGAATATTGGGGAGGAAAGGTGATGGCATTCCTTTTAATAGATCTTTGAAAACAGGAGCTAACAGAAGTGCTGTTTTCCAATGTTAAATTGGAATTTATGGATTATGACATAGCGGATCAGTCCAGGTTACTAAAGTAATAATTGCCTTTCTTCTTACCTATTCCTTACCACATTCACTAGTTTATGTCCCACTCCTTATAGGCTGCTGTACAACCAAGACATTGTTACCAATTCAGCTATAAATCCATAAAGCAAATCTATGCTAACAGAATACTCTATGACTAGAGGTGAAGGTGGAAATAGGATTGTAGAGAGAAACTGAGATTGTGAGACACAGCACTTAATTCTAGAACGATGCACTTAGTTCTAAAAATCTGACTACTGCCACCAATTACAAATCGCTGAACCAGCAGACTGAATATCGAAGGGCAGCACTTTTCACAGTTCATGAATACCCCTTACGTATATTTTCTTCTCATTACTTAACTTACCCACACCTAACCACTCCATCATCCCAAAAATAACTTTTAAGGTTTGATTATCCTCATACAACACACATTGGATGTTTTAGTGCCCTGCATTTTCCAAACCTGAAATAATTTTACCTTGCATTACATTTCAGCATATTGTAAATTATCTTATGCAGAAGTAATCATTATTTTACTGCAATGTTTAGCCTCTTGTTTAAAAAATCACCTTTATTATTATGTTGACATGACTTAAAAATATACCCTGAGGAAGACTGAGTAATTTTGAAGTGAAATTTAATCTTTTCCGACAGTATATCTAACGGAGGAAAAAAACCAATGTAAATAAATATGTTCCTTTTATCATCTTTTGCAGAAGGCAGAGTGGGGGTTGGATGCACATCTATCATTTATAACTTCATTGTACATGAGCCTTTAAAATAGTGCAATAAAATGCAACATATAAATAAGCTTTTTGAAAGTGCTCAAGTTCAGTAAACACTACATATAAATTTAAATATATAAAAATAGGATATTGAATTTCAGCTCTTCATGACTCAAAAGTGAAGCATTATGCATTTATATTTAAAACAAATTTCCCCATTTTAAAAGCATCTACAAAATACTGTATCAGCTTTCTGAGCAAATATCCCTATTCATTTCTATATTATTAAGTGATGAAGTTAGTGAAAAGCAGACTTTTACATTACCTAAACTCCTGGCTAGTTTCATTTCAAGTTCCAGGTCTAGGTATATCAAGAAAGAAAAGTAACAAAAAATATTATAAAAGATACTCTATGTAAACAACAAAAACAAACAGGAAAAATAAAAGAAGTAAATGGAAAAAGGGAATTTGTAACTAGGGAACTCAGATTTTTATTCACCTACTTAGTCTTGCTGGGTTTTTTATTTTTAATTTTTATTTTTTTTAAAGATTTTATTTATTTGACAGGGATAGACATAGCGAGAGAGGGAACACAAACAGGGGGAGTGGGAGAGGGAGAAGAAAGCTTCCCGCCGAGCAGGGAGCCCGATGTGGGCCTTGATCCCGGGACCCTGGGATCATAACCTGAGCCGAAGGCAGACGCTTAATGACTGAGCCACCCAGGCGCCCCCTTGCTGGGTCTTTTAATGTGAATAATTAGAATAATAGAACTATCTACCACGGAGATGATTATTTGGATTCTATAAGATAATGTATTCTCACAATTATAAAATGTTATGTGCATATTAATTAAAATTTTTAAATAGTCCAGTACTATAATTATAAATTATCTTTAAAAATAGGTGGGTAGATTAAAATAATTAAAGACATAGCCCTATATTAATTTCAAATAAGAAAGTAATCACATGGACATTTTCACATAAAAATGAAAAAAATAGCAAGTGTCCCACCTATGTAGTTTACTTCTTACATTATGTTAAATCAATCTTGCAGTTCATTACCTTTTATTTCCTCTTAATATGGTTAAGAAACGTTTTGTTACGAGCATGATTTCCTCTAAATATGTTGAGTTTCTTCATTGAGTAAGACAGGCCGCATGTGATTAATGAACACTGAGCTTCCTATAATGGCAATAAAGGAAGTTTTCTTTCACAAAACTACATAAAACAACTTTTATGAGGAGTTATTGCCCTTACCCTCTCCCACCCCACCATAACAACTTGCCCTCAATAATAAATACTCCAGCATAGACTTTATATGTCTGGGGGAAGGAAATTTCTCAAATGCCCACCAAACATAAATCAGAAGCGTTCTTTCTCTGGGCTCTGATCACAGTGCAAGGAGTTAACTCGATACCTTTTGTGAGCCCTCCGTTGTTCCCTCGTGCTTCAAACTAAGGATAAAAGCAGAAAGTAACATTTTTAAGCGAATGTTCCCTTTTGTTACTTACACCTTGCAGTCATCTTAACAGGCTTTCTCTCTGGATTGCTTTTTGCAGTATTACTACTCGGTCAAGGATATTTCGGTCGGAGGGATGTGCATCTGCTATGGTCATGCCAGGGCTTGTCCACTTGATCCGGTGACAAATGTATGTATATTTATAGGATGCTTAGCAAAATGAAACTCTCAACTGTCAAATGCTTCATGAGCCGCTTTACCGACAGGGATGCTGTGAATGGATGTCAGGTCCCCAGTTAGACGGTGTAGCAGGAAGCCATGCCAGGGTGAAACAGAGCTGGCAGTTAGGATGATAGACTTTGAAGTCAGCCACCACAGTATCAGAAAACAGATTAATTTTTTTTTTTTTCCAAAAAGGCTTCCAAACTGGTCTATTTTGAAACCTCTCTAGTGATGACAGCCTGCTGTATGATTTAACTTTAGAGAATGCCTGCCATCAATCAACCTGACCATTTCTTTTTAAAAGTTTTCACCAAAAAAAAATTAATGCAAACAAATGAAAACTGCACATGGAAGTAAATAGGAAAGGCCATGGAACAGGAGGCTGAGGTAGGGCTGGGGTAAAACGGCGTGGAATTGAAGAGCGTATTCAAGAGAGTGATGAAACTGCCAGGTAGAAAATGCTAGAATGCTTTTGGCTTGAATTTTTTTATTAATGCCCATGTATTAAATAAGCATCACCTAAAAAGAAGATGAATGGATATCTGTTTTTCTCAGTCATAAACTGGTGAAATACAGAATCATCTATTGTATAGTATAGGGAAGAAACATACTGAGTAGTAAGATCAGTGAACATAGTTACTTATGTACAGATTTTTTTTTTCCTCTAAAACCGTAATACAAATGGTTATTTCTCTCAAAGCTGGTTTTCTGACTAATGCATCATATTGTGACTTCCTAGGGAAGGTTCAAATGCCCTGGCCTATCCTTCTGGGCAAGTCCGTGGTGCAGCTCTCTGCAGGGTGTGGGTGTTGTCTCTCACGTGTTCCCCAGGCTGTGAGAGCCCACAAGGCAGCCTTGCAGGCCCGGTTCCACATGATGAATTGGACTATACTCAGAGCACACACAGACAGGAGATTCAGTCCTGGGACATTAGATTTCTATTAGACCTATGGCCTTCGGTGCCTAGGAATCTATTCTCCTCTTCCCACACCTTAAATGTTAACGGTACTTTGCCTTAAAGTGGACACCTCCAAACCAGAAAACCTATAGAACTTAGGAATCAGAGTAAGGAGTTCAGTCTTCAAGATCGATCTCCGTTGGGCCTGTGCTCTCTTTCAGACTTGAGCCCAGTGATTCTAGAACCTGTCTGGACCTCCTTAGGCTGGTGTTGATCAAATATGTCCACTCCCACGGCTGGTAGTTCTTCCTTTCCAGACTGACAGGAATTTCACATTTTGGCACGTGGGCTCAAAGTTCTCTCTTCTCTTCCTTCTACCTTCTGGGGAAAGCCCTTCATTTGTGGTTCCAAAAATACTAAAATTATGCTTTCCCCCCAATCTTTGCCTAGAAATCCCGCTGTGAGTGTGAGCATAATACATGTGGTGATAGCTGTGATCAGTGCTGTCCGGGATTCCATCAGAAACCTTGGCGAGCTGGGACTTTCCTGACTAAAACAGAATGTGAAGGTATGTTCCTTAGAATTCAACGACATATGTGGTTCTTCCTTTTCTGGGATACAGGTAATGTAAACATGTGGTGATTTTAAGTAAGTGCATGTTTCCAGTTTATATATTTTATCCAAGGCAATAGCTGGTAGGCTCTTTTACCCTGCTGTTTTACTCAGTTTTGTTTTGTTTCGTTCTTTAATTTGACAAATATTACGAAACACCTAGACTTTACCACTGTGTGGGCATTACGAAAAATAGATAAAAGCATAGGAAAAGCATACTTTTTATAAAAGTACACATACTGTCATCAGAGTAAATCTCAAGCTATAAGCATTATATAAGCACGCACGCACACACACAGAGTTGACCTTGAATAAAGTGGAGGTTAGGGATGCCAACCCCCCACCCACAGTTAGAAATTTGTATATAACTTCTGATTCTCCAGAAACTTAATTACTAATAGTCTACTGTTGATCAGAAGCCTTACCAATAACATAGTCAATTAACATGTATTTTATATATGTATAATATAATGTATAATACATTGTATTCTTACAATAATATCTAACTTTTTCTTATTTTTTTGGTATTCCTAGGCTACATGGATCATTTGTGAGTTTTTTAAATTGTCAAGAATCTCCAAAAAAATTTCTAGTATATTTATTTTAAAAAGTCTGTGTATAAGTAGATCCATGCAGTTCAAAACCCATGTTGTTTAAGGGTTAACTATGTACACACACACACACACTCCGCTAGAAATGCAAATGAACACTCAGCAAAACCTACACTATATAGAGACTAATTTTCTAATATGTTTATATGTTTGTAAAATGCTTCTGAAACCAGTATAGCTCCAGATTCTTCTGCCTTCTCCCTTTGTAGCTCCTCCCCTAGTAGACAGCTTTTTGTATATCAATCATCTACTAAATGGAGAAAAAAACAGAGAGGAGAGATTATACCTTTCCAGTTAGAGCTATATCATTACCTAAGAAACAAAACAAAAACACTCTGATTCATTAGTTATACTTAGTAAAGGGTGGTGTTTGGGCACAGTAGCTGGGAAGAATATGAGAGTAAAAGGTAACAGAGAAGGCAAAAAAAATCAGATTTGTAGAAAAATAATATTTTAATGGTAATAAATATTTTAAATGTATGGTTTCTCATTAATAACAGTATAAGAAACTAATACTAGAAATGGCACCAGTGATATTCATTAGCATAAACTATGCTGTAACAATTATGGGACAGTGACAACCAAGAAAAAAGCCAGTAATTAAAAATAGTAAAAAATCGGCTGTGCAAATATGTGTCAACAAACACTCATTAATACTTGAATGTTATCATTTTTGAAGACAACCCCATATGTCCAGTTTTTTCAGACGGGAAATATTCAAGAAGTGTAGCAGATGACTTTGTAGCCTAAAATTGTCAACTGGCCCAACATGGTGACAGGGATGCTAGAGAAACCTGTGTTCTGGAGATCTGCTCAGGCCAAAACAAGACCTAAAAACAAAGACTTGTGCTGAGCTATAAATCCAAACTAGCCACGAAGCCCGATTCAGTTAAATTCAAATATTAATATTTTAGCGAGTCCTAGCTACATTTTTTCAGTTCCACAGGTATATATGGCCCCCAAAACAGGCTTGGTAGACATTTTAAGCTAATACCAACTTTGTATATTTATTTAAAAAAATTTTATCATGTATCATGTGTCAGACATGGTAAGTTCTTAAAACTATTGAATCATAGCAAACTTTAGTCATCCCCCAACCATAAAATATTTTCTTTCGAGTTTAAGATTCTGCATATATTATCAATGCCTTGAGTCCCTCCATTTTCTGTACTCACCTTTTTTTAGAAAAGATTTGCTTATTTATTTTATAGAGGGGGGGAAGGGGCAGAGGATGAGAATCCCAAGCAGACTCTGTGCTGAGCACTGAGCCTGATGCAGGGCTCTATCTCATTTCCCTGAAACCATGACCTGAGCTGAAACCAAGAGTTGGCGCTTAACCAACTGAACCACGCAGGTGCCCTTTTTCTGCCTTTTGATTTGTGTCTGCCTGATTGTGAAGATGTTTTGTTAGAAATCACCCATTGTTACTGAGTTATATCTGCAGAAATAGGCCACCACCACATACTGTGGTAAAAGGGGCATCTGGAGTCCCAGCTTTTGTTTCCTTCACCTATCCCCTACCCCATTCCTGACCATCCCTCAGCTTCTCCCAGTGAGAGCAGACATTCATTCCTAAGAGTGAATTTAAGGGAAATGCCACTCATGTTCTCAAATATCTTTAAATTTAATTATATTTCTCTTCCTCTGGTGGAATATCAGCAATCCCAAATGGGAGCAGCGTTTGAGGGCCGGGATTCTTACTGTTGCCCCTGACTTTCTCACACAGTTCTAGTTTTATAAAGTGGATCTGCAAAATCCTGTACCACTCTCCATTTGTGTATATATATTTACACAAGGAAACAAAAAGTATAGCTCAAATTTGTGAGCAACTGGGATGGACAAAGCAACACAGAAGCACATTGCCACTTGTTACTATATACATTTTTTAAATAGTAGAATTCTGAAACAATTATCTTTTCTTATGGGACAGATGGGAGGCTGTATTTCCAAACTGAAAAAAAAAAAATGTTTTTCTATTTTATCCACAAATTAAAGATAGGAATCCAAACCTTAGAACCTTATATAAATATCATGCTTTTATGTATGCATTCCTAAAAGCTTATATGAAAATTTTCTTTTCCAAGTTGAATTGTGTTCCAATCACCTTAAGATGTAGAAAAACCCTTCTGTAACATGACAGATCCTTCTATAAAATGAATAATTACCTACTAATTCATTTGAGTTTAATTTGGATTTTCATCAATCTGGCTTACTTAAGGCAGAGTATATCTCTAAAAAGCAAAGAGTATTTCTTCCCTTGCTAAGCCTGTACTAAAGACGTTTCTATCACGTGTCTTGGACATTCTGTGAGATAGCAAACTGCTGATGGCAGAGTGAAAAATTGCTCTTTGTGAGTGGGTACGATCCGTGTTCTCTGAGGCTATAAATGGGGAATTTTGCAGGCGCAGGGCCTTGAAAACAGCCACGGAAACTGTAGGCAGAGGGCCCTGGGCATGGAATGTGAAAAGCAGGGCTCCCCCAGCCTCAGTGTTTTACCTACTTCGCTCATGGTTATAAATACTAAATCTAAATAATGTGAGAATCACTTTGCATTCCTCTATATTTCCCTCTACTTAAACTGGAAGCAGGAATCTTGCCTGTTTTCTTGCAATGTATTTTTATAACAGGATTTTTAAGAATTCTTGTGTATTGTCCTAAAGATAAAAAACTGCTTCTAATGCCTAGTGATTTATATTTATGACTACAGCTTCCCTAGAATAAAGTTTGAAAACTTTCCATCAGTATAGCAAGAATCTTATATTCTAAACCAAAGTCAACAGACTGGGGAAGCTATTTGCTACAAACATGACAAGGAGATAATATTCTTACTATATTAAGACATGTTCTATAACAATAAGAAAGAATTCAATAAACCGGTTAAAAATGAGCAAAGATTAAAACAGGCATTTCTCAGGAAAAGACAAGACTCAAAACGATCTAAAGAGGTTATCACACTTATTCATAATTAAAGAAGTACCAATTAAAACAATGAAAATACTCTTTTCAACTTATCAAAGCTTATCATTCATTCACTCAACGAGTACCCGAATGCTTACTATGTCCAGGAACTAATTAAGAGGGTTGATAATACACAATGGTGGTGAGGCTACGGTTAAAGTTTTATCATATCTTTTGGAAGGAAAGTAATCTGACATAGCATTTTTGGAGGGAAATTTTTCAAATTAATTGAAGTTAAAATTTGACTAGAAATTATATTTGCAGGAATTTTGCCTATAGATGTCGTCGTATAGCTGTACAGAGCACATTAGGACTCTGTCAGGAGCACATAATCACTACTATGACTGCTTCTAACATTTATGCAGCGGAGTGTTTCCCGGGTGCCAGCCATTCCACTGGGTGTTTTGCATTCTCACAACATCCGTAAGAGGGAAGCATAAAAATGACACCAAGTGGGGCGCCTGTGTGGCTCAGTCAGTTAAGTGTCTGCCTTCAGGTCAGGTCATGATCCCAGAGTCCTGGGATGGAGCCCCGTGTAGGGCTCTCTGCTCACTGGGAAGCCTGCTTCTCCTTCTCCCTTTGCCTGCCGCTCCCCTGCTTGTGCTCTCTCTCTCTCTGACAAATAAATAAATAAATCTTAAAAAAAAAAATGACACCAAGGTTTAAATTTTCTTCAGAGTCACTCATATGACAAATGGGAAGCAGTATGACATTAGAACCCCCAATCCTCTCCCACCTCCTTGTTCTCCTAGTATGTACTCAGTGTTACTTATGAAAGAGAAATCTGGAAACAATATAATTACCCATTAATAGGGATCTGTTAAACACCCCATTCAAGAAGTACCCTGCGTAGCCTTAGGGGAAATGTATGCTAATAGAGAAAGAGTATGCTATTTACTGTTAGTAAAAATTTGGAAATAGTTCAGAACAGTTTATAAATGTTTCCCTCTGTGGGGGGGGGGAGACTAAGCTGTGTGCCCCACACATGAACCCGTATACACATATGTACCCACCCCCCCCACACATATATGTGGAAATCCATGTAAGAACATCTAAGAAACTCAGCATCTGTGGAAGGAGATTCTGCATAATATATCTTTTTCCCTAGTTCCCATCCTAAAATAAATTTTACCCATTTTTTTTAAAGCCTTACCTGGTTCTTTCTGGGGGAATAATTTTTTCATATCCCTGAGCTCCTTTAGTATGACATGAAACAGAAAAGGAGGAGGAAGAAGGGAAGGGGATTGGAAGACAAGGAGGATCAAGGAGGAAGAAGTCGGGGGGAAACACTGATTAAGAACTTATATACAAGGCATTATGCTAATGATTCTGCAGGCATTTTCTCACGTAAAGCTTTTAAATATTCCTATCTGGTAATTACTATTGACCTCTCCATGTTTACAGAAACTGAGCCTAAGTGAAATTAAGAAGTTCCCTACGTACATGACTACTAAGTACTGGAGCACCAAGACTGATGCAAAACAGTGTGATCTCAGCCACTAAGCAAACCAGCTCTCATATTGTCCTGATTCCTTGGCACTTATCATACAGTTCATCTCTCTTATCAGATAGAACTTGAAGGGATTTGCCAGGTGTTAGCCCTGTAGACTCAGGAGCCTCACTTTAGAGTGAGGTTGACAAGACTGATTTGGTTACCTTCTATAATTACTTCACTTCTCTTTATCTCCGTGCCTGATAGATGAAAAGAGTCCCTAACTCGTAAAACTATTTTGAGAATTAAAATCAGCGGCAATAAATATAAAACAGAACATAGCATATAAAAAAACCCCAAGTTTTAGTTATTATCAGGAGCGCAAAAAAGGAATTATGTCCTAAGTGTCCTTTTTTACCCATAGGTTCTAACACTGAAATTCACATGTAATAATTATCCATTGCAGATTACCCGGATATTAATCATTCAGTGCCATAGTTCAATAATTTATTGTTTGTCATAATAGGAAATTATGGGTTGAACCATGAGAAATTTCAGTTTTGTAAGATAAAATCAGTCAAATATTGGCAGTTTCATATGATTCAGTTTAATTTATAGGTTTTAATTATTTCAAGTTCCATTAAAAAGTATGAATTTATTAATATATTCAATAAATCCAAATACTTTCTAGATAATTTTGTACTGATTTTATATATATATGCTAATGCAATATAATTTCTCATAGAGTACAAAAATCTATTATATAACAGAAAATGATTTTCAATATCTGAAATCTGAAATTAATGTTTATGAATTTATTTTCCCCTAATGCAGCATGCAATTGTCATGGGAAAGCTGAAGAATGCTACTATGATGAAAATGTTGCCAGAAGAAATCTGAGTTTAAATATCCATGGAAAGTACATTGGAGGGGGTGTGTGCATTAACTGCACCCAAAACACAGCTGGTATAAACTGTGAGACATGCATTGATGGTTTCTTCAGACCCAAAGGGGTAAAGTATGCTTTCTCCTTCACAAAGTGTTATTTTTGGCTTTTTCATACAGAGATGTATTATATGGAAAAATAATTTTGAAAGCTTCTCTGAACAATTTGACTGCAAATTCTAAGAGGTGACTGGAAGTGTTTCAAAATAGAATGAGGATGTGGTATAAAACACTTCCATCTCTCTAGAAAGTTCCATTGTGCCCCATTCCTGTCAATCCTCACCCCTTGGCAAACTGATTTTTAGAACATAAATTAGTTTTGCCTCTTAGTGAATTTCATAAAAATGAAATCATAAAATGAATGCAATTTTGTTCTCCTTCTTTCACTCAATATAACATTTAAAGAGTTATCCATGGTGTGTGCATCCATAGTTCTTTTTTTTTTTTTAATTACTGAGTATTATTCCTTTGCATGAATGTACTGCAATTTTTAATCCATTCTGTTGGTGGATATTTATGTCATTTTCAGGTTTTGGTTAGCTCTTACAAAACACTGCTTATATTAAATAAAACATGACCACAGAAGGACTTATATATTATGTTAAGTGTTTTTGTGGTCAAGTTTTATTTACCTTGTTTGCATAAGTATCTAGGGGTAGAATACTTGTTTTATAGGATATTTATAATGTCTTTATATGACTTTATAAGAAATTGCCAACATTTTGCCAAATTAGTAACAATATTTTACATGTTCACCAAAAATGTGTGAGTTCCAATTCTTCCATATCATTTCTAATATTTGGTATTGACTGTCTTTTTGAATTAGCTATTCTAGTGGGTGCAGTGGGTGTGGCGAGTGGATATTTGTCAGTCACTAAGTCATTCCTATCAATGCTTGGTGCTACTGCAGATCTTCTATTATAAATTTACAGCTGATCCCATTTTGGATTTAATTTTCATAGTAAGTGCTTATTGTCTATTCTTATATCTTGTGAAGTTTCCCTTCAAGCCAAGGTATTTTTTTTGATTCTAGAAACATTATAATTTTAGCTTTTAGATCTATGACCCATCTCAAGCAAATCTTTGAGTGTGGTATAAAATAATGATTAATATCTACATGGTTAACCTGTTGTTCCAGAACCCCCCCTTTTTTTTTTTTTAAAGTACTTCTTTTTTCCTTTAAATTGCTTTGAGGCAGGGCGCCTGAGTGACTCAGTTGTTAAGCCTCTGTCTTTGGTTCAGGCCGTGATCTCAGGGTCCTGGGATGGAGCCCACATCCAGCTCCCCACAGAGCAGGGAGACTTATTCTCCCTCTCCTTCTGCCTGTCACTCCCTCTGTTTGTGCTCTCTCTCTCTCAAATAAATAAATAAAATCTTCAAAAAATAAATAAATAAATTGCTTTGAGGAATTTGTGGCAAATCATGTGGTTTGATCATGTGGGTCAATTTCTGGAGCCCTAGTTCTGTCCCATGGATTTTTTTGTCCATCCTTGCGTTAATAGCATTGTATCTTGATTTATTTTACCTTTAATAAGTCTAGAATTCGAAACCTAAGTGCACTAACTTTATTCTTCCTTTTGAAGATTGTTTTGGACATAATGATTTCTTTATATTCCTGTACAAATTTTAGAATGAAGTTGTCAATGACAGAAATATTAGTTGAGACTGTTGTATAGAATCTAAATACAGATATGGAGAGAACGAACGCTAATATTGGGTCTTGTAATCCATGAATATAGCATGTCTCTCCAATTATTTATATGTCCTTTAAATATTCACAGCAGTGTTTTCAGTACAGAGATCTTGCATGTCTTTTGTTAATTCTTAGTATATTTATGTATTATTATAAAAATAATTTTAAGATTGTTTAATATTATTATCAAGATTTTCAAATATCGATGTTATATCCTATACCTGAGTTCCTTTATTCGTTCTAGTAGTTTTAAACTAGATTATGTAGAGGCTTGCTTTACACTGTGTTAGGGTAGATTAACAGAGAGCTACTATGGACTCTGAAAAACAAACTGAGGGTTCTAGAGGGGAGAGGGTGGGGGAATGGGTTAGCCTGGTGATGGGTATTAAGGAGGGCACGTTCTGCATGGAGCACTGGGTGTTATATGCAAACAATGAATCATGGAACACTACATCAAAAACTAATGTTGTAATGTATGGTGATTAACATAATAATAATAATAATAATAATAATAATAATAAAAGCTCAAGGTGGTTGTCTAATCTTGCTAACTTGGTTGACAACTCCAATCTCTGTTTACTCTATGGTATGCAGACCTGAAAACTTTACTCACATCATTGAGCTTTCCTGCTATTACTTTCCACTGGATTCCTTGGAGTCTCCTGAATGGATGTATGATTAAGGGATCAGTTAAGCATTCGAAGAGTGTTGATATGCAGATTTTGGTGCTCCCCATCTCTGAACGTAGATCTCAGCTACTATATTTTTTTCTTTCAAACCTCAGATTCTTCCAAACCTCAAACTCTTCCAAGTTCTGCCTGCTTTTGATTAATTTCCCAGGCCCTTAAATATTTTACTTTCATATTTTGTCCAGAATTAATAATTGCTATCTGAGAGTAGATTGGACCATACAAGACACAGCCATTATAAAACCTGGAAGCTTCATGTTTTTATTACAAGTTAATTAAGTGAATCAGAGCCTAGATTATGGTGTTTTAATACTTATAAAAATACTTATGCTACACTATTTGTTAAAAATTCAAATCTCTCAAGTGCCTAATATTTGGGTAGAAGCCTAATTCATTTTTTTTTAAGATTTATTTATTTGAGAGAGAGAGGGAAGTGCATGAGCAGAGGGAGGGGCAGAGAGAGTGGGAGGGAAGCAGACTCCCACTGAGCATGGAGCCAACACAGGACCCTGAGATCATGACCTGAGCTGAAATCAAGAGTTGAACGCCCAACTGACCCAGCCACCCAAGGGCCCCAGAAGTCCATTTCATTTTTATAAAGATATAAAAAGAAAATTTTTTTTGCATTGCAGTTGTCAACTAAATAACACCTCTACAACATTTTAAAAATTATTGTCCTAAAATCTGATTTAAGATTTATTTACTAAATCCATATATTTAATAGTTAAATCAAATATATATAATGCAATGTTTATTTTGAGAACTAATTAGTAATCTGAATTATTTTAATAAAATTAAAAATGATGTGCAAAGTTGATATATTTATAGGATCTCATGTTAGAAAGATTCCTAGTCAGCAATCTGGCAGATTTCCCCAATTACCACAAAGAAGGATAATGAATTAGGAGACTTTGATTTACTCAAGCTCATCATTGGAATCATGAATCATATTTATTACAGCCAAGATCTCATTTAAAAGAATTTTTTTTGTCCACAGAGGGTTTTTTTTTTTTTTTTTCATTTTTTGTTTTCATGTCTTGGTGTTTTTTTTCTAGGTAGAGAGCCCTTCTCCCATACCTATTCTGAAACTGTTCCTCATACTTCAAGCTTCAGTCTAAATGTCACTTCTGTGAAACATTGTTGACTTCATTGTGTTGTATTATTACTCCCTCCTCTTTTGTGCCCTAATGCTCTGTTTGTATGTCTATTTTATCACTTAGCACATTTTATTTAATCAATACCTTTCAAGCCTGTTATTTAAGGCAGACACCAGGCCTTACCTATCTGTGCTTTTGCACAGTTCTTACTTCATAATGGGGAATGAATAAATGTGTCTTAAATGATGATTTTAAAACTGATCTGTGAATAGAGCTGATTGATATTCTATCAGACATGTAAATAACTCTAGTTATAACACTTTGATTTATATTAGTAAACAAGATTACATTTATAAATAAAGTATAGATATATACATATGTATGGCTATATTTTATGGGGGAAATACATATATTTATATGAATAGATTATATAGAGTAGAGAGAGAGAGAGAGACACACAGAGAGAGTATGTGCACAGTATTTAGGTATACCCTAGGTAAATTTATTTTTCTTCTTATCCTATTGCATCTGGAAAACAAGTATTGTAATTACAGCATATTATCATAGTCTAGGTTTGTTTAATTAAAAATTTTAACATTAAAATTAGTTGTATTGAATATTTAATATATCTGAGGAATCTTATCAGATCTTTTATATGTTCTTCCTTTTAATTTTAGTTCAATAATATCACTGTAGTTGCTACTGAGATCCTCAGATCACAAGGAAGTAGAGAAGTTACATGATGTCACATAGCTAGTCAGCAGGCACACTGAGATGTGAGCTCACATTTTCCTAATTGTGGAGACTACATTGTTTGCCCTTGGCTGATGCTGTCTTTCCAGGAAGCCAAATGTTTAATTTGCCTACTTAATATTATTTTTTTCAGCACCAAATATAAATTTCTATTTTTATTTTTTTTATTTTTTATTTTTTTAAGATTTTATTTATTTATCTGACAGAGAGAGACACAGCGAGAGAGGGAACACAAGCAGGGGGAGTGGGAAAGGGAGAAGCAGGCTTCCCGCGGAGCAGGGAGCCCGATGCGGGACTCGATCCCAGGACCCTGGGATCATGACCTGAGCCGAAAGCAGTCGCTTAACCAACTGAGCCACCCAGGCGCCCCGAAATTTCTATTTTTAATTAGCCACATCATGATCAACGTGAACAAACTTCCTAAAAAATAAATTTGGGGAAATTACTAATTTTGAACTATGTTGTAAGAAAAGAAAAACACAAAAAAACAATCAGAAGGATTTTATTAAGGAATATATATTAGAGACTATCAAGTAAATATTGTTATTTTATTTATTATAATGATACTATGATTGTAAAAGAAAGATGCATACTAAAATGTGTAAGGATTAAAATATTCTATCTGCAGTTTTCTTTAAACTTCAGCAAAGAATGAAAAATGATGGAACTCATATGGCAAAATCTTGATAATTGCTGAATATAGGTAGCAATAAATAGAAGTATATTGTACTATCTTCTTTGCATTTGTGTATCTATTTAGAAGAAAGGGATTTTGGAAATTGCAAATATATATTAAAGATAATTTCCTATATAATTTTCTCAATATAATTTATTACTATGTATTATTAAATTTATTTTGTCCTTAGAAGTTTGCCAAGTTGAAAAATATTGACGTTTTTATTACATTTGACTAAGAACCATTTAATATTCTTGTTAGGTATCTCCAAATTATCCAAGACCATGCCAGCCATGCCATTGTGATCCAGTTGGTTCCTTAAATGAAGTCTGTGTGAAGGATGAAAAACATGCTCGCCGAGGTGAGAGCGATAGCAGAGAGCTGTTGTTTTGATAAAAGGGCAACGAAAAGTCAGATATGATTATTTTTAGGGTAACATTTTGCAGTGAATTTCATTCATTTAATAATTTTATTCTCATATCTATCAATGTTCCTTCCAGGAAGCAGTTTTTTATTCATCTCAATAATTATTTTCCTGTAAATTAATTACAATTAATTAATTATAATGCTTTAAAAGCAAAAAGAGTTAAATAATTTATTTTGCATTATATGCATATATATGTATATTCATATATACATATTTACATATCTATGCACATGTATCTTCTGGTCAATCAGAAATCTGTGATGTATATAATCTTTTAATGTCTTGTTATTTATTGAATTGTTTTTTGTAGTTTCTGTGGTTTCAGGCCTGAAAAGACAGCATTCACTGAGGGATGTGTGTGCTGCATGGGAGGTGAGAACAGACATCACACACCGAGATGTAGTCAATAGTACAGAAAGCAAAACTGTACATAAAGGACTAACAATAGATAGTAGTCATGAGTTAATGAAGGGAAAGAGGCTGACAGAAATTTAAGCCAAATACTTTCTTTGAGGATTGAAATTTGTGATGAACTCCAAACATTGAAGAATCAAATGCCAAAATAACTCCTTGATATAAAATGTTGAAGAGTGACTTCCAGGAGAGTTGCTTGCCACAGTTAAGTAGAACATTAGGACGTATCTGAAACAGTTTCTTTATACTGCTAAGAGTGGATTCTTCTCTTAGGAAAGACGAAAATAAATCATGGCTACAATATAGGGTTTTTCCTCCCATTGCTCTCAAGTTAAAACACTGGTAATGTTTCTTTGGCACAGTGTAGCTTACCTGGTTTCTTTATAAAACTGTAAGATTATCAAGGTAAACCCTACAGTCTGAAATCTTAAAAAATTAAAACTGATTATTTTAAATCTCAAATGGTGAATTATTGAGGTCATTTTTCATTTTATGGCTCCTTATCTTTTTGTAGTAACAACTAAATCATGTTATTTTCAGTAATGTCATTTAACTTTTTTCTGTACTTTTTATTTTTGTACTTTTTAAAGTGTATTATTTTTGAAAAAGTGATAAAATATTGAAAAGTAGAAAAATAAGCATACAATGCAGTGGTAATTCATCATAAATACTCTTATTAACATGTTTGTGTTAACTTCACATAATGAGTTTTTCCCCAAACTGTTGAGAGTTTCTCTGAAATCTGGTTTTAGTACCTGAATAGTATATCATTACGTGGATACACCATAATTTATTTACCCACTCAACTTTTAATAGCTATTAAGATTGTTTCTAATTTTGTTTATTGTAACCAGTGCTTTAGTGAAGATATTTGTGTATAAATATTTTTCAATTATTATAAAAACCATACATAGTAAAAGTAAAATTTTAACAACTGGGAAGAGAATAAAATAAATAGCAATAGTATCCTCTTCAACTTATTCATCCCCCAATCTCATTTCCAAATTTTATCACACTGAGCCATTTCTTCTATTAAGTTCTGGAAAAACTTATCTTCCAGACAATATCTAAATAGTATTCTTAGTACTTTCATCACCATTAAATATTGCCTACTGACTCTCCATCTTAAAAGACAAATGTTTTCATTCACACTGCTTCCTTCCTTCTCTCCACTATTCAGACATTTTTCTTATGTATGGTATCTTTATCATGTTAAATAAAAAGTTCAAGTCATTATTTTATGAGCCATTAAATTTAGACTCCTCTTTTGAGGTTCCTACTATGTGTAAGTCCCTATACTCCCCACTGATCTTCCAACTCACTTGGCATATCTGTCAGTTGCATCTTTATCTTTTCAAAGTTCATCTAGATATAGGTATATAGATATACATACACACATAAATAGATATGTCATACATATCATCGAATATTATTCAACCATGGGAAAGAAGAAAATCCTGCCATTATGTGACAATGTGAACAGACCTTGAGGGCATTATGCTAAGTGAAATAAGTGAGACAGAGAAAGACAATAACTGTATGATATCACTTATGTGTGGAATCTAAAAAAGGTGAACATATTGAAAAAAAAAACAAAACAGAACAGAATGGAGGTTGCCAGGGACTGGGAGGTGGGGGGAATGGGGAGATGCCGGTCAAAGGACACAAACTTCCAGTTATAAGACTAACGAGATCCAGGAATTTAATATACATCATGGGGATTATAGTTAACAGTACTGTATTACATACTCGAAAGTTGCTAAGAGCATAGATCTTAACTGTTCTCACCACAAAATGAAATTATGTGAGGTGATGGAAGTGTTAACTAACACTACTGTAGTAATCATTTCACAAAATATAAGTCTATCAAGTCAAAACATTGTACATCTTAAACTTATACAATGACATGTCAATTATTTGTCAATAAAACTGGAAAAACTAAATGCAACAAAAAATAAAAATCAGTGATTCCCCCCAAACAAGATCATACAGTTATATTTGAGACCTAATTAATTCTTCTAATTTTAAAATTGAAATGCAATAATCAAAGTTTATAATATTATAATTATATATTATTCAATATAGACCTGGGTTACAAAATTAGACACATTCCCATTATACATTTTTATCTTCATGTTTAGCTTGATGATTTTTTAGGAGAGTCTAAGTTGTAGTCTAATGCTTTGGAGTTCTTAGTATGAGTAACCAGATAGTGGGAAATGGTATTTTATGGCATTAACTTGATTACCAGAAAACTGGTTACTTTTGGTATAAGGTGGATTTTCCCTCATAGATTTGTAAGAGCTCTTTAAATATTAAAAACAACAACCGTATGTTAAATTTGTTATAAATGTAAACAGATTTTGTGTCTCGCTATTATTAAGATTTTTTTTATATATGAAACTTTAAAATTTTTTATATAATCACCTATTACAACTTAGAAAACTTCTTTAGCTATAATAAGGTATTATGTCAAGATTATTATATTTTAATATTTTAATTGAATTTCTGATATGCCTTTAGAATTCTAAAACTCTCATCTATCCCAAGATCAGACAAATGTATTCATTTTCTTAATTTTTATTATTTCACTTTTTGATACTTAGTTCCTTAATCGGTATGGAATTTATTTGGTATATTTTATAAAGAGAGTTTCTAGCTGTATTTTGTTTTTTCAGTAGTCTCTTTTAAATTGATCTATATTTAATACAATTTTTTTCATTAAGCATATTAAGTATATTTATTTTATATTCTGTATCTCTTAGTAACATTCTCTGTTACCTATCTGAACCTAATGCTGGGGGTTGGTTTTTCTGCTAACTTATTCACTGGGGCCTTATTTTCTTGTGTGTTCCATGATTTGTGTGTGTGTGTATGTGTGTGCATGTTTGTGTAAATGTCCTAGTTTATCCTTTCAGGATCCTTGAGTTTATATAATCTCTGATACGATCTCCTAACTTGAGTAGTACCTAGAATTTGTCTTTTGTTCCATAAAGCCATGCTCAGAGCTCTAGTCTAGTTAATCAGAGTCAGTCAACTCCAGGAAAGATACTGGTTAAGGGCTAGCTTATTTCTTTAGAATCTCTTCTCTTTCTCTCTCTTTTTTTAATTTTGTAGTTTCTGATCTTCAAGGAGTTTCCTTATTTTAAACCAGCACAGCCATTCTGTCTGTCTGTCTGTCTGTCTCTAACTTTATTCTGTGTTGTCAAATGTTCTGACCAAGAGGGGGTCTTTGGACATCTAGTTTGCAATATTACAATGTTACAACATACACGATATTAAGCATTGGGTGTTATGTGCAAACCATGAATCATGGAACACTACATCAAAAACTAATGATGTAATGTATGGTGATTAACATAACATAATAAAAAAAAAAGACATGGTCATTGTATGGAATACATCTACACTTAGTCTCAGTGTCTGGAGATTTTAACATGAGAAGTAAATGTTAATTTTTTGGAATGCTTTTTCAACCTTTATTGAAATTATCAGATTTCTTTTTCATTTGACTTATGAATATGTTAAAAATGAATTTATTAATATGAAACAATATTTAAATTACCAGGATAAAATCTTCTTGGTCATCACGTAAGAGCCTTTTAATGTACTTTAGGATTCAGTTTGGTGTTTATTTTATTTAGGATTTGCTCCTCCGAATTCATATGTTAAATTGGTTTTGGCTATGACATCCACTAGCTGTGCTATCTTGGCAAACAAATTCATTTCTCTGTGCCTTAGTTTCCTCATCTGTAAAATGGAAAACATAATAGTGTTTACCTCATTTTGAGGTTTTGAGCATTAACTGAATTAACCCATGTGTCGTATGTAGTGCCAAGCATAATGCCTCGTGTAAAATAAGTGCTATTTAATTGTTCATTTTGGGTTATTTTGTTCATTTATGGGTTATCTTTGTTAGATTTTGATACCAAGTTTTTACTAGCTTCATAAACTAAATTACATAGTTCTCCACGTTTTAGATGCTCCATAAGAGTTTCAAACATTGAAAACACTGTAAAAACTAACTGCTACTAAAACATTTTTGTGGTGATCTTTGATCATTTGTCCTCTTTTGATATCTTTGATTATCTTTAAAGTTCTCTTTTGCCTTATTTTCTTTCTGTTTATTTTTCAAATCTTCTTTCCTGTGGTGTTCATTTGGTTTTTCTCTCTTTTTTTTTTAATAATTACATGAGCTAAATTTTAACTTATTTACATTTTTTAATGTATTTAAGCTTGAAAGTGGCTACCTTTTTTTTTCCATAAACACTGTTAAGTTCCTTTCTCACTGCTGTTATATTCTACTTAGAAAACTATTTAATCACAATTAAAGTCTTGATTTCTCTTTCACTCGAGTTAAAAGAGAAATATTTATTCATTTTTAGAGTGGTGGAAATTTGCAAAATATTCTATTATCATGTTTGATATTTCAAATTATTTCAATCGTAATTTATCATGACATTTGTTACAAATATAGAAGTAGTAATTTATGTTAAAACAAGACTTGGATCATTTCTGCTTTGAGAAATTGAACATTTTTGTAGATTAATGATGAGCTGCAATAGGTAGGTATATACAATATAATGTGTAATTCAACAATAGTAGATGATTCACGTTTTTCTATGTCTTTTTTTCCCTAATTCGTCAACAAATATTTGAAGTGAGTAGGTTACTGTCATTCTCAGCCACTGATTTTTGGCCAGTTTCTTTTTAAGCCCCCAAATCTTTTGTTGTCTATATATTTTTGTACTTAAAATTAGTGCTTCTATGGAGTATAAATATAATAAGTCATGCTTTTTATTGTATTGTCATCAATATAAAATGAGGGCTTGTCCTAATGAATCTATTTTTTTTAAGATTATATTTATTTATTTGAGAGAGAGAGCACTAGCGGGGGATTAGTGGGGAGAGGGGCAGAGGGAGAAGGAGAAGCAGATGCCCCGCTGAGCAGGGAGCCTGCAGTGGGGCTCAATCCCAGGACCCTGGGATCATGATCCCAGTTGAAGGCAATTAACCAACTGAGCCACCCGGGAGCCCCCTAATGAATCTATTTTCATTGGATTCTTCTTCGGCCATTACTAATATTACAACTCTATATGCTCTCTTAATGTAGATTTACATTCTTTTTTTTAAAAATATTTCTTATTTTGCCTATCTCTTCTGAACATTACACGTACATAGTTTTAATGGGAGCAGTAAGATAGTGAACTCATTTACATATGATTAGCATGTGGGTTGGACAGTCATTCTGCTGTGTGCTCTCCCTCTGTAATATTCCTTTGCTTCTTTCTCCCCTCCTTTCCTTTTTTGAGTGGGCTATATTTTACTGATTTGCTCTCATACTTTTCCAGATTTTGAAAGTCAGTAACTTGTATTTATTCATCTGCATTTTCCATTTTTCTAAACAAGGAGAATTAAAATTGTCTTTTGCATTTCTCTATTTAAAAAGAAAAAGTAAATTTAAATTGCTTTCATTTTCCTCTATGTCTTGTCCTCAAAATATCTATCCCCACGAACTCTCAGTCTTTTTGTTGTTGTTGTACTCAGTGATGTCATACTTTGATGATTGTTGTTTAATTTGGGGTTTAAGCAGTATATTTTTACTTGCCAGGCACTTTTTCCATCTCATGATAGTCTGAGTTATGAAGCAACAGGTATCACAGGTCACTGCTTATTCTTTGAATGTCAGTCAGTTATGGAGATGAGTCCTTGATCATTGTGGCAGTTCTTCTGTAGTCTTAGATTTGGTAGATGCTTCGAGACTTTTATCTTTCTTTTGTTCATTCTTAGTATTTTTATTTTTCTTATTTAATTCAAATCTATTTTATTTTTTATTATTATGTTAATCATATTTTAAAGATATGTAAGAGATGCTGTGTTACCGACTCGTAGCCAGCTTCTAATTAAACCTTATACCCTTTGGTTTTAACTCTTTTTTATCAATATTCGTGAATTCGTTTTTGTGTCAAAATAGAATTTCAAATGTTCTTATCCCTAAAGCCTTGGGAACTGAAGTGTGTGTGTGTTTTTCACTTGTCGATGTGGGGCTCGTCTTCCCTTAGGTCTGGCACCTGGGTCCTGTCATTGCAGACCTGGCTTCAGAGGCGTGAGCTGTGACCGCTGTGCCCGGGGCTACGCTGGCTACCCTCACTGCAAGCCATGCAACTGCAGTGGTGCAGGGAGCACAAATGAGGACCCTTGTTTTGGACCCTGCAACTGCAAGGTGTGTTGTGTATGCCGGTAAAGCTGGCTGTCAGGACAGAAGGTCCTTTTCCTTGGCTTCTCTGTTCTGTTCTGTCTGTTGACAGTAAGCCAGTTGGAACAATTTCTCCTGTAAATATCCACCATCTATTCTCCCTGTGGTCCTCCTCTATGTGCCTCTACAACCAGGTTGGCGGCTGCCATACATCCACCACTTGTCTAAAAACCTACCAACTCAAGAAGGACCGGTCACCCTAAGAAGAGGTGTTACTTTTTTTTTTTTTTTTTTTTAACATTTATTTATTTGTTTGAGAGAGAGAGAGAATGAGAGAGAGCATGAGACGGGGGAGGGTCAGAGGGAGAAGCAGACTCCCTACCGAGCAGGGAGCCCGATGCGGGACTCGATCCCGGGACTCCAGGATCATGACCTGAGCCGAAGGCAGTCGCTCAACCGACTGAGCCACCCAGGCGCCTGAGGTGTCACTTTATAGCAAAAACACCTTTCCCCCATTACCCAGCTAGCCTGTGAATGGAAAAACAGCATTACAAAGAGCAACCATGTAAAACGATTATACGCTCAAACCTACCGTAACTTTGTATCTAACTCTGAAAGTAATTCTGCCGAGGGTTACATTCTGGCGTTTTAAATAATCTCCTGAAGTTTAGACCCAGATTGTCTGAAAATGCTACCTTCTGATTCTTCTATTACCGAAAATGTAAGAAGCCCCAGGGGAATTGATTAAAGCCTCAATTTTCCCTCCTAAGAGTACTTTCAGAAATACGACCTTCTCTGTTGCACATACTCAGCTAATAGCTCATCATGTTGACGCGGAGGGATGCGTTACAACCTTCGCTTGCACACACAGAGGAAACAGAGGCATGTCCAAGTCTAAAACGATAGAACTGATTTCCTTTAACTGTACCAATCAGTTCCAAAACGTTGGGATTGAGCAGTGTTATTATCGACATTAGTCGAGAGGATGAACAATCATTGAAAAAGTTAGAATGCCGTACTGCTATAAAAGTGAATGTTACTTATTTTTTTTTCTTTGTTCTCAATCATGGGTGGAACCTTATTAAGAACCTCTATTAAATCATTAATCTTATCCAAGAAGCTGTAAATTATATGCTTCCATTTGTTTTGTGTGTATGTGCATACAAGCATTACGATATAACACAAGAAGTAAATATTAGTATTAATGTGATGTGTATATTTATTGGGACAAGAATGTCTGACATAAGAAGCTAAATATTATAATAGTTACATAATAGGCTTATGTTATATCATGGGTCATTTAGGTGATTTTTTTGACTACTGAAACTATACAACTTTTGTCTGTGTAAACTGGCAGAAAGTCCATAATCTATAGTAAAAGTTTTCATGTACTGGAACATAGTAAATTTCCTAGATATAGTACATTTTATTCCAATATTCTTTGAAATGACAAACTGCCACAGCGCAGACCAAGACTCTGTCGCCGTCTGTGGGTGGTTGCTTGTTTAAGGACCCTAACCTCTGCTCTTCATCCTGTGTGTCTTTTTGGACAATCCTACAGGCTTAGTTCATCTTCTCTAATATTTACCAAAATGTAGCTTTTGTGGATTTTATTTCTTTTACAAAACTCCCCGGAAATCTCTAACTTTTATCACTTGTTCAAATAAAGGACAGGCAAAGCTGAACTTAAAATGAAGAGAAATCTCCCGAGTCTCTAGAATACAGGAAATCAAACTGGAAAAAAGAAAAGGAATGTTTTTATATACCTACTGTTCATACACTGGAGATGTCTGGTATTTGCAAGGAAAGAGTAACAAGTGAGTGAGGGATGCAGGCCTCATTTTTTCCTTTCTTTGGTAAATATAGAGAGAAAGGCTAGAACAAGAGAGCTAGAGCCACTAGCAGGACTCTGAGTGAAAGCTCCTTGAGCCACTGCCTGCCCCCTGCCAGATCTCTGCCTGCCTCTGTCTTGTACCAAGCGATTACCATCCTAGTTAAGAAACATGCCTCTTACAAAGACACTTGAAGCTCTACACAGACAATTAAAACACAAAGCAGCAATTAAGAAATCATAAAAGAGGGGCGCCTGGGTGGCTCAGTTGTTAAGCATCTGCCTTCGGCTCAGGTCATGATCCCAGGGTCCTGGGATCGAGCCCGCATTGGGCTCTCTGCTCGGCAGGAAGCCTGCTTCTCCCTCTCCCCCTCCCTCTGCTTGTGTTCCCTCTCTCGCTGTGTTTCTCTCTGTCAAATAAATAAAATCTTAAAAAAAAAAAAGAAATCATAAAAGAATAAGTAGCGTCATTAAAAGAGTTGCCCTTCAACTGTGTGATATTTTAAATAGATGACTATAACCTCTTAGACAAAACTAAATTTTTTTTTTTTAGGATAAAAACTTGCAGAAAACAGATTTCAATAGACATAAACATAATTTTAAAAATCACTAATTATATGCATACAGCAAGTGAATTATAATATGCATGCATGTAATGTACTTAATTAAGTACCTATAGTCTCTTGTTTAAAAGAATAATAAATACCCAGTGTTCCAACAAAATATGCATACAATTTAAATACTGAACAGATATTTATTAATGTAGAGAGAAATGTAGTGGGTCGTTCTGTTTTACAAAAACATGATTAGACATAGGTGTGTCCACTAGTTATTTGAAACAATATGGATCAATCTAAATGGTATTTAACAAGCAATACTTCATTGAGCAGCTAAGATACCGGAGACTTAAATTCAAATAAAATGATATCAATATAAATGCTCATTTCCAAAATGCATATTATCCAGAAAACATGTACACATTTATTTGGTTGCACTATACCATGTAATTTTTTTTTTATGATTTTCAGTAGGAAGAAATATTGTCTTTACTGAAGTATGTAGACACTTTAAGAAAGCACTTGGTTATGAAGTCTTGGGTTTCAATATATTTCTATTGTAAATTTTAAATGGTTAACATTCTGGTAAGATATCGTACTGAGAAAAATGGGCACCATTTCTGCCACTTCAAGTACAAATATGCTGGATGAAACAAAGTAAATAAATTTGTAATCATGTTGATTCAGGAAAGAGAGGGAAATTTCTAGAAGTCAGACCCAAGAGGGAAATTTAAGTTGATAAGCATAAGCCTAAGCAAAGCTGAACAACAAAGGTCATAGGGTGGGGGATGGGAGGCTGGTCTTAATCCAAAAATGTGGGTTAAAGTTGGGAGTTTCAATGGCCTCTCTAGGACTTGACATTAGGGTTTGGGCTCATGGAGGGAATTTAAAACTAAGTTCACTTAGTTTTCACTTAGACTCTAGAATTGTCCCCTGACAGTGAAACAGGCACTAGAAAATTCCACCTGCAAGCTGGCGGGGGCAACGGTATCTTTCTTTCTCCTTTGGGGCTCTAGGTGGAGAAAAATTAGTGTGCAGTGAGGAAGCAAACACCCAAACCTGTGCACCACATGGGAACGGGGTCAGTTTTATTCTCCCTTTATGTTAGAATTCTTCAACAAGTCAGGCAAGTGGCATTCCCACTTACTTGCCTCACCTGATGATAAGCTCACCATAAAGCAGTACACTGCACAAAAGGAATATAACTACAAAATGAAATCAGAAGCCACAAAAGTCAGAATGTTTGTACACTAAGGCCTAGAAGAATAAGATAGTCTGAAATAATTTGTATAAACATAAAAGTATATATTTTTATCATATGAATCAGAAAAATATGTGAAAAATGTATAATCATAAAATATGATTTGAAGATAGAAGAATAAAAAATAGGAAAAACCGTACAAAATAGGGCCCTATATTAAAATAAACAAGCAGCTTTGGAAAAGCAGTCAATATCATTTACCTCTAGAAATAAAAATTATATAGAGTTGAAATTTAAAATTTAGTTGAAATTTAAAATTCAGTGAATGGGCTGAGAAAAATATTAGAAGCTGCTTAAGAGAGAATTAGAAATGCAGGCCTGAGGAAATTACCTATAAATTGACACAGGGAGGTAAAGAAATGAAAAATATGAGATGCTAAGTGGTGCGGCTCATAGAAGGATAAAATTCAACATAAGTAGCAGGAGTCGCCAAAAAAGAGACTAGATGAAATAGGTGAGAAAGAATATCCAAAAATGGTGGAGAGAAGAATTGTCAAGAATTAAAGAAAATTCAATATTTTCCATTTGAAGAAGATAAAAAAGAAATCCACCACCAAAGCTCCTAGTAGAAAACTTGCCCACAAGTTAAGATTGAAAGAGTGTTAAATGTATTAGATATATTTTTATTGTATATATCATATGTACTAGAGACAAATATGTATCATATGTACAAGAGACAAATATCAGATTACTGTGTGTGTTGACCATTCTCCGTCCAAGTGCATTGAAAACACTACTCGATGATGTACATTAGCAAGAAACATATTGAAACCAGGAGAGAGTCCCACTGGCTTGAAGAATGCAAGAATCAGTTTATAAAAAGCAATGCATTTCTATACATCAGTGATAACCAATTAAAAAATGTAATGAAAATATTTAGAATAGCAACAAAAACTATATGATACCTAGAAATAAGTATTTTTAAATGGAGATACTTTTTAAGAAGATTATTGAAGAACGTAAGATAAAATTTTAAATGGGGAAATAGAGAATAATATCAAATCCTGGTGAAAACCTGGAGAAATGGAAATGTTTACTACTGCTGTCATTTGGGTAAATTAGTACTACGAGCTTAGGAGGACAGTAGGGTATCTGGTATCGTTAAGATAATGAAGTCCTGTCAGTCAGTAACTCCACGTCTAGATATTCACACTAAAGAAACTTGTACAATGTGTAGAAAGAAGCAAAGATGTTCACCATATACCTACTTGTTATGATAAAAATTAGAAAAAAGTTGAAATATCCGTAAATCAGTAAGAAAAATGAAGTGCAATATTTTCATAAAATTTGACACAAGAAACAGTTCCAGTGAATGAAATAGGTCCTCATGTTTCAGCATTGATAAATTTCAGAAACTTCAGGTGAGGTGAGGAAAACCAGTGTCATCATGCTTTCATTTGTCTGAAGTTGTAAGACATAAAACAGTTTTATATTGTGTGGACACACACATATATAAATTAAAAATTTTTAAATACACTGATATGTGTATTTCAGAGGAGTAAACTCTAGAGAAAAGGGAAAGGACTACGATAGAAGTGAATTGAGATTCAAATGTGCCTAAATATTCCTTTAAAATATATATATCTGAGGCACACATGGGAAAATGTTAATATTTTCAACCTCTAGGTTATGGATAATGGATAATTGTCATATGTACTTTTCTGGTGCTTTAAAATAATTCCTAATTTAAAATTTCTTTAATCAAAGGAAAAAAAAATTCCTGATTTGAAAAGAGGTAAATGAAATTAATATGTATCAACTACTATCAATTTTACACATAAATTTTCTGTTATATCCTTGTTTAGACAATGATATTAATGAACATCATCCTCATTATATTTCAAAATATGAAAACAGCGCTAGCTCAAGACATGAAAATACTTACTAATTTTTATGCATTATTAAAATTTTTGAAATTCCTCTATCTTCTTGTGAATTACAAGAGGCAAACATTCTCAGATGTATAAGTCAGTTGAATGTAAATGCTGTTCAGACTCTTGGTATTTATTTTAAGTACCACATGCTAGAAATTGGCTCTTTTGAAGTTTGGTGTCATGTTATCCATTCAAAAGCCATTGGATTGCAGACTCTGATACATAATATAAACTGACCTTGATCTAGGTTGGAACATGTGCTTTTATTTTATCAAAGTCTTTAATAGAAAGATAAATAGTGAAGTAAAAGATTAGAAATCAAAGTGTGTATTTTCATTGTGCTTTGCTTTGGGTTTTTTACTGCACTTTCCGTTAAGTCCTTACTGGCCTACAAGCTTATGTGACCTGACCTTGGGTTATCTTCCCAGAATGTTCTGGAGCTTCGGTCCCTGTCTTCCAGCCTGGCTTACATTCCTTGGGGGCACCAAGCTCTTTTTGGAATTTCAGAGTCTATTTATTTATTTACTTGTTTTTAAAGATTTTATTTATTCATTTGAGACACAGAGATACAGAGAGAGAGAGAGCATAAGCAGGGGCAGAGGGAGAGGGAGAAGCAGGCTCCCCGCTGAGCCCGGAGCCCGATATGGGGCTCGATTCCAGGACTTTGGGATCATGACCTGAGCCGAAGGCAGACGCTCAACCATCTGAGCCACCCAGGCGCCCCCAGAGTCTATTAAGATGAGTGGGAAAACCTCATCCCGAGCTGTGGCCCATTGCTTGCTGGGCAGTTTTCAAGGCTCATCTCCACTTTCTTAGCAAAGCTGGGATCCTAGATCCCCTGATAGAAATCATTCTCCTGCCATGATCACTTGTAACATCTTTGTCTGTTCCTTTATTATCTTTTCACAACTTGCAATCTATTTAATATCAATCTCACTTCTGTTATTTTTTCTCTTCATCGATCAATAAGAAGCTGGCAGTGACTCATACATAAAAAAGAAGGAAGAAAGAAAATGAAATAATTGCAAAAATTTGAAAGTCACTGAAATTGGCTGATTCTTATTTCTTAATCTATAAAATGATGATATTAAATCTTTCTTGCCTAACTCTCAATAGGTGTAATTATAACATCGAAGCCTTTTGCAAGTATAAGGGATAATCATAAAAACGTACTAATTACTTTTTCTGTTTATTTATATTTCTTTTTACAAGTAGAGCTAAGTTTCCACTCATTTCCTCTAATAGGATTTTCATGGAGTGTGCTAAGACTTTTATTGGTTTTGTATTTCCCTTTTTTTCCATTTATATACAGGAATGATCACCTCATTAACTTGTTAGGCTCAAACCCTGGGTATTTCTACAAAAGGCATTCAATTTATATATTTGGTCCTGAATCTAAATTACAGATGTAAATTTTTGACCATGAAAAGTGCATACCGGAATTCGTCTCTTGCAACAGCGACAGTTGAGAAATATTAAGTTAATCAATTTTTTAATAAGAAAAGCTGAAGTTGTGCAAAGTGAGGACTCATTTTCTTCTGTTTTCTTCTTTCTTCCTAACCACCAACTGCTTATTATTTAGCCATGGAGCAGTGTATTTAAAGAGTAAGCACTCAACAAATACTGCTAATTAGGTGATTATCCTTCTTTTGTTAACTTCTTTTAATACTTGGATGCATTAGAATGAAGCCCAAAACAGAGGAAAATCTGTAATTGACTACAAATGCCCCAAAAAACAGGCATGACTGCAACATTCCTGGAGCAATTATCACAAAAAATAACTTAAATGTCACTGGAGATACTCCGGGTAACTTTGTCAATAGAATTCCCAGTCGACTAACAATCACAGTTAAACATGTACGGCTGAAGTTGTACCTAATTTATAAGAAGGCAGCTTCCTGAGCACGGATACAGGGAACCGATTGTGGCTCTATTTCTCTAGAGAGAGCCTGTGCCGAGGAAATGCTAGCAAAAAGAAAATTGGTGTCAACCCAACAGTATCTGGTAAGCACTGTGAATTGTGCAAGACTGTTGAATCTCAGATCTGTACCTCTGAAACAAATAATGCAATATATGTTAAGAAAAAAAAAAAGATAGCAGGAGGGGAAGAATGAAGGGGGGGAAATTGGAGGGGTAGACGAACCATGAGAGATGATGGACTCTGAAAAACAAACTGAGGGTTCTAGAGGGGAGGGGGGTGGGAGGATGGGTTAGCCTGGTGGTGGGTATTGAGGAGGGCACATTCTGCATGGAGCACTGGGTGTTATGCACAAACAATGAATCATGGAACACTACATCTAAAACTAATGATGTAATGTATGGGGATTAACATAACAATAAAAAAACACTAAAAAAAAAAAAAAAGAACCTAGTAAGGTTTTTCTAATTCAACTTTGGTTTTAGAGGAAAAGACTACCAAAGGAGAAAGGCAGTTATTATAAATATTTTGTAGGATTGGCCACAACATATCTACTTACCTACTCAGCTAAATATGTATCTAAAGCATGCATTTCTCCCTAAGGGGGTGAACATTGGTTCTAAGAGGGGTGAAAATGCCATTTTCATTTTACATATACGGTACGGCAAACATATTCACACAGTGTATCTGTACACAGACTATATCTGTGGAATGAAGATTTCATGGTGAGGATGATTATGAAAAAAAAGAAAAAGGTAATGAAATTGTCTCCTTAGGGGCTTGAAAATAAAAACTAGGCTGGGAAGCGCTGGTCTAAAGTGAAGAGGCACTGTTTATCATCAGCAGATATAAGAATAAAAATATTTGTTACACAGATTAATTATTTACCATGGAAAAGTGGTTGACTATTATTAGTTGCTATTTAATTATTTTAATCAACTAGAATGATGGTTGAGAAACCAAGAAAGTGGAATATTTGGTTTTAAGAAAATATGGTGATATAAGGGAATATTAATCTCTAGAGTGGAAGTTGGGAGTGTTCTAGAAATTACCTATTTCATGGGCTTAGGTGTAAAAATGATCAGTAAATTTGTAAATTACAAAAAAAAAATCTATTGAATTATATTAGAATTCTAAACAAGTTAAATATTAAAATTACTGGATTGACGAGCTGTCCATTTGAATGCTGAGAGAGAATAAATTAGACCCCCCCTTTTGTTTAAAAAAACAGAACAACTTTTAAAAATTTTATTAAATTATATATTAACTCTTTTTGAAGTTGATCAGTACAAAGAGGTAATAGAATGATAGCTAAAGGAGAGAGAAATCTCATGACTAAAATAACATTTGGGCTGGAATTTGCAAACTCACCATTATTAGATATTTAGGATCAGTTACTTTGACACCTGTCTTATTTTTCTGTCTTATTTTTCCTGCAGAGGCATGGAGGACTCTGGAGATGAAATCTGGTGTCTGACTCACAGCATGTCCTCAGTAACCCTTTAGGGGCAGTGACTTCCTTCTGCCTTGTAGTATACTTACTTGTCCATACTCTTACTTCCTTTGCCATAATCCTCCTGAACATTTTTATATTCCCTCAGGCATCTTGCATATTGCTTTATGTGTAGTATATCACCTATGATTTGATAAATGAGTAATAATAGCAAATAAGGGAATAGTGAAAAATAACAGATTTTATTAATAATTCGATACTGACGGCATAGTAAATTAAATTGCTCAAGGAACTTACCCATAAAGCAGAAGATTCACTCTCAATCTGCAAATCAAAAATTCATATCAAAACGGTCTTCCAAAAATGATTCAGGAATATAATCATAGCCGCTTCATGTATGGCATTGTTGATGAACCACAAAGAAGTTTTGAAAAAGCAGTTATGTACCTTGGAACCCATAAAAAGAATTGAGAACCAAGCTGCCAAGATTGCCTATGTTAGCAATCTAGTAGAAGGTGGGGAACTTGTCTCTATAAAGGTTCAATATAAGTCCTGGAACACTATGCCTTTGTGTTTGAATTGTGCCACTCTAAAATATATTAAATATCAAACTGTGATGTTTTCACTGTTTTGAAGCTAATATCATTTGAAAGAAAACTTTGGAAACACAATCCTTAAATAAGAAATTACTTAGATATACTCTCAAGGGAGATTGGAAAAGGAGGAAGGAAGTAGAACCAGCTATAACTAATTAATTCTCTACAAGTTGAGACATGACCAGAAAGCAGAGTTCTAGTGTTCTAAAAAGATTTTATCTTCAATTCATCTCCTGTCAGCCTCAAAAGGCCCTTTTAGTTAGGCTATGAAGACAGATATATAAGTTGGTGCTATATCCACCATATTTGCTATTTAGTTTTGGCTTAGTATTTGTCTGTTGTAGAACCTGAGAAAAATCAGAACCAAGCACTTTTCAATCCAATGAACCTAGCTACCACTCACTAAAGAAAAAAATATGGTGCAGACTCAGGACTAAATAAGTAGGAGTCTAGAAACTTAAAGTTGTGGCATGAAGCTGACATGCTATGCAATCACGTGTAAGGTCTATGAAAATTTTGTAGAAATTGATCATTACTTGTGAGGAGGGTTGAAGTGAGCATGGGGATGTAGAATAGGATTAGCTTGAAGACCTATAAAAAGGTCTAAAATGTTTTGGTTTGAAGATTGTCACAAAAAACAAAGCAAAGCTATCACTTTGGGTAACCTGTTTTTATAGGTATAAACATCCTATTATCTTTACCACAGTGTGTTGAGTGTGTTTACTCATGGTGTGTGAGAAGGATTCACAGAATTCTGAAAATTTGTTGTACTCAAGTAATGGTTTATTATGGGGAAAGAATCAGCAAAGACAAAGGTGCATAGGGAATTGTCTAGAAGAGACCAAGTGCAAATTTCCAGTTATCCTCTCCCAACAGAATCATACAGAAAGTATTTATTTCTCCAGCAACAACGTATGACAACACTTATGAAGTATTGCCAACCAAGGAAACTCACCCAAGTCTTGCTACTCAGGATTTTTATTGGGAGGTCAATCATTTAGGTATGAAGCTCTTTTATGACTGACCAGTCTCCAGGTCCCCCAGAGATCAAACTGATACATTGTGACTCAGGAACCCAGGTAGACAAAACTAGGCATTCACCATAAATGGCATTGTTAGCATGAACTGTCTGGTGTGACCCCTGGCCCCAGGTATACAAAGACATTTTTATCAAGCAGAATATTCCAAGGGCTTATAGGTTATCTCCCAGGAGCTGGTCAAGGGATGGTCTTTTCAGTTTAGAATATGTAGGGTTTGAGCATTCCCAGGCTATTGAATTAACCCTTTACTGCACCATATGGTGATGAAAGAGTTCTTTGTACCAGTGTCTTGCCTTTCTTAGTTGACATTTTACCTGTTCCTGCCAACTTAGGTGAATCAAGTATAGTTCTTTTGGTTTACCTCCTGCTGAATGACCTGTAATGATTTACCAATTCCTAAGAGAAAAGATCCATATCTCAGAGTAGCCTTGAAAGTTCATTATGTGAGGGCAGAGACACTGGAAGCCAAGTACCAAGTGCAGACCCTAGCATACAGGAAATACTCAGTGTGTCTGTTTTGAAAGAATAAATAACGAATGAATCTTCCACTCTTTGAATTATTTCTTGTTTCCAATCTCTTTGCTAACATGGGTCTCTCATTTTATCTCGTCCAACAGGTTGAATTTTTAAACCAGGTTTCAAAATTTAGGTCAAATTCCACTCCTGTCCCAAAGCCTCCTCAAGGCTTTGTAGCACAATTAGTTCCTCCTCCTCTGTGTTCCCATAATTTAATTGATTTCTCAGATTCATGATCCTATTCCACCTTGCATCATAGTGGATTGTAAATATATCATTTTACCTGGCTCTAGATGTTGACTTTTAAAGACAGAGACCTTGACCTATCCATCTTTTTTTTTTTTTAAAGATTTTATTTATTTATTTGACAGAGAGAGAGAGATAGCGAGAGCAGGAACACAAGCAGGGGGAGTGGGAGAGCGAGAAGCAGGCTTCCTGTCGAGCAGGGAGCCTGATGTGGGACTCGATCCCAGGACCCTGGGATCATGACCTGAGCCGAAGGCAGACGCTTAACGACTGAGCCACCCAGGTGCCCCGACCTATCCATCTTTAGAGTCCCTAGAATTCCTACTCAAATGTGTTGCCTCAGGTTACTAATTAATTGAATATTGAAATCATTTAATCATATTTTTTCAAGGTTATATTACCAGGCTAAAACAGAGATAAGGAAAATGTAATGTCTAAAAATTTCAAATTGTTGAACTCAGTCTGAATCTCAGAAAAGTAGTATTATGAACTTTCAAATTAGAGTAAATGAAAAGTAGATTAGACCAAGTGCATAAGAGCACAGTCTACAGAACAGCTGTATTGTGTCCTCAGTGGGATAAGCTAAACTATAATTATAGAGGTGTTTCATCTTTTCTGCCTGTATACTCTTCTGAGGATCCTCCCAACTTCAGGGCTTTGGGGAGTTATTTGTCACCATAGGTCTGAAATTAGTTTTGATTAGTTTTCCTGACATTTATCATCTGAAAATATCTGAAATCTGCCTTAGAAATAAAAACTAGCAAGAATGTCTGTGGCAATAATTCAATTTGTATATATATATCAGGATGCGAAAATTTGACATGTGAAACAGGCCAGGAGACACCCCTTTGTATGGGTTCCCCACAATATAGAAGTGATTGTGGTCGTAAGTGGGTCATACAAATTAAGAGTCAAAAAGTTAATTTCAAATAAATTATTCTCTCAGATACAAGCAGAACCTCTTTATTTATTCTTACAAATCTTGACATTTTTTTCACACTCTTGTTCTCTCTCCTATTTTTTCTCCTATGTTCTCAGATCTTATCAACCCTATCTTCTGCCCAGTCTTGATTTATTAAAAAAATAGATATGTTAAACATCTACTATGTGCATAGTACTTTGCTGTGGATGAAAAGCACAACCACCAAGAAGCTCACTGGGGCATCTGGGTGGCTCAGTCAGACGGCAGCCTTTGGCTCAGGTCATGATCCTGGGGTCCTGGGATCAAGCCCCAGTCGGGCTCCCTGCTCAGCAGGGAGTCTGCTTCTCTCTCACTCTACTTGTGCTCACTCACTCACTCACTCACTCACTCAATAAATAAATAAATAAATCTTTAAAAAAAAGAGAGAAATTCATTTAAACTTAGTAAAATTTGGTTTAGCTAGTGCTCAATGTTGTACCAGGAATGCCAGTATTTTCTAGGAACTATAAAGGTTAAGACAAGGCTGCTACCTCTGAATAGATTATGGTATATAACTGGAGAGAACAATCTCAGAAGATATAGCTATGCTTTTTTTGGTGGTTATAATAGAGCAATGTACAAAGGACGATGGGAACACAGCTGAGAGAGAAGTTCTCTAAGGAGAAGGAAAGCTTCAGAATTAAGGTGATGAAGGAATTCAAGGAAGAGAAAAAACGTGGAGCAAATGCAGGTGTAGGGAATACTGAGAATCTGTTTCTAGAAAGAAAGGAGCCTTCATTTAGAAGTTATTAGTTAAGATTAACTGTTCTTTAAATTGAGAGACTACAGCCTTCCCAGTTTTTCATCAGATAATCAGCTTTCCCTGGCCCGAGTCCATGGTATAGGCCCATCTATAAACAAATAATTTTTCAGTATGTTGGGACTAGGATTAATGATACCAATCTGGAGAGCAGTCACTGCACGAGATTTATTTTTCCCATATTATTACTATATGATTAACTGGCTACACCAATGTATTAAAGAAAACACTGTGAAAATTAACCAAGAAAAAACTTTCCTCTTTTTCTGCTTAGTTGCATCAAGGAAATCTATGGCCATTTACTCCAGTTTCTCTCCCTGTCAGGTTCTCATGCTGGCCCCAAGTGTATGCATTTTTAATATGTAATGTGGAAAGCATCTTGCCATCTGTATAATATCAACATGCTGTTACACATCCATGAGTTTAATTCTCTAATTTTGTCATATATCATGTGTTCTAAGAGGAAGTATTTCAACAACAGAGAATGGTGAACCAGACTGCGTCCATTTTCTTCAGTGTAACTCACTGCTGTATTTATCATGGTGTTTACTCCACACTCTTGACATACATGAAGATCAAAACTGTAGCTTTTATGACAGTAGATTGGTATCCAATATCCTTTCGCATCAGTGTGGCTAGAAAGGAGAAAGCTTAATAAAGAGCTTTTTGAGCAGATTTTTAAAAATATCATTATCCTTTAAATATGGTTGAGGGGTAAAATGAAGAAGATCCAGTGTATATTTTTCTTTCATGGAACTAGATAGAAACAGTTCTTTATCTTGAAGAGCATCTCTGTTTCTATTTGTAGGAGAATGTTGAAGGTGGGGACTGCAGTCGCTGTAAAGCCGGCTTCTTCAATTTGCAAGAAGATAATCATAAAGGTTGTGACGAGTGTTTCTGTTCCGGGGTTTCAGACAGATGTCAGAGCTCCTACTGGACCTATGGCCATGTAAGCAATAGCCTTTTCATTCTGTACACTGCTCCATTGTTCTTTCGTAAGAACAATGGTTCTTTAAAATGGTTTTCTGGTAGTAAGTTTCTACTTACCATTATCATGAAGAAGGGATGGATTTTTCTTTCAAATGCTATTTGTGTATTTTTGATCAAAGACTTGAAGGTTTTTTTTTTAATTTTTAATTTTTTATTCTTATGTTAATCCCCATACATTACATCATTAGTTTTAGATGAAGTGTTCCATGATTCATTGTTTGTGCATAACACCCAGTGCTCCATGCAGAATGTGCCCTCCTCAATACCCACCACCAGGCTAACCCATCCTCCCACCCCCCTCCCCTCTAGAACCCTGTTTGTTTTTCAGAGTCCATCGTCTCTCATGGTTCGTCTACCCCTCCGATTTCCCCCGCTTCAGGTTTTATTTGTAGCAATGTGGAGCCTGGAATCTCTTAGAAGTAGTAAATATTAGTCTTTTCAGTGTCCATGATTACTGTGTGAAGCAGTAATGGGATTATTGTGATTATAGCCCCAATCTGATTCAATCGAGAAAGCATCAGATATGATATGAAGAGTTGTGTATTCTAATCACCAATATTTTTGGTGTACAAATTAAGAAGAATTGCTCCCCATTGCCTTTTCAACTCTGCACAGACTGTGGTTTGTGTCCTGATAGAGGACGTATGAGAGGAAAATGGGACCCTCAAGGAATTTCAAATAGCCTGTATGACAGCTCTTAAGACTACAGAGTAGCAGAACGCAAGCTGGAGAAAGAGAAGCCCGGGGAGGGCGGGGTGGGGAATGAGAAACTCTACCATATGGGGTTGCAAATGCTAAGTTGGATTCTTATCCTTGGAGAGCCACTGGGGTATCTTAGCAGGGGAGTGATAGGACCAGATTTGTGCTTTACCAAGCACACTTTTGCAGTAAACTACCTTCCAAACACCACTTCAACTTTAATCAGGCAAGTAATCCTTAACACAACTACCAAATATTCTCTTCTGCCTGTGTTGCTTTTATGTCAATTCTATAATTTCGTAAGTAGTTTCTGATTGTACTCGCATGTTTAAATTGAAATCTATACACTATTAAATGTATTGCTTTCAGAACAGATTGCATAAAACCAACAGCAATTAGACATCTAGCCCACTTCCTCCTCCTGTTTGTAGAGTTTCACCCACCCTCTAGACTGTTCCATTAACATCAAAGTTCCATGGTCAGCAGAAGAGCAGAAGTGGCATTTAGTCTTGGTTTTCAGCAATTAGGTCCAACTGATATTTGCATTTTGGTAAGACTTCTGGAATGAACTTCCTCTGAATCTCACTGCGCTGTCTTAGCATCCCTGAGGGATGATGTTAGAAAGAAGAGAGAGGAGTAACATATATCTTAAGGTCTAGTCCCAGCAATTCTACAGCTTTGGGAGATGGAGAATCAAATGACCTCTACATGAAAAAAAAATTTAAAAATATGTCATCCACAGATTATCACCATCACTATTCTGCTCCCCATCACCTACAACACCAAGCCACTCACACACATCTAAGTGGGCCCCTGGTAGCCACAAACCTCAGTATCTTGTGTTTTGTCCCAACTAGGTAGGGCAGTCTAAATTAGAATTGTAGCTGTATGCCCTCTCCCGGCTGGAGTCTAAAGATGGAAAAGCAAAACATCCTGTGTTTCCTAATTTTTCCTTTAAGGATCCTTCCTTTTCTGGGCCAAGGATCTAGGCTATGAATTCCTACAACACTTCGAACCCCATGGGATGGACTAGGTATAGCATTGTGAGCTGTGGCCATAGCAACAGGCTGGTGGATTCAAATGTCCTTAAGCCTCAAAACTGAAATTTAATTAAGTGGAATGGGTAGAAATGCTGAATTAAAAGCTACCTTTCAGGCGCTTGCATATTTTATTTCTTTTCCTGTGTTTTACAAATATATATATAAAACCTTTTGAAATTATTTTTCCCCTAAGCAACAAGAAATTATTAGTGGAATGAAATACATGCAGTTTAGAGCCCAACTATCTGATAATTTATCAATATTATAATCACTGTGTAACTTTGAACACATTTCTATTTTTAAGAAAGAAGTATTTGGAGTTATAACTTCTTAAAAAGTACTGGATCAATAAAAACAGATTATTACATATTACTATCCAAACTCCTAGAATCAACAAGAACACAATGAGAATCTATAATGAGTACATACGATAAGTTTCACATTTTCCACAGCTCTCCTGTTTTTCTAAACTTTAATATATTTTTTTTAATTTCCCAAAAGTGGACACTATACAGAATAGGAAAGAAAGAGTTGGAGGTGGTTTTTGGTTTTGTTTTTCATAAGTAAGATGATGGTGTGTTTTCTTGAAGATACAAGACATGCGTGGCTGGTACCTGACGGACATCTCTGGCCATGTTCAAGTGGCTCCCCAGAAGGATGACTTAGACCCACCCCAGCAGATCAGCATCAGCAGTGAGGAATCCCACCGTGCCTTGCCAGAGGGCTACTACTGGAGTGCACCAGCTCCCTATCTGGGAAGCAAAGTAAGTCCACACAGTGCTGGCTTCTTGCTACTTCGCTTTAGCGGATCAATACAAAGAATGGGTTTTATTAAGTACTTTTTTAAAGAAAGGTCAGAACGATTTCATGATGCGTTGGGTGGCCAGAAGCAACTAAATCAGTTTAAGTTGGATGTTTCTTCAAGGCCCCCTGGGTAAGTACGTATACCAAAAGTTAATGGTCTATAGCATCCCTAATATACAACTTTACATAGTTGGTGTTCTATGCTAACATTTTTTTTGGGGTTGGGGGGAGTAGTTTCTAAGTCATTTTTATGCTAACTTTTTGAATGAATGAATACACTGATGAAGACTCTAGGATAGTTTTGCAAAACCTTGAAGATATTTTTGTGAAACAAATGATAAATATTGGAAGAAACTGTGTTGTGTTTACTTGAAATCGCTGTTTTTCTAGAGTTGTCTGTGGTAGGATACTTACTGAAATTTTCTGCATCTGTTTCTATTTTATTTCAAAGCTGATATTCAAGACAGCTAATTTTTCTACCTTGTATGAATGTTAATTGGAAATGAAATTTATTATATAACTGACTTAATGCTTGCCATGAAGCTTATGCAAACAACATATTTCCTGGAGCTCAAAAAGAAAACTACCCTAAAAGAAATGCCAGATTGAAAACACGTTTGTTTTAAAGCCCACTCATACATATATAAAAACATACACAGATAAACAAATGTAGCAGCTTCAGACATGCAGGTGTTTTTTGTTTTTTATTTTTTATTTTGTGGATGAACTCTATCTAGATAGGGACCATGGGTTTTATTATTTTATTTTATTTTATTTTATTATTTTACTTTGCCAAAGAATTTGTTGGAAACCAAATTTGGCATAATAATTCTAAATGTTCTGCTTGTTCTGCAAAAGTTAGTATCTTATCAGCTGATAGTTAAATCACCTAATCACACCAGAAACTGTAACGGTGACAGAAAACTCCCTTAGCAAATTGACGCTATGTAAGCCTCTGAGTTTTCATCTCTAAGAATATAGTGTTGCTTTTGAAGAAATCTTCATTGATTAAACAAACAAAATATATTTATTGTAAGTGGTTCTCTTGCATGGCGTATGAGTATTAAGAAAGAAAAAAGTAGTTCACATCTTATTCAGTGAATGGGAACTGGTGGTTTTAGCTGATTAAGAAAAAAAAAATTTAACTAGTGGCCAGTTTCTTATTTTTAGCAGACTTCTAAATGCTATTATGAAAAATGTGTTAATGAATAAAACCCGTTTTTCAACGAATATGTACTTTAAAAGAGACAGTGTGTATGGCATAAAATTCTACAGCTGTAATAAAAATCCAATTAAACTTGTATTTGCAAGGCCTTTTATAGCAAGAAGTCATTCTATACTGTTCTATTTTGGAAGCTCCTGTATTCCCAACAACACTAAAATAGCACATAAGACTTGACTGTCTACAGCTTAAAATTGTGGGAAAAATAAATAAATATATAAACTGTCAAATTTTTTGCCCCTGCTCTGAGGAGTTCAGAGAGGAGCCTTGGGTCAAAATTGGATGCATTTCAAAGGTCTTGTTTTTCTTACAATGGTGAAATTTATTTAAGAATAGCTTATAGTAGAGTATTCTTTATGGCATTTACCATATTTTTTCTTTGGTCGTATGCTTTTTCTTTCTGTTGGCTGAAAATCAAACTGACATAAGGAAAGCAAGCAAATGGGATATTAAATAGCACCAGAGCAAAGAATTTGGACATCCTGCTCATAGTTGTCCGTGCCCAAAGATAACTTCCTTTATCCTGGCTGAGCTTTTTCTTAATAACCACCCACAATGAAGCACTTCAAATCCCCCACGGATCACTTTCACATCAAAAAGCTCTGCTTCCCTGTGCTTCAACTTCCACTCAGTGAACAAAATAATGGTAACAGGGTGTGCAAATTGTTTGAATATGGAAGACATTTTTTAATGTAATGTGGAAGCCCTTGGTGGTTTACTGTCAGATATCTCAGCATGAATGAAACAATTTGCTTTAATAACTGAACCATATAAATTTTTGATACTACGATAATACTGCAAGCTCTCACAAATTACCACAGTACATCTTAACTGCCATGGCACATCACGTAAATTATAGTCATGATGACATGCTTAGCTTGGTTGATTTAATATCTTGCTAAGGAGATGGAAAATTGTAGGGCCTTGTTTGTAAATTCAATAAAGCCACTTTTTCTAAATAGTTGAGGCTAAATTCTTTACCAGTAATTGCTGTTCAAATCAGAGCCATTGCCAGAATCTGACAGAAGTAGTATATCAAGAAACTAGTGCATCTGCTTTGATACTGAATTTCATTTACATCCATGACCAGGAGGCTGTGAGTATATCATCCCTCCTCCGCTTTTTTAGTGTTAATTCCTAAGTCAAAAAAAATATTTATGGGATGCTATTAGCTTTGCTAAATATTTATATAACCAATTTTCAAACATTTTCCAAATGACTTGGTTATAAGGCTCCTTATAACAGAAGGGAGATGTGCTGTGCATATTCTATTATAATGAAGATGCCACATGGCATTCTTCCTTTTTTTAGGAACCTGACTCCAAATAATGAAACTGCTCTCACATGGGATACACTTTGCTGACATAGAGGTCCACCCGATCGTGAGAAAAGTCAAGCACACTCGCCAATTTAGCAAGGGAGTATTTCTTATCCCAAGAAACAGTTTTATATACTGCCCATCTAAATATTTCCACAATCTCCATTATGAATTAATTCCTCAATAACAATCTTGAAAAAAAATTTTTTTCCCTCACCTGTGGGTGATTATTTAGCACAGTTGACACTATCCAGTGTTAATTCCTCCCACCCCTCACTCAAGAGAGTCAAAGAGGATTAAGTTAGGCACCTACAGGGTTGTACTAGGCAGCATTTCGTTTTTCAGAATGCTTGGCAAGAGTTAACACCTGGTTGTAGGGCATTGGTTTAAGCTTGGGGCTAGGCAGGAATGGAAAGAACTAGAGGACAACGTCCTGCTGATTTGCTACAGGCTACAGCTATTCAGAAACAGTTTGGGTATTTCAGAGTTGGAATAATTCACTGCTTTAGTAAACTAAGTCCTATTGGAACATGGAAATAGTAATTTACTTAAGGTTACCCTAGTGGTCTGAAATAGTGCAGCTTCCAAAACCAATTCTCTCCACATCAGTAAAGTTCCCTGAGAATCTGGCGTGGCTTGTCTACTGCTCCCGCATTACCATTAAGTTTTACAATCCTGTCTCTGAACATTATTAAATTAATCTTATGTGATTTGTTCTTTAGCGAACAATGCTTATTTTCTACAACATTACATTGTTTTTTTCTGTTTCCAACTTAGGGAGCTTTTAAATTGTTTCATGTCGTTGCCAAGAGTACCTATAGCCTAGTTTAAGATGCACATTATGAGTCTGCTGACAAAATATCATCTGGCTTCCAAAAGTAATCTCTGGTTCTTCTCTGTTGTGCTTGCTTGATTTTCAGTTCTGTCTCTCAGATCTCAAGTTGAAACTGTGGGTTTGAAGGAGATTGATGTTTGAGATTCACAGGACAGGCTCGTTCTTGGCACATAAAAGGAGCTCAACAAATACTTTGTGATTAATGCTCCATGCTTAACAACAACAACGGAAGTAGGTTTGATTAGTTTGTTCAGAAATGACTCTTGACTTAGGATTTATGTCAGGGTTGAGAAATGATTTCAAACATGATGAAAAAAATTAAAAACTGATAAGCATGATCCCTTCTCCTCTCGACAGCAGAATGTGTATTTGTGACTTATAATTATTCAAAATTAAAGGTCAAACCCGATCCCTCATCCTTACCTTCCTCCAATTCAAGTCTTGGATTAAGTGGATTAATTAAGAAGGTATTGTGTATGTGGAGAATGGCATGGTCAAAAATGTAAATAGGACAAATCAACTGTGATTGAATTTTTATTTAATAAATCAGATCTCGTTAAGAATGATTTGGTAATGGAGTAGGATCAAGAAGATTTGCTACCTAGAACTAACCGAATGAATTGTTAGGGGTACATGAAGAAATATATTTATTTCAAAAAAAAAAAAAAGCCAAGAACTCACTTGTTGCCCATAGCTACGGTAAAGTCTACTATGCAAAATTATCCCACCTACAAGGACTCAGGGTCAAACATACATATCTCTCAAACTTACCTAACCTTATCATAACAGTATCTTGATATTTTTCCTGATTAAATATATAAAGTACTAATTCTAACATTGTAAATTATTACATAGAAGAGTGTTTTAATATTCATATGACTCATTTTGTTTGCAGTACCTTCTAATGGAGTGCAATGGGGACAAAGATCAGTTTTTACAATTGAGCAACTGAATATGTACCAGATAGGGGAGCATTCAGTTTAACAGCAATTTGGTGGGAAAAATTAAGGAGTTTACTAAACAGTAATATCAATCTCAGTTAACTTTGGGATATGGTTGCCAACAAAAGTAATCTAGGGCTACATTGGTAGGCGTTTACTGGTCAGGTCAAGGGAGGTAATGGTTATACAGGTTCTGCACAAAACATGTCACCTAAAATAGTCAACTTGTGAATTTATGTTTTCATATATCTTAAGATACATGACCAAGGTTAGCAGCTGATAAGCCAAGATATCCCAACTAGTAAGGCAGTCAAGATTGGAATCCAGATGTGTCTAGCCCTTTTCTACTAGTTATTTTTTCATTCCGTTATGTTTATTAGTACTTGTAAGGCATTTGGCTTTGGAATAGAAATGCTTGAGCAGCTTATCCAAAGGGAAGCATAAGAAAGGAAACAATAAGGATATGAGTTTATATAAATGCAAATTAATGAAATAGAAAACAGATATCAATAGAGAGGCCACAAATCCAAAAACTTGTTTTTAAAAGAATTACAAAGCTCTAGCAAGATTAATAGAAAAAAAAAAGTGGGTAAAGATATACATAAGACTTTAAAATGTAAATATGGACATAACTAAAATTACTTCAGAAAAAAATAAGGAAAATCATGAAACCTTTACACACAATAAATTTACTTGTAAAAATAAGTAAATGTCTAGGAAAATAAAAATTAATAGCCCTGATTCAAGGGGAAAAAACCTGAAAGTCATATGAACATTAGAACAATTCAATCAATAGTCAAGGAAATCTTCCCAGTAAGAGACCACTAGGTCTATTTTGTTTACAGGTGATTTCAATGACTATTCAAATTTAAAAAAAGGAATCAATCTTATACAAATTTTCTAGAGAACAGAATCATGGGGATTACTCCTTGAGTAATTTTATGTGACTCAATATGCTTGATATCAAACCTTCAAGAGAGATATGAAAAGGAAATCCCTATCCAAAGTCACTCATGAAAATAGATCCTAAACAAAACATAACCAGTCTGAATTTGTAATGTATAAAAATGGCGAAACAAAATTGGCCAAATTGCTTTTGTCATAAGCGTTCAGGTTGGTTTAATATCAGAAAATCAGTTTAAGTAATTGGCCATATTGACTAACTAAAAGAGAGAGAAAAATGAAATGATTGATCTCAGTTGATGCAGAAACATAAATAGGCAAAATTAAATAATGATTCGTGATGTTTTTAAAAAATTTGCAAACTATAATTGGAAAGGCACTTCTTTAACTGATGAAGAGTACACAAAAAGGAATAGCAAATATTTAATATAAAATTTTGAAAGACTTTTTTTTTTAAGATTTTATTTATTTATTTGACAGAGAGAGAGACAGCGAGAGAGGGAACACAAGCAGGGGGAGTGGAAGAGGGAGAAGCAGGCTTCCCGCGGAGCAGGGAGCCCGATGCGGGGCTCGATCCCAGGACCCTGGGATCATGACCTGAACAGAAGGCAGACGCTTAACTGAGCCACCCAGGTGCCCCTTGAAAGATCACAAACATGAAACAATTTTCACTATGATCACTTTTATTCAACATTGTACTAGAAGATCTAGACGGTGCAGTAAGATAGGAAATAAAAGATATGGAGATTGGAAGGGATGGAATAAAACCACCATTTGTAGATGATAGGATTATCTGTTTTGTGAACTCAAAAGATAAAATATTAGTGAATCAAAAGGGGAACTGTATACAAAATTAATTTATGAAAGTCAATCGTATTTCTTTACATCAACAAAAATCAGTTTAAAAATACTTTTACAATTAGTCCTTTATAATAGCAATAAATAGTAAAAGTACCAATGATTAAATTTATATGGAAAAGCAAAGGACTAAGAATAATTCAAGGAAATTCTAAAACAAAAACTGGAGATAGGTTTTTAATCAAAACTTATCTGCTATAAAGACTTAGGACTTATTTTAAAAAGATATAATAATTAAGACACAAGGATAGGGGCGCCTGGGTGGCTCAGTCGTTAAGCGTCTGCCTTCCGCTCAGGTCATGATCCCAGAGTCCTGGGATCAAGCCCCGCATCGGGCTCCCTGATCCACAGGGAAGCCTGCTTCTCCCTCTCCTACTCCCCCTGCTTGTGTTCCCTCTCTCGCTGTATCTCTCTCTGTCAAATAAATAAATAAAATCTTAAAAAAAAAAAAAAAGGCACAAGGATATTGGTGTGAAAAAAGATAAAAATACAAAATAGATGAAATGGAACTGAGAGTGGAACCTGGGTGACTCAGTTGGCTGAGCATCAGGTCATGATCTTAGGGTTGTTAGATCAAGCCCTGTGTTGGATCCTGCCGAACAGGGAGTCTGCTTGAGGAGTCCCTCTCTCCCTCTCTCTAAGCCCCTCCCCCCTGGGTGTGCTCCCCCCCAAGTAAATAAATAAATCTTAAAAAAAAAAAAATGGAACTGAGAAAACAGCCCAGAACTATTCCATGGATACTTGATTTTTGACAAAACAGACTTTGTAGATAATAATGGTAGGATAGAGAATATAATAAATGCTACTCATACATCAGTTATCCAAAGACAGAGAAGAAAAAAATCTTTGCATCCCTACCTCACATTATACATAAAAATAACTTCTGGTTGAAGCAAGAACTATAATTTCAAAAATCATTCTAAAAAAGCTTATCAAAAATAATACATTGGAATTTTTGCTTCTGACAATAATTGAATAATAGAATCTCAATTTACCCACCTGCCTTAAACAAGAAAACTTGAGAAAAAATGTGAAACAACAATTTTTAGAAACTAGACAACAAATAATATAGGGTCTGTGATCTATGAGAAAAGAGAAATAAATGAAGTAAAGCTTACGATTATCCCAGATTATTGCCTGGGTACAGTTCCAAGTGCTTAGAAGGAAAACCCAAACATCAGGGTCTAAAAGATGGAGACTAGAGGTCAAGGAGGCTAGAACTGTGGGACAGGATATTGGAGAAAAGGGATATGGGGAGAGAGAGGGAGAGAGAGAGACAGATACACAGAGAGACACAGAGGGAGAGATCTGTAAAGGTATAAGACCTCTAGCCTGGCTCAGTATTGAGTTGGATGGGAGAACACCACCTAAGGCTGGTAAAAGAAATACCAAAAAGTAGCAAGAGAAACAATTCCTGGAGGTAACACAGAGCTGGTAATAGTTCATTTTCCCACCACCTAAAATGAACCATCTTCATAGTGGGGAAGACGTCAGGTAAAGTATTCAGAGAGTATTGTCTTAGTAGAAGGGTTAAATTAGCCCAAGATTACAGGCTGCTCTAAATTCACCCTAACAAATCTTGAAAGCAAAAAGAAGTCAACTTGTTCCAAGTAAATTAACTGCATGCCAGAACAAAGTCCAATACTACTTAATTACAACAAAATCCAACACCCAACAATGTAAAATTCAGCATGTCTGGCATCAAATCAAAAATTACCAGGCATGTGAACAAGCCGGGGCAGATGAACCATATCAGGAGGAAAATCAGTCAATGAAAACAGACCGAAAGTTGATGAAAACATCATGCCAAGGCATATCTGAATTGAACTATTAAAAAAAAAAAAATAGAGGGAGACAAAGAGAAAATCTTAAAAGCAGAACAGAAGAACAAAGACAAGAAAGATAGAAGATCCTTGTCAGCCATGATGTGAACTAGAATATAGTACACGGGTATTTTAAAGTATAGGAAGGACAAGAAACAACAACATACAAAAAAAAAAAAATACCAGTCCAAAATTCTTTAGCAGGCCATAATATTCTTGAAAAAGAAAGGCAAAGAGTTTTTCAGAGAAATAAAGGCTGAACTGCTTTTTCACCAACAAATCTACAGTAGGAGACGTGTAGAAAGTTCTTCTGGTGAAAGGAATATGATGCCAGACAGAACTTGGTCCCTACAAAACAAAATTAAGAGTATCTAGAACAGTATAAAATAATGTTTTCTCCACTGATTGCTGCCTAACACAGGACCTCAGGCTAGTCATCTCTTTAGCCCTAGGGCTTAACATAGTGGTTACTGAATAATAACAAGACACACAGATTTAAAATAGAATTTGAACCACTCTTTGTAGACAATTTTCTTTGAAATTATGAAAAGAAAGACTATGAATGTAAAAGTTCTTCCTTCTTCAACCTCCATTCCTCGTCTCAAAACCAAAGAAAGCAAAATCAACGCCAGTTTGAAAGAGTTTCAATCAAATCTTAATGTAAAACTACATTTTTTTTCTCGATCTTTGTTAATGACTCTTGATGCCTGTTCTACCTGCAGCTCAGTGGAAAAGCACAGGGAACTGACGAATTGCTGGGTTACATTAGCCCAAGCTCTCCTGGGACAAACTCCCAATATTCTTTGTAGGGCAGTGTTAGGCCATTTGGAACCTTTCCTAGCCAGAGTATTCTTTATATACTGGGTTTTTTGTTTACTGTTGCTTGTTGATGGTGGAAAGAGCAAGTTTGTAGGGAAGGATGGGAGACAGATATGTGCAAGAGGAAGATACCATAAAGACACAAAGAAAAGATAACCCTCTATAAACCAAGGACAGAAACTTGGGACAGTCTTCCTTCACAGCCCTTGGAAGAGACCAATCCTGCTGACTAGTAAACTCCTACATTATTTTCCTTCTTCCTTTTCATGAGACTTGATTGAAAGGGAGTAAGTAAGGAAAAGTCACAGTCAGTTATTTTTAGTATTTTGGTCCTTATGCCTTTCACAGATCTGATTCAAATTCCAGATATCTACCTTATTAGTCTTATGATCTTGGACACATCCCATAACTTAGTTGAGTCTTTCATTATTTACAGAATGAGAGTTCCAGTCTCAGAATTGTGCAAAGCCCTCTAAAATGCCCTTAGCACACAGAAGCTGTTCAATAAATGCCAATTTCTTCATGGATTTCTATAATTTGCACTGTAGGAATTTATATCGGAGGTAGTCTATATCAATTAAAGACATTTGTTGAAGAACACTCTGTCCCCTGTTTACTGCTGTCTGACAGAACATCTGGTGGTGGTAAGGGACAAGATATCATTAAAGATAAAAATGAACAATCACAGAGAGTTAATTTTAGCAAATAAGTAGATTATATGACTTAAGGGGTGGCTTTGCAGGTGTGAAAAAATTAGATCGGTTAGCTAGCTGTTTGAGAAGCCTGCAGAATATTTTGTACTTTATCTCAAAGGTACCAAAATAAAGCTAACAATCATCGCTTCATGTCTTTCCAAGCAAATGACCTGATAAATAGCTCACTATTCCTGCTTCACCGAAGGCCAAGTATGTAAAGGAATTTGCAATTTCTGCCCATCAGTAACTCATTAGAGAAGTAAATTTTATAAGCATAATAAACACAATCAACACCCTGCAGCTATAATGTCATTAAGGTGGTCGTTAAGATAGATCCCAATTCAGTAAGACTGGTGTCCTTATAAAAAGGGAAAATTTAGAGACAGACCCTCATATAGGGAGAATGCCTTTGGGAGCATGAAGACAGCCAGCAACAAACCAGAGAGGGAAATTTAAACACAGCCTTCTCCCACAGCCTCAGAAGGAACCAACCTGGCCAACACCTTGATTTAGGACTTACAGCCTCCAGAACTGTGAGATAATGATTTTCTGTTGTTTAAGACACTCCGTTTGCCGTACTTTCATATGGCAGCCGTAGCAAATGAATACAAATGATAAGATAGCAATTCTTTTTTAAAATCCCACATTTCCTTATTATAATTTACAGCTGACAGAAGGCTAATCTAATATCTAAAGAGGTTATTGAAATTGATGAGAAAGGCCAATAGTCCAACAGAAAAATGGGCAACAGATATGAACAGTTTATAGAAAAGGAAATATATGCTGTATGCTTTAAACTTATACAATGATGTATGCCAATTATTTCTCAATGAAACTGGGAAAAATATAAAACAGTGTTCAACCTGACTCAACTATACTGGGAAATCATTTGTCATCGATCTTAGGATAGAGAAAAAAATGGATAGCACAGAATTACTGAGACTTTAAAAAGACAAAAATCTTGGGGTGCCTGGGTGGCTCAGTCGGTTAAGTGTCTGACTCTTGGTTTCAGCTCAGGTCATGATCTCAGGGTCCTGGGATTGAGCCCCAGATCAGGCTTTGCTCTCAGCTCAGATTCTGCTTGAGATTCTCTCTCCCCCTCCCTCTGACCCTCCTGCTCATGCTCTCTCTCTCTCTCTCTCAAATAAATAAATCTCTTTAAAAAAAAAGGCAAATATCCTTATATATTGGTAGTGAGGATATACATTGATGCAATCCAAGAAAACCAATTTAGAAATCTTCACCAAAGTTACAAATACACATTTATCCTACAGGTATATATAAACATGAGAAATGCAAAGTCATTCATTCATAATGTTTGTGATGCCCCTAAAAATGTCTGTCATTGACAGACAAATTAAATGAGTTTGGGTACATACACGTAACCAAACACTATAAAACTTTAAATAAGGAAAGAATTTTTTGTATGCTAATATGGAATGATCCGAAATATATGGTTAAGTAATTAAACCTGGAAGCGGAATAGTATACATTTGACCATCCTTTGTATAAAATTGTGGAGAACAAGAATATATATTTATAATTATAAGGTTACTCAGCTCTTTAGAGTCACAGCTAGCATTTTACTTGAGGGGAGTTTGTCCCTAGAGACTGTCTATGCCCTCTGTGAACAGAATATTATCAAAGATGTGAAATAAAATATTTTAACTAGAACAGCCTTTATTTTTAATTTAACCTATTATAAACTATTGCTTCTCTATTCTAGACTTTGTTGTAAAAATTACTGCTTTAATGTGATCCTTTAAATAAGTATTAAGTGCCCCAATCCTATGAGCTAAAAATTGGTTGGCATGCTTACTTAATCACAAGGGTTGGAATAGCACCCTTATCTTTCCAGATACTTTCAGGTAATCCTTTTATTGTCAGCAGTGCCTACAGGAGAAGCATAAATTTCACATTTTTATTCCTGAGGTTTTCTCATCACTTCCAGCGGTAAGAGTTGAGTCAAGCAGGTGCTGTCTTTAATTTTTCGTAAGCACTTCTGTTACCCGAGTCTGTGATTCCAAGTAGTTGAAATCCGACATTTGCCACATGGAAAAGGGAGCTATGTGATAAGACCCCAATCTGAAATGTGATGAATTATTAAACAAGTAGTTTGTTGGGTGATTGAAAATTACCTGCAAAAGTGTGCTTATCTCCTTGAGGCATGTCAAAAGCTAACGGAATTGAGCAAATTAGACTGACTGTCTCTTCAATGAGTTGTGACCTCTCGATGGTAATAGCTTATTATGATGATAAATGAACCCATCTCTCCAACTGAAGCCTGAGTACACACTTCAGCAGTTTCCTTGAATCATGAGGCCATTACCTTTCAACTTCAGATCAACAGCAGTGACAGCCACAGGAGCAGAGAGCATGCATGACTAGACACAGATGATTGTTTTACTCAAATGAATATATTTACAGCTATTTCCAATGAAATGGGACCTCCTGTATGTTGAGTGTTCACACCTGAAATATTTACCGTATGATGTTTCCTTTATTAAGAAGAAGAACTACTTCCTGGCTACATCATCATTCTGAGATACCTAGGTTTTGCTTCCCCCCCCCACCCCGGTTTTTGTTTGCTGTTTTCAATGTTTGAATTCCTCATTCTTGTTGGTCTCCTTTTTTTTTTTTTAAAGATTTTATTTATTTATTTGAGAGAGAGAGAATGAGAGACAGAGAGCATGAGAGGGAAGAGGGCAGAGGGAGAAGCAGACCCCCTGCCGAGCAGGGAGCCCGATGCGGGACTCGATCCCGGGACTCCAGGATCATGACCTGAGCCGAAGGCAGACGCTTAACCAACTGACCCACCCAGGCGCCCCTCTTGTTGGTCTCCTGATGGAATAAATTTCAGAATAAAAATATTTTCTTTCATTGATTAAGCTTGTAATATACACACAAGCATATATGTCTTTAATTTAGGAGCGTGTATCTTTAATTCATTAATTTAATCTTATTGAATTCCACAGCTTATATTTATTTCATGTGGGCTGGGGCAATCACTCAGACTCTTTTATTTGTAGACAACTTTTGTAAAGATTGTTGGTTTAAGAATCAAGCAAGTGTAAATACTTTAATTTTTGGTTTTTTATTTTAAAAAAATACCAAAATTTCTTCAAGTAGTTACTGCAGCTTGATGTCAATTTTCTTTTTCTGCTGTAGTGATAATTTGGTTTAAAAGGAATTAGAGGAGAAAGTGTTATTAATTGCTCTATAACAATATAATGTTCTAATTCCTCATAAGTATTAGATATCAGCTGCCAACTTGCCAAATATATTCTTGAAAAAAATCTGTTGGCCAAGCAAAACTAAGTTTATGAAGGTACTGCAGTAAGAGGAACACCAACCACCTTGACAGTGTTAGTAGTGTCTTAGAGGGTAAACATCTGGGGGGGGGGGATAGTCACTGATTTTAGGGGCAAAGTTGGGTGATTTTTTCATTGAAGGCAGTTGGGCAGAGTTTATGATACCATAGCCTTGGATTTGTCACAAGTGAGTGAGAGTGAGACAAGGGTACTGAAGCAAGTGTTGAAGGGCATGCAATTAGTCTATGAGTGAGCCAGCTTGGATGGATCACAGCCCATGAACCAGGTTTTCCTGGAGCTTGCTTGGAGAAAGGTTTAAAATAGGGGTTAGGAATTATGCTTGTTCCCAGCACTAACACAAGAATAGGGAATTGTGTTAACTTTAGTTCTCACAGACAGTAGCTGTGTGATCATAACATTGTTGATTAGTTTTTTCTGTGCCATTTTTTCTCATGTATAAAGTGGAGATAGTAATACCCACTTCACAGAGTTATTCAAGACAGTGCCTTATGATAAATAATAAGCACTTGGTATTAGCGATTATTCTTAACTCCAGCTGGGCCTAATTTGAAGTCAGACATTCTTCTGTTGACATTTTAGAAAGACTATACACACATAGGAAGGAAGGAAGAAAGGAAGGAAGGAAGGAAGGAAGGAAGGAAGGAAGGAAGGAAGGAAGGAGGGAGGGAGGGAGGGAAGGAAGGAAGGAAGGAAGGAAGGAAGGAAGGAAGGAAGGAAGGAGGGAGGGAGGGAGGGAAGGAAGGAAGGAAGGAAGGAGAGAGGAGGGGTGGGGAGGGGAAGGGAGGAAGGAAGAAAGATGTGAAAGGAAAAAGGAAAGAAAGAGAGCAGGAAAGGGAAAAGGGTAGAAAGAATCTGTTCATATATATTTAATTTTAGTTAATTTTAATTTAGAAAGTAACTGTCTATTGGGATCTCTCTCTTTTAGTCCAAATTTATCAAGAGGTGGTCTGGCCTTTGAGTAAATGCCTTTTCTCCAGTTTTCGTCTGGGGCTGGGTATGAAGTGATCATCAGACTTGGTGTTCTGGAAGTAAGTTCTTTATGATGAAATAACACTGGAAATAGCCACAAGCAAAAAGCTTTATAGGCCATTGAAGGTCCCCAAGGCCATTTGCTGGTTTAAGCTTATTTTTACTCATCATCACAGGAAAAGAAATAAGTAGGGCATTATTCTTCTTATATCAAATAATTTTAGATGAAGATGTGATGGTTTTATATAAAAGTCAAAATGCTTTATTTTGCTTTTACTTTCAAAACAAGTAGAGAGATACAATTTGATCATGTTAATATCCAACCATGATTCTGTTCTTGATCACAAACTCTTTTGAAACTTTACACAGGAAACTTTAGAGCAATTTACTGTATGTCACTCTCTAGCAGGTATTTGGAGGATGATGGGTGGAATAAGGTTTTGAAACAGGAAACCATTTTCTGTTGTGCCAAACACGTGAACTTTGTGCTTGGTGAAAGATGTCTAGGCCAAGGAAGGTGCAGGCTGCGCAGTGAAGGAACCTGAGCCAGGTCGATCCTGTGAGACTTAGCAGGAATGGCTTTGATTTCATGTGCCTGACTCAACGTAGCGCAGTCTTTTGACTTAAAGCAGATATGGCAGGTTACAGGTTCAGAATCACCATTAAACTAACCTCTTCTAAAATCTAGTTATGGCTACGACAGTCTCTCAAGTGTGGTGTTGAGGCCCCTCCGCTTCAGCGTCACCTGGGGTCTTTATGGAAAGTGGATTATTGACCCCGCCCCCCATTCTGGATTCACTCAGTCAGAAGATCTGGGGAAATGTGTGCGAATCTACACTTTAATATCCTCCCTGAGTGGCCCTTGACCCGTAAAATTTTGAGGGCCATTCTTTTATGATTCCTATGAGAAGTTACTGATGATCCGTTAAACATCTCTAGATGATTCCTGAGACTTAACATTCCCAACACTTAAAAATGACAACAAAGGGCACCTGGGTGGCTCAGTTGGTTAAGCGACTGCCTTCGGCTCAGGTCATGATCCTGGAGTCCCGGGATCGAGTCCCGCATCAGGCTCCCTGCTCGGCAGGGAGCCTGCTTCTCCCTCTGACCCTCCCCCCTCTCATGTGCTCTCTCTCTCTCACTCTCTCTGTCTCAAATAAATAAATGAAATCTTTAAAAAAACAAAACAAAAAAACAAAACAAAACAAAAAAACGACAAAAAAGAATCGTGCGACATGCCTTAGTCTGAATTCAGAGGTTGACTTTCTTGCTCAGTAGTTTAGTCTGTACAAGGAAACCCTAAAATAACCCCTTCTTAGCCACCACAAAATATGTCAATCTGAATCTATTTACCAATCTCACTACAAACAGAAACACACCTACAATACACACAACTATACATATTCACATAGGAAAAAGTGAATCTTAGAAAGAACTGTTTTCTTCTTTAATAGGAAGCCTAAGCTGCACTGCCATTAATATTTGGAATGAGGACACTGGGCAGGCCCAGAATATAACATGGGGGTTGGGGATACTTTCAGATTCTAGACGAGGTTCCAGCTCTCCCTGAATATGGGTAAACAGCTTTGCCATAAGAGCTCTGCTAGCCCATTAGGCAAGTATAAATACAGGCAAGACCCTTACCTTCACGGGGCCCCCAGTCTTCATTGGTGAAGTTGGGGGAGGGAGGCTTATAGTACCTTAGCAGCAGAAACTGTTTTTCAAACAAAATCTAAATCAGAACACGCAAGAACAAGAAAAGTGGTTCAGATGGGTGACAGGCCAGTGCTGGCTGCAGGAGGATAGAGAAATTGTGCCAATGGCCATGGTGCGACTGACAGGACCAGTTCCGGTTCTGGGAGTCACAGGGCTCCGAACTCTGTCTCCATTATCTACAGCCCTGTGACCTCATCTGCAGTCTCCCCCAAAGAAACCTAGGATGTGGAGAACCATGGTATGAAAAGAGACCAGATGAAGTAGAAGGTCTCCTGCAGATTTAAAAGTTTATGATTCTAACACCAAATAGAATCATGCAATCAGCTGACTACTAACAATGACGTAGTAACTCTACAAGGTATAATAAAGGACTACGTGACATTAATTGAAAAGAAACAAATGTTTCTCAGCTGAGCTATTGTCCATATCCAGATGCACTGGTGATACATAAGCCCAGACATAGAAAATGTGAGATGTGTCAGAGCAAAGCAACTAAAATGATTCAAGACACTGAACGATCGGTGCTCAGCCCACATCATTTCTTACCTAGATTAAAGAAAAAGCCATAGAAATTTCATTCTACCTCCAGCTTCCCTAGTCTAATACTTTACTCACATGTCTGATTGAGGAAGATCTTTATGAAACCCCAATTTGATTGCCCCAGTCCCCTGTTTAAAAATCCTGCTCTCGTAAGGATACAGTGAAAGCTCTGAGACCAGTCTGGGCTTGTAGCTCAGGAGGAAACCTGGCGTCCAGCTAATAAAATACCCATACGTATCCCATACTCTCTCGTACTTTCCTATTTCTCAGTTTTTATTTTTTATTTTTGTCTGAAATTCCCTTCTACTGTTTTTCTGAGTGACTAACTTCTATTCATCCTTCAAAATGCAGCCCAGGCATTGACTTCTGTAAGAAACTTCTCTGACTACCCCTTCTCCTAGCACTGGCTGAGTCAGGCCTTTCCTGTGCTCTTCCGCTGAGACCTCCAACCACCCAACATGAGAAATACTCCTCTCTAAACCGCAACTTCCTGGGTGCAACTAGATTCTATTCCCTTTTGTACCTATAGGGCCCAGCAGATTGCTCTGGACAGCGTAGGAGCTTAAAAATTCCCTGTTGGGACACATGAAAAAATGTTCATTATCATTAGCCATCAGGGAAATTCAAATAAACACCACATTGAGATACCACCTTACACCAGTTAGAATGGCAAAAATTGACAAGGCAAGAAACAACAAATGTTGGAGAGGTTGTGGAGAAAGGGGAACCTTCTTACAGTGTTGGTGGGAATGCAAGTTGGTACAGCCACTTTGGAAAACAGTGTGGAGGTGCCTCAAAAAATTAAAAATAGAGCTACCCTATGACCCAGGAATTGCAGTCCTGGGTATTTACCCCAAAGATACAGATGTAGTGAAAATAAGGGCCACATGCACCCCAGTGTTCATAGCAGCAATGTCCACAATAGCCAAACTGTGGAAAGAGCCAAGATGCCCTTCAACAGCCAAATAGATAAAGAAGATGTGGTCCATATATACGATGGAATATTACTCGCCATCAGAAAGGATGAATACCCAACTTTTGCATCAACATGGATGGGACTGGAGGAGATTATGCTAAGTGAAATAAGTCAAGCAGAGAAAGTCAATTATCATATGGTTTCACTTATTTGTGGAACATAAGGAATAGCATGGAGGATATTAGGAGAAGGAAGGGAAAAATGAAGGGGGGGGAATCAGAAGGGGAGACGAACCATGAGAGACTATGACTCCGAGAAACAAACTGAGGGTTTTAGAGGGGAGAGGGGTGGAGGGATGGGTTAGCCCAGTGACGGGTATTAAGGAGGGCATGTATTACATGGAGCGCTGCATGTTGTATGCAAACAATGAATCATGTAACACTACATCAAAAACTAATGAGGTACTGTGTGGTGACTAATATAACATAATAATAAAAAAAATTCCCTTTTGGGTGAATAAACGAATGCTCTGTGTGAACGGTAATTATTTTTGTTTCCATAAGATGAACCAGAGGAAATACAGGTAGATATCGTCCAACTTAAAAAAAAAAAAATTGAAACCTTAGAGAAAGTACTTGGTTGGATTTTTTTCAGAATTGCCTATCTGGTTTTTCTTAACTATTAAAAAAAATTCTGGGATCATGTAAGGCCACGTCCATTCAGAGCCAGGCGGAGGGCCCAAATAGTCTGCCAAATTCTTTTCCAGTTCCCAAATTTTATGAGCCTGAGGAGCATTGTTTATGTAAAAGTCTTGTTCTTTGTGAATCAGGAGGAAGTTAAGATGTTTTAAATATTTACATAGAAACAAAGAATTTCAGAATTGGAAAGAACTTAGGCAATAATCTGTGAAGTGGTTTTCACACTGTGTTCTGTGTGGTCCTTCTGTGCTAGGGCAGGAGGTATGAGAGAAAAAATAAGGAGCCCCTTTTCCTCTTGAACCAGAGTGCCTTTATCTGTTCTGCATGTTGGGAGTACATGGAATGGAATATGGAAACTGAGACCCTGAGAGATTAAGTCACTTAGACAAAGACATATAGCTTCTCTGGAGATCAGACTGACATTAAGTTTATGACCCCTGACTTCCGCTGTAGATCTCTTTCCATTTTTCTGTGCAAGGCAGAAGAAAAAGAGTAGGCTATTTACTTTACAGTCAAGGTATGTTAAAATCATGACTCTTGTTTTCAAACATCAGTTTAGAGTTCATGCCATCAAATTAAAGAAGTTTGTTAACCAAGTTTAAATTGCTTTCACTAAGGAAGCAGCTGCCGTTCAAGATAATAAAATAAACACATACAATAATATTTGGTCAGCTGTGGCTTTTAATTTAAATGTTTGACTTAGTACAGTTTAGTCTGCTGGATTCCAAAATACTCTGCAAGAGAAGTGCCTGCATTTTAAAGGATTTCAAATGTTTATTATGGTGTCCTAGGTCTGGTTGTCTTTCTGTTGTTCTGCATCCCCTGAGCAGACATGACTTTGCTTTGGCAGCACATATCTTCCAAAAGACTTGTTCCTTTCATAATCTAAAAATTTTTAGAAGAAATGACACGTATAGGAGACTCCACTTTCTTCTTTTCTGTCTCTATAGTTTTGCCTTTTCTAGAATGTCATATAGTTGGAATCACGTAGTATGTAGCCTTTTCAGATTGGTTTCTTTCATTTAGTAATATGCATCTAAGGTTTCTCCAGTCTTTTCATGGCTTGATTGCTCATTTATTTTTAGTGTTGAATAATATTCTATTTTCTGGATGGGTCATGGTTTATTTATCTATTCACTTACTAAAGGACATCTTGGTTGCTTCCAAGTTTGGATGATGATGCATAAAGCTGTTATAAACATGTGTGTGCAGAATTTTATGTAGACATAAATTTTAGGGGGGACTTATTTTCAACTCCTTTGGGTCATTTGGGAACAGAATGTTTAACTATGGAAGAAACTGCCAAAGTGCCCTTCCAATGTGGCAGTACCATTTTGCATTCTCACCAACGATGAATGAGAGTTCTTAATGCCCCTCATCTTTACCAGGATTTGGTGTTGTCAGTGTTTTGGACTTTGACCATTCTAAGAGGGGTGTGGTGGTATCTCCTTGTTTTAATTTGTGATTCCCTAATGATGTATGACGTTGAACATCTTTTCATATGCTTATTTGCCATCTGTATACAATCTTGGGTGAAGTATCTGTTCATATTTTTAAAACTAGATTGTTAATATTCTTATTGTAGGGATTTAAGATTCTCTGTATATTTCTATTACAAAATCTCTGTCAGTTAAATTTTTGCAAGTATTTTCTCCCAAACTGTGGCTCATCCTGTCATTCTCTTGACAGTGTCTTTTCCAGAGAACGTTATTTTGAATTGTAATAAAGTCTAATTTAAACAAATTTACTTTCACAGATCACACCTTTGGTATTATATCTAAAAAGTCATCACCAAACCTAAAAGTCATCTTGATATTTTTCCCATACTGTCTTCTAGGATTTTTATCACTTTGAATTGCACATGATTTATTTTGAGATCTATCATTTATTTTTATTTAATTTTTGTGAAGGATGTAAGGTCTATATCTAAGTATCTAGATTCTTTTTCTTTTCTTTTTTCTTTTTTTTTTTTTTTTTGGCATGTGGATGTCCAGTTGGTCCAGCACCATTTGTTAAAAAGATTTCCTTTCTCCGTTTAACTGCCTTTGCTTCTTTATTAAAAATCAAATGACTGTATTTGTGTGGATCTATTTCTGAGGTCTCTATTCTCTTCCATTGATCTATTTGTCTATTCTTTGGTCAATACTATACTGTCTAGATTACTGTAACTTTATAAAAAGTCTTGAAGATTGGTAATGTCAGCCCTTCATCTTTGTTCTCCTTTAATATCGTCTTGCCCTATTCTGGGTCTTTGACTCTCCATATAAACTGTAATATTAATATGCTGATATGCACAAAATAACTTGCTGGAATTTTGATTTGGGATTGCATTGAATCAATTCATCAAGTTGAGAATAGCTGACATCTTAACAATATTGAATATTTCTATGCATGAACATGGAATGAATATCTTTTTACTTAGTTCTTTTTTTATTTCTTTCATCAGAGTTGTGTGGTTTTCCTCATAAATCTTGTACATATTTTATTACACTTGTCCTTAAGCATTTTGAATTATTTGGTGCTAATGTAAATGATATTGGGCTTTAAATTTCAAATTCAAATCTTCATTGCTAGTATATAGGGAAACAATTGACTTTTGTACCATTTTCTTCTTTAGACAGATGGGATCAAATGACTTAGAAATTAAATATGTTGCTCTAACTGTAATGAGTGTCTTGAAAATTCTCCACTTTCTTCTGAGAAACAAAACCTGTGCATCTCAAGGTTATAGGTAACATGCTGCCTACAAAGTCCTTCCAAGGCTTATCATCTAAAAGACTGAATAGGTCCCAAGAAATTATTCAAGTCAGAGTTTTTAATTCCCAGTGAATTCATACAGAGTTATATGTAGTGTGTTAGCTATAAATCTAACCTACTATCAAAACTTCAGACTTAGACACTCCCCTATATTTAGAAGTTTTTGTTTGTTTATTTGTTTTTAAACTCAAAAAGAAGAAACTAGAGATAATGTTTATCCTCTCCATTCCACATGAATGTGTTTCTGGGGATGCTAGGATGCTGAGGGGTATAACTTCAGCCCGGCCCAAATATATTTCTGAAGGCTGTGTGGTGTAATAGCAAATGTGATGGAGTCATTATAGATAATGCTGCTATAAACATCGGGGTGCATGTGTCCCTTTGAATTAGTATTTTTGTAATTTTGGGGTAAATACCTAGTAGTGCAATTGCTGGATAGTAGGGTGGGGTTTTTTTTTTACTTTTTGAGGAAACTCCATACTATTTTCCACAGTGACTGCACCATTTTGCATTCCCACCAACAGTGTAAGAGGGTTCCCCTTTCTCCATATCCTCGCCAACACCTGTTTTTCCTGTGTTGATTTTAGCCATTCTGACAGGTGTGAGGTGATATCTCATTGTAATTTTGATTTGTATTTCTCTGATGATCAGTGATGTTGAGTATCTTTTCATATGTCTGTTGGCCATCTGTATGTCTCCTTTGGAAAAATGTCTATTCATATCTTCTGCCTATTTTTTAATTGTATTCTTCATTTTGGGGGTATTGAGTTTTATAAGTTCTTTATATATTTTGGATACTAACCCTTTCTTGGATATGTCATTTGCAAATATCCGGTACTATTCCGTAGGTTACCTTTTAGTTTTGTTGATCGTTTCTTTCTCTGTGCAGAGCTTTTCATATTGATTTCATAAGTCCCAATTGCTACATTATGGGAACAGCCCAAGTGTCTATTAATTGATGAATGGATAAAGAAGATGTGATATATAGATCCAATGGAATATAACTCGGCCATAAAAAGAATGAAATCTTGGGGTGCCTGGGTGGCTCAGTTGGTTTAGCCTCTGCCTTTGGCTCAGGTCATGATCCCAGAGTCCTGGGATCAAACCCCACATCGGGCTCACTGCTCAGTGGGAAATCTCCTTCTCCCTCTCTCTCTCTCTCCCTGCTCCTTCTTTCTCTCTCACTCACACACACACTCTCTCTCAAATAAATAAATAAATAAATAAATAAATAAAATCTTTTAAAAAAAGAATGAAATCTTGCCATTTGCAATGACATGGGTGGAGCTAGAGAGTATTATGCTAAGTAAAATTTTTAGAACTTAGTATTTACTAGCTGTAAGATCTTAAAGAAATTCTTTCACCTTATATTCTTTGTCACTTTAGCTATATAACAAAGTTTATAAGTGCTACTTCATAGAATTATCATGATGATTTCATTTAATAATATAAAACATCTGGTATGTAACAGGAGCTGGATAATTATTTACCCCTTTTCTTCCCTTGACATTTCCAGAAAAACAAATAACTTGATAGAGTATCCAAAATTATACAGTGAATTCCAGTTGACTAAATCTGGAGGAAGAGGTTTTGTCACTTTATTTTCCCCCCTTTATGTTTTCAGAAGTACCTGTGGAAGAAGTAGAATCACTGACTATCAACAAATTGCTGCCCTCCTGATCAGTACAAACAAGGGCAATAATGGTTGACTATACCCTGCTGTGCAGGGCAAACATGAACTCAATATATGACAGAAATCATGAATCAGAAAGCAAATTCTGTTTTACAAATAATAACCACAAAACAACTAGGAAACAGTCTCTAGTTAGACAACTACTGTAATCTCCAGTTAGATTCTATGGAGTAAGCACCATTGTAGAGATGGCAACTTTATTGTTGATACTTTATGAAAACTATTCTCCTTTGTTTTCATGTCAGTTTGAAGATAGAAGATTATCCTTGAGGGCAAAACATGCCTTTCATACATTAGGGTTGCCTAGGGCATATTCTGGCACATTATATAAGTATTAAGTTATCCCTATATTTAAAATGATGTTCCTTGGAATGAGGATGGAGACACATGGTTATCTGAATAGCCTTGAGCTACTTTTGCAGTAAGTAGATTTTTACTTTTCTAGAATATGTAATGAATAATGCTGTGTTACAAGTAAGTATTAATTAATGGTTGAAATATTAAAGACATTTTGGGGGGATTATGTAATAATCTACGTTACAACGAAAGGTATTTATCATGATAAATGCTAGTCAGGGTTGAAGCATGGAAGGAAATATGAGATGCATTTTTATTCTTAAAGGAAATTATTATTTTATTTTATTAATACAGTGAATAGTAACTTAGTAATAAAAGAACACTAATATAAAGCACAGTTCTTAATATTTTATTTGCAATGCATGATTTTTGTTGAACAATTAGAAAATACCTTAAAGTTATTGAGAACACTCGGAAGAGGTTGTAATTATCAGAAACACATAATACACCTAAACATGAACTAAGACCTTAATTTTGAAATTAGATTTTGGAGCAAGAAAATACGCATTCTTAAAATACAGGTAAATACAAAGAGTGTGCTTTGAATACAAAATATGTTTTTAGAATCTTAAATCCTTAAGTTACTTTTTTTCATATACAAGTTCCAACATCTGGTTTCTATAACGAGTTCGTGTCTATTAGGTTTGTAATTATGTCAGTTGTGTGGATGTATATGAGTATTGAATCATTTGATCAAATTTCAGGAGGTTTTTTTGGCAATTATCTACTCTCTTTGGGGTTCAGGTCAGCCTCCCTTTAAGTTAGAGAAATGAATGTCAATGAACTACCTGTAGTAAGACAACCACAGGAAAACGGGAAGCTCTGCATTGTTTTACCCAGAATCTTTCTCCTGTAAATGTGCCCATGGTGTTTTCCATGGAGATCATCTGTTACCAAGTTGTGAGTAAATTCAAACCTTTCTTCTTTTAAAATACCCTGTTCATATTAAAACATGAGATGTTTCCTCCTTTGAAACCAGATCGTGAATAGATCTGATTGGACCCTTTTGAATATTTTTCATAGAGAAAAATGAAGACAAACTAAATAAATGTCAGTTTCTGAAAAACTGCAGGATGTGATCTATTCTAGGCTGTCATTCATGAACAAAGACAGCTTCCTATTTATGAGCTCAGGGTAGTTCAGCCTCTGTAACTTGAAGAGGTGGTTCTGAAGCTCAGATACAAATGGATCCTGTGAATTTTCACAAAATATTTCTCCAAGTCCCTTGAGAAAAATAAACTTGGGCCAGTAGCCAGCAGTTTGTGTTCCAGAAGACTCCATATAAACCTAGTACAGGCAAGAAGTATCTTTCTTACTTTGCTTCTTAGACGTGTACAAAGGTGGAGATAATTGTCACTTATAGGCCAACCAACACCATCCCAAAGCCAAAAGTTCTTGGTTCACATCACCAGAATTCATAGTTGTTGTTGTTGTTGTTTTTATTTTAAGATTATTTATTTATTTATTTGAGACAGAGAGAATGAGAGAGAGAGAGCACATGAGAGGGGGGAGGGTCAGAGGGAGAAGCAGGCTCCCTGCCGAGCAGGGAGCCCGATGCGGGACTCGATCCTGGGACTCCAGGATCATGACCTGAGCCGAAAGCAGTCGCTTAACCAACTGAGCCACCCAGGCGCCCTGTTGTTTTTTTTTTTAAATCAGTAACACCAAATTTTTATTGCCAAGGGGTCATGACATATTCTAATGTAAGTGCAGAAACTATGAGTAATGAATCAAGGCCTAAAGCATTGAAATGTAAAGTGTAAACTAGATTAAGACAGATAATATCCCCAAATTCATTATTGCAGATGACATTAAGAACAGGCTTGCTATTACCACAGATGGCATGGCAATTAAATCAATGTATCAAAACACAACCATATAATAATGACATTCATTTGAAATGTCCTATTTTATCATGAAAAAGATTCATTTGTGCAGTGTTTTTCCTCCTCACTACTTCAATCTTGTTGGTGAGAGAGACAGTATTTCATTCATCTTGTGGTAACCCTCCCTCTTAATCCTGCCTTGACATAATAGCTGTTCAGCCATATTTACTGTATTCGATTGAATTTTATAAATCTGAGTTTAAAATGTTTGATATATATACAACATACTGGTGCAAATTATAAAGCTTTTCTTGAAAACTGGCTAAAGCATATTTAGCTGTTAAAATTATAGGGGAAAAAATGTGATTAGATGTGAACTACCTCCACATATAAGATAGCGACAGGCTCCAAGTTAAAATGATGATTTTCTCATTTTTCAGTACATTTATTAAATGCCTATTATAATTCTGTACTTTCTGAAAATTAATTATAATAAAGAGATCCTGGCCATTATAAAATTATCATCTAGTCATAGGTAAAATAAATGAATTATGGTGATTCAAATACAGAAAGCATTTAAATTGGAAAAAAGGAATTTACACTTCTAAAACATCTTAGTGTTCATATTCTATATTTTATATTAAATTTTAATTTGCAGATGCTTAAATTTAGATATATGTGTAAAACTGTAATCATCTTTATTAAACACTAGTTATTATTTATTGTTAAATATTTATATGTAAAGTCACAAATTTATATATAATTTAATGTAAGTGATAAAAGTACCTAGGTAGAGTAGTGATTTGCCAATTATTCCTTCAAGAATTTCTGGTAATTTGCTAGTTTTCATGAGTTTGGGGTAAGACATCCTAAGAATGTCTTAAATCATGTATGTAAAAATATATGACTAAAAAAAAATTCTCTAACTTAGCAGTCTCCAAGAACCCAGGAAATATGTAATCCAAAGAAGTGTTTGTAGTAGGAACATTAGAATTTCAATATACATATTTTATTTAATCTAAAAAATAAAGAATAAAAAAATTTTTAAATATTCAATGTATAGATTGTCACTAACTCATTCACTTGGTGAGGTACCATTCTGAAGTTGTTCTGAGGGAAAAATTAGCATTTACAAGGTGAGAGTATTTATAGTAGTAACCTTGCTTGTTCATTAACTGAAATATTATGACATATTTTACTATAATTTTGCTCCGCTAAGCTGGTTTATAAGTTATGATGTTTCCTATTTTTTTTTTTAGTTAATGAAGCCTCACCAAATAAATGTATGTTTTTTGTTTGTTTTTATTTTGGTTTTGAGGGGTCAAGGGACAGAGAGAGAGAGAGAATCTTAAGCAGGCTCCATGCCCGTACAGAGCCTGACGTGGGGCTCGATCTCACGACCCTGAGATCATGATCCTGAGCCAAAATCAAGAGTCAGATGTTTAATTGACTGAACCATCTAGGCACCCCATAAAATGGGTTTATTTTATTTATTTATTTTTTAAGATTTTATTTATTTGACAGAGAGAGACAGAGAGAGGGAACACAAGCAGGGGGAGTGGGAGAGGGAGAAGCAGGCTTCCCGCGGAGCAGGGAGCCTGACACGGGGCTCAATCCCAGGATTCTGGGATCATGATCTGAGCCGAAGGGAGACACGTAATGACTGAGCCACCCAGGCGCCCCCCAATCATGGGTTTAACATGTATCCCTTAAAAAGAAAAACTACAGTGAAGATAGTATTCTATGCACATAAAAGTAAAAAAACAAGAAAATACTCATGCTTACCATGGCTTTATGTAAGAGCTGTTCCTGCTTCACAAAGTGAAGACCAAATAATGACAACATCAAACCTGACAAAAAATTGGTCAATGAGTGGGAAATTGTCTTGCAAAATCAGCTTTTATTTTACAGAAACAAATTTGAAAGCAATTGTTCAGAAAGTTTCTATCATTTTGTGGCTCAAATTCATTTTTATTTATCAACTATGAATACTCTTCTCTGCACTTTAGAACTAGAGAATAGCATTATCTAACCTATTTTTAAAGTCTGAACCCAAGGTTTCCATGAGATTTGAAACTTTTTGTTAAATATATTAAAATGCCACATTATTCCAAATAATGTTCAAGTACAACCAGTTATCATAAGAAAATTTATTATCCACATTTCAACCAGAACCTATGATAATTGGTGGAGAGGATTTAAAATAAGTATCATAATCTCTCAGCCAATGATGTAAATCTTACAGTGGGAACTGTGTATTTTGTGTGTATGTAATATCTTTTCTAAGCTGTGAAAACCGTTATCACTAAGCATTAAATGGAACTTAGAAACGACCTTAAAATTTCAATACTTAGTAATATCTCTAAGTAGTAAGCCAACATTTTTAAAAATAGAAAAGCATGTTTAATTACATTGCTAAAAAAGAGTATTACATTGTTAAGAGTTTTATATAATTAAATTAAGTATTCTAAAATAGTGTTTCATTTATTTATCATACTTTTAAATTTTTATCTTTGTCTGTTAACAAATATATATTGTCATGGCATATTATGTAATGTATAAATACATAGTGTATAGATACAACATGTACTATACATGTGCACTTTCATATATACAAAAATTTATTGATAAAATTATAAAACCAAAAGTCTAGTAACTCCTGCTTTAGGTAACTGAGTGGTGTAGTAAATCCATCCCTGAGAAAAATCTATGAAACAGATGAAGTTTATGTTTCATGCATAGTTAACATCATTCCAACTGTGGCTCTTATTCTTCTGAGGTTATCTAGGATTCTCTTATTGCTCTTAATTATACCATTATATAGTCTTAAGTGCTCAAAATAGACACTTAAGGGAAGTACCAATGCAAACTACCATTTGATGACTGATTTATGTATTCATTGATGTCTACTATTTGTCAGGAACATTCTAGTCTGTGAGCAGTGACTACAACAGACAAAAATTCTGTCCTCCTGGAGCTTACATTCTAGTTAGAAAAGAAAAAAAAGTGATTAGGAAAGTGCATAAAATATGTTAGATGATTATAAATGCTAAGGAGAAAAATAGAGCATGGGACCATGGGAATAGAAAGAGTGACAGCAGGTGGATTGTACTATAACTTTAGGTAAAATATTTATTCAAAGAACTGAAGATGATATAGGAGCAAAGTATATGGATAACTTGGGCAAGAAGGTCTTATGGCAAGAGGAAAGCAACTACAAATATGCTAAGACATGAGGATGCTTAGTATGTCAAAAAACATTCAGGATGGGATGAGTGAGGGAGAGTAGAAGGAGATGAGGAGGATGATATTGTAGAACTTCAGGCCATTGTAATTTTTCTCATATTTTTCTCACAGTGAAATGGGAAGCCATTGGGGTGCTTTGAGCACAAAAGTGTGATTATCTGACCTGTATTTTAACAGAATGAACATGATTGTTACATTGATAACAGACTAGAAGGGGACAGGTGCCGAAATAGGGAGACCAGAGGCTTTGTAATCATTGGGTCGGCAGATAGATGGCTTGAAGACTAGAGTGGTAGCAGTGAAGGTAATGAAGAGTGATTTGATCGTGGATGTATATATATATATTTATATATATTTATATATAAAGCCAAAAGGAATATTGGTAGTTTGGCTGTGGAATATATATATATATATATGGAGATCCAAGGATGGCTTCAAAGTTATGGATCTAAACAAATGAAAGCATAGGGTTGCCATTTACTTAGATGGAGAAGACAGAGAAGAGCAAGTTTTAGATGAAGATCAAGAGCTCAGCTTTGCTAGTTTATTGTTTAAAATGCCTTTTAGACATCCAAGGGGAAATGTTAAGATGATAATGCCATACAAGTCTGAAGTTCAGTAGCTGGTGCGAAGCATCTGAACTGAAGATTAAAAAGAAATTATCAGTACAGAAGTCATTTAAGCTAGGAGACTAGATGTGATAACCAAGAAAATGAGTAAAGGAAGATAAGACAGATCTGAAGACTGAGCCTTGCAGTCCTCCAACACTTAGAGGTTAAAGAAGTGAGGAGGAACCAGAATGGAGACTAAAAAGGAGCCGCCAGAAAGATAGAAGGAAAACCAGGAGAATGGTATATTGAAAGCCAATTAATCAACAGGGCTCAATGTCAAATACTATAGATAGGTCAAATAAAATAAGGAATGAGAACTGACCATTGGGTCTAGCAGTGAATGCAACTGGTGAACTTGAAAAGTGAATTTTCAGTAGAGTGATGGGGACAAAAAGTTGGTTGGTGTGGCTTTATGAGAGAACAAGGAGAAAGATTTGGAGACAGCAAGCATAGACCCGTTTCTAGGAAGAAAATAAGGGCACATATGCTTGTATGTGAATTGAAGTGGTGCTGGAAAGCACTGAAGTTTTTTGTTGGCCTTTGCATTCTTAAAAAAAAAAAAATAGAAGAGAGTTGGGCATGAGGCTATGGAAGGAGAGTTTGGAGTTTAGAGAAGAAAAAAGAAAGTATGAATGAGCATCCAGGATCATAGGAGAGAAAATGGACCATCCAGTATTTCTTCAGATGAGTCCATCTCAACAGCTGCTGGTACAAAGAAGGTAGAGAAATGGGTTTAACTCTAGTGTGAATTAGCCAAGAGAGTATGGTGAAACTAGAGAGGGGCAAGGGAGTTGAGACTACATGCAAAAGAGAGATTAAAATCACTGACCATGGACTTCAATATGGTGATAGAAAAGCCTCAGGCCATAACAATTTCTCATTTTTCCTTTCTTTCAATGCTATTAATATTTTAGGTGTTTGTTTTATGGGAATATACAAAGTATTAGAAAATAATTAGCATTTGGGGTGCCTGGGTGGCTTAGTCAGTTGAGCATCTAACTCTTGATTTTGGCTCAGGTCGTGATCTCATGGTCATGGGATGGAGCCCTGCATCTGGCTCTGTGCTCAGTGGGGAGTCTGATTGAGATTCTCTTTCTCCCTCTCCCTCTGCCCCTCCCCCAACTCTCATGCACTCTCTCTCTCTCTCTCTCTCTCTCTCGCTCTCAAATAAATAAATTGAATCTTTTTTGAGAGAAAGAGTGAGCAAGCGCGAGAGAGAGAGCACAAGTCTGGTGAAGGGCAGAGTAAGAAGGAGACTCCTCACTAAGCAGGGAGCCCAATGTGGTACTCGATCCCGGTCTCCAGGATAAGAACCTGAGCCAAAGGCAGATGCTTAATCGGCTGAGTGACCCAGGCACCCCAAATAGATGAATCTTTAAAAAGAAAGAAAGAAAGGAAGAAAAGATTTAGTAACCTTCAGCCCCAGAATCTAAATATCAATAGCACTTCGCCAAAATTAAGGGAACAGTACATAATCCTTAACAGTTTTTTTAACCCCATTGCATTTTCTTCTTTGAAGTAGACTTTTTTCTATATATGGCAAAAAGCAAAGATAGTTTATATAATTTTAAAATGCTTATATGAACATAAAAACCAAACCAATCATCTAATTATTTGCTATATTCAATACAAAATATTCCAACAAGGAAAATATAGGTTAATGTTTTGAAATTACACTTTACTAGACACACAAGAATTTTTATCAGTCATTTAAATAGTTGTCTTATTTCTTAGATATATTAATAATAGTAATAACTGACCAGTAATGAAATGAATCAATAATAATAAAAAAACTCCTAACAAAGTTTAAGACCAGATGGCTTCAGAGGTTATTTCTATGAAACATTTAAAGAAGAGTTAATACCTATTCTACTTAAACCATTCCAAAGAATAGAAGAGGAAGGAAACCTTCCAGTTTCATTCTATGAGGCCGTTATTACCCTGATACCCAAACCAGATAAAGACTCTACAAAAAAAAAAAAAAAGAGAGAGAGAGAGAATTACAGGCCAATATGTCTGATGAACTGACGAACATAGATGCAAAAATCCTCAACAGAATATTAGCAAACTGAGTCCAACAAAACATTAAAAAAATCATTCACCATGATCAAGTAGGATTTATCCCTGGGATGCAAGGGTGGTTAAATATTCACAAATTAATCAATGTGATACATCACATCAGTACGAGCATAAAAACCATATCATCATTTCAATAGATGCAGAAAAAGCATTTGACAAAGTACAACATCAATTCATGATGAAAATTCTCAACAAAGTAAGTTTGGAGAGAACATAATGTTTATTATGTTTGTCAACATAATAAAGGCCATATAAGAAAAACCCACAGCTAATATCATACTCAATGGTGAAAAACTAAGAGCTTTACCCCTAAGGTCAGAAACAAGACAGAGATGTCCACTCTCACTACTTCTATTTTACATACTACTGGAAGTCCTAGCCACAACAATCAGACAAGTAAGAGAAATAAAAGGCATCCAGATTGGTCAGGAAGAAGCAAAACTTTTACTATTTGCAGATGATATGATACCATATATAAAAAAACCCATAAAGATTCCACCAAAAAACTACTAGAACTGATAAATGAATTCAGTAAGGTCATAGGATGCAAAATCAGTAAACAGAAATCCATTGCATTCCTATACAGTAATAATGAAGTAGCAGGAAGAGTAATTAAGAAAACAATCTCATTTACAATTGCACTAAAATAATAAAATACCTAGGAATAAATTTAACCAAGGAGGTGAAATTCTGTACTCCAAAAACTATAAAACATTGATGAAAGAAATTGAAGATGACACAAACAAATGGAAAGACATTCCATGCTCATGAATTGAAGGAAAAAATATTGTTAAAATGTCCATACTACCCAAAGCAAATCTACAGATTTAATGCAATCCCTATCAAAATACCAACAGCATTTTTCACAGAAATAGGACAAATAATCTTAAAATTTGTGTGGAACCACAAAAGACCCTGACTAGCCAAAGCAGTCTTGAAAAAGAACAAAACTGGAGGTATCCCAATCCCAGATTTCAAGATACACTACAAACTGTAGTAATCAAAACAGTGATGGTACTGACACAAAAATAGACACATATATCAACGGAGCAGAATACGAAAGCCCAGAAAGAAACCCATGCTTATATGGTCAATTAATCTTTGACAAAGGAACAAGAGTATGCAATGGAAAAAAGACACTCTCTTCAACAAATGGTGTTGGGAAAACTGGACAGCTACATGGAGAAGAATGAAACTGGACCACTGCCTTACACCAAAAATAAGATAAAAATGGATTAAAGACCAAAATGTGAGACCTGGAACCCTAAAAATTCTAGAAGAGAGCACTAGTAGTAATTTCTCTAACATTGGTGATAGCAATGTTTTTCTAGATATATCTCCTGAGGCTAGGGAGACAAGAATAAAAATAGACTTATTGGTACTACATCAAAATAAAAAGCTTCTATGCAACAGAGGAAACAATCAACAAAACTAAAAGTCAATCTACTCAATGCAAAAGATACTTGCAAATGACACATCTAATAAAGGATTAGTATCCAAAATATATAAAGAGCATATCCAACTCAATACCAAAAAAAAAAAAAACCTAAATAATCCATTTTAAAAATGGGTGGAAGACATGAACAGACATTTCTCCAAAGAAGACATCCAGATGGCCAACAGACACATGAAAAGATGCTCAACATCACTAATTGTCAGGAAAATGCAAGTGAAAACTACAATGAGACATCCCCTCACCCCTGTCAGAATGGCTAAAATCAAAAACAAGAAACAAGTGTTGACAATGATGTGGAGAAAAAGGAACCCTGTGCACTGTTGGTGGGAATGCAAACTGGTGCAGCCACTGTGGAAAACAGTATGAAGATTACTCAAAAAATTAAAAATAGAAGTATTATGTGATCCAATAATTCTACTACTGGGCATTTATTTACCCAAAGAATATAAAATCCTAATCTGAAATAATATATGCGCTCCTATGTTTATAGCAGCATTATTTACAATAGCCAAGATATGGAAGCAACTCAAGTGTCCATCAACGGATGAATGGATAAAGAAGATGTAGTATATATACAATGGAATATTACTCAGCCATAAGAAACAATGAAAGTTTCCATTTGCAGCAACATAATAGAGCTAGAAAGTATAATGCTAAGTGAAATATGTCAGTCAGATAAAAACAAGTATCACATGATTTCACTCATATGTAGAATTTAAGAAACAAAAGAAACAAACAAACAAAAAGAGTCAAACCAGAAAGTGGACTTTAGCTAAAGAGAACAAACTGATGGTTACCAGAGGGGAGGCAGGTGGGAGATTGGGTGAAATAGGTGAAGGGGGTTAAGTGTACATTTATCACAATGAGCACTGAGTAATGTATAGAATTGTTGAATCACTATATTTTACACCTGAAATTAATGGAACACTGTACATTAACTATACTGGAATTAAATTTAAAATAAATAGGGGCGCCTGGGTGGCTCAGTTGGTTAAGCGGCTGCCTTCGGCTCAGGTCATGATTCCAGGGTCCTGGGATTGAGCACCGCATCGGGCTCCCTGCTCGGCGGGGAGCCTGCTTCTCCCTCTCCCTCTGCCTGCCTCTCTGCCTACTTGTTCTCTCTCTCTATCTCTGTCAAATAAATAAATAAAATCTTTAAAAAAAAATTAAAATAAATAAAATGGTAAAATAATTAGAGTAGAAATTGAAATATATCAGGTATTAATATGTATATCTGGAATGTATAATGTATTCACATATATACCTGGCACAGTGCTAATTGTTTTATCTGAGCTATCTCACTGGATCGTCACACAGTGCTCTGAAGTATGTATTATCATTATTCCTATTATATAGCAAACAGCATAAAAATGTGCTTAGTACTAGGAGAATGGAGGAATGTTTTGCAGTATTATAATATGGCTGTTCACTTTTCATCTGTATATGTTGGCATTGAGTAGTTTCCAGCTGCTAAGGTAACACTGTAGAGTGCCTCTTTTTTTTCCAGGCATAAACACACTTTATTCCTTTGTCCTGTATTTCCTGAAACTGGTCATGCACTTTCTTCCAATGTTTCCTTTTACTCTGATGATTAAAATTGAGAGGTTAGACTTTCTTTTAAAACAAAAAGCAAGCCAATGGAAGATATGCCCTCCAAAATATTGTTTAGTGCGTCTTAAACATAAAATGATTCAGTTGCTTAAAGAAAATTATCAACATCTGAAGTGACATGTATGAACTATTAGTGACATTTACTTATGAAGGAGTAGATATTGTCTACTTTTATATAGTTACCATTTCTATATCAGTACAATATATATGAAGTTCCAAATACATTGCACAAAAATGATATAGAAGGAATAGCGTTACTAAGGTCCCCTTGATTGAAACTGCATCATACAATGTTCTTTCAGCTCAATAACCTGAGAAATATAGCTGTCTATTTAAAGAAGACATTTTCTTGTTTGGCAGAATATTACGATCGCACAGCGTATGTACAATATGGTCTTAATTTGTGTCTATCTGTGCTAGGCTTAGAAAAGTCACTTTAAGTTTTACTTAATTTATTTTGGAGTTTAACTCTTACTTTTGACATGATTTATATTCTAAGGAGATCTCAGCTTCTTCCTGCTTGAAATTCAGCAAAATGACATTGGATACATAGACCAAGTATATGCTCTTATTATAGCTGTGTCTGCTAGGGCTACAGTCCTTTTGTTAGAAACCTGCCAAAGTTTTCAATGCAAGCCTTCCTTTTCTGTGTGTTATGATTTAATCTGCTAACTTCTATTGCTCCCTAAAAAATATGCAGCCATCCTGTATCTTAGAACAAAATCGAAATATACAAGTTTCTTTTTCTTTCTTTCTACTTCCTTTCCCTAAAATATTTTGTTTTTATTATTTCAAAATTATTGTCACTGTACCTGATTGCAAATTGCAAATCTGGGTCTGTTTGTAGAGCTGGTGGGTAGTGACCCCTCAGGAATTTCTTTATATTGACATATGCGGTAGGCTGAACAATGATCCCTTTAAATATGTCCATGTCTGGGGTGCCTGGGTGGCTCAGTCGTTAAGCGTCTGCCTTCGGCTCAGGTCATGATCCCAGGGTCCTGGGATCGAGCCCCACATCAGGCTCCCTGCTCCGGGGGAAGCCTGCTTCTCCCTCTCCCACACCCCCTGCTTGTATTCCCTCTCTCGCTGTGTCTCTCTGTCAAATAAATAAAATCTTTTAAATAAATAAATAAATAAATAAATAAATAAATAAATAAATAAATAAGTCCATGTCCTAATCCCCAGAGCCTATAAATATGTGACTTTACAAATGTGATTAAGTTTGAGGACCTAGAGATTATCCTGGATTGTCCAGATGGGCCTAATCTAATCACATAAGGCCTTAAAAGTGGAAGAGGAAGGCAGGAAAGGGAGTCAGAGTGATGTGACAATGAAGGAAGAGGAAGGAGAGATTCAAAGCCTGAGAGGGACTCTGTCCATCATCATCGTCTTTGAAGACGGAGGGGCCCATGAGCCAAGAAATGTGGATGAGCTCTAGAAGCTAGGAATGTGCATTGGCCAATACCCAGTAAAGAAATGGGAACATCAGTTCTACAACCATAAGAACTGAATCTGCCAACAATCTGAATGAGCAAGAAAATGGATTCTTCCCCAGAGCCTCCAGAAAGAAATGTAGCCCTGCTGACACCATGATTTTAGCCATTGTACCCTAGTGAGACCCATGTTGGAATTCTCACTCACAAAACTGTGAGATAATTTTGTGTTGCTTCCGGCTGCTAAACTTGTTATGGAAACAATAAGAAACTAATCGGGTATAGATGGATGCTTGTATCTTTAGATAGAAGAAAGTGGGAATTATTTTTATAAGACCAAGAGGAAATAATGGGATGAAAAAAATCAATAGAGAAGATGTCATGGGGTGTGTCCCTTTTCTCCTATCCCCTCTTTGTAGGGCCTTGAGAAACTGGTTTGAATCCTCACTTCAAGAGAGATAAAGGCAGAGGACTGGAAGTGAGGGAGCTATTTTTGTGAAAGATGTTGTGAGACAGATTGTGGTACAGGGTGGAGGAAAGCCCACTCTCTCCCATCTGACTGAAGGTCAAAGGCAGATTTATATGAAACTGGGTTCCCACTCTGGACACTGGCAGCCAAGTAACAAAGAGATGTATTGATGAGAAAATAAAATGGATTTGCTTTGGAGATTGTAAAGGGGCCTAAGAACTATTCTTACTGGACATCAGTGTCAGAGAGACTTCATTTCTATCCATAGATTTGTAAGGCCTGGGAGTATGTGCATTATGTTAAAAAGACTATTTATCATTAGAATAGCCTTAGGTGATTAATGTCCAAATATTCAGCCATTTTAAATGATGTGTGCATAATGCTACACATATAAATGGAAACCCAAAAAGTGAAGCATCCATCATAACTACCAGTCTAGCTGTTATATGTAGAAGGCCTTTAGAAGCCACCTGGTCTTGCTGACTTTTATGAGTTTTTCACTAATATCACAGAGTGAGGCTGTTGAAAGTATAACAAAAAATGGGAGTTAAGTTGAAAGAAGAATGTGTAGTGGTACTTCTTCTCCATACACATGTTGCACAGATCTTGCTCAGCTTAGGATGGGGTTATGTCCCGATAAACCCATTGTGAGTTTAAAATGCATTTGGGCAAAAAATGCATTTGGGGCACCTGGATGGCTCAGTTGGTTAAACGACTGCCTTCGACTCAGGTCATGATCCTGGAGTCCCAGGATCGAGCCCCACATCAGGCTCCCTGCTCAGCAGGGAGTCTGCTTCTCCCTCTGACCCTCCCCACTCTCGTGTTCTCTCCCTCATTCTCTCTCTCTCAAATAAATAAATAAAATCTTTTTAAAAAAATGCATTTAATACTCCTAACCTATGGAACATCATAGCTTATCCTGGCCTACCTTAAACATGTTTAGAACCCTTACATTAGCCTACAGTCAGACAAAATCATCTAACACAAAGCCTGTTTTAGTTGAATATCTCATGTAATTTATTGAATAAAAATTAAAGGGAAAAACAGAATGGCTGTATGAGTACAGAATAGTCATATCGGTTGTTTAATTGCAATTGTGTGGCTTACTGAGATCTGTGACTCAGGATTGCTGCCCAGCATCATAGGAGAGTATTGTACCACATATCACTAGCCCAGAAAAAAGGTCAAAATTCAAAATGTGAAGTGCAGTTTCTACTGAACGCACACATATCCCTTTGGCACCATCGTAAAGTCAAAAATTGTTAAGTCAAAACATCGAAGTCAGGGGCCATCTATATTGGAGCTATGTTTTGTAGTAAGAACTCCATTGACATGCATATAGTTTAAATTGGATCAGTAAACTTCATTAAAGCAACAGACTATTTATTTAAGAGAGTACATTCATGAGTACATGCATTTTTTAAATTAAGCCATATTGATGTGAATAAGTCAAAATTCATATGCTCATTGTTAATTGCATATGTACTTTCATGCTATTTAGGAAACTCAATTACATGGAATGTATTTTAATATTTGAGTGTTAAACCACCTAGGTCATATACTAGGAGGCATAAAACTCGTCATTGACTCTGTGTCTTTATGAAAGCATATATATATATATATATATATATATATATATATAATATATGTGTGTGTGTGTGTGTGTGTGAAAAATTATCAATCAACTCAACTGAATTAATCTTAGGCTCATTTGTAGCCTACTACAAATTGTGGCCTATGTATTTGAGTGAACAAAATGCAGTAAATTAAGTTAGTCTCATTCTAGTTTATTTTAGATATAAATGTATGATTTAAAAGAACTGGAAGTAAAATCTTAAACATGTCTCTGAAATGTTAAAAAGATAATTTCATAACTTCAACCTTTACAAGAACTTACTGACTCATCTGAGAATGTTTTACATTCACTCTTGAATGCTCACACTGACATGAATGACAAGCAAGAAAATTCCAGGGACTGGGAAGCACAGAATCAACTGAACTAGAATAAAAGAAACATTAGGTGTTTCATTGTATTGAGTTTGTCGACAAAAAGAATGGGTTCTTTCCAATTATTATGCTACTAGAGTATCCATAGTTTTGGGTTGTTTTGCTTTGCTTTATCAAGCCATGATGAGAAGGCAATGAGCATTAACAAAATGACTCAAAGATCCTTTGTGCTCTTTCTTTCTCCCCTCACTTCTTGTGTATGTGAGCACCTCCCCAAAAGAGCAAAGTTTGCTTCTCCTCACCTTTTTCTTCTATTGACAAAACCACCAGGCTTCTTTAACTTTCTGTCTTTAATTTAAAAAAAGAGAGGTTTATATTTTTGTAAATTGCACCAAAATAGGAATATGTAATTATCTTTGCTATATCCCTGGATTTGTACTTGTTTTTAATTGGGCCAAACCTAACACCAAGCCATATGTAACATTTCTTTAATTCTCATTAGTTAAATATAATGTAACTCTAAAAATGTCTATTATTACATTAATTTGTTAAAAATTTATTATGCAACATATCTTGCATAAAGAATACTTTCATTTTTAAACTTTTAATATATTTAAAATATGTTGTCAGATTTGATCACTTTTTTTTAGAAATAGTGAAATTCCTTGACTGTTTTAGGTTTAATTATTATTTGATTCTTTTTTTTTTTTAAAGATTTTATTTATTTGACAGAGAGAGACATAGAGAGAGAGGGAACACAAGCAGGGGGAGTGGGAGAGGGAGAAGCAGGCTTCCCGCCGAGCAGGGAGCCCGATGCGGGGCTCGATCCCAGGACCCTGGGATCATGACCTGAGCTGAAGGCAGACGCCTAACGACTGAGCCACCCAGGTGCCCCTGATTCTTTTAAAAATTATTTGATTCTTATTATTTTTAAGTAAGTAAATAACATGATTAAACAGGTAGGCAATCTTATTAGTATATTTTCTTAGAATTGGTTGCTAATTAGAAATGCTCCTAATTACCTCTTACAGCTATGAAACTATTCATACCATTAGTTTTCCATTAGCAGTTCTTTGTTATAATTGAAAATTATGACAACATATCATGAATTTCGTCTTGCATTTGAATATTCATATTACTGGATACTTTTTTATTGCTATGCAAGCAAACCACTATAGTAGCAATAGACTTTAATGCATTACTCAGTCTTTGAAATGTGAGGAAAGAGGAGGTAAACATTTGGCAAATAAATTGTACTGAAGATTAAAAAATAAAATAATAGTGCTCTCTTAATCTTATATTTATAAACAAGGCCTATGCCAAAGGAATATTTTAAAAATTAGTCTCATGAGAGAGAGACCAGATATGTACACACTCAGGCACACACATACTTTTCAAAAATTCTAAAACCAGAAAATGTTTAGTTTTCACTCTGTGACCCCAGTGTGGTCAAGTATAAACTAAAAATAATAAATTAGAAGACCATTTAAAAACTTAAGAACAGGGCGCCTGGGTGGCTCAGATGGTTAAGCGTCTGCCTTCGGCTCAGGTCATGATCTCAAGGTCCTGGGATCGAGTCCGGCATCGGGCTCCCTGCTCCTTGGGAGCCTGCTTCTCCCTCTGCCTCTCTCTCTCTCTCTCTGTCTCTAATGAATAAATAAATAAAATCTTTTAAAATAAATAAAATAAATAAAAACTTAAGAACATATTATAAAATAACTATTCTAGCCACAAAAAAATTAAAATTACAACTCTAATTCTGAAAACAAAGTATCAGAAAGCCAAAACTCTGAGGTGAAGCAAAAGCAGTATTCAAGAGTAAGTCTGAAGTCCTAAATGCTGGGATGCCTGGGTGGCTCAGTCAGTTAAATGTCTACCTTTGGCTCAGATCATGATCCCAGAGTCCTGTGATCGATTCTGCATCAGGCTCCTTGCTCAGTAGGGAGTCTGCTTCTCCCTCTGCCTGCTGCTCCCCTGCTTGTGCTCACACTCTCTCTCTCTCTCTGACAAATAAATAAATAAAATCTTAAAAAATAAAGTCTTAAATGCTTTCATTATAAAGACAAAAAGGAGAAATAAATTAAGTAGCAATTCTCTCTCTCCCCTCATCCCCCACCTGAAAACAATTATTTTATTCATATTTATTCATCTCTAGATCTTTGAAATCTATCAATTTTAAAAACATGGATTATATATTAAGTAAATGTTTAGTGAATGAATGCAATTAAAAAAAGAAATTTGACTCAGAAAAGTAATCGTGCATAAAAATGATATATAAAAAGATGACACAATTGTATCTCCAAAGAAAGATCATTTAAGAAAAGCAAAGCTATAGAATAGCATAGCTTTTTTTTTTTTATTTTTTTATTCTTATGTTAATCCCCATACATTACAACATTAGTTTTAGATGAAGTGTTTCATGATTCATTGTTTGTGCACAACACCCAGTGCTCCATGCAGAATGTGCCCTCCTCAATACCTACCACCAGGCTACCCATCCTCCCACCCCCCTCCCCTCTAGAACCCTGTTTGTTTTTCAGAGTCCATCGTCTCTCATGGTTCGTCTACCCCTCCGATTTCCCCCGCTTCATTCTTCCCCTCCCGCTACCTTTTTCTTCTTCTTCTTCTTTTTTTTTTTCCTTAACATATATTGCATTATTTCTTTCAGAGGTACAGATCTGAGATTCAACAGTCTTGCACAATTCACAGCACTTACTAGAGCACATACCCTCCCCAGTGTCTATCACCCAGTACCCCCATCCCTCCCACCCCAACCCCCACTCCAACAACACTCAGTTTGTTTCCTGCGATTAAGAATTCCTCATATCAGTGAGATCATATGATACATGTCTTTCTCTGTTTGACTTATTTCACTCAACATAATACCCTCCAGTTCCATCCACGTCGTTGCAAATGGCAAGATCTCATTCCTTTTGATGGCTGCATAATATTCCATTGTATATATATACCACATCTTCTTTATCCATTCATCTGTCGATGGACATCTTGGCTCTTTCCACAGTTTGGCTATTGTGGACATAATAGCATAGCTTTTGACTGGAGGTGGCTGAACTTTAATATTAAACTGGCCAATGGTGCTTAACCCATATTGGAGAAAATTAAGATCTGAGAGTTTTCCAGTTATCTATTGCTGAGTGACAGACCATCTCAAACTTTATAGTGTATGTTAACTATTTTAATATGCCTACAAATGTTACCCAGTAAGGAATTTGGACAGGGCATTGCAGGGATAGGTACTCTTTGCTCAATGATGTCTTGGGGCCCAGCAGAGCAGACTTGAATGGTTATGGGGGAGTTGAAGAAGCTGGAGACTTCATGTACATGTCTAATGCCTGGAATACAATAACTCAAAAGTTGGACTCACTTGAGACAACCAGACATCCCATGTATGAACAATACATGCACATTGGGTTTCCTCCAAGCATGGTGGCCTCAGGGTAATTGGCAGCATGGGGCTCCAATAGAAAATGTGCCCAGGTAACAAGGCAAAAGCTCAATGGTTTTTAATGACCTTACCTCCAGAAGTTGCACACAATATTTCATGGGTTAAAGCAGTCAGAAACCTACCCAGATTCAAGAGAGGAGATAAAGACCCCAATGACACTCAATGGGATGAGTGTCAGATAATTTGTGACCTTCTTTTAAAACCATTATAACAAAATAAAATAGAACAGAAAACATGTTGTTCTAAGCAATAGTATCTACAAACCCATGTGGAGACATGGAAGTGAAAGCCAACACCCAGAATCTCTGCCATTATTTGCAATTTGGCCTTGGACAGATCGTAGATAATCTCTGGCCCTATGTTTTATTAATGGTAAAATAAGGGCTTTGGGCTAAAAAAAATTTAAGTCTTTTGATAGGTGAGGAAATGAAGTTAGTAAGATTTTCAGCCAATTTCGATATATATAATTACTTTCAGAAATACTGCTTAAACTCTAAAGTGATGCAAGGTTGTTTATATTATCGAACTACTGCTTATTTATTGTTGAATAAATAAATGACTACTGAAAATCAGATGGTGATGTGTGTAGGTTTTTTATTATGCACATTTAGTGAATTTCTACAAAATAGCCAATATTTTAAAATGTATCATTTCTAAGAATTACATGGGTGACCTAAATGATTTGATTTAGGACATAAAGGTCAATATTTTTATGTCTCAGCAGCCAGAGCACTGATTGACTCAAGGAGATGATTTTCATCTCCCTCAGTTGGGGGTGGGAAGGGGAAGTTGCTGGTAAATGGACCCAAAAGCTTTTCAAAGTTTTGCTGTTGCCATTACAAAGTATATGAACTACTACTCGTTTAATTGAAAATATTTTATATTAGTTTAATAGCTGGAGATAGCCTTCTGTTTTAACTGATAACACAAGTTTTATGCTTTTCCACATACCAAGATATAAATGGTAACTCAATGAGAAAAACTGATGAAGAGCTTGAAAATTAATGAGACATAAAAGCTTTTGACTCTGACCTTGAGATGGAATTTGGTATTTATGATGTTAAATTACTTGCCTTCTTTTTAAATGGAGAAACAGCTGGTCTGTGTGGGAGGGATGTTCAGTTATGATTGAGAAGAAAAAGAAACAACAGAAATTTAAAAACCTTATAGAAATAGTATATAAAATGAAATACACGGTACAAAATTCAATGCAATATGTTAAAGTTCACAGAATGCATAGATGTTGCTCCGCCACCAAGAAGTATACAGTTGCTGTGTTGATGTAAACTACGTGAAGAAAATAAGTGTCCAAAGCTGCATAAACATCGCACCCCCACGAGAGTGTGAGAAAGTGTGTGTTTCATGTTGTGATTGATAGGACTGTTTTTATGGCCCTCTTTGAACTCTTAGCAGGAACTTTGGAGTGTCCTGAGGGTCTGTCTGCCTTTATATGGTAGGAACTCTGTTTTCTTAGAAAATAGTAAAGAACACTGTACTCCCTTTGTACCTACAATTTATGGGAATTGGGGAGCTTAGTAGAAAAATTGCAAACTGTCTCATACAGCTTATGAAAAATTCTCAGCTTCATCTTGAAATTTTCACCATTGTTTTTCCTTGACTTATAGTTTTCTTTCTGTCTTTTTTTTTTTTTTTTGGCTTTTTTTGTTTTCTTGTCTTTTTAGTCAGCGAGGCCAGAGTCTGATCTGCTTTTAGTAAATGTCTGATGAAATTTATAGAATTTGGTGAGGATATTTTATTCTAATGATTTATCTACTGGAAACAAAGAAGGAATGAAGGGAAGAAAAATCTAAAATACCATGTAATATATTTACTTGAGTGCAATAATTTCTGCATATTAGAGGGTTTCCCTACTGAAGCAAGAAATCTTGAACATCTAGTTGAAATCTGATGATCTGATAGGCACCAGATTTCTATTGTCATTTAAGTCAGAGGATTTTAGAACTAAAGGTATCAAATAAAAGTGTGAATATATGTAGTCTCCAAAATGTGTTAATAAATAGTACATTGTATAAATCTTAAAATAACACAGCAAAATAAGCAGGGGAATTGTTGGAATTTGCACAGTAGAGGCGATTTTTAAAGCTCACTGAGATAAATATTTGTTCAAAGTCATACTTCCTTGAGATCCTCATGACCTGAATAAGACATCATGTCAGCTCTCTTTTTTTTTTTTTTTAAGATTTTATTTATTTATTTGAGACAGAATGAGAGAGACAGAGAGCACATGAGAGGGGGGGAGGGTCAGAGGGAGAAACAGGCTCCCTGCCGAGCAGGGAGCCCGATGCGGGACTCGATCCTGGGACTCCAGGATCATGACCTGAGCCGAAGGCAGTCGCTTAACCAACTGAGCCACCCAGGTGCCCAATGTCAGCTCTCTTTACTTCCATATTCTATACTTCGGTTTTGACTTCATTCTTAAGAAACAAATACTTTAAAAATTACACATCTGGTTTGTGCAAGGCTGGCTAGCACTCAGGTCTGATCCCCTTTTCACTGTGTTTTGTCAATATCACTCCTCTAGAAACCCCAACAAATATATTTTAAAACACACTTGCTAATTGGTTACCAGAGACATTTTGCAGGTGCTTAAATCACAAATATTTTACTTCACTCAGATATTCCAGATAGCAATGCTGATTCTATTAGTCATTCCATCTGATAAAATTAATTTAAGAATAAATAATATCAAAAGGGTAACTTTCATGTATTTTGGGTTAACTCTTATTTTCTCTATTTCTACATTTCTGTTTTAATAGAATATATATATGAATGTTTATACACACACATCTGCATACATATATATTTTCCCTCACTTTACACAAATGGTTACATGACATACATATTATAAAAGCACATTATAGTTGTTTTATTTAACATAATCAGATAATTCTATATTAATGAATGAAGTTTTTCTTCTTTTGTGTGTGTGTGTGTGTGTGTGTGTGTGTGGTATATGTTTGTTTTATTTGATTGGTTGGTTATTTGTCTTTTGTTGAATGCACCCAAGTTTGTTCAGCTGTCATAAAAGAGGCTAAACATTGACTCTGCTCCTAGGTTTTGAGGTTCAAATCCTGGTTTCACCACCTGCCAGCCTTACAACCATAAGCAAGTTAGGGAATCACTCAATGCTTCAGTTTTTCTTAATATCAAAATGAATGTGATAAGGGTGCCTGGGTGGCTCAGTCATTAAGCGTCTGCTTTCGGCTCAGGCCCTGATCCCAGGGTCCTGGGGTAGAGCCTCGCATCAGGCTCCCTGCTCAATGGGGAGCCTGCTTCTCCCTCTCCCACACCCCCTGTTTGTGTTCCCTCTCTCGCTGTCTCTCTCTCTGTCAAATAAATAAATAAAGTCTTTAAATTGTGTAAGACTGTTGAATCACAGACCTGTACCTCAGAAACAAATAATACATTTTATGTTAAAAAAAAAAAAAAAGAAGAAGATAGTAGCAAGGGAAAAATGCAGGGGGGGACATCAGAGGAGGAGATGAACCATGAGAGACTATGGACTCTGAGAAACAAACTGAGGGTTCTAGATGGGAGGGGAGTGGGGGGATGGGTTAGCCTGGTGATGGGTATTAAAGACGGCACGTTCTGCATGGAGCACTGGGTGTTATGCACAAACAATGAATCATGGAACACTACATCAAAAACTAATGATGTAATGTATGGTGATTAACATAACATAATAAAATAAAAAAAAATTTTTAATTTAAAAAAATGACTGTGGTAATAGTAATATACCTATTACCTAAGGCTGTGTGCATATTGTTTGGGGGATTAAAAGAGTTAGTGTATATAAAATCACTTTGCAGAGTGGCATCTCCATCATTCTCTTATTAATATGTCTATTAGTAATCACTATTGATGGACATTGGTCTATTTTCAGTATTTTTCTACAAACATTGTTGCACTGAATAATCATGTGCCTAGCTATATCCTATATGTGCAAATAGAGCTGTTGGATAAATTTTCAGAGCTAAAATTGTTATGTCAAAATGTATATGCATTTTTAATTTAAATAGACATTGCCAAATTGACCCCATAGATTTTGTACCTACGACCACAAAGGCGTGAAAGTACTTGTTTCCCTAATCCCCTCACTAGTAGCATACACTATCAGACTTTTAGATCTTTACTAGTCTGATGAGGAAAAAATAGCATTTTAGAAAAATTTGTTTTATTATTATTATTAATGAAGATAGTATATTTTCATGTTTCAGCAACCATAGTATTTTTCTTTTCTACACAAGTACTTCAATTCAAATTAGCAAACCTATTTTGAACTTAATGAGTTCTCAAAATAATTAGGAGGGAAAATGAAATAATGGTTCATGAATTCTGTATGCTTGATATAGAACACGGAGAATAGGTTTTACAGAGTTCCTCTTGTGAATTCCTTATAAAAACCCTTCCAGGTGGTATTTTCATTCTCTTTTAGACATAACAGAAAGTAAACTTCAGGGGCACCTGGGTGGCTCAGTTGGTTAAGCGACTGCTTTCGGCTCAGGTCATGATCCTGGAGTCCCTGGATCAAGTCCCGCATCATGCTCCCTGCTCGGCAGGGAGTCTGCTTCTCCCTCTGACCCTAACCCCTCTCATGTGCTCTCTCTCATTCTCTCTCTCTCTCTCAAATAAATAAATAAATAAATAAATAAATAAATAAATAAATAAATAAATAAGTAAGAAAGAAAGAAAGAAAGAAAGAAAGAAATAAAAAGTAAACTTCAGAATTAAATCAATTTGCCCAAAGTCACACAGTAAATATATGGACTAAGATTCTCTAATAGGTCAGTCTTATTCTGAAGCACATGATCTTTGCATTCTAGACACCTTGCACATTGAGAGTGAATGTGTGTGTGTGTGTGTGTGTGTGTGTGTGAGAGAGAGAGAGAGAGAGAGAGAGTGAGAGACAGTCTTGAGGGGGGAGTATTTTAAAAATAAGCGTAAATCAAGAATGCATTTCAGTATCACCAAAGTAACAATGTGATTGTGTACAACTTAACCTCTTAAAGCCTCAATTTCCTCGTGTCTACAATATAATAACAATAATCATAAACCTACCCTATAAGATTTGTAGAGATTCAATAAAATGAGCAAAAAGTGCTATTTAAATTCTAAAGTTCAATAAAAATATTAACTGGATTTTGTATGGCTCAGCGATTGAGTCCCCTTAAATTTTGAGACATACCACATTTTTATGTTATCTGTATCTTGCTTAAAAAAGTGGCAGATTTTTTTTGTTTTTATTTTTTTTATTCTTATGTTAATCCCCATACATTACATCATTAGTTTTAGATGAAGTGTTCCATGATTCATTGTTTGTGCATAACACCCAGTGCTCCATGCAGAATGTGCCCTCCTCAATACCCACCACCAGGCTAACCCATCCTCCCACTCTCCTCCCCTCTAGAACCCTCAGTTTGTTTTTCAGAGTCCATCGTCTCTCATGGTTCGTCTACCCCTCCGATTTCCCCCGCTTCATTCTTCCCCTCCCACTACCTTCTTCTTCTTCTTCTTTTTTTTCTTAACATATATTGCATTATTTGTTTCAGAGGTACAGATCTGAGATTCAACAGTCTTGCACAATTCACAGCGCTTACCAGAGCACGTACCCTCCCCAGTGTCTATCACCCAGTCACCCCATCCCTCCCACCCCACCCCCACTCCAGCAACCCTCAGTTTGTTTCCTGAGATTAAGAATTCCTCATATCAGTGAGATCATATAATACATGTCTTTCTCTGTTTGACTTATTTCGCTCAACATAATACCCTCCAGTTCCATCCACGTCATTGCAAATGGCAAGATCTCATTCCTTTTGATGGCTGCATAATATTCCATTGTATATATATACCACATCTTCTTTATCCAGTCATCTGTCGATGGACATCTTGGCTCTTTCCACAGTTTGGCTATTGTGGACATTGCTGCTATAAACATCGGGGTGCACGTACCCTTTCGGATCCCTACTTTTGTATCTTTGGGGTAAATACCCAGTAGTACAATTTCTGGATCATATGGTAGCTCTATTTTCAACTTTTTGAGGAACCTGCATGCTGTTTTCCAGAGTGGCCGCACCAGCTTGCATTCCCACCAACAGTGTATGAGGGTTCCCCTTTCTCCGCATCCCCGCCAACATCTGTCGTTTCCTGACTTGTTAATTTTAGCCATTCTGACTGGTGTGAGGTGATATCTCATTGAGGTTTTGATTTGGATTTCCCTGATAAAAGTGGCAGATGTTTTTATCTTCAAGCTTAAAACATCCGGATCATACTGATGTGTCCCAGTGGTATGGTGGTAGTCAGAGAATCTTGCTCTGAATAGTTACAAGATTTTGGAGATTGTTTTCCATAATGGCAATAATAACAAAACAGTGGTAACCTTTGTTACCACTGTTTTGTTACCTAGCTAACCTTTACTAAACATTGATAAAGTATCAAACACTATTCTAGATTATTCAGTTGAGTTCTCACAACAACCCTGTGAGGCATACACTATTGCATCCTCTCCATTTTCCAGACGCAGACTTGATATAAAGAAAGATTAAATAATTGTTTGATCTAGTTATACACAGCTAATAAATGGCAGAGCACTCTGTTTCCGCTTCGCCAAGACTAGCTCTACAACCTGTACTCTGTCCCACTATGCCATTCCGAATCTCTGATACCGTCTATACAAGTAGTAGTTTCTTTTTTTTTTTTTTTAAGATTTTATTTATTTATTTGACAGAGAGAGACAGTGAGAGAGGGAACACAAGCAGGGGGAGTGGGAGAGGGAGAAGCAGGCTTCCCGCAGAGCAGGGAGCCTGATGCGGGGCTCGATCCCAGGACCCTGGGATCATGACCTGAGCCGAAGGCAGACGCTTAACGACTGAGCCACCCAGGTGCCCCACAAGTAGTATTTTCTTAGTGAAATGTGTTGCCCTGTCATTTAAATGCTTTATTTCTAAAACCACAGAGCAAGGAGCAGGTGTATAAAAAGCTAATTACTATCCTGGTACTCTACAATAGAAATTGAAAAGGGTTACCCTGATAGTTAACTAACCAACTATTAGTAAATTAGCTGTAAAATTTAGCATGGCAGAATTACAGATTGCCAGTGATATCAGATCTAGTCCAAACTCTTAGCAGATGTAAGCATTCTTTCTCCATCATCCCAGACAGATGGATCCCTGTTCATCTATCTATAAGGATATGTACATCCTACAAAGCTCATTCCATTTTCAACAGTTCTAGGTATTAGAAGTTAATTTTTATGCAGGATCAAAAAATATCCCCCCTCCCCTTTCCTTGTATAGACTCCATTTTTATGCGACAAACAGAGCAAGTTTTCTTTTTATTATACATGATAGACCTTCAGACACTCAAAGAAAACAGTCATGTTTTCCCTACGCCTTCTGTTTTTAAGGTTAAAGATCCCCATTACCTTTCTAAACCTCTTGTTCTGCTTTTAGAGCCATCAGCATCCTGGTCACACCTGTTTGGGTGACCTCTAATTTGTAACTACTCCCTTAAATGGTGGTGTCGAGCATGTGCTCTGACTAGTTATGATGCAGTTGGCTCATTGCTTTCTATAATCTGTATGCTAGGTGTCTTTTTAATACAGAGAGTACATTGTTTGCCAATATATCAGAACATATTGAAAATGTATTTGTAACTTATAAAATATGTATTAGTGGGTGCTGGAATTTACACTATTATCCTAGCATATAGAATCTGGTGAAAAGTAATGGCATATAGTTGCTTTATGTGTGTAAATGTCTAAATGATTTAAATATTGATTTTTCCTTTCAACTGCAGATCAAACTTCCCACATGCTAAAGGGCCTTATTTTAAAATAAATGCACTTAGAGTTTGCCAGTAAGCAGTACGGTAAGTTCCTGCAGTAGGCTCGAATCACCAAAAAACTCAAATAGATATATTTCCTTTGATCTGTTTTTAGGACTGACAAAGATAAGTATAGAGAAACCAATAAAGGCCTATTCTAATAACAACTGCAAGTTATCTCATGGGGGTAGTACAAATTTGTCCTGGTTTTTTATGCCTTCTCCATCTAAAATACATTGAAATGATATATGGTGTTGAATTTGATTAAAATTCAGCAGATATTTATGCAATATCTACTATCTGTAAGATGCTTATGCAAAGTACCATAGGGAAACATTAAAACATGAATAAGATCTGAATCCTGCCAACACTGTGATCTCTTCCAGAAACCGTAAGATTGCAAAGTGCATTTAGATCATGAAATAAATATCATTATGATTAGGCTTTTAGTGTGAAGTATGTATGTATTTCAATTTTGAAAATTATCCTTATTAAAACAGTATGATTTACAACATTTATTGAATAGATACTATGTGCTAGGTATCAAGTGAGGACTTCTTTGTGTTTTTCTCGTTTCACCCTCAGAACAAACTTCTTTTGAGGTAGGTGTAATTCAGCTCATTTTAGGGAAAATTAACAGAGACTCTGAAAGCATAAATTACTTTCCCAAGGGCCATACAACATTTAAAGGCAGAAAGAGAATCCAAAACCAGGTCTGAAAAATCTCCAGGAATGAGTTTGATCTTTTGTGTGATTTATATCTGATTTCCATGTTAACAGACATGTCAGATAACTAACACAAATCTTTATCTGTTCATTCTGGAAGAAGACACTTGAATATATTTTATTAACCTGTTGATTCTCCTCTGGGGTGTGACTTAATTTCCATTGCATCTTTGGGAATCTTTTCTTCTAAAATTCATAACCAGCTTCTGCTGTAATAAAGAATCACCTGCAGAGCTCATGAATAAGAGAAAAGAGAAAACGAAGTGTGGTAGACCAATTTTGAATCAAATAAAAATTATATTCCAGGACTAATATTCTGGCATCTGCCTTTGTGGGAAGTTGACTGTTATTTCAAAATAACCGCTATTTAAATAATGTAACCTGGAATTAATTGAGCTCATTTAAGCATACAGCCCTTCTGGCCATATTTAGTGTTGCCAAAGGTATAAACATTGAGCATTGCCTATGGGAAAGATAGGAATTCTCTTTATTACAGAATTCTGTTTATTTGTTCCTGCTTTTGCAATAAGAGGGGAAAGGCTATATAATCGCCATGTACTATCCAAAGTAAAGAATATCCTTATAGGACAAAATGCTTATGCACTAAGAGAAAGGTTAGCTAAAATTCGTATTCAAATAGAAAATACCATTATTGATATCTCCATTTTACAACGTTTTCATAAGTTTTTTCCCCAGAATTTGTGTGTGCATAAATGTACAAAAATATATATATTCATTTATCATTTAAATGAAAACAGTAAGGCTGTGTCTCTTTAACTTAATGGAACTTGGATTAAAATGTTGTTATTTTAACCAACATTCATGTTGTATATCATGAGCATGCAGTTTTCTGTTTTCTTGGCAGAGAACTTAAAAAAAATTAAGGGCAATAAGAAATTTACATATATATAAAACCATAATTTACAGCTTATTTGATTAGATAAATGTTTAATTGTGTATTACATGTATTTTTTGTACTGAATATTTACACATAAATTAATCCAACCCATAGCAAGAGTATTAATGGAACATTCCATGCAAATGTAAGTAAGTAAACAGAAGACAAGCAGCTGTTGCAAAGATCCTGTTTTTGAGTCTGGGCCTGATAACAAAAAACAGTTTAGAGAATTTGGCTGCTACCATTTACTTACATCTGTTGAGATAGTATTATATCAACTCAACACTTATCAGTGCATGTCACAAAGTAACAAGTAGTTCTCTCTGTCGGAAAACCTAGAGGAAACACTAAATCTTAATTTGTGTACTGGGTAGTGTACTTCATCATCTTCTATAGGATGGTTAGCAAATCTGTTTATGAGGTGTTTATATTTTTAAGTGTCCCCAAATGGATTTAAGTGTGGATAATCTGTTGTATTTTAAAATTTGATCTGTTTAGTTCTGGACCTCTTGTCATACGAGAATCGCTAATTGTCTGGCTTTCAGTTACAGCCAGAAACATTCTTACCTGATCAAACCTCTATAATTCTGTTTGCTTTGAATCATAACTGAGTATAGAGAAAGTAAAATTGGGCCTTACTTTGTAATATGGAAGACATAAAGCTTATGCTGAAGATAGGTTGGCATTATTTTATTTTATAAAAATTCATATAAGAAGCTCATAACTGATTTCTCCATTAAGCAGTTAGGGGACTAGTCTCCAGGGACACTGATTGGTCAGTTGGTGTCACTCTGAGAGAGAGTACCTCTGATGGGCTGCCTGCCATAAAACTCTGTCCTTGGCACAGTCACATTCCTAATTTTCATCCCTACTTTGGATACGTATGAAATTTAGCTGATACAAAATACAAAGGAATGCAAAATTATCAAGTTGGATGTGGCCACATCTAAAAGGAAAAAATAATCAGAAGGAGGAGGAGATGGAGCTGGTAGGGGAGGGGAAGAGAAGGAGTAGGGGGGGAATAAAAGAGGCGGAGGTATAAAAGGAGGAGATGGATAAAAGGAAGGAAGGGGGCAGGAAAACCAGACAGATAGGAAGAAATGAAGGAAGGGAGGAATGGAGGCAGGTGGGCAGGAAAATCCTCAAGATTTTCCTCTTTTGTATCTCCTAGATTACATAACGTGGTCTCTTGCCTTACAAGCCAGTGTTTCCAGAATGTGTTGTTTCTGTTTGACCCTCACAAGTCCTTCTCCTTTTTCTATGCATTAAGGTGATATAACATTCGAACCTCCTATGCAAATTTTGCCTGTTCTCTAATTCAACATCCCCTTACGCCCATTCTATTCTAATTATCAAACTTTGAAAGAAGAGGAACATGCTCTTATCTCAATGTTATAAATGTACAGAAAAGCATAACAAAACATGAAGTTCTGTTTCTATGTTAAAGGAGAGTTCCATGAATAGATGCATCAGTAAACACTTTGGTGGGAGGGACACATTTTCAGAATTTAAGGCTATGGAGCTTCAAAATCTAGAAAGATGAAACCTCGCCATGTTTATGATGCTAAATTGAAAACAAATAATACATTATATGTTAAAAAAAAGGCAGAAGAAGATAGAAGAAGAAAACAGAATACGTTATATGTTTAAAAAAAGGCAAAAGAAGATAGGGAAAAAATGAAGGGGGGGAAATTGGAGGGTGAAATGAATCATGAGGACTATGGACTCTGAGAAACAAACTGAGGGTTCTAGAGGGGAGGGGGTGGGGGGATGGGTTAGCCTGGTGATGGGTATTAAAGAGGGCACGTTCTGCATGGAGCACTGGGTGTTATACGCAAACAATGAATCATGGAACACTACATCAAAAACTAATGATGTAATGTATGGTGATTAACATAACATAATAAAAGAAACATATATGTTTCATTTATCCTGCTCCATGTTACAAAGACTTTTCCTCGTTTGATTTTCGCATATCCCTCCCGAAATATTTGCTCTGGTAAGCAAAAGTAAATATTAGATTTTACACCCCATTTAATGGAATAAGAGAGATGATGTTCTGATCTCAGACAACCAAATAATCCAGTCTTATTTTACAAAAGAATTTCTCCCCCAAGTATATTGTCCCCCATAGATCACCCACCCTTCACCCTTCCATTCATATTTCTTGAGATTGTGGGTAAGGGAAGCTACAACACAGGTAGCCTAATACTAAATACTAATGTAAAGCTTAGTTTTAAGAATTACCTTTAGCCTTTTCCACTCATGAGGGAGAACTTCCTTGCCTCATTAAATCTTTAACGCAATGTGCTGCACACACACTACGTTATTATGTGTGACATTAGGTTATATATTGCATAGTAACTGTAATGTTACTTGCAAACAAGCTGTTTCTTTCCCCTGAAGGTAGAATTAAAACAGGTACTCGTGGGAAACAGCTACTTGTGTTGCTCTTTTCTTAGTGGGGTGAATTTGAGGATCAGAAGAGTGAAGGGCGTAGAATTGAACCATTGCTCGGAGTGAATGGATGCCACTCCTTTTCCTTGCAGTGCCTCTCAATTTGATATCTGAATCTTCCTGAAGAGAATTTTGCTTAATGGATATAAAGAACGGTAAAAACAAAACAAGACAAAACAACAACAACAACAACAACAAATACAACACTAGGACTTTGGAGATGAATGAATTATTCTCATTAAATTCACTTTCTCTTTGTATTGAAAAGAAATACAACTTTCATCTCTAGTAAATATAGTCTAATCTATCTAGTAAATGTAAGAATTGCCTCAGTGTGAACTGGAATTATGCTTACTTCTATCTGTGGAAAACTGTATTTCTCTGGCCAATAGTGACAGTTTTGTTCCTCAGCAGCAGGAGAAAATGAAATGTTCTATTGGTGGTACATGCAGTGCTCCAGTGTTGTTCCCAAAATGGATGAATTTGAAGGTCTCATAGATAAAATTAATAAATTGAGTCTACAAAGTCCAAAATTGTGGAAAATTAAAGTTATGCACAGTACATGTAACTTACCAATGTCGTGGGGTGTATTGTTAGAATGCATTCTCCAGCGTTAATGGATGAGATGGTTCATGCAGAGCTCTCCCTGTTCTAGAGTCCTTTAGCTCTCTTATTTGTTGGGGTTGCCACTGAGTCTGGGAATATCACTGAGAAACCCTTTTTGCTTCCTCAGTCTTCTGACCAGCAGGACACTAGCTAAGGAGAGGAAGAAAAGCAGCATTTGAATAGTCAGAGAGCTGTAGGGGTGAGAATTTCAGCAGGAAAATGAATTGAAGCAAATCAAAGTAGCAGAATGGGTAGATATAAACAGGGGATAGGTCGGAAGTGCCAAAACTTCTTCAATTTGTGGTACTCTTACTGTCTCTGTATTTTTTTTTTCACAGTGTCTCCTAGGCCAATTGAAATATGCCACAGTAGTGAGGGGCAAACAACTTAATAAATACTTGCATTTTAACAACTGAGCAACCACTTAAAAAGATAATGCACATAAGTTCAGGCAATATAATAATTTCTTTTTTCTTTTTTTCATAAATAACCACAATGACTTACTAAAGGGGATTTGTATGCTTGCTGGGTAATACACAACTTCTCAAACCTAGAAACAGGTTGGACAGTGCTACCTTTAATTCCTGTTTCACATTGATTTTTGTGCAATATGTGGTTTTTATCACAGCATCCACTGAAGACTTCCCTTAACAAATATCCGGCATGGCTGAAAGTGCAAAAACGTAGCTCAATGTTTTGAGAATATCCCTGAAAGGAATATAAAGTTTTCTCATGTTAAAACTGAAGTCCCTCAAGCTAGCTGGTTGTGTGGTGTCCAACAGATACATAGTATTGCTTGTGTTTCCTTTAAACATTGACAGTATCCCACAGTGCCTTTGTAAGTTTACTGCAATGCCCTGGGCCACCTCTGTACACAGTTTGTGAATAGGGGGCTAAATAGATCCTAGAGAGTGTTGAGACTGAGTAGAAACTTGAATGATATTATAGATCCAGGACCACTAGAGGTCCTTCATTAGAGAGGCAACAACAGAAGTAATAGTTGATAAAAATTTTCCCCCCAAAATGACTGGAGTCAGAGAATTGAATTCAAATGCTTGGTGAGGACCTAGTAAGTGTGATTTGGTAGTGAAAATAGAAAGTTAGACAAGAAGCATTTCAATAGAATAAGACTGAGACTAATTCGATATAAATAACACAGTGAAAAACAATTATTATGTTACACCTGTGGTTTCTAATTGAAAAAGAGAAATAAAGCAATTGGCCTGACCCAATCATGGAAGTTGGGAAAATAATCAAGTTTGTTTCCTGGGAAGATCCAGATAATAAGATTAACTGGGTATGTTGAGTGTTTGAGATGTTATTAAACAATCACTCAGTACAGGACTGTTACAGGCTGAACTATATCCCTGCCCCCAAATTCATATGTTGAAGTCTTAACCCCCAGAATCTTAGGATGTAACTATTTGGAGAAAGGATTTTTAGAGAGGTAATTAAGTTGAAATGAGGTAATTAGAGTGGGTACAGTTTGATATGACTGGTGTCCTTTTAAAAAGAAGAAATTAGAACACAGATGAACACAAAGAGAAGACCATGTGAGGACACAGGGTAAAGATGGCCATCCTCAAGCCAAGAGGAGAGACTGCAGAAGAAACCAGTTCTGCTGACACCTGGATCTCAGAGTTCTGTTGTTTAAGCTACCCAGTCTGTGGTATTTTGTTATGAGATCTTGAGCAAACTAATATAGGGACACAGCACAGGATAGAAGATACCGATTTAGGAACCAGGTATAAACATAATTAAAGCCACTGGAGAGAAATAGAGTCAATAAGAAAGGGTAGCCAAAAGGGAGTAAGATTCTTGGAGACATCCATCCACGGAATATAGAATAAGAAAGAAAAATGTATCTACAAATGAGACAATGGTACGACCAAGACAGAGGAAGGAGTATCACGGAAGTTTGGTGCAATAGAAGACAAAGGAGTCGAGAATTTTAAGAATAATTACATGCCACATAGAGAGTAAGAATAAAACTGAACCAAAGGTCCATTAGTGGTTGCTAGGTAGAACTGATAAATGACCTTTCAAGAAACTCTTTTAATGGAGTACCAAGGGTGAAAGACAGGAAGCAGTAGGTAAAATAAAAAAGGTTAGGTGGGTAAGAATAAAGGAAATGAGTGCAATATCCTATATCTCAGAGTTTAACAGTGAAACTAATAAATAACCATAGATAATAGCTAGAGGAAACAATAAAGTCAGTTGATGATTGGCAGCCCTGTACACACTGGATTTGATGGAGAGATTGACAATTGGGATAATGAAGGGGGATTATAGGAGAGTGGGAAAGCAAGGACGTAGAAGAGCCAAGTGAAGGTGACATTTGGAATATGGAGTGGTGGATAGATGGAGAAGCGGCAGAGACTTCTTCATCCAAAGCTATAGGAAAGGACAGTTAATACTCTGAATGTTCTCACAGGTTTTTCCCCAAAATCCCAATATCCCTCAGAAAAGAAGATGCTGTCTTATAGTTGACTCATTACAAAGACTTCCATATAATGGTATGTACTTGTTGGGAAAGACAACTTCTAAACTGTGGGATGGCATCTTAAGCAATCCTTTTTGAAAATTAATTAAATAAGTACTTGACTAAGCTGTGATATAGAAATGGCCATACACCTGGGTGGCTCAGTTGGTTAAGCATCTGCCTTCGGCTCAGGACATGATCCCAGGGTCCTGAGATTGAGTCCCACACAGGGCTCTCTGCTCAGTGGGGAGTCTGCTTCTCCCTTTCCCTCTGATCCTCCCCCCTGCTCCTGCTCTCTCTCTCTCTCAATAAATAAATAAATAAATAAATAAATAAATAAATAAATACCTTCAAAAAAAGAGAAATGGACATAAATATACAGCTTTAGAGTGAAAGAAAAAGACAGTAATTCTAATACTATGGAAATGGGTATTTGTGATGTGGAGAAAAAACCAACATCATCATCATATACCTTTTTAAAATGGTCTGTTTCCACATAACTTAGGTGGAAGTAAAATGGATTCACTCATGAAAATTTTTAGATAATTCAAAAACTGATTTGATTCGATACCTTAGTATAGGTATCAAAGATGCATGGAAGAGTTGGGGAAAATTTGCATTATGAAATGTGAGTGAAAAGTCAAGTTTTCATTTTTATTGCTATTATTATCATAAACCCTCAGAAGAATAGGCTGAATTAATTCTACTCCTTAGTTCATGTTTTATGGTTGTGACTGACCTGCAGAAGAGCCCTTTCTTTTTCTGTATTTGTTTGTTTCTTTTTCCCATTTCCATCCTCATTCTTCTCTCATATTATTTTATATGTTATTTGACTTTATAATTATTATGAGTAGGTGTGGAAACAACATAAACAAATGAAATGTAACAAATCAAACATTTTTCTATTTCATCTAAAGTCTTAAAATCTTGGATATTCTGGGGCACCTGGGTGTCTCAGTTGGTTGAGCTTCTGACTCTTGATTTGGGCTCAGGTCATGATCTCAGGGTCATGGGATCAAGTCCCCAGTCCAGTGCCAAACTCAGGGCAGAGTTTGCCTGAGATTCTCTCTCTTCCTCTCCCTCTGCCCCTCGCCCATGCACATGCGCACATGCTCTTGTGTTCTTTCTGTCTCTCTCTCAAATAAATCTTAAAAAAAAAAAGTTTGGATTATACTCGCTTTGGCTCTTATGAGCAAAATAGGCATTACCTTTCGTTCTGAGTTCCTCACATTTGTGTAATTTTTAAATTAAGAGACTATGAATTAAAATTGATCTTCTTTCCTTTTTTTTTAGGGAAACATATTCCCCAAAATAAATAAATAAATAAAAGCATGTAGTCCACATTTTAAATAATCAAAATATATTTGGAAGCTTAAAAGTTTTGCAACATTATAGTTCTATATCCTGGTGTTTTTCCCAATCTCCATCCGTTGGTCCTACTAAATATTTTTATAAGTGTAGAAAATTCTAATAAGTTCAGTCTTTAAAATATGTAAGGCATTCTTTCCTGCTGCCTCTCTAGATTCTTCTCATTGAGAAAATGGTCTGGCTGATTTTGAACAAATATGCAAGGTAATATTTAGGATGCTTATCTTAATAGAACCAAAAACCTTTTACATAGATTCACCCTTCATTACTCACAATAATGCCAAGTGCTATAGTCCAGGCAGATATTTATTATTTTATATATGAAAAGACATTAGAGTAGGGCTATTTCTCAGGGGAACAGGGGAATAAAAGTTTTCTGAATTCTAGTTCCTCATAGAGCTCCATGTAATGAGCTCTTGGAAGACATTGCAGAGCTGTGATTTGAAAACCCTGTTTAATCAGCCATGGCAAGCTATGTGCCATTCCCTATGGAGCAACTCTGAGAGGAATCCAGGTTCCTCCTCCTCCATCCAGTGCATCGCCGGGAATTGCTTTGTGTTCAGGGTCTGCAGTAAGAGGCCACAGAGAGCCAGCGGCTGCAAAGCTGGGCCTCTGTGTGTCAGCATGGAGGAGACAGTGGAATACAAATCATCAGCTTTGTTTTATGAATGTCTTTATTTACAATGCTAGAGTGGAATTTTTAAAAAAGGACTGCAGTATTTGCATCGAGTCTGTCACTCAAGTTCCAATGTTGATTCCTGTCCTATAAATGATCTTGCTTTCCTATTTTTTTTCTTTCTACAAGGTTACTCTCAATGTCAGAAGATGTAAACCTCAAGCATCCATTATGTGGGGCTTGGCATATAGAAGTTTATTTAATGAAAAGGAACAATAACATTCATTTCAACTAAGCATATTTGATTGCACAGGGAAAAGCGTATCTTCTTTGGGAGTTTTGATTGAATTGTATCATAATATAAAATTTGCTGCCATTCTTTTATTTTGCTCTGACCCACAACATTTCCCCGTTTAGCTTATAGTCTATATAAAGTCACTGTCAAATGGAGTGATGTCTTTGTTGAAAGTGTTCAGACTAACAGAAAGTGAGTGACCCTCAGGGATGGGTCGAAATCTCCCAATTTTGACGAAGATCCTTCTCTGCTTGGGAATTGTAAAGCTCAAGTTATAGATGAGGAAAATGACAGGAGGGGCTGTGTTTGGTTTCACAGAATTTAACCTATTTCAGCAAGCCTGCAATACTGGGGAAAATAATACATGAATTTATATTTATGTCAGGCTTGCTGTTGATGGGTAAGTTCGTATGAAGGTTACTGCTGAAGAAATGTCTATCATTCTCACTCTGCACTTTTGTGATTTCTGTTTCTTTCAAATCCTACCCTCTAGAACAATAAAATGATTTTAAAATGATAAGTAAAATATGATTTAATAGCCCATCTCCTGTCTTGTAATGATCACGTATCTCCTCTCTTGTAGCTTACAGCAGCTGGAGGACAATTGACATTTACCATATCATATGACTTCGAAGAAGAAGAAGAAGATACAGAACATGTACTCCAGATTATGGTTATCTTAGAGGTAGAGTATGGAGCAGATCATTTATGTTCAACTGTTTCACGCTCTTAAGTTATTCCTTACCTGATTGGTTTGACATTAATTTACGTATGACTTAGGGAATATTATATCTTGGGAAATTTTTTTATGCCTGTCTTATGTTTCACCCTGAGAGATATCTAAAAGACTGATCATATTCATTAAGTTCCAGTGATAATGGAGACCTTTAGACCAGACTTGGACTTTAAAATAAAAACATATTGACCATATTCCCAAGAATATAAGTATGATGAAGTGTTTAGGCAAATGCTGATTTACATAGCTTAATTTTTTCCATCTCCTCTTGCTTCCAAGTAAATTTTATGGTCTACTTGGCAGATGCAAATGAAAAAGGAAACTTGTTTATTTAGGTGTAGTTAAATCTTGACTTCAGAACTCTTAATTTAGATAAGAAAGATATAGGAGAAACTGCTTTCAGGATTTGGGGGGCCATGGACAATTCCAAAATGCTGGAGGCCTAAAGATATCTTAGAGCCTCCCCCACTTTTCTCTTATTCTTCCTCCAATACTCAGACAATCTCAAAAGCACACACTTGCATGCACATTTGTGATTCCAAATAGGTTGATGTTGATTTAGCACCGCGCTCAATAGGTTGATGTTGATTTAGCACTGCGCTCTGTTGTTCTTTGCCTTAAACGTTTCATGCATGTGAATCAATGACAAAATTCTTCCCCCAGCATACATATTTCCAGTATTAAGTGATCGGGATGATCTGGTTAAAGCTAACAGTTAATTTGCCTTCTCTTACTTCCATATATACCAGAAATATACTGAATGAAAGGAAAGCCAACCTAGAATTAAAAATCTACTGAAGATAATTCACCAAGTGGCAAATCCAAATATGCATTCTCTTTACCCTTTTATACCTTCTTTTCACAGTTTTACCCTTTTGTACTTTCTTTTCCCCTTTAGGGAAATGACTTGAGAATCAGCACAGCCCAAGATGAGGTGTATCTGCAACCGTATGAAGAACATATTCATGTACTGTCACTTAAAGAAGAATTGTTTACCATACATGGCACAAATTTCCCTGTCAGTAGAAGAGAGTTGATGACAGTGCTTGCGAATTTGAAGAGAGTCCTCTTACAAATCACGTACAGCCTTGGGATGGATGCCATCTTCAGGTAAACTCAAGAACTGCATCTCCCGGTGTTTGCACACTTCCTCTGGAGCAAACATGCATGCGGTAGAAGAGTGACTTTGAAGATCTGTAGGTTTCCTTCAAATAATAGATAAGAATCGAGCCCTAGTTTTCCAAAAAGCATTTCTATTAAAACTTCAAAATTTAAATACCCAGAAGGAATGTGTGTTAGCCCTTTTCTAGTATTGAGGATTCCTTCACAGTTTGGCCAGAGCATGTGATAAAAAATGATCCGTATTCTGAGAAATTCTATACTGGAAAATAAAATCTCCATTATGCTCACTCAGATTGTGGGGAACTAAAGAGGCGTAACTCCAGGGTAGTCATATTCGGAAAGTAGTTTGTATTTTCTTCCCTTAATTAATTAACGTGTATCTAACTTAATATTTATATAGTTTGTAATAAGAAATACAAGCACCTTCATCTAAATAATGCCAAGTCTCTTTATAAAAGACTAGGATAGCTGTGTGGTGTAAAGGAAAGAGTATGAGCTTTGGAGTCGACCTAACTCGGAATTCTGTGAGCTCAATTCCTTGTTTTATGTGTGACCTTTGGCAAGTGATTTGTCCTTGTGGAAACAGTTCATTCAAGTGTAAAGTGGAGATTACAGTGTGTACCTTTCAGGGTCATTGTGAAAATTATACGTGATAATTATGGAAAGTGCTCATTAACTGGAATTGGTTGTTTTCCATTTTTTTTCTTTCAAGAGAGAACTTTGGACTGGAACCAAACATGCTCATATCCGACTAACTGTAGGCTGCTGTGCTTTTCATTTTAAAAACAGTGATGTATTAGTCCAGTGAAATGTAAACTTCAACTCTGTCTGAATGAGCTTTCTTCCCCTTCTGCTTTTCTGCTCTGATAATAAGCACAAGCTGGCATGGCAACGTACCCCTAAATGAGATTAAGCTGGATGATGAAACATGACCCAAAACTGACAACGTGACATATTCAGACCAAAGCAATGTCTCCAATACTGGTTTATCTACAGAAGGATTCTTTTGGTTTGTGCTGATGCTCCCCCACCCCCGTCATTTGCTTGTGCTGCTGCCTAGTTTGTCTTTCACTTGTGCCATTTCAACTAAGTGTAATCATCATTACCATCTCCCAAAGGAGGGGACTCAGATTCATAAACACAACTATTGTCAAACAGTACACCTCTGTTGCACGGGCAATTCTGCTAGAAGCTGGGTTCAAATGCCATGAATAGAGATTGTCGTGATGTTTAAACAGTACAGAGAGATGAGTCCTCTGGCTTTCAATGTGAATGACAGCCAAATTGACAAAAAGTGGCTCGGGGGCTTATTGATTTTTGTCAGCCCTGCTTCTCAGGCTGGTTCATCCAAAGGCATTTCCTCCTGATTTAGGTCAGATAATTTCAGTGTCTACCTATCAAAACCATCGTTTTCATTTGAAGCTTTCCAAGGGCTCCCCTCTATGAGTGACGTGTTCACAGAGCCAGGGTATGGGAACGACACTGGAGATAATCCAAGTAGGTGGCTGCTTTCTGCAGCCTAAGTTACCTAAAGTACTGTCGTTCTAGAAGGAAAAGCCAGTGTCCAATGTGAAACTCCTACCCATTTCAGGTAAGCAGAGAGTCAGCATAAATCCTGACTCTGTGAACTTGTTATATTTTATTTATCTCTGATCTACAAGTGGATTGAATCATATTTGTAAAACATCACTTGAGTTGATTTCAACTTGTTTTGCACAGTAGGCTTCCGACCTGGCATCCAGTTTGTGTGTAAGCACAAGTAAATTGAAGCTATCTCCACAAAACTTGGTGTTTTAGTTGTATTTAAGGAAGATTTACTTCCATGGTAGTTCTCAGCATGTGGACTTCGCTTCCTCCGGCTGTGTGGTTAGATGCAGATGAATGGTTGAAGGAGAACTAGCCTGTGGGTCAGGATTTTGACTTCTGTTTTCAATTCAGCTATTTAATAGTTGCAAACATAAGTGTAGCTTTGACCTCTTTGAATTTCAATCACCTCGTCTGTGAAATGCGGAGGAGGACAATTGCCTTGCCAACTTCAAAGGTCACCATGAGAATAGAATTAGAGAGCTGCAAAAGCATTTTGCTAATGGCAAATAGGCACACAAAAGGAAGCATTTCTGTCTGACCTTAGTCACTGCAAGCAATACCATTTTCTCCAAGCACCGTTAAGACTTTGGAGACATAGAGGATAAAGCACATAGTGATAGTTCCAAAATGGTGACAATTTTTGCTGTCATTCTTTTCCAGAATGCTGAGAGGCTCACACAATAAAATTGATTTCTTTCTCATTGCCCTCATTGGGAAGATGAAAACAGAAAAATTTCATCCTTCTATTAGAAATAGAAATGAACTTAACCAAATCATACATCTTTCTCCTCTAAATTCTCTAAACATTAGCTCTACTAGCACCCTTTATATTTAACTCAAACAAGGAGTCTGTTCAGCTTTTCTTAAATATCAATTAGGTATAAACTCTACAATTTTTTTCCTTTTACCTTATGGCAGACATTAGTTCAATTCATCAAATTTCCAATCCCCTCCTTTTTTATTTTATTATTTACTAATTTATTTTTAAAATCTTAATTGAAGTATAGTTGACATATATTATCATTAGTTTCAGGTGTATGACATAGTGATTCGACAATTATATGCATTACAAAATGCTCACCTTGGTAAGTGTAGTTACCATCTCTCACCATGCAAAGTTATTGCAATAATATTAACTATATTCCTGATGCTGTACTTTTCATCCCCATGACTTACTTATTTTATAACTGAAGTTTGTACCTCTTAATTCCCTTCACTTATTTTGCCTATCCCCTATTTCCCTCCACTCTGGCAACCCCTATTTGTTTTCTGTATTTATGAGCCTGTTTCCATCTTTGTTGTTGTCATTTGTTTATTTGTCCCTTTGCTTTGTGTTGCAGATTCCATGTATAAGTGAAATTATATGGTAGTTACCTTTCTCTGTCTGACTTATTTCACTTAGCATAATACCCTCTAGGGCTTTCCATACTGTAACAAATGGCAAGATCTCGTTCTTTGTTATGGCTGAGTAGTATTCCATTGGTATATATACCACATCTTCTTTATCCATTCATTTATTATTAGACACTTAGGTTGTTTGCATATATTGACTGTTGTAAATAATGCTGTAATAAACATAGGGTGCATACATCTTTTTAAATTCGTGGGGTTTTTTTCCCTTGGGTAAATACCCAGATCCAAACTCCTCCTTTTGTAATATTACATTTCCCTAATCTCTGAGGGTCGATGTGGTCATATGACTTGGTTTGGCCAATGATATGTGAGAAGAAATGATTTGCCCTGCCACCCCACCACGCCCACCCACACACACACAAGAAAAGCATTGAATTGCCAGTATGAGACTCTCTGGAGCTTATCCACCTCAAGAAGATAAAAATAGCCTGAAGTATTGATAGCATGTAGAGGTCAGCTGCCCTAAACAGTCACCGAGAACTGTGGAGGATTTTACATGAGTAAACTTTTTGTTTTCATTAAACCACTAAGAATTTGGAGTTGTTTGTTATCACAGCATAACTGAGCCCCCATCATGACTTTATTGTGATATACCCCATTGTGTCTTTATTGCTTAAAAATGAATTCAGAATCATTTCAAGGCAAGGTATGTTCATATGGCTTTTTAGAGTAAATGTGTATTGGGGGTTTGCACCAAAAATATTACACAGAATTTATGGAATGAATAATCTAGAAAAACCCTTGTAAATAAAGGAGTTTCTTGATGATTTTAGTAATAGTGTTGAGAGGTGTATGGTATGCATCTACCTTTTGAAATAAATGAAACAGGTAACTGTATTTTGAAGAAATTATACTGATAAAGCCTTTAAAACTTAAAAAAAAAAAATCTTACACAACTCACTAGGCATTGGGCTCTTGGTAAGGGGTTTAAACCCACCTGTTTTTCCTCCCTATTGTCTTTGACTACATACCAAATCAATTCTGTAAATATTGGATTCATTCAGTCTGCCACCATTTACTGAGTGTCTTTTATATATATATACACATATATCTTTCTAAGTCTCAGTCTCCTCTTCTGTAAAATGGCAGAAACTATCGCTAACTTTGAAGATGGAAGACTAGGTGAGAAAATGATGTACCAGAAAACACCTGCTATGCTATCTAGCAATACATTGGGAGGCAATGTAGGGTCACAAGATGATCATTGGTTTCAGGTTTGAATCTGTGCTGCACTGTTGGCTAACTGTATTATCCTGGACACAGCACTTCTGAGTCTCAGGTTCTTCATTTGTAAATGTGGACAATAACACGATTACCACACTGCATTCGCTCATAGTTAAATGAGATGTCTGTCAAGCCCCATTATAGTACACAGAAGATAGCAGACACTCCGTAAGCAGTAATTATTATGATGTGGTAGTTCTAGGCTAAGCAAAAAGGATACAATGATGGATAAATGATCACTGAATTAAAAAAAAGGCATACTCCAGGATGGAAGGCAGACATGTGCATTTATAGTAGTATAAGAAATCGTGCATTAGAAATGTACACAGTACATACTGGTAGAGCTAAGAGGAAAGAAATGAATTATCATATTAGCATTTAATATAATGTTTGTGAATGGCTTCAGTGGTATCCGATTCTGTCAGTTATTTCCCTTACTAGATGGGGAATTAAAAATGATTGTAGGAAATGTCTAGTTCTTGTTCAGATGGCCCACTCAGGCATTACCTGGGCCACTAAATGATTCTTTGCCTTTTTAGGAGTGGAGTAACATTTATCCGTTCCCCCTGAGTGGTACTTGATGGAACTTCCACAAGGTAGAGACTATGGGAAGTTCTGAGTCATCATCTTCTTTTGACAAAAATGAAAGAGAACAAAGCACCTGAAACAGCAAAATAAAATCTTCATCTCTGGTGGCTAACCCAAAGTAACATTTGTTTAAGTAGAATTAAATGGTGCCTTCAATAGAAAAAAAGATAGCAAAAAAAATTATTTACAAGAGTTTTATGATCAAAGTTTTTATTGTTTCAAAGAATATTTTATATATTATTGTTATTATTATCTTAGCAAAGCTTAACCTATGTAAGTCTGGTAGAAATATAGTGAAACAAAAATATTGAGAACAATCTTTAAGTCAGTACCAGGACAATACTTCTGGTATGATTCTAGTATTTTCAGTACAAGCTTATATAGTTATGTCTTTTCTCTTCATCATCTTATCTATATTCCCAAGTCATATGAATAAGGGGAAATAGCCAGCTAAAGCATGTGACTTAGTTGACAAATCTTTAATAGTTCATGTACTTCTAAAATTTAGTACCTTATTACTATCAGCATTATGTATTTAAATGAATGCAGCCTGGTATCAAGTAAAGAACATGTCTATATTGAAGGGGGGGGAAACTGCAGCCTTCTTTATGAGTAACACTTAAAACTGTTAAACATATTAAAATCCCATTTACCAACAGCAGAACCTGATGAACATTGGGTCTGCTCAGTGAATGCTAATGTGGGACATGACTGGGAAAGATGTTTGAATATTGAAATTAACTCAAAATGGTTACACAGATTAAGGAGAGGAACATCTGTTGTTCAAAAGACAAATGAAATTTGGCAATTCATTGAAAATATTTTTGTTTTTGTTTTGTTATATTTTAAATTGTTCCTTAAAGTAGTCAATTACTCACTTTTCTATTTTGAAACATTCCAATACTCAATTTTATATTGAAAATCCTGGGACTATATACACAATTGACCAGTCTACTGTTTAGTAAATTGTGACAGTCTTTTATGTGATAATAAACTAGTATAACAACCCTGAAATCATCTAATTCTGAAATTAAAGTGATCAGAAATCTAAGTGAATCTTGTGACAGCCCATTAACTGCAGGCAATAAGATGTCACAATTCATTCAGATGAGTTCTGACCTCTGACCTCAAGTTCTAACTCTAACATTTTTCAGTTTATTTATTTTTTTGCCGGATCAAACAAGTAATTTGTATTTTACTTATCTGACTTTATTTATCTGGAATGTGGATACTAGGCTTCAGTGTATCATTTGTTTGGGAGTATGTTAGTCGGTGTTTATAATATAACTACATTCCATTCACCTATTCGTTTACCTATCCATTCATCTATTCATGCATGTATGTTTGTGTATGTAGTCTTGTATCCATTCATTCATCTATCCATTCATCCGTCCAACAAAAATTTATTGAGCATGTATTGAGATGATCTGGCTAGGTACACAGATGATACAACAGGGTTTTGTGAGAAGTAGCTCATAAGCTCATGTCAACACAAGCAAGTACTCTCCTTAGTAACTCAAACCCTATGCTGTGGTGTATTCATACAATAGAATATTACTCAGCCATAAGAAGGAATGATGTACTGATACATGCTACAACATGGATGAACTTTGAAAACATTATACCAAAAGAGAGAAGCCAGACACAAAAGGTCATGTATTGTATAATTCAATCATTTATATGAAATATCCAGAATTATCCATGATAAATCCATGGAGACAGAAAGCAGACTCATGGCTCACCAGGGGCTGGGAGAAAGGCCAGAATAGGAGGTGACTGCTTAATAGGTATAGGGTGTTCCTATGGGCTGATGAAAATGCTTGGAACCAAATAAAGGTTGTAGTTGCACAACATTGTGAATGTACTAAATGAACACATTAAAATGGTTAATTTTATGTTATATGAATTTCACCCCAATGGAAAAAAAAGGAATTGCCAGGGATACTTCTTGTACAATTTTATTTGATGGGGGAAAAAATGACCACTTAAGAGATTTTCCTAAAAATCTCTATGTAACCTGAACACTGTAAAAGAGTGATTTTTAACACTTACCATTTTAGGACCTTCTATTAAGTTGTCCAGACTGTACCCCCAGAGAAGAAAGCAGTCAAGAAGTAGTGTTCAGTGAATTAATCTGTGGCTAAAGATAAATCCCTTATCTTTAGAAGATGTCAGTTAGTACTCAGCACCAAGGATGATCCCTTCCAATTGCCTTGGTTTTTCTTTTCAACTTTTTGGTTATGTCTGAGGTCATATACATTCCAAGGTACTATCAAGTGTCTAGGATTAGTAAAGTAAGAGTAAAAACAATAAAGATTTTAATGTATTTTTTTTTTTAAGTAGGCTCCATGCCCAACGTGGGGCTTCAACTCACAACCCTGAGATTAAGAGTCTCATGCTCGGGCGCCTGGGTGGCTCAGTTGGTTAAGCGACTGCCTTCGGCTCAGGTCATGGTCCTGGAGTCCCTGGATCGAGTCCCGCATCGGGCTCCCTGCTCGGCAGGGAGTCTGCTTTGTCCTCCAACCCTATCCCCTCTCATGTGTTCTCTCTCATTCTCTCTCTCAAATAAATAAATAAAAAAAATCTTTAAAAAAAAAAAAAAGAGTCTCATGCTCTATTGACTGAGCCAGCCAGCTGCCCCAAAACAGTAGTATTTTAGAAACTTATTAGCTGAAAAGCTTACAACTTGGTTAAAGGTTGTTACTTTTGAAGATACATTAAATGAGCCCATTAGCTTTGTTGTCTGGACTGATTACAGCATAGATTCCCAAATCTCGGAAACTCCTTGATAAATGTGAATCACCAATTAATAAAAATCTACTACCACTCTTTTGGAAAGCAACTGAAAATGCAAGAGTTGGTTATATCTTTCTTATGGTTAAAGGATGGCATATAATGTTGTGTTAGGGGAGGTTAACAATCATTTTAAAAAACAATACTTATCACTAGTCAATAGCAATCAATTAATTTTGTGCCCTTAAAGTTTATTTTAAATTTGTTTTAATATATTAAAATGGCAAGAAGCTAGATTTGGAGATTCAAGTAGTATTTCTTGTAGGTACTCATGTAGACATTTTCTATCTTGTCTCACAGTCAATGAGAATAAGGTTAATAAAATGCCTACTATTTAATAATCACCTACTATGTGTTGTATATATGAACTTTATATTCATTATTTCATTTAATTCTTTAATCAAGCTTATGATGTATGAACTCTTATATAATCTCCACTACATAGAAGAGAATACTGAGACCTAGAGAAATTAGTAATTTTTTCTAGGCTACAGGACTGGTAAATGTCAGAGACAGGATACGAATCTTAGTCTGTCTGACTCCCAAGTCTGTGTTGTTAACAATGAAGCTTTTAAAATTTCTTTTATGAAAAAAAATGGGAAAAGCCAAGAAGACAGAAATAACATTTATTTAAATTGTTATAAGTTTTCATATTTTTGGAAGGAAATACATCTACATGTAATGTACATAAATACCACATATATAAATAAAAAGCAAATATAACAGTATTTTTCAATTTGGCCAAACCAGCTTTTCCCCAAACTAATGAGTGATACCAAATCACTCTGCTAAAATCACTAGATTATACAGAAGTGCTGATAAAATGAAACCCACAGATACAGAGACCAATGCCTTTGATTTAGGCCAAAAACAAATTAAGAAAATAGTTTTAAGTAATTTAACTGAGAATTTGAAAGTTTCACTTTTACCTACCAATGTGCAGATTTGTTTCTGAGAAAAAAGAAATCAAAATAGCTTCCTTTTTTTTTTTTTTTTGGCTTCCATCTTTCCTTCCAATTTAAATCCTCAAGCTGGTGTTAATAATGTCTTCTTTTGATTTCGTAGTTTAAATGTTAAAGTGAGTCAAATAAGTCATGTGAATGTTTTCTGTTTTAAAAATACCTTCAACCATGTTATTTTAAACTCTGTCCCCAGGAAAGGAAATCAAAACACATAGCCAAAGCCCAAGAAGTGAACAAGAATATTCTCTTTTCAACCCTTGATGTTGTAGTGGTGATGAGCACTTTTCACTGGACAGACTTAATGAATGACCAGAGCTTCAAGTTATGGATATCTGCTGGCCGTTTACCTATATTTACGTTCTTATCACTACACTATTTCTCAAGCTATTTGCCGTCTCTTTTCCTTCCCACTGTAGGTTGGGCTCTGTTGGCCTTGAATCCGCGGTCCCCTATCCGACTGACAGAAGCCTTGCAGCAGCTGTGGAGGTTTGTCAATGTCCTCCTGGGTACACTGGCTCTTCTTGTGAAGTAAGTTTGCAAGAATAAATCCTCAGCGCATTCCAAGTTCCTTCCACATCGCTTTTAATACGCTGTTTTAAAAGTAGTTTAGCTCTTCCATCAATGAGTGCACAAATAAATGATAGTGTTTTCCTTGAGGAAGAAACTTGAGTGTCTGCCAGAAATCATGGCTTTCAAATAGAGTACTACTCACATTATGTCATCTTGAAATTATGTTTCTGTTCCGGATATTTTTACTTTACGACAGCTGAAAATCTGATATTTTCCTAAGTGTGTATTTCCTATTTAATTGGTTGATAAAATAAGATGAATGATAGCAGAATAATATTTAATATTTCAAAATAATTTCCCTTCATTTCTGTCTCTGTACTTACCAGGAATTAGCACTTTTTTCCCCCTTTCCTCTGGTTTTTAATCTTGGGTATCACACTCTCTCTACTTTATTTCTAAGAATACCAAACTGCAAACATCTGAAGGATGCAATCTTTAAAATGTCAAGAATATAATATATGGAAGAAATACCTTGATCTGGAAAATTTCCTACATGTCTTTGATTTGCTTAACACCTAAAATTTGAGATATTTATTGTTACCCCAATATTCTAGTTTTGTAATAAGATTAACATTTCTTATTTAATACCACAGTGTGTCATTTTAAGGTAATAATTTTCATGTACTTATATGTATGTCTTTTTTTAGGTAGTTTGAAATTGGTTTTACTTGAAACCTGGTCAAAAAATGTAAACACCATTTTCCTGATAGAGGACATAGCTTGCGGATAAATAGGAGCTTAAATTCTTTAAAAATGGTGCCTTTAAGGAATCATTTGAGTACACCAAAATGTTCCACTTCAACACACTATCCCATTATGCCATTTGTAGAAACACTCTAGGCATTGCTTTGTCAGTTCTTTTGTACTCTAAAAGAATGCATGCTTTTGGAGGATACGCAAGATTTAGAGTCATATTCATGACAAATGTGTTTTCTTTAACTAGGCTCAGATTCATCTATCTAGAAATAAAACTAAATGAAATTCATTGAGATCCTTGCTTTTCCAAAATTCATCTAAAGAGAAAAATAATTGTGGAAATAAATTTGTTCTGTCAACCTAAATTTGACTTTACATTTAAAATACATGCTGTATTTGATGAAACATATTCTTTTATTAAGAGCCTACCAGTTTTTATTCAAGCCAGAAAGCTCCCTTTGAACCTTTAAGTTCCTATTTCAATTGGAATAATAAATACCTTGATTCTATTCTTGCTTTAATACCTATCCCCACATTCATTATTCCCTGTACTCTTCTTCATCTTTATGAGTCCCAAACGTCCACTGATATAAAACTGAATATTAGAATTGTTCAGTTGGCTATATTTTTTGTTTATTCTTTCCTCTCTTCAAAAATATTTATTGTGAATCTTTGGTAAATTCTGTACTACATGCTGAGGGGATTATCTAGAAGGTTACATCATAATCCCTGTCCTTAAATGTCCCTATTTAGGGAGACAGAACAAATACCTATGAAAAGTTGGATCACAGCACCATATAATTAAGGGACTGGTAAATGGTACAGAACATAAGTGCAATAATCATTCAAAGAGGTGAGCAGTTCCAGTAGAACACAGTGTCACTGAAAGTATCCCAGAGTGGAAAAACCTCAAATTGGATGCTAAATAATGGTAACAATTAGATAGGAAGAGAGAAGCATAGAAGAGTCAAAACAAAGAAACAGAGGAGGGAAAATAAAAGCTTCCTGTGATTCTCACACAATAATTGTTTGATAAATAAAGGTGTTCTGAAGCCCATAAAGGATTTTAGTGAATCAGGAGACAATGAATTCTGGAACTCCAGAATTTCTCTCTTTTTCATTTTTTCAACTAACAATTCCTTCTTTTCCTCATCAAAACTTCCAATTTTTAGACTTACTATTATTCATTCCTATCCTTTCCTGATTTCACTTACTTTTTATTGAGTTCATAAGGCCAGTCATGCTAGCTTTGCTATCACCAATATCCACAGACCACTTAAAAGCTGAGTAAACCATAAAGACCAGAATGTCGTAATTCTTGGTTGTCAAAAAACAGGTCAAAGCACTCATTATAATATCATTCTCTTTTACTTTATTTGGGGTCACAATGTTGATTCGAAATCTTGTTTTCTCATTTCTCCCCAACTTCGTATAAATCCCTCCACAGTTTATCTTTCAAATATTTTCTGACTTTCCTAGTACCAGCATAATTCATTTCACTACACAGTGGGACAGGTGAGGAAGTGAAAGCAAAGTGGGATACTGAAAAAAGAAGTATCTCAATTCAAATCTTTGTTTTCTTTTCTATATGATGGGAATAATATTAACCACCTCATGGAAGTGTTCATACATTTTTTTTAGCTAATAGATATTGATAATCATGTATTTTGACACAATCAAGACCCTTGACATGGATGATAAGGTGGTCCCTCCCTCAAGGACATTACATTTAGTGGTAGGCTAGATAATATGCCAAAGAGCAAATTTAAGTAAATGTAATAAATGCCATGAAGAAAATTAATAAGATATCTTGATAGAGCTACTAAGGATGGGTGTTGGAAGAGTAGATGAGAGGGATACTTTATAAAAGGTTGTCAGGAGAGGCTCTCTGAAGTGGTAACATGTAATCTGAGTGTTGAAGAATGAGAAGCGTCACCTCATAGAAGAAGCTGGAAGTTGGGCGGCTGAGTGGCTCAGTCATTAAGCGTCTGCCTTCGGCTCAGGTCATGATTCCAGGGTCCTGGGATCGAGCCCCGCATCGGGCTCCCTGCTCCGTGGGAAGCCTGCTTCTCCCTCTCCCACTCCCCCTGCTTGTGCTCTCTCTCTCGCTGTGTCTCTCTCCGTCAAATAAATAAATAAAACCTTTAAAAAAAAAAAAAAAAGAAGAAGCTGGAAGTGGATGAGGAAGGAATGGAAAGGAGATTTTTGGAGTCTGCAAGGACCTGAAAGAGGGCAAGGAAGCCTAGAGCTAAGTACACAAGGGAGAGAGTAGCACAAGATGTGATTGGAAGAGCCGGACCATTCAGAGCTTCACCTGCATTATAATAATTTGAGATTTTATTCTAAGTGCAATGGAAATTCATGAGAATATTTTAAGGTGGGTAGTACCATGACCTGAGTTTTATTATTTGAAAAAGACTTTATGGCTATAGTCTGAAGAACATAATATAGGAAGGCAAGAATGAGAGGAATAGTTAATATGCTACTGTGGTAGAGCATGCTATTATGGTAGAATATGCTGTTGTGGTTTGTTTTAGGCTAATGGCAGGGATGTAGAAAGATATGGGTTTACTCTCTATATATTTTGGTAGTAGAGCCAATAGGATTTATTGATAGATTACACACCAGGGGAGAGTTTAAAGAACTACGCAGTTTAAGAATGAGTCATAGATTACCAGCTTCAACATTTGGATATGATGTCATTTACTAAGCTGGGAAAAACTAGGAAGGAATAGCTGTGGGGAGAGGACAGAATCAATAGTCCATCTTAGAAATACTGGGTTTGAAAAGTGTAAATTATAGATGTCAATATACAGTTAGAATATGCAGGTCTTGAATTTGGAATACCTGTCTGGTCTAGAGATGTGTATTTGGAAGGCATCATCAACCATGGGACTGAATAAAAAAAAACCTAGGAGAGAGCATGATGAGAAAGAGAAAAGTGATCAAGTTCCCAGGAGCTCCGGACAATAAGTTGGGTCAAAGCAGAGGAGAAAGCAAAGAGCTAGGGCAGAAATGAGACTGTGATGATGTGGAAATTGAAAGAAGAGGGCATTTGAGGGAGAGAGGAGTCAACTAAGCCATATGCTGATGGGAGGTCAGATAAAGTGCAGTCATAGAATTGTCTCCTAGCTTTGGCTACCTGGAATGTGGTGACATAGCCAACGGTCAGTTTTAATTGAGTGGTGGCAGCACAAGACAGGGTAGAATGGAATGAAGCATGAGAGGGAAGTGAATGAAAGACTTTTTTGGTAGTTATACTGAAGAAAACAGGTAGGTAACTGGAAAATTATGGGATATTAAGGAAGTAATTTTGTCACTCTCATTAGTTAATTTTTGAGCTGATAGTAGTGATCCAGTAGAAAAGAAAGCTATTACTGATACTGGAATACTGGAAAGACAACAGATAATGGAATGCAAATTATGAGTATAGTGATACTCCTTTGAGAGGAGTGAGAACCCACATGACCCACCCCATTGTTCTAGAGGGGAATATGGCAAATGGAGATATTGCTGATGCTTTTGGACTCGATGAGGATGTGGTATGAGTAGTACATTTGCAGAGTAAAAAGAAAAGCTTACAAATGACAATTCTATGAATATTTGTCCTGAAAACAGTAAATCAGTTCTCTCCCTGTTATCAACACGCTTAATTTCCACCCTTTCTGGGTCTGCCGCTTCACCAGTTTTTAGAAATACATATCACAGAAGGAAATTTCTTCTTCTTCTACAATGAATCTAGGGTGGCAAAAATTTTAATGAGGAGAAATTATAAGAAAGGGATAGAAAATCGACACCTTTTTTGTACTGCCCAAATTAAGAGGAAAGTCATTTTTGCTTTCCTTTCAGATGTGAAGTATCAGCAGACCCTTTTTTTATGTGTTTGTTATTGATGTTCAAATTTAAGAGTCTTCACACCCTGAGGCAGAAAGAACGTTTCCAACAGTACACAACACAGTTCTCTATACTTTATTACTTCAGTGGTTTCTCTTGTTTCCATTTTCAACTGGAAAAAAAAAAAAAAGGCCTTTTCATGATATATTATGTTATAGTTAACCATCCAGAAATATAATAAATAACCCACAAATTGCAGTTCTAACTTGAGGGAGAACACAAGCTTCTAGAGGGCAGCAGTGTTTGCCCCCCCCTCATTTTGCATCTCATACAATTGGTAGTAACCCCCACGGAAGGGAAACTTCATCAAGGCTGATGGTGGACCTAGAGTTGGCACTGACACAAAGTTCTAAGAACCGAACATTTCTTTGAATCAGAATTCCATTTTTTTTAAAGATTTTATTTATTTATTTGACAGAGAGAGACATAGCGAGAGAGGGAACACAAGCAGGGGGAGTGGGAGAGGGAGAAGCAGGCTCCCCGCTGAGCAGGGAGCCCAATGTGGGGCTCAATCCCAGGACCCTGGGATCATGACCTGAGTCGAAGGCAGACACTTAATGACTGAGCCACCCAGGCGCCCCTCCATTTTTGTATATTACAGTGTTCCACACTTTAAAAAGGGAATGATGAATGTAAGTAGAGTTCCAGTAGAATAATGCAATAAAATATCAAGGAAATACGTGGTAAAGAAATCCTGAACTATTTTGTGCCAATTGGAGAAAACGTACAAAGATGCAGGGAATTGAGAAGGAAAGAGGTGACTTCTTTATGTGTAGCAGTCAGCTGTGTATGTGATCAAATGTAAGAGGGGGGCACTACCTTTCTTCCAAATGATTGCCAAGTGACAGAGTTCAGGGCAGTTCTATGTGCGTAAGGGAACACTCTCCAGAAAAATCGACATTGCTTGGGATGACATTAGGTGCTCTCTTACGCTGAGGTTCTCTGAAAGCCCTTTACGTCTGCTGCCTTTTTTCTGTGCTTTCCCTTCTCCTTTCCTGTCCGTGCGTTTTACTTTGAGACTGTCCCATTTCACTTCTTTGTATCTCTTCTTTCTTTTACCGTTTCAGAAGAGACACCAAGCTAATGCTTCCTCTAATCTCATACCCGCCAGTAACGCTAAGGTTAGTACCAAGTCCCAAGTACCAGGAGGACTAGCTCTGTAGCAATGTTTCAGTAATGGCCGCACTCTGAAGAGCATGTTTGCTGCACGTGCTACCTACATATGTTCCTTTATCTAAAGAAGACAAAAAACAAACTTAAAAAAAAAAAAATCCCTGAGACTTGACACCTTATCTTCCTTTCAGTCTTGTTGGCCTCAGCACAGACGAATTAATGGCACTATTTTTGGTGGCATCTGTGAACCATGTCAATGCTTTGGTCATGCAGAATCCTGTGATGACATCACCGGAGAATGCCTGGTAAGTGCTTTCTCTTCTGGGTGTGCTGATTGACAAGGCTGAAATCAGCTCAAGAGGCCCTGCAACTCAACTACCTGTGGGACAAACACTTGAGGCAAGAAGTGACTTGACAGGGATCTTTATATTGAACTGAGTTGGAAGCCAAGAGTGCTCTTTCATATGTGGTCATCCTGACTAACAAGTATTAGTCTGAGAATTGAATTAGAATTAGATACATCATAATAAAATATAATTCCTGACTGGGATACCTATCTACCATGAAGATATATGGCTTCAATCCCTTCCATAAATCTATCAAAAAGAGACTGTATTTCTATAACAGGAAATGATTTGTATCCTCATAATATGAAAGTATAAAATATAGTCTTTCTAATAGACATAATTCGGTTCTTTCCCACAGTGAAAAAATGAGGGCATGCTGCATGTTTTTTTTTTATTTTAAAATTTCAACAGTTAAGTAAAAACAAAGTATCGTATGTAGATTAAAAAATAATAAATATATGCATAATTATATGCATAGTCATCAGAGCTGCTTACCCCTTCTGCAATTAAGTTTAAACTTTTAAGCAGAAGAAAAGCTCTGCAAATTCCAACACTTCCCATGCTGCTGAGAAGCCTCTAGATTAGAGAATGTACGCTGCATAGACCATTCTGATGAACTCAAGGGCATGTTCATTTCATATTGTCTGACGTGGCATGAAGCTGGAAACAACACTTCTCATTTCATTAGTCTTGCAGAAACACAATTTGAAACAGTGCCAATTTAGGAGGATATCATATTCTCATTTCCCTGTAGAATTTAAAGGCAGACTCTGTTATCTCTATTTCTTAATGTTCTCTCTTCCTGTTAGTTTTCCCTCCTTTTTCGTCCACTTAAAAGCTTCTGGGAAAAACCCGAAATAAAAATTCAGGGCTTTTGTTTCAATGCAATTTGACATTTAGGTTTATTGATGCTCTTTCTGTTTTCTCTCTATAAGATTTTGTTTAATTGCATTGTAATATAAAGCATGATAGCCTTAATTTGTGGATCAGTAGATTTTTCAAGTGGCATTTTTATGAATAGAAAGAATAAGCGATTTCCATTTTAATTATACCATAAGTCTTTTAAAATGTACCTTGGGAAAAATATTGAGTTACCTTTAAACACTTTGCTAACATGCTATAGGAACTATTCAGCCCAAAGCTGATATGGATTTGCTTTATTTAAACCTAAAAAAACAAAAAGATCACAATACCAGACTTACACTGTTTCCAATAGTCCTATTTCATGTTGAATTGATGAGGAGTAAATCAAATCATGCTGTTGGTCCATTTGGTTATGTGATATTTCTGAGAATGGAAGCCCTTTTTTTAGAATAAAATAGTTTCATTCAGCATAATTTGGGGAGGAAGAAGGGAGGAAACAACGATTATCTGAGATCTTCTACTGATGAAACCTTGTTTATTGACTCCATTTCACGGAGAAAAAAATAGGAGCCCACCTTCAAATAACGGAGAGAATCTTAAAGAAACAATAGAGATCTTGTCAATAGAAGTAGAATCTCGTGTTTTCTGGGTTTCCCATTATGGTTGGTTAATATGTGATCATGTAAGATATTTCTGGAGAATTTCAAATGCCTTTTATCTGAAATGATATTGATAACTAAGTGCTAATATCCCATTTTGAGCATATTGGTTCTGATATGATCCACAGAGAAAAATATTTGAATGTTGCACATTAAAGACATTTTTAGTGTTTACTTAACCTGCATTTTATCTCCTTTTTTTATTATGTATGTTTTTTTCCTCAGCATTAAACAGAGAATTTATGAAATTTACAGGTAAACTGCTTTTCAGTTAGCTTGGTTTGAAATATGATTAGAAATGGACTGAAATATATTTTTGATATCGGATCAAAATCCAGACCTCTGTTATAGTGTGGACCTTTATAAAAAGGTCATTTTAACTCAAAGTACATTTGAAGTGACCCAGGAAACATTCAAAGCCACATGGGAAGATTGTATACTTGGCCCTTCTCATTGTTATTGTCATATGTGCTGTGAATGGACATTTGGAAAGCACTTTATATCAGGACACCTGTGAAAATAACCAACTCATCAGAGTACACTTACTTTTTCAGTTCTAATTTCCACTGTATTGTTGTCTAATGTCGTTTTATAGGCTCAGTTGCAAAAACACTCGAGTGTTAAGACTAATTTTATGATTTCCACTAGATGAAAAATGCCATTAGTAAATATAAGCAACTTCTACATGTTCTTTTTCTTTTAGATCAGTAGTTAAAGAAAAGCAGGGTATCTGGGTTATGCAAGATTTTCGGTGGAATTTTAGAAATACCACTTTCAACATGATTAAGAGAATTAATTTTATGATCTTTTAAAACCCCTAAGTCTTTGAAAGTTACAATTTGATCCTGACAATATGCAAAGGATATTGCAAAAAATACACAATTTTTTAGTAATAGCCAACCTTAGTTAAGCTTGAAGACTGAAAGGAATTAATACGAAGATGAAATCAGAGGAAAGCCTTTCTTCACATTGATCCATGTTTTATACACTCCATCTTAATATGCTGTTATTTAGACAACTGTTGATAGTGAAGTTAATGTCTGTGCTCTCTTTGAAAAAAGGCTTGCTAAATGCATTTGAGAGAGAAATTAAAGTACCTTAAAAAAAAACCTATTTTCAAGTATCACCAGATACTAAAGAAATACCTATTCACTTGTAGTTGATGAAACTGTCATGGGATTTCAGAGCTTGAAAACTTCATGAATCATAGGCTTTAACTCCCTCATTTTATAGAATGTGAGAGATTCAGAGCGTTAAATGATTGGATTTTAATTTAATATCTTCTACTCAATAAAGAAGCTGTCCCTCTCCCCAAGGAATTTAACAAGCTTCATTTAAAACCATGTATTTATTTGTGGTTTTATTAAATCCATTTACTAAATATAATTAAAATGAGCTTCTTTAAAAATATACTGATGTAATAATATTTCAGACCTTTCATTAGATTAGGTTGGCCATCCCAGTGGTCATCCAGATTAATAAATATTTGCTTTATCCTTAAAAGGCAATTTACATTTTAGGTATTTCTTCTGCATCTTTAATTAATGATCATAAAAATAAAGATTTTGTACCCCTAAGCTCTGATGAACTCTTTTCAACATGAGAAAAATATTATTATTTTATGTGGTTATAAAAATAAAAATGTATTTCAGTCATAATAATTCCATATTGATTATTTTTTAAGGGAATTAGATACATTTTATTTTACCATTGGAGGCAGAACAAGTTAGGTCTATGTGGTGCCAAAACATAAAAATTTATCAAATTGTGCTATTGAAAGCTTTATAGACAATTCCAGTGTTTGGTTAATGGGATTGTTCACCTTTATACCAGTCTTCTGTGAACACAGCCTGAGTTGATAAGTATACTTTAACTAATATGAAGAAATCTACATATAAATTATTTAATTTTGATTTTTTATTTTTGGAAAGGACATAGGACCAAAAATTACTACTTTGTAGAAAAATGCAGTTTCATCTAAAAAAAAAAGTGTTGGAGAAAACTTGTTATGTGCCTTGTGGTTTCATTACATATTGATGTATTTAAAAATCTTTCAGTATTCTCATTGTTTAATTATGAGCCAAGCAGGCCCCTCACAGACGTGATATGTTAGTGCATTGTCCAAATCATCAGAGCTCACTAAGGTCCAAATTAACCTCTGAGGTAAGAGCATCATTGTCCCAGTGGATTTGTATGAGTAGCCACTGTTCTCATTAAATATGCAATTTTAAACTGAACAATTGACTTTTACCTAGAATCAGCTACAATTTCCATTAAATATATATTATTAGGACTCTGTAACTATGCACATGTACATACATAAGCACAATCACATGTATTTCCTTATGAAAAAAATTGGAAACTAACAAAAAGGAAATAAGATTTGTATAATGAAAAAAATTTTAAGGAATTTCAGTTGTTTTTTGTTAAGCATGCATATGCTGAAACTGACATGTAGTTTATAAGCTATGTATTAGATTAATTTTCAATGCAATTTCCCAGCTGTAAAATTGACCATTTAATGTGGAAAATTATTCTTCCTAACAGGGAACAGATTAATACTCTGTAGATCTATTTTTGATAATATGTTGATGCTTGAGACCAAAATAATAACCTTTGATGTGCATTTCTTTCTCAGAACTGTAAGAATCACACAGGTGGCCCATACTGCAATAAATGTCTTCCTGGTTACTATGGTGATCCTAGTAAAGGAACCTCTGAAGACTGTCAGCCCTGTGCCTGTCCACTCAATATCCCATCCAATAAGTGAGTAACCAACTTACCTCTCTAATGATTTGGACATCCAATTCTGCAAGTGCATTTTTGATAGCGAATGTTTCTTTCTCTTGTCACACATAAATAATAAATATATGCATGAATTTTTCTAAATGTAAAATATTTAAAGTTACGGCTATTCTGCAGAATTTTTAATATTTTCATTCTAGTTCTGGTGATTTAATATGTAAGTGACAGAACTCAAATGGAATTTCTAAAATAACTATAAAGGACAGACATATCTTATACAAATGTATATACATGCCCACATGGGTACACACACGCACATATGTACGAAACTTCATACAGTAATAAGAAGACTTCTAATACTGGGGCACCTGGCTGACTCAGTGGTAGAGCATGTGACTCATGATCTTGGGGTTGTGAGTTTGAGCCCCACATTGGGTGTAGAGTTTACTTAAATAATTTTTTTTTTAAAAGATCACTAATACATTTACTTCTCATTTGGGTCCCAGTCTCACACTATTTATTTATGAATCTTTGGCAAGTCACAAACTCCTAGAAAAAGTAAAAAGACCAGTCTAGCTAACCTTTAAGCACCCATCCTATCCCTTGGTTATCACATGGTTTATCACATTATCATTGATATCATACATATAGGATATACATATATATATATATATATATATATATAAGTTTATCTCACTAAAAACAGTTTAGTGATAAGGACTAGATTTAAATTATATGAATATTGAAATATGGGTGATATAAGCACCTTATTTTGCATAAACTAAGTCTTTAAAAAGTTTAATGAAACTTTATACATTTTTCCAGTCATCTAGTTTTTATTTTTTATTTTTAAAAATTTTTCTAATTATCCAGCTAGAACCTTGGAGTCTTGGAGAAGACTTTTAAGAGTGTTTTGTCTGCCTCCCCCCCTTACCTTTTAGGGGAGTGCTTTCTTTCAGCTGCTCTAATTCCCATTCCCTCCGAGTGGCCAACCTTAAGCCATCACAAACAGTTCATATTTTAATGGGGCATACTATGTTGAACAAAATCCAACCTTTCTGTACTAGTAAAAAGTTGTAAATAATGGTGATTGTAAGTGAAAGGCATCTTTTTGGAGACTTTTCTTAAAGGTAAGCATAGTGCTTCCTCTGTCTTCAGCTCAGGATCAGGTCATGATCCCCTCTGCCTCCCTCCTCAGCAGGGAGTCTGCTTCTCCCTCTCCTCCTCCCCCCCAGCCATGCTCTCTCATGAGCACACACACTCTCTCTATTTCTCTCTCTCTCTCTAATAAATAAATTTCAAAAATCTTTAAAAAATAGGTAAGCTTAGTGCTTAATAATGTCCGTATTATATTAGGCTCTTTCCAGCTATTTCTAAATGCTGTGATAATGCTTGAAGAGCTTAAATTTTTGGTGATTTTTTTAAAATTTTATTTTATTATGTTATGTTAGTCACCATACATTACATCATTAGTTTTTGATGTAGTGTTCCATGATTCATTGTTTGCGTATAACACCCAGTGCTTCATGCAATACGTGCCTTCACCGGGTTAACCCATCCCCTTACCCCCTTCCCCTCTAAAACCCTCAGTCTGTTTCTCAGAGTCTATAGTCTCTCATGGTTCGTCTCCACCTCCAATTACCCTCCCTTCATTTTTCCTTAAATCTATCAGCTATGGTCTTTTAATGTAAAGGTGTTATCAACTTGGTCATATTCTGAATGAGGTCTTAACCCAAGACACTGCCAGTGAAAATGGTCTTTTTATTAGAGTCAATGAATACTATAAGCTAAAGACGTAGATAATAATTCTGTCACTAAGTTTAAAAGTCCTCATGGAAATTATGGTTCCTACTTTTCAGTCCACATGAAATCCTTATCCTCCTGTCCAACAAACCTCCTCTTTCAGAATTTTACACCTTAATCATTGGGGGGGGGGGGGGGAAGAGAACTAATATTTAATTAAAACAGACTACTAGGGGCACCTGTGTGGCTCAGTTGGTTAAGCATCTGTTTTCAGCTCAGGTCATGATCTCAGGGTCCTGGGATCGAGCCCCACGTGGGGGTCCCTGCTCAGTGGGGAGCCTGCTTCTTCCTCCCTCTACCCCTCCCCCTGCTCATGTTCACTCTCTCTGTCTCTGTTTCTCTCTTTCTCAAATAAGTAAATAAAATCTTTAAAATAAAATAAAACAGACTACTATATTCTATATATAGCAATATACAGTCCAATAAGGGGAATATTATTACCCCCATTTTACAGATTAAGAAAAAGTCTCCAAGTGGAAAAATAGCATTATGGAACCAATTTTGGAGCTAGAAATCCTTGATTTAAATTTTGAGTTCTGTACTTTCTGGCTGTGTGACTCTGAGAAAGTTAATTAAATGCTCTGTGTCTCAGTTCTTTCATCATTAGTTGTGATAATAGGACCTCCTTATAGGGTTGTTGTGAGAATTACGTAAATTAAAATACACCAAGCACTTGAAACAGTGATTGGACATGATGAGTCCAATACAAGGACTGATTATTATTAAATAATTTGCTCAGAGTCATAATATTAAAGTATCAGAGTTGGAATTTTAAGTTTCAAGTCACTGTACTTTCCAGGCCTCTGCAGTCTACATTGAGAACTTTTTTAAAAAACACACTGAATTTTAAGTGCTAACATTAAAAGCAATTAAATGGGAAATTGGGTTAACATATGTTAGTGATCAAAACATTTCCAGAGTTTAGGGCATGAGCTTGGATAGACACAAGCTCGCTGGTGTACTTGTGAAGGGTTAGACCATGCAATGGAGAACCTGATCATTCACTATGGCTGAATGAAATTCTCCAGGGCCATCCAATATACTCAAAATTCAGTGTTGAACACTTGCTCTCACTGAGAAAAACAGGGACTACATCTGGCCACTCATTTCTGTTGTACTTCTTCTCAGGCAAGATGTTAGTCACTAACAGAACTACCAATCCAGCAGGCTGCCATTGATTATACAATGCAAATCTGAACTTAATACATTTTGAGAATTGTGTATCAGCATCACCATCCATCAGTAACAAAGGGATTGGGTCCCAGTTCCAAAGATGGTATTTCCTCAAGTATATATATTCGCATTTTGTATAATTATGCAGATCTTGATTTAAAAAAAAAAAAATAAAGACACCTCCATAGCATCAGTGACACCAAATATTTAAAGATCCTTCAATTTTTGAGATGTTTACATTAAATAATAATTAAATTACTAAATAATAATTTTATCTTGAGAAGTAGAATTGAGAATAGAGTAGCAATCTGTTTTAAATTCCAGTTTCAAATATGGCTTTTTTTTCCAAGTAGAAAGACAGTGATAATCCATTTAGTTTAAAAATACTTAGTTTTGTGTTTAAAGTTATAAAGACTTTTAAATTTAAAACCGCGTGGAACATTAACATTGTTTAGCTGTGCAATTGTGATTAGAAAAAGCCCCTGTAATCTAATGGCCTGAAGTGTTTTATTTTTAAATCACTAAATAATGAGACAGGGAAATTCTCCATATAAAAAAATTTTTTTGAAAAGTCATTACTATTATAAACTGAGTTGAAAACTCTGAGGAATAAATTGAATATTCACAAATAATCCAGAAGATGGAATTCAAATTTTCACAGGTTAATAACAAAAAAAAAAAATCAGCTAAAGGTTGCTGTAACCTTCATCTGAAGTATAAGGCTTAGTAATAGTTTTGCTTTGGTGATTTATCTATTTAATCCCTGATCATAAATCTTAAAGATCACAAGCATTTTGCCTCCAAATTTCTTAGATAATACTGCTAAATAAATCAAATATGTAGGGAGATAAAGATAGATTGGTATAATTATTATGATATATAAATACAGGCAAGCACATAATATTTAAATTATGCATATATATCAACTTCATCAGCTATGCACAGTGTCCACTGTTTGCTTAGCCCTCTCATCTTGGTGATGTATATATTCTAGCTATAGATTGTAACTAGGTAGTGAAATTTATCTCTAGAGAAGCAAATAAATATGTAAATATTTCAAATGTTTTGTATTCATTCATTTCTGGCATCACATAGCTTATAAATTAAATATAATATGAAAGAGACACATGAATGTCCACCCTTGAACATTTAGAATGTGTTTGAATAGATAATATCATTGAAATCATTTGTATAATAAAATTCAAGATATTCTTGCCACAAGACTGGACAGAGGGTAGGCCCTCAGTAAAGTCCTATTTACTGATATCGTTTTGAATACTACTTCTTTGTGTGCATCAGGAATGCTAGAATTTAAATTTTTAAAAGAATGGAGCACTCCTAGAGCTGACTTTTGGGCTCACTCAGAGGGCTACATTGAATTATTGCTGTTGTAATTATTACTTTTAATAGAGAAATAGAACTATTCCAAGACAGAAGGTAAATTTAAGAAAATATTCAGCAACATTCTTGAGAAATCTTTGAGGGTGTTAGATGTTTCAGAGCACTTTCATACACATTGTTTTATGTCTCCATGAGCGATTATGATGTATTTTACAAGTCCCTCATACCAGAGGGAGAGCTAAACTCCAGAGAAATTAAATGCCTTGATCATGATCATTACAGCTTGCTTGTGGCAGAACCAATATTAGAACCCATATACTCTGATTCACCTTTCTGTGCTTCTTCCAAGGCAGCTATAGAAATAGAAACAATTACAGAGACATTGAAGAGAAGCAAGAAAACAAAAGGAAAGAAAAGAAAATTAACACAAGTTCAACGTTAGACACACCGTAAATGTTCGTCATAAGAAATGATCCCAGCGTTTGGCAACAGTTACGCTAACACAAATGTAGGGATTAGAGTATGATGAAAAAGCGCAGGTTTAATTAACAAGTAATGAAATACCTTAAAATGGAAACAAATCAACATATTTTGGCAAAAACAATCGAAAATATTATTAAATGTCAGCCGTAATTTACTGTGGCACTCTGCGACACGCTTGCTTTTGTATTTGATCAGTATGAAAGGCTTTACTAGGTAGATCATATTCTCTCATTTTGCTGAATGAGAAACTCAAGTTTAGAGGACAAAGACCATCCAAAAACACAGAAAATAACCCAGTTCTAATTACAAAATTCAGGGACGGACATTAAATCAGATTTCATATCATCTGAAGGTAATTAAAGAAATATATATGTTTGCTTACTGGTTCTCCTGAGAATTAGGACAGAGATCATTGACCTGAAAGAAGAAAACCTTACAGAGACACTTCAGAATTTCATGAGGCCCAAACCACTGTCATCAAGTAAAGGAGTTTTCCCTTCGTTTTTCTCCCTTCCTTCTCAGTCCTCTGCTCCTTGGGCAGCTGTGACTGAGTGTTCTCATCGCCCTTCCTGCAGCTCTCTTGTGGACACTGCAGCATCATCTGGTTCCTCTTTCCCCAACTCAAACATTCCAGGTTGCAGTTAGTTAGCAGGAGTCCTGCTTCCCTATTGTATACACAACATAGAACACACCCTGATTTTATAACCCTAGTTTTATAATGCTGGAAATTTCACATCAGTGGCAAAAGGGGTGGTTATTTCATTATCACATCAGGGTCCCAAGAGGCAATGCAGTTCCCTCTTGCGTTAGCTGAGGGAAAGCTCAAAGCCATATGTTGACTGCCACTTTCAAAAAAACATACCCTGGGGCACCTGGGTGGCTCAGTCATTAAGCCTCTGCCTTCAGCTCAGGTCATGATCCCAGGGTCCTGGGATGGAGCCCCGCATTGGGCTCCCTGCTCTGTGGGAGGCCTGCTTCTCCCTCTCCCATTCCCCCTGCTTATGTTCCTGCTCTCGCTGTCTCTCTCTTGCTGTCAAATAAATAAATAAATAATCTTAAAAAAAAAAATACCTTATGATATGTATGCATTTTGTGCTCTAAAAACACCCTTGATTTTATCATGTTTTTTCTCTTGAACCTTATTGCACCATTTTATCTTAATGGACATATTTTGACAGGTAGAATTAAATTCTTCTTGGAGCAAGGCCAATTGTATATGTACATAGGAACATACGTTAGCACAAACATCTATATTTGCACATATATTCATATATATATATACACACAAACATACACATATTACATACTTACAAATGGATCATTATAAATCTAAGAATTTCAGCCATTAAGAAGGACTATTTCCATGTGCAGATCCTTACTAGGTAGTCGACCAGTAGCTTCTTATCTTCCTCCTACTTGTGGAAAATGCCTGCTATTCTTGGATCACTTGTGTCTTCTGTGGCATGAAGTGGATAATTCAGGAAGCAGAACACAGTCTCTCTGCTGATGGAGAGCTAACCAACTAGTTCATTGGCATAATCTTGGAATCACTGGAAATCAACAATGATCTTACAGTTCCCTCTTTCTGTCACAGAATAGTTAGCTTCCTATTTTGGCCAAAATCAGTGTCAAGTCACTTGCTGCGTTGGCCAAAATAAATTCTGTAGGCATTTGTTGTTGTACATGTTTATTTCCCATTCTCATTTTATTTCTGTTGTTGAATGCCCTCTTCCTTATAGCAGTAACTGTAATTATAGTGAGAAGTGAGTAAATCCTCAGTTTATATTGTTTAAAGAATATTGAATCACAAATACAGACATAATTTATGAGGATATTTTATTTAGATGCATCACGTCAAGTAATGTATTACCAAAAGTTTAAACTTACTTAATTCTTACCAGTAGAATGAATGAATGCTGGTTGGTTACAGGGAAAAGAGAATGTCAAATTAGAAATGAGAAGTCCTAGATTCCATGCTAAAGGCTCCTGGATTTTAGCTATGACCTTGGGCAAGACAAATGATGCCTGCCCCAACCAGCTTATAAGATTTTGTGCAAATGTGATAAAATTATTTGTAAAAGTCCCCTGAACATGTAAAGAGCTGGTCAAATCGAAGATACTGTTATCCCTTATTTTTTTTCCTGAAAAAGTATTGATTTTTGTCAGTGGGTGCATTTTCCTTTACTTCTGTTGGTTTTAACTGACACATGAGTATATTTAAGAATTTGAAATCTATTTTATAGTTTCAAAGTGTCAGAAACCTTGTCAAGCACCTTTGACATGACTTATGGTAAGCTGATTTAGGATTTTAAAAAATAATTGGTGCGGTTTTCTTTCAATCACTGGAGCCCCACATGAGTGGGAGACCCGGGGCTTCTCGTTAGAGTCATTTTGTCCCTAGACAATGAGACAGTTATAGAATGCCAATTTTAAAATAAGACATACATGTATTTTAGAGATTTGTCAAAATCCAGAACTCCCTTTTATGTTTGGAAACAATAGCAAATCACGAGGTGAGGAGGGAAAAAAACATCTGTTTCTTTCCGTTTTTTACGTGTGCCAAAACAGTCATTCACCTGCCAAGAAAATCACTCATGGTGAGGTCCTTTTGGGAGCAAGTGCCAGGCTGCTCTCCAAAAGATGGCTCTCCCTCACAGAGCACAGGCTAGTTGGGACTTGGTTCTGCTGCTCATGGCAGCCTCCACAACCCCTTAACATGGCGTCTTTTATCTGGGTAATGTTTGTAACTCAAGGTAGCCCAAGCCAGGCTTCTCCCCTGCCTTACTTCAGATGCCTAGATTCATTTTGACTTTCCATTGAGTTGAAATGTTTTAAATGATAGAAGTTCTAATAACTTGCTACTATCAAAAAAAAAAAAGAATTATTAAATCTTTGTAGGACTGCTATGAGTTAAGCCAGAGGAGTATTATTCAGAAGTAGTACTTGTGATCTGACCTGCACAAAAGTCAAGGAAGTATTCCAAAGTTATCCAAGTGTCAGGAGCAGAACACGATCAGGACTTGGAGTATTTAATCTGTTGTTTGCTCATTAATTCATTTAGCTATCAAGCAAGCCTCTATTGAATTGTCCTGTCATATAAAATAGAAAAGTAAATCTATTTAGGGAAAACATAATGGGAGAGAGATTAATAGGGGGCATTTTATTTTAAAATGGTAGAGCAGCAGATCTCAGAATTCAGAAGGGTTGATGGCTCTTCAGAAAGCGATTGGGTCAATCTGAGGGTAAGGGTTCATGCGTGAGGGGTATCTCTCACAAGGCAAAGACGTATGTCTGGGGTTGTACATGTTGTTGAAGGCTGGCGTGTAATTCTGTAATTACTCTGCTGGATCCTAATGTGGTCTTCAGTTCTGTTACTTCAGACCCAAACTGAAAATATGTACAAAGAGAGAGATCAACTTTGGAATGTGCCAGAAGATGTGCAATGGCAAGGTTTTGGGGGATTGTTTGGTTGACTATATATTTAAGCAGAATCCATATGCTTTTCTCTTCTGAAAACTTTTTGGAAGATTTCATCTGCCTAAACAGCATGCCCCTGGGTCCACATGGGCATTAGCTTGCGCATATGCACGCATGCGTGCACACACCCCCACGCACCCCCCACACAAGGAACCAGTACTGAAAGTAGGAGCCCCATCACCACCACCACTCCCACCACTACTCCCAAGATCACATACTGAGTTTTCCAGAATCTCTAACAGACTTTTCTGAGCTCCTTCAAATTCAGAAGGATTTGGCTAGAAAGAAAGTGTATGATGCCGTGTCTTGCCAGGCCTGGGCTATCCCTACAAAGCGACTGTATAGTGCCACTTGTTACTGATGATCACGGACCCAGAACAGTCAAAAGTCAGTTAATAACATGCCACAAAGCTCCTGCTCTCCACTGGGCTATATTCACATCTGCAGAAATGACAGTGTCATTTCATCCTCGCTTGGCCAGACCCTAATCTCCATCTGTGGGACAAGAATGACCATCCTGTGTACCCTTTTGTCACAGCAGTCCTGGAGGAAGAGAAATGAAAATATGCCGTTAATGACTTTGTGTATGTGCTTCTTCCTTGTCTCTCTTGTTCCCCAACAATGTCAACATAGCTTTAGCCCGACGTGCCATTTAGACCGAAGTCTTGGACTGATCTGTGATGCATGCTCTGTCGGGTACAGAGGACCACGCTGTGAGAGGTAAGCATGGACTACACTGTCTGTCACAAGGATTTCGAACTCGGGGGTTATAAAACCACAGGCATTATCATCCTTCGCACTACTTCAGAAATGCCGCCACACTCAGTGAGATGAAGTAAAGTTTCTCACTGTACTTGTCAAACAAATGCATTTTATTCTTACAGTTTATTTATTCTCTAGAAATTGCTCTGTAAATCTCCGTTCACTCAGAGAGTGTTTGATTAATGTTTTAATCTTCAAGGTTAAGCATTAACCTACAATCTTCCTAGAATGTATTGCTCAAGTGGAAAGTCATGCACTTTAAGATTTATCTTACTGTCTATGTTGGCACCATTTACTTTTCATAATTAGTTTTTTGTTCTTAAAATGGGGATTAAATGTGTAGTTCATAGTTCAGTAAGCGGTCCATAACTTACTTTAAATATATTTGAAAATAGAAATAAAACGTGATTTATTATCATGATTTCTATCCTCTTCTAATTACTTCTAAGCCCGTATTTTAATTCCTGTTGATTTTACTAGGTTGCTTTGCAGTGGAACCAGAGATATGATTTTATGTAATTTGTGTGATTATTTTTCTCCTGGACTATTTTTGAAGGAAAGGTTCTTCTGTATTTCAGTCTCAGTATAAAAATGGTACAAAATTCTCCCTTGATATCATTGACAAGTACACCAACATCTCTCTGGTTTTAGCCCTGGAAGTCTTCCCCTTTGCTGCCATCACTGGGGGTGGGGGAAGCAGAGGAAGTGACCTGCTTTCACCCATTATCACCAAGGCAGAGCCCATAGAGGGCTATTTCTGCTTCTCCTTTCCTGTCCTCTTTTCACCCTAGTTCAGCCAGGGTGCATAAAGTTAATGAAGCAGGAGTCGATCACCCAGAGAGAGTTTAGCCAATAGCTAGCCATCTGTGGACGAGGTGCCAATGACAGTTCCCAGCAGCAACAAGGACTGTTTGTGAGCATGGCAACATCTGTAAATGAGTAATGGAAGACTAGAACTGAAATACAGATGACTTATTTGCAACCGAGGAACCGGAGGTCTTTGTGTTAATAATAAAAAAATAAAAAGGAGGGCACATGTAGATCACTTACTCTAATCGCAGGACACATCATTGCCAAGACAGACTTACACCAAGTGCCCAAGCCCCTGGCTCACTACAGGCAACCTTTTCTTTAGCAGCTGGAAAATGATAGCTGATCTGTGACGCCACGCCATTAAATCCACTTATCGAGGGGAGCATAGTCTCTGGTGTGTTTATGTTACTTTGCTTCATGCTCTGTATTTTCTATACATGGTAGACAATTCTTTCTGAACCAGGTACAGTTTAGCATTCTGCATTTTACTTAACAAACATCAGTTTAGCAACTACCACGTGACAGGCACGGGGCTTGCTATATAGGATACAAACAGATGCATTGCACCGTGCTTACCTTCAAGCAGCTCCCATGGCTGTGAGTGTGTGTGGCTGTGAGTTTGTATGAGTGTGTGGCTCTGTGTGTGTGTGTGTGTGTACATGTGTGGGTGACAATGGTTGAATGTATTCTGGAAACAAATCTAATCTGAATAATCAAAATCACTGAGGAAAGAAATACCTGACAGTAAGCATGATTTTCTGTTCAAAATCTTTATTAATAGGCTTAAAAAAAATGGAAACGGACATATGCTGCTTCTCAAATGGCATATCTTTTCTCCAAAAGTTTTTCAGTCAAAAATCATCTTAAACTATTATGATATGGAAGATGGAATATTATATTTTTCTAGCCAGAATTTGGATTAGGGTTTTCCAGGAATATTCAGTGTTTATCATTTCTCTGTATTTATATGAGCTCAAAAGTCCATTAGTAGAGGGATTCACAATATTAGAAGAAACATTTTTGAGGATGTGCCAGCTGAAGTGGAAGGAGAGGAGAATAAGGGTCAGAGGAAGAAGAAGATCCTGGTTGCCCTGAAAATCTTGTAATCAAAACTATTCTGTAAGTGATTGGTGTAATCAGTTTGTGCACATCATCTACATAAAATCAGCCTTGGAAAACTAGAGCAGTGTTTCCCAAACTGTAGATGTTTTTGAAATAGAGTTCTGTGATCACGTAAGTATTGAAGTATCTATTAGCATGTTAAAAATTCTGACATGTCCTGGATGGAAGAAATCTGTTTAATTTCTTTAAGCATTTTCTTTTCTTTTCTTGAGGTGTGGCTGACACACAATGTTACATTAGTCTCAGGTATACAACATAGTGATTAGACAACTCTATCCATTATCCTATAACCAGCGTTTTCTAATCTTGTGTGACCATAAATCCTTACTATATCTATATCTATCTAAATCTATATCCATCTATCTATCTATCTATCTATCTATCTATCTATCTATCTATCTATATATCAAGAATGCATCTCAGACTACAGCTCAGGTGGACAGGAATTATAACTTTATATTCTTTATCTCAATTTAATTTCTATTTTGAGGCCAAATCTCTATATGTGGGAACTGTGAGAGCTTGGAAACATAATTTCAGTCAGGTACACTTTAAATTTACTCAATGTTATATGTCAATTATATTTCTATTTAAAAAATCTGTTTTTTTTCTCTCCTCCCCATCTCCCAGGCTTGAATTAAAGTTCTAACAAGCTTACTTAGTACGCGGAAACCTGAATACTTGAGTGAGTGAGTATGTGTGTGGCTGTGTGTGGGTCTGTGAGTGTGTATGTGACTGTGAGTGTGTGTGACTGTGTGTGAGTGTGTGGCTCTGTATTGTGGGAGGCAATGGACAGATGGTGGGACAAACATCCAAGGGTGTTTCTGCCAACCTCTTCCTTGTTCCCGTCCTCCCAACTGCCTTTCCCTTCAGGCCGAATAACGCCGCACTACTTCATACCACCAGTGGGGGTGCAGGACTCATTCTGCTGCCTTCACTCCACGCTGGGACCCGCCAACTCTCCATCTGCCTTTCTAACTTCATCCCATTTTCTGTTTGGGGATGAATTGCAGTAAGAGGGGCCACATTCATAGAAATGGTGACTTTTAGAGCCCAAAGTCCAGAAGATTCCTGTGTTTCTGCTTTCGTCCTTGTCAGATCCTTTCACTCAGTCATGTACCACAAGATGGTCTTGCTGCTAGAACTGAGGGAATGAAAACAATCATAAACAAGAGAATGGCAAAACGAGATATAACAAAATATTAACTAACTTTTTTTTAGTTGACCCACAATGTTACATTAGTTTCAGGTGTACAATATAATGATTCAACAACTCTATAGGTTATCCTGTGCTCACCACAAGTGTAGCTCCCATCTGTTACCATACAATGCTATCACAGTACCATTGACTATATTCCTTATGCTGTGCCTTTCATCCCCATGATTTATTCATTCCATAACTGGAAGCCTGTACCTCCCTCTCCCCTTCATCATTTTGCACTACCCTCAGTCCCCCACCCCCCGTGGCAACCGTTAGTGTGTTCTCTGTACTCATAGGTCTTATAGGTCTGATTCTGCTTTTTTTTTAAATTCATTTAAAATACTGTCTGATATTCTATAACATGTAGAACACTAGTTACACTTTTCAGAAACTTTTGCTTGGGGCCAAAGCGCCCATATTTTCAGATATTACTGTTTTCCTCTGGGGAATATTTTAAACAAAAGAAAAACAGAGAGAATGAAGTATTCATCATGGCACTTTTCTAAGATTCTGGGCATCTGTCATCGTCAAGGAGGAGAAAAAATAGAAAAACAAAGTATCTTGAAGGGTGAAAGGGTGAGTGTTGGAGCATCGAGAGAAATTTAAAAGAACATGGAGAAACAGTGAGCTAAATGCTGGTGAGACTTGCTCTACTTGTCACTAAGCTACTTTCAGAATAAGATTGTAGCTCCAGCAATATATCATACTTAATGGAGAGACACTTAAAAAGACTGGTGGGGCACATGGGTGGCTCAGTCAGTTGAGCGTCTGACTCTTGGTCTCAGCTCAGGTCATGATCTCAGGGTCGTGGGATCAAGCCCCACATGGGCAGGCTCTGCACTCAGCAGGGAGTCTGTTTGAGATTCTCTTTCCCTCTGCCCCTCCCCCCAGAATAAATAAATAAATCTTAAGAAAAAAAGACTGTGGCAAGTTGACCCAGTTGGATCCACATGAAACTTGATGAGGTACAGGGACCCCCGAAGCCCTGTCCCCTCCCTAGCTGGCAAATTTTTAACAACTCCTCCCCAAGTGAGGAGAGAGAGGTCAAAGTCAAGACTAATTTCACAATGGCCACTGAGAATGCAGAAGGTATTGGAACCTAATTGCTTAAAATTTGGAATTTTACCTACAATTTTATCCATATGATACATATTCTAGGTCAGAAAAGTTTCTTTTTGCTTTTTAAATTTCAATTCCAAAATCCTATTTAGATATTCTCTGCTTCATAAATTCCTGACTTTGAATGAGTCTAATTACCATATTACCACTATGCTGGTGAGAATTTCTACTCATGCCTGAGTCTCCTTGTGCCCTTGAGTCTCAGATGTGGAGTGTATAGTCACAGAAATAGAAAAAGCAAGACAGTCATACTTAACTCAGTAGTACCATTAGCAAAATTGTGACTACAAGTAAGGTTTCAAAGTCTGCTCCTATGTGCTTGGGAAGTTTGTATACTGCACAAAAGTACTCAGCCGAGGGGGAGATTAGGAGCTTGAATCCCAGGTGCTCAATATGTCCACTATCTCTTCGTTTTTCTGCATATGCTCAAAGAGGACCCTTTTCTTCCTCTAATTTGCAGAAAGGAACCACATAAGCAGGCAAACTCACTCAGTCTTTAACTGATTCAGTCACATGGGAAGTAGTAAGAATACATCCCTATTGCATAGCCACTCCCATTTACACGCCAGCCACCCTCCTCTGTGCCTTCGCCAATACTGTTCCCTCTGACTAGAAGCCTGCAGCCCTTCCACTCCTCCACGTGAGACTCACCCTGCTGAACTTTTCCAATTCAACTCTATCATCCTGACAGTGTCCTTGATGAATCCTAATCTGAATTGGTTGCCCCTTTTTGTGCTTCTATGAGAACATTGGCATATCTGAAGTAGCTCCCTGCTACATTTTTAATTTCTTTTTCTTCTCCCTAGACTGCAGCATAAAGATTGTGCCTTATTTATATTAGTATGATGAAGTGTTCAGTAGGTATTTGAGGAAGGGCAGGAGAGGAAAAGAACAAGAGCTTTTCTAGTATGCTCATAGAGATTGAAGCACTGTGTTTAGTCTATAGATACTGAATAGGACTGTAGGACACATATTTTAGCCAAAAGTTATTGAAAAAATGAAGCAGCAGAGTGAGAGAAATCTTGCCGATATTGCTCTGCACTTCTCATTGCCCTTTCTCTTCACTTTTGCTATCCTCCCTCTCCCTCTCTCATCTCTCTCTCTCTCTCTAATATTGTTCCTAAGTCGTCGATAGAAAGAACCATATTACATAACAGCATGTGGCATCTAGAATCTCATCTACATTAAAAGGTCTCTTTCTAAAATACTGTAATTTGGTATGAAAAAAGTTAGCAAAAGTGGAAAGGAACAGCGACTTTGTATTGTCAGGACATCTGTATGTAGCAAGGAATCCAATAAACTCTGCTAAGAAATGTCCTCATTCTGCCTTACGTATGAAAATGAGAGACCCTGAGATTTCAAATTACAATTAGTTTTTATAGAGTGAAAAACTGAGAGGCTGGCAAGGTCTAAAAGGCTGTCATTCACACTAATTTTAATTAAGTGACTCCAACTCGATCAGACTATAAAACACTATTATTATTAACAAAAGTTCTATGATTAGCAGTATTATATTTGCTGACCCTAGAATTACTTTTAAATTTCTACTTACACATTTTTATGTCTCTAAAACTACTATTCTATGTATGGAAACACACACACATATACACACACCAGTAATAGAACCTGAATGCACACTTTTAATGGAGCGGCATATGAATTATCTCTCATGTATATTCAATATGCTTTCTTAAGTGTTCTCCAACAAAAAATAAAACATGCTTCTTTGGTTAGTCTACTTAATTGTAATTATTTTCTCATGAACAGAAGGTTCCTTTTTATTGTAGGAGAATTTTAGGCTTATTAATTGGTATCTATGTTAAGAAAAATTCCCAGATCTTGTTATATAATACCATCTCTCCTGAGGGCAGTAAGTCATTTTGAGGAAAGTGAGCTGAAAATAATGGGCTTTTGTTGGCTGCGATAATGATCATTGTATATCGTTATTCTAGTGGAGTGGAGTCGCACTCTTAATGGTAAACAAAATGAGATGCAAGTATATGTGGATATGATCATAAGCTCTGCATATCAAGTAAGGCAAGGAGAATTGGGTTCAAATTCAAAAGTGTCTTCCTATTATCTTTATGGAATACCACTTCTGAATTGTGGGGAAATTTTATGCACTAAAATGTTAGTTCATATTTTACAGTGGATAATTAATAAGCAATTATATTTGTGGGTGACATATTCTTCCAAGCAGTATTTATACTATGAGTTTCATGATTTGTACAATATTTTGTGAATATAATTAAAACTAGTAATCTCATTTAAAAATTATGGACAAAGGTTAATTCTCTTTAAAAAAAAAGATTATTATGGCACTTACAAGTGTTCTAGAAAACTCTGAGTCATTAATGACTTTGGCCCATAATTGTGATGTTATTGAATACCCTCACATGATGTAATGGATTTAAATCATTTCTATTTTGAATGGTAGAGAGCATTTCTCTACACAGTTACTTATGTGTCTGTGACTAGAGGAGCATAAAAGTGTGTACTATTGAAATTATATTCTCCCATATTGTTTTTGTCCCCCTTCAGTTTTGATCTTTGCTGCAAAGGACTTTTTATTTTGCTAAGATGGTACAGATGACAGAGCCAGCCTGACTGTAAGACTAGAGATGCACTGTTTTGTTTCTCTTCTGGCAAGTGTGGTTTAATATGAAGCATGAACAAATGTAACTGAAAGAGAAGACAGAGCAGAATATGAATAGATGCCTCCTAAAACCGTATATCTGTGCATCTGTGACATTAAGGAGCATTTTGAAACAACATATGGATAAAGGGAAATTTGATACTATAATTTAAAAAATCTTCTCTGCTATGCCTCATAAATAAACAAACTTGTTTTTCCAATAGTATGTAAAAGAGTACTTAGTCCTTAAAAAAAAGAGAGAGAGAGAGACTTAGAGTTTGCTAATGCGAGTTGTGGCACAATTAAGCATCACCTTACAGGGTGTTACCCCAAGATGTAGGCATACCTGCTTCTTGGTAAAAGCTCTTCAGTGAAAATCTGTCTCTGTATGGAAATGCAAATATATACAAACCTATTATTAACGCAGCGATACCCAGAGCCCCCACCTGAATAATAACGAGAATCAAATTTTGAGTCACAATTTTCTATTTAATAAATTCTGAATTCTCGCTGCTAAATTTCCTTGCAAGTCTGTTTCCTCATAACAAGCTTTTGTTACAACAACAAAAAACGTGAACCTTATATATTTGTACAGAAAACAACCAATTGGAGTAGATACATATGATGTGTTGCACTACAAAGGCTTTCCAACATGGACCTGGATTCCTCTAGAGTGCCAGCAGCAGATTTCTTATTATGCTTTGGTCTCGTCTTCGGTGCCAGTGACAAGATTTTTTTTTTTTTTTCCTGGCTGAAATCTAATTACTAGTGGGGCTGGCAGGATTTCATCTTGTATCTACACTGCAGTTATAGAAAAACATGTTTAATCACCTTGCATTCGAGAAAAGGAGCACTTAAAAGGAAAAACCTATCATCCTGGGAGAGGGTAGTGTGAAAAATATATAAGCATTGCCCCCGATGGGTTTCATGAGTTCCTCCCAAATACTCACTGATGAAATTTTTCCCCGTAGGTGTGCAGAAGGCTATTTTGGACAACCTTCTGTACCTGGAGGATCATGTCAGCCATGCCAATGCAGTGACAACCTTGACTTCTCCATCCCTGGCAGCTGTGACAGCTTGTCTGGCTCCTGTCTGATATGTAAGCCAGGTACAACAGGCCGTTTCTGTGAGCTCTGTGCTGATGGATATTTTGGAGACGCAGTTGATGCAAAGAACTGTCAGCGTAAGTCCTGAACTATTGACGCCCTTGACAGAATTGATGCCTCGCACCTCAAAGCAGCTGATGAGTTCTTGAGTGGGGATTGGAGGGTAGGAAATTATATGGATACATGTATCATAGATGCACAGCCTATACACAGAGTCTGCACGTCCTAAAATATTTCTTTGGACTAATAGAGTCAATCCTTTGAAAATTGCCGCATTGTCAAAGGGTTGTTGTTTTTCAAATGATGCACACATTTTTGTTTTTGTTTACGTGTGGAATGAAGATGTTAAAATAAACTTATGCCCACGATAGGAGAGAAGAATTTAGAAATTAGGTAAGCCCCATTTATCCTTATTGTTTATCTCAGTGGTAATCATTTTCTTAATGAATTTATCTGTCTGTATTATTTCTTTGGTGCCTGTTTGTAGCTGTTCATCTGTTAGGCTTTCATATGTGAACTTCACATTCTTGCATTTCATAATGGGTGTAAAATTCTGCCCATATTTCTACACACTGGCATTTGTAACTGTTAAATGATTGACTTTCACCTTAGGACTGTTCACAGAATGATATTTCTGTGTTTCCTTTCACAAAATTAGCTATTGTAGGGCTTATCCATGTTAATCAGTACATTTCTCCTGTCACCTCCACCTCCTTAGCTGCATTATTCAGCATTGCATAGAATTTGCTAATGCTTTATATTAGCAGTAACATAATATGCAAGGGAAATCTTATTGTACAGAGTCCAGTGGAATATGAATCCATGTCAGCACCTGAGTATTTTACATGCCATCCTCAACTTCACCCACTGCCATAATGTTTAGGTAGGGCAGGTTATGATACCCACAGTTCACTTCTGCCAACTTCATTATGTAAGAAGGGATTCTTCCAGTCATTCAGTTAGCACCTAGGAGTTGCAAAATTATAGAAACCAGTGTAATGTCTTATTGTCTCTGCTATAAACACCAAAGACCAGGTAGGACACCCCATTTCAATAACAAAGCATTTATTAATATCACCTATAAATTGGTATTTTTTTAAAGTAAAATTTCCAACAGTCTCAGAAAGAAGTGCCTTTAAACATTGTAAGTTTACCTGTGTAAAATCACAGGGAGCTTAAGAAATTCTCCCATTCAAAGGCATCATCTGGGATCTACAGTTTCTAGCTATGTGACCTTGGACAGAGAGTTGACCTCACTGAGATTCAGTTTCCTCATTTACATAAAAGGTCATGATTTTCTGTGGGGATTAAAGGATCTAGCACATGGACAGTCTGCAGCGCACTGCTTGGGCCTGGGCTGTCCCCACGTGGTAGCTCCTTTGGCAGTAGCACTCATAGTCGTTGTATCTGTGGCTTGCTTGTTTTAGGGCTGTGTGACCTCTTCTTCTATCTTCCAATAACTCCCTCCATAAAGTTAAGGAGATCTTTCCACTCATTTTATTTATATACCACCTCTTCTTTATCCATTCACCTTGTATACTTTTTAAATGGATATATTTGACATTTAACATTGTGTAAATCTAAGGTGTACATCGTGTTACTTTGATATACTTATATATTGCAATATGATTGCCAATGTAGTATATTTATTCTATTACACAATATACTACAATATTGTCCCCATATTCTTTATACTCTGTATTAGAGCACTGTAGCTTATTTACTACTCATTATTTACTACTTGCAAGTGTGCACTCTTAAACAACAGCAATGTTATGCCCCACCATCCATCGCCTGGTAAATCATCATTTTACTATATCTTTTATGAGTTTGATTTTTTCAGGTTCCACAGAGAGGTGATATCATGCACTAGTTGGCTTTCTTTGTCTGACTTATTTCACTTAGCATAATGTGGTCAAGTTCCATCCATGTTGTTGCAAAGGGCAGGATATTCTCCTTTGTCATGGCTGAATAATACTCCATGGTGTATATACGCCACAGCTATTTTTTTTATCCTTTCGTCTTTGATGGACATTAAGTTATTTCCAGATCTTGACTACTGTAAATAATGCTGCAGTAAACATAAGAGTGTATATATCTCTTTGAAATGCTGTTTTCGTTTCCTTTAAGTATACACCCAGTAGTAGAATTGCTGGATTGTATGGTAGTTCTATTTTTGATTTTTTAAGGAAACTCCACCCTGTTTTCCCAATTGGTTGGGCCAATTTACATTCCCACCAACATTGTATAAGAGTACCTTTTTCACCACATCCTTGCCAGCATCTGTTGTTTTGTGTCTTCTTGATACTAGCCATTCTAATAGGTATCAGGTGATATATCATTGTGGTTTTGATTTGCATTTCTTTGGTGGTTAGTGATGTTGAACATCTTTTCATGTGCCTGTTGGCCATTTTAATGTCCTCTTCGGAAAAATGTCTACTTAGTTCTTCTGCCTTACATACTTTTCTAATCTTAAAGGTGAGTATGTGTATGTGTGTGTGTTCATGTATGTGTGTATATAAATATATACACACACAATATTTATATATTAGATAATATATAACATTTATAATTCATTCTCAAAATTGGAATAATAATGATTACAATAATGTTTTAACAACATATTATGTGCCAGGCACTGTGATACAGCTTTACATGAATCATCTCTACAGATTGTAGAGTCATTATAAGAATTGAATGCTATAATGCCTAACAGAACACCTAGCAAATCAGAAAACATTCTGTTCTAAAACTTAGTTCCAATGTTACCATATGGGGGATATTATTATTTAACAAGCCTATTAATACTACAGCAAATGTTTTCCCAACCACAGATCACTCTTCTTTTTGCAGCTTGTCGCTGTAATGTCAACAGCTCCTTCTCTGAGAGTTGCCATGCCAGGACGGGACAGTGCGAGTGCAAACCTAACGTGCAGGGACGGCGGTGTGATGAGTGTAAGGTAAGGAGTAGGAGCTGATGAAGAATCACTTCCTCCTCGAAAATGCTCATTAGCTTTCAACGACGTACGTATTAAATATATTGAAAGAGGAGTCCAGGATTATCCAATTCTATGTGTGCCATCACTGTGATCATTGAAATATTTTTTCCAAAATAGAAAAAAATTTGCTATACACTAGCTTTTGACCTTCAGCCTATTTTTCCTTGGCAGTGAATTCGTGTCATATTTACTGTAATTCGGACATTTTTAAAACAAATAGCATATCAATTTAATCCCAGTCTATAGTGAGTAAAATACTCTTTGCTCTTATGTTGGCAGAATGAAATGCATCACATCCTTTGTTTTTAGCAAACACTTTTTTCTAGTTCTATCATTTACAAGTGAGTTCCAGGGAGCACTCAACTAAAGTTTTCAGTAGAGAAGCTAATCCACATATTTTTAGTTACATCACTTTTCTAAAAGGGAAACAAAAATATCAAAATACGTTGCTCTCTGTTCCTGAGCATATTGCCCTGCCTTCGGGATGGCAAACACCTTCTTTCCCTCCGCGAGAGTGACGGATCCGCACTACCTCTTTCTTCTAAATATGTATGTTTGGTGATAAAGACTATTAAACAGAACAAGCATTTCTCAGAGGGCAAACTGGCCCCTCTGTAGTAAGTTTGAAAGTCTCATCTGCGTCGATCTTGTGAATAATGGCATATGCTCTTTTGTTCCTTTGTTTTGTTTTTCTGTTGGCTTTTAAAGCCCGGTATGTGGTGGGATCCAGAGAAGCAAAGCTGTGTGCTGTGTGACTGCAGTCCCCTTGGCTCTGTGACACCGTGGTGTGATGTGACAGGAAGATGTGCGTGTAAATCTGGCTTCGCAGGGCGACAGTGCCGTCTCAGCAGGCAGGTGCAGCGGCAGGAGGAGAAGTCACAGAGAGCGCAGCGGGGGCCAGGGCCTCCTCCGAGGGGGGCTGTCAGCAGCTCCGGCGGCTGCCCTCGGGGAGCCTATCGGGCCCCAGCTCCGGTAATCCCAGAGGCGCTGCATGGCTCAGGCCTCCGCATGTCGTGTTGCGTGTGCTGCCACCGACCTTCCCCGATGGCCTTGTTCCCGTAAGGGTTGCCCAGGGTGCCGGCTGCGAATGTCAACACTAGGCAATTCCCGCTTCAAGCCTTGCCTTTTGAAAGTAGCCCTATCTGTGTAGTTTTAAAAGTATATTCAAGTTCATAGGTTCCTAAAAGTTTCAACTAACCGTGGATCTGGAGAAATGAAAGGTTATTTGTAGAACCCTATGATCTTAGAAGTGGAAGGAATTTCAGGCATCATTTGGAGCAAATTCACTTCTACGGATGAACAAATGACGGGAGATCTAGCAGAGAAAGTGACTTGCCCAAGAAAATGTAGCCCATTGGTCTGACATTCTGCTAACATTTATCATAATTGATGGCTTTGGGACTTTTGCACGTTGTAAGTTTGCCCATAGTTACCACAAGTCACACATTTTCACATCCCACAAATGTACCCCGTACACAAAGTAAGGAACCATGTTTTGTACTACAAAAGTTTAGCCCCCCATCTTACAAGGCAAAAGAAAGCAAATACCGGAAGGAAGAGAGAAAGGGAGGCAGGGGAGGGAAAGGAGGAGGAAGGAGGAAGACTAGGTCCAGGACCCTGTTGCAGAATGACAGGAGATTAGACTTGCCAAGATAGAATCACAGCCTCCAGGGTGGGGGAGGGGAGGGGCAGGTAACAGATAGAAGAAGGTGAGAGTAAAGTAAAAAGCAAAGGAGTAGAAAAGAAAAAAAAACCATGCATTATTTCTAGGCTCTTTATTGGCATTTTAAGAAAACTAGTTCTAATATCAGAATGCCTCAGGTCAAATCCCAGTCTCGCCACTTGCTAGCCGTAAGACAGTTCCTTTAATCTTTCTGTAATTCATCTGCTTCATCTGTAGTGGGACCCACTACAGATAGGGAAATGCCTATGAAAGATGAAGGAGGAGAGAGTATAATGCACAGGGAGCCTTCTGCTGCAGTGCAGGCCAGACTGAAATGAAAGGAAAAAGGGAAGGAAAGGTTGGGTAGAAAAGCCTCATTCTTTGCCTTCTGCCAAAACGTCAAATGTGTGCCAGGCCAAGGGGGAGTGCCCAAGCACCATTTGCCTGTTAGAGTCATCCTGGATTGGGCAGGAAGGGTCTAATACTTTATTGTTATCAGTCATTGACCTGGTGCGAGCTCCTCCAGGGAATCCACAAGAGTAAAAACCGGAGGATGTCAACCCGTCACAGTCCCACTGCAGATTCTTTTGTAGGGAGATCTGTCTAGGCACCTCTATGGCTGTTTCCGGATTGTCGTGGGAACAGTGCATAAGGCATGCATCTGGAGAGTTCTTAGTAAATGTTAGGTATTATTGCTGTTGTTATTATTGTTGCTATTAGAGGAAGAAATCTTTTAAAAAGATTGTTTTTCAAAAACAAATTAAAAAAAACAAAACAAATGCATACATTTAAAGTAAAAGAAAGGGACAGGAATTGATCAAAATGTCTCCAAAATAGAAATTTAGCAAAATTCAACCCTTATTCACACCCTTTTCCTACATGTCCTATAGGACTCTGTACCGGGTGGTGTTTTGTCCTGAGACCATTTTTGTTCTGAGACAGTATGTGTGAGAGTAAAGAGCACAGACTCTGAAGCCAGGCTGGCTGACGTGGAATCCTGACTCTGCGGTTGGCTAACTGGTGACCTTAGGCAAATAACTTGCACTTTCTGTGCCTCAGTTTCCTCACTCTGTAAAGAGGTGATGGTAATAACTATCTCCCAGGATTGTCTGGAGGTTTAAATGAATCCATGTTTGCAAAGGGCTTTAGAACAGTACTTGACACCCAGCAAGCACCATATGTAAGTGCTCATTGTCGTTATTACCCCAAGTGAAAATAATTTCTGGGAGATCATCAAACATCTCACTGACACTGGATAGGGACTGTCTCCCATGTTCATTTTACCTCGTTAATCTCGATTACTGACTAGGAATGTCTACTTTTGAATTTGTTTACTACAGAGATTTTCCCTAATTTCTGAATTAAATTTTTGTACATCAAATTTATTAAAATTTTGTTGCTGAAATTTGTTTCTATTTGTTTTGGTGTAATTTAACTCTTTAAAATTACATTATTTAAGTATTTGAAAAGTATGGTAAAGATATTTCTTCTTACATATGTTTTACATAAGGAACTTTGGAATTTTCATAATAACTATGATTTGGAAGTTCATTTAACACTATATAGATATATCCATTAAAGATATATAGATATGCCAAGCGAAGAAAAATTTAGGAAATAAAGATGAAAAAGTATTTTCTCTACAATTCAGATTTCTAAGTCAAGAAAATTTAGGAAATAAATGCAAAATACTTTGCATAAGAAATACAAATATATTTATGAATCGGATTTTTAAAAACCATTTTAATGTAGTATGTTCTAGTCTTTTTTCTATGTATGTTTCTGTTTGTGTGTGCCTGAGTGGTGTGTGTGTCATTATAGGTATATAATTGGAATAATAGTGTGTATATAATTTTGTATTCTGCTTTTTGAAATTTTGCATAATGCTATGTCCTAAGCATATTCCTATCATTAAAACTGCCTCAAAACAGGACTTTAATGATGGCGTATTATTTCATAGCATGAATGTATCATAATTTAATTTATTCAACTTTCTCTCTAACATTGGGAAGTTACTCTCATAAATAATACTGTAATGGGCATGCTCATACTTTAACCATTTTCCCAATTTCTCATTATTTCTCTAGGTCAGGTATCCAGAATTTTACAGCTAGTTGCTTTTTATGAATAAAAATCTTATATGTCTTAATCATTCCTTATATAATGAAATTTAATTTCAAAATTGTGTGTTAAGTCATTTGGTAGAACTGATACTTTCTTCTTTCTTTATTTTTTAAATTCTGTTTCAGCACCAGTAGAGTTAACATATGGTGCTATATTAGTTTCAGGTGTGCAATATAGTGATTCCACAAACACACTTTCTTCTTTAATCATATGGTGACATCTGAATTTGAACTGGAAATAAAAATAAAGCCAGCAGTAAATACAAAGATTAAATGATTGTTAAACTCAATCAACCCATTTTATATTTAAAAACCAAAACTGTTCTTAGCTATAGTAATTTTAAGAGAGTAATTTTCAGTGTGATTTTGTTTTCTAGAACTGTTTTTCATACTGTTAACAATAATGGCAAAAATATGTAATGAGCCTTATTTGTTTCTCTTTGGGTGGCTCCCATTAAATAGCAAGATTTATTCTTACCAGGAAGTAACTATTAAGTCTAATAATCCAAAATAGGAATTATTTTTTACAAAGAACTAAAAGACTAATTTTTCAGATTAAAATATCATAATGATGTGACACACTTCATATTTTAAAATACAACCCTGTTGTACTTTAAGTAGGATGTGCATTTTTCACTTTTCTAGTAGAGGTAATTTTTAATCCATCCACACTTTCTAACATAGTCACTCTAGGTCAGATAACATGTATTTCAAGCCAAAGCTAGTAATGAAAACCGATCATAGAAAGTTATTTGTTATGCATAGATAAGAGATATGCCTAGGAATAACTCATCAGAGAATAAAGGTTTCCTTTCATCTACCTAATCTGGTGCTTTGATGTGTGTTCTCTCAAATCAATTTCAGTTGTTAAAATGAAACCCAAGAAACTAGATGTTTGTAAACCAATTATTTTGTCAGCATAGGCATAAATCTGTAAGTTATATTTATAAAGTGATCTCTAGAATGATAATTAGATTTATGGAGAGATGACAAAAATTAGATCAAATATTAGAAGAAAAACATTTATTTTAACTGTAGGCTTCTGGTCAGTAATATCAGAAACATTTTTAACAAGTAGAGGAGTTCATAAGGTCTAAAATTAATCAATTCAGATTATTAGGAATGAAGCAAGTAAATTTTTCAATTAAAATATAAGTAACACCCCATAGCTTAGTTCCACATTGCTGTTAAAATCTTGGAAAGTATAGGGAAAAACTGGTGAAAATATAGCCGACATAAAGGATAGTACCCTAATTCTGCTGTTAACTTTGATAAAATTTTAAAGTAATCGTACTCTTCTTTTTGGATTTTGTAGAAAAGGATCCATTAGATTAAATTGTAACCTCATTGTCATAACATCAGTGAAGAACCTCGACAACCCATAGATTCCTCTTTCCTGTCTCATCTCTTGATATTGTGCATCTTGTTTCATAACGAACTAATTGATTTAAATTTAATTTTTCTCTTTCCTTTCCTATGCCAGCCTGAAACCTTTGGCCTACAATCAGGAAGGGGGTGTGTTCCCTGCAATTGCAATTCCTTTGGGTCTAAATCATTCGACTGTGAAGAGAGTGGTCAGTGTTGGTGCCAGCCTGGAGTGACAGGAAAGAAATGTGACCGCTGTGCCCATGGCTATTTCAACTTCCAAGAAGGAGGCTGCACAGGTCTGTAAATAAGACTAAGCCCTACACATTCATTCTCTGGTTCTGGCATTCTGGCAACCGTAACGGTTCCTTCTTCTGCATTCCCAGGGTTGAAAGCATAGACACCTTGACAACAAATACATGATCCAAAATATTTAAACTAATAAGTAATGTATATTTATTTTAAATAAACTAACAAACGAAATATATCACAGTTTGAAACATCACCCCATAAATAACTGCTTGCGAGTAGTCAATGAAAAATCCATCAGCAGGTCCCAATTCTGCTGTGTCCCTTCCTGTGTGACCGCCAGTCCCTCACTCAAAGGCTACTGTAGCCTGAAAGTCAAATGTTCAGTTTTTCTTTTGCCAGTGTTCTCTTAGTGTAAACTTCACTCTCAAGTTAATACAGTTCAACGTTCCCTTTTCCTATTGCAAAATTGGTACAAGGATCAGAGAAGTGAATACCATTTTCAGGTACAAAAATTATGTTGTCATCTACTTTCATGTGCCTTGAAAACTATGATGTTCCAAGAAAGAAACAGATTTGCACTAGGTATTTGCTAGTTCTTGGGGAAATGCGGGAAGGTTTCTAACCATGATTTCCCACAAGCAGTGTTCTCATGTTCTTCCCACAAATCATGAATTAAGAAAATAGGAATTAGCATACTGCAGATGAAAGTGAAGATTGAACACTGCCACTAATTTGGAATTGACCCTTATTCCAACATTCACTAGATTGAGTATCACCTTTTCTTACTAAACTCACTGATTCAACACTGATGATACTCCTCTACTTTCAGTACCATGATAAATACGTGGTAAGATTTTAAAACATTATTATTGACTATTGTAGCAAATTTATGTAAGAAGTGGCAGGAGTAAAATTTCAAACTGTTACCTTTTAGATATTCTCAGTCACTTTCAATATACACTTTGTATCATAAAGATAAGCCATTATGTTATTCTGAAAGTCATAATTGTAGATCTTCTAAGAATCTATATGTGATCTCTAAGTCAATATCTATATATACTAAAAACTATAATGCTGCATTTTAAAATATATTGGTTTTTTTAAGATTTTATTTATTTATTTATTCATTCATTCATTCATCTGAGAGAGAGAGAGCATGAACAGGAGGAGGAGCAGAGGGGAAGGAAAATGGAGGGGGAAAAGAATCTCAAGCAGCCTCCAAGCTGAGCGCGGAGCCCAAGGCAGGGCTTGATCCCAGGACTCTGAGACCATGATCTCAATGGAAACCAAGAGTTGGATACCCAACCAACTGAGCCAACGCGTCACCCCTAAAATTTACTGTTCTTTTTTTTTTTTTTAAGATTTTATTTATTTGTGAGAGAGAGAATGAGAGACAGAGAGCATGAGAGGGAGGTGGGTCAGAGGGAGAAGCAGACAAGCAGACTCCCCCCTGAGCAGGGAGCCCAATGCAGGACTCGATCCCGGGACTCCAGGATCATGACCCGAGCCGAAGGTAGTCGCTTAACCAACTGAGCCACCCACGCACCCTTTACTGTTCTTTAAATCCAACTCCTACTAACATGTTCAGTTGATGTGATTTAATGAAATGATACTGTGCATTCAAATGTATTCACTACCAGAAATTTTAAGTTAAAAAAGAACATTATTCAAAATTATGAAATGGTGATAACATTAGAAATGCAAACTTAGTTAGCATTCAAATCCAGAGAAATAGGATAGAGAACAGCCCCAAACAGACAGGATAGCATTATGGTCGAGGGTATGACTTCCACAAAATAGCTTGGATCAGTTTAGTGGCTCCACGGGTAACTAGTTATGTGACCTTGACAGAGTGACTGGGTCTTGCTGTCTCTCTACAAAATTCATCTATTAAATCAAGAAAACAGTGATATCTATCTCATGGTTTTTGTAAGAATTAGTTGAGTTAATGGCTATAAAATAGAGTACTGCCTGGCCTGTAGGCACCATGTAAGTGTTTATCACTATTATGATTATCAGTGTTTATTAGTATTCTAAATTATGGTAAACATTCTGTTTAGGCAGGGAAAAGCTAGCTAATGATTCAAGTCTTTTCCCTACTCAGTTTTATGATTCCATTGAAGAACCGCTCAGAGAATTTCTATTTGCAAGTAACGACTCAAACCGTCCCAAGACTTTTTTTAGCACATAAATTTGAACATAATGTGAACTATTTTTCTTCTTAATAAATGGTACATACAAAATAAATCCTTTGACTTAAAATTATCAACAACAATAATAATAACAAAAACAACAGCTAACCTTTATTTGGTGTTTAGGACCAATATTATACTAAACATTTTTCACAGCTGGTATGGAATGCTGTGAACAATGATAATTGTGATCCCTTAAAAGTTGAACTTAATCAAACATTCTAAATGTATTTCATTTAAAGATTTAATGATCATATAACCAATGCAAAGGTTTCTTAGAACATTAGTCTTCTGTCTGAATCAGAGTATCTGGTGGTGTTTCTCCCCGTGCTTTCACTTCAGTTTGAAATGCTGCACTAAAACATACTAACTGAGTCAACTACAGCTACTTAATAGCTATATTATTAGAGTCCATTTCTCATCTTAGATGACTTTGAAACGCCTCTGAAATTTTTTTTTCAAATCTTATTTTCACATTCTTTGAGAATTTCTACTCTTCGTATATCATAGCTAAGAAAATGAAAAATATATTGGAAAGAATAGACAGGTGGTAAATAAAATTCAAATACCTTCGTATACACACGTACACACACACATATACACACTGTTACATAACTCAGCTGTTTTAAATTTTTGTAGAACTGAAATATCCTGATGTGTGGCAACTATACTGAATTTAAGAAGCCTGTTGAGCTTATTGGTTTTTAGTGCAAAACAGAGTCATTAACAGGAAGGAAATATTAATCTATACAGCATAGAAAAATTAGTTATGAACTTAGAATAACTATGGAAACTAAATTTTGAACTTTATAGTATCTAGATACAGTTAGCATAGAATCTGAGAGTCCACTTCTTTCTTTAAACTTAGTTGAAAAACTAAAAATATTTTACCTTTTGAAATTATTAAAAGCAATGCAATGAAATTTTATTGATCAACTCCTCTGCGAAAAACACCTCACTGTGATATAAAAGATGAACGAGGTAAGTTTTCACTTTCAAGGATCCTTAATCATAATATGGAAAATATAACAACACAAATCCCAATATAAACTCAGTACTCTCTATCAAATTTTTACTATTTTACAATTTTTTCCCTTGCACCTGTGAAGCTTGTGACTGTTCCCATCTGGGAAATAATTGTGATCCCAAGACTGGTCAGTGCATTTGCCCTCCCAATACCATTGGAGAGAAATGTTCTAAATGTGCGCCTAGTACCTGGGGCCACAGCATCACCACTGGTTGTAAGGTGAGTTAATTGCTTTATTTTATCTGATCATGCTTTAAGAATTTTTTTTTATTTTGTTAAAGCTTTCTAGCTGGAGAAATCAAAAGCCGATATTATATTATAAATCAGTATAGAACTATCAGTATAGATTGACTGGAGATACTGATCATTATCTTCTATTTTACTTGTGGGAAATATGATGAAGTAAGTACACATTTGTGTATCTTCATTCATGATACCTACAAAAACAGAGGAAAAATTATAATAAAACCAGAAACAGCAGCAACTTCATACTGAAACCCAGTGAAATATCTGCAAAGTACAAGGAAATTAGGAACAAACTAAAGCAATTTGCCAAAAATCTACAGTAATTGCCCCAAATTATGAGTAGGTTTCAATTTTCAAGAAGCAGTTGAGAGGATTCTGTGGAGTTATATTAACAGCCTTTAGCTTGAAAGACTCCTCATTTTTCCCGTGGGACTACCATAGAAACTGGCGTGACCAGATTACATAATATATATTACATACATAGTAGCTATTGCAGTTATATTGGTGAGAGATCACAGAAGCGTGCACCCAGTCAGTGAGCCTCCATGAAGACAGAGGGAGTAGGCTGTTTTACTGCTGGAATGGCTTGGTAAACTCATAGATTTGAAGGCTAAGAAAGAGACGTCTTAAGGACGAGTCCTGGGTTTCGCTTTTCAGGAAATTACATGAGGGTATTATTTACTGCTAGAGGGATTATAGGAGACTCAGGTTCAGGTAGGAAAGGTGATGAGTTCAGGATTTTTGTCAGTGTTTTGTGAGATATTAATTAAATAAAATACAATTCACTCACTTAAAGCGATGAGTTTTGACCAGTGATTACAGTTGTGTAACCGGGCTTTTGGTCCCTTGTAGTCAACTTCCCCTCACCCCTCAATCAGCACCAGGAAACTACTATTTCTCCTTCTATCACCGTAGTTATGTTATTTCTACAAATTCATATAAATTGAGCCATACTGCATGTTGTCATTTGGGGTTTGTTTGTTTGTTTGTTTGGGGGATTATTTTTGGTCTGGCTTCCTGAGTATAATGCCTTTGTGATTCATGCATACTGTTGCATTATTATCGGTAGCTTGTTATTTTTAATTGTTTAATAATTTTACATTAGCTGATATGCTATGACTGGTTTGTTTATTTACCATTTAATGGGCATTTGGGTCGTTTCCAGTGTGGGGCTATTATGAATAATTTTGCTATGAACAGCAGTGTATAAGTCAAAAGCATAGGTAGAGATGTATGATTTCATTTCTCGTCACAAGCATACTCCACATCCTTCCCAACACTTAGGACTCTGACAAATTTTAAGCATTCAGTTGGGTATTTTTTTATATCTTTGCATTGCTTTAATGTCCAATGATACTGGGAATGATTTTATTTATTTACCATTGATGTATCTTCTTGGGTGAAGTGTCTATACAAATCTTTTCTATTTGGGGTTGTAAGTTTTCTCAGTAATGTGCTGTAAGTGTTCTTTATATATCCTAGATGCAAGTCTTTTAACATATATATGTTCTATAACTGTTTTCTCCCACTATACAGCTTGCATTTTATTCCCTCTCTAGTATCATCATCTAATTTTTATGAAGACTGTTTTTATTATCTTTTCCTTTCATGGCATCCTTTTTATTTTCTAAGAAATACATATTTGCTTAAGTCAAGATCTAAAGATACCTCTCCTATGTATTCTTCAAGAAGTTTTATAGTTTTGGCTTTTACATTTAGGTCCACATTCCATTTTCATTAATTTTTCTGTATGGTTTGAGGTAATGGTCAAATTTCATTTTTTAATGGATATCCAATTTTTCCAACATCATTTTTGAAAAGATTGTTCTTCTTCCCCATTGAATTACTTTGGTCAAAATAAAATGACCTTATATGTCCCTCATACATTTCTGAACTCTATTCTGTTTCGTTGATCTATGTCTATCCTTGGACTAACACAGTACTGTCTTGATCACTGCAGCTTTCTAGCATAGTGTAAAATCATGTGGTGTAAACTGCAATTGCTTTTCATTTCCAATACCTTTTGGGTTCATTAGATCTTTTGCATTTCCATATAAATTTTTAAAGCAGCTTATCAATTTCTTTATTAAAAGCCTCCTAGAATTTGATTGGGATTACATTGAATCTACAGGTCAATTTGGGAAAAATCAACATTTTCAGAATATTGCATCTTCCAATGTATGAATATGACATAATTTTTAATTTAATTTTCTATAATTTTTTTTTCTCAGCAATGTTTTATACTTTTTGGTGTGCAAGTCTTGTACGTGTTCTGTTAAATTTATCATTGTGTTTCATATTTTTTACAAAATGTTATTATTTGTTTCATTTCAATTTCCCATTGTTGCCAGCATAGAAAAATTCAATTATTTTTATATATTAATTTTCTATACTGCAAGCTTGCTAAGCTTATTCTAGTTACTTTTTGGTAGATTCATTAGGATTTTCTATGTAGACGATCATACCATCTGCAAATTGAGTTTTACTTCTTCCCTTCCAATCCATGTAACTTTTATTTCATTTTCTTGACATATTGGAGTAAAATGTTGACTTGCAGTGCTGGGAGCAAATATCCTTGCCTTATTCCTTACGTGAAGTAGAAGGCATTCAGGCTTTTATAATTCAGAATTTTGTTAGCTGTATTTTATTTACAGATGCTCTTTATCAGTTTGAGGATGTTCCTCATGTTCTTGGGTCTATTAAGTACTTTTATCAAGAATATATGTCCAATATTGTCAAATGCATTTTCTACATCTATTTAGATGATCGTATAATTTTTCTTTTTCAGCTGTTAATATGGTAAATCATATTAATTCATTTTCAAATGTTGACCCAACTTTACAATCCTCAGATAAATCCTGCTTGATCATGAGGGATTATCTACTTTAAATTATTTTAGATTATGTTTGCTAGCATTTTGTTAATGATCTCTGGTTCTCTGTTCATAGGAATATTGGTTCATAGTTTGGGGGTTTTTTGGTAGTTTTATTATCTAGTTTTGTTATTGGGGTATTGCTAGCCTCATGAAATAGATTGGGAAGTATTCCTTCCTCATAGTTTCTAAAGGAGTTTGCATAATCAATGAAAAACAATGAATACAAAAATACTTTAGAAAAAGACAATGAGGCCAAAAAAATGGTTCTTTGAAATTATTAATAAAGTTGGTAATACTCTAAGAAGATTGATCAAGAAAATAAGAAGAGAGGAAAGAAATAATCAAAATCAGAAATAAAGGACGGAACATCATGGGGATCCTGCATATGTTAAAAGAATAATATGAAAATAATATGAGCAGCTTTAATCAATGAATTTGATAACAAAAAATAACAATTCCTTCAGTTTGTTTACTTTGAGTTTAATTTTCTCTTTTGTTCCAAGTTTCTTAAAATGAAAGCTTAGATCATTGACTTGAGATTGCTCTTCTTTATTAATATAAGCATTTCATGTTATAAATATCCTTCCAGGCACTAATTTAGTTGCATCGCACACATTTTGATATGTTGTTTAAATTTTCATCGTTAAAATCTTCTTATTTATTTTATTATTTATTTGTGATACATTGATTATTTAGAAGTATATTGTATCTTTCTGTTATATCTGTATTATAATACATATAACATTTTGTATTGTTTCAGTTCTTTTGAATTTACATATTTGTTTTATGTCTCATAGTAGTGTCCATGTCGATTAATGTACTAGCAAACAATGCATATTCTGGTATCATTGGATGAAATCTTCTATAAAAGTCAGTTATCCCTAATGATTTTTACGCATACGTATTCTATCAATAACTGAGGGTGTTTATACTTATGATTAGTCTATTTTTTTCTTTCAGTTCTCTCAGGTTTTGATTCATGTATTTTGGATAGATAATACTAGGTGTATACTCACTTAGGATTATTATGTCTTTTTGAAAAGTTGATGCCTTTATTAATACGAAATGTCCCTCTTTATCCTGGGTAATGTTTCTTCTTCTGAAGAAAATTTTTTCTGATAATCATATAGCCATGGTTCGATCTTTCTTTTGATTGCTATTTGTCTGGTTTACATTTTTCCACACCATCATTAATTCCATCTCTTTTTAAATATTTTAATATGTTTCTTTTAGATAGAGTATATTTAAATCCTTGTTGTTGCTCTGATCTTAATTGAATTATTTAACACATTTCCATTTAATGTAATTATCAGTATGATTGTGTTGAGTCCACATTTTGCTGCTTGCTTTGCCTTATCTGCTCTTGCCTTCTTTTTTCTTCTTTTCTTGTCTTATTTTGGATTGAGTAATTTTTATAATTATATTTTATCTTCACATTTGACTTATTAACTATACCTATTTTATGTTTTTTGTCTTTGTCTAGGGATGTACATCTTAACTTTTCATAATGTATCTTAAAATAATAGTATACACTTTATATTAAGCATAGAGACCTTATAAGAGTAGACCTCTAATTCCCTTTTTATCCTTTGTCACTCCCTTTCTTGTCCTTTATGTTATTGTTGTCATACATTTTACTTCTCTATATTATGTATCCTACAATATAATCTTATGATTTTGATTTAAATAGTCAGTTATTTTAAATAAATAGCCAGTTTAAACCAGGCAAAAATGCTGCTTTTCTGTTTTTCCACACATGTATCAATTCCTGTGCTCTTCATTCCTTTGTGTACAAATTTCTGTTTCATATCTTGTTTCTTTTTCCATTAGATACATCGCTAATTATTACTATTGTTATTTCTAGTATTTCGGGTCTACTGACAATGATTCTTTCAGTTTTTTATGTTCAAAAACAGTATTTTTCCATCAGTTTTCAAAGATATTTTTTCTAGGTATAAAATCCTAAATCCTGATTTTTAACAATTTGATTATGCCATCTTTTTATGGTTTTCTTGTTTATTTCTCATGTGGTGAGTTAGACCTTTTGGATCTGTGGGATCACAGTTTTTATTAAATTTGGAAAATTTCCAGCCACTACTTCTTCAAATACTTTTCTGTTCTTTACCCCCATGTCTCCTTCTGGAACTCATTATGTATATGTTGCTCCACTTGGTATTTTTTCACAGCTGACTGAGATTCTGTTCATTCTTTCATTCTCATTTTTTCTGTATTATTTGTTTTTGATAGTTTCTATGGTTAAGTGTCCAAATCTACTGATATTTTTTTTCCTGCGGTGTCTAATCTGTTTTTAATCTAGTTGGTTGTATTTTTTTCATTTCAAATTTTTCATCTGGAAAAATTCCAGTTGGATATTTTTATATCTTTCATTTCTCTCCTCATTATATTCACATTTCCATTTATTCTCTAGAATATTTATATTTGTAAATACTAGCTTTTGCAATATGATTGCTAATTCTACCATTTCTTTTATTTCAATACTATTCCTAACGGTTGTTTTTCCTCCTGGTTATGAATCATATTTTGTTGCTTCTCTCCATGCCCAATAATTTTTATTTAGATGACAGGTGTACATTTTTCATTGTTGCATGTTGGCTGGCTTTCCTTGTATTCCTTTAAAGAGTATTGAACTTCATCTTGGCAAACAGATTAATTACTCAGTGATCATTTGGATCCTTTTAAGCCTTGCTTTTAAGTTTTTGGTAAGTTTAGTTTAGTTAGCGAGGGTCTAGAGCAGGCTTTAATCCAGGGGTCATTTAGCTCTACTACGAAGGGGCTAAGTGCATTGAGAACACTACCTAGTGCATTACTGTGTCTTTCTACTCTGGCTGTTGGGAATGTGAATTATTTCAAGCTTTCTGTGAGCTCTAGGAATTTTTTCAGGCTATGGCTTTCCAATGTTTTTTGTTTTTGTTTTTGTTTTTCCTCAGCCACATAGAATTTTATCCCATGCATACACAGATCAGTACTCTGCCAAAGATTCAAGCAGACCCTTCTGCAGATCTCTGGAATACTCTCTGTGTGTGACTTTCTCGTTTTTTAGACACATATTCTATTGGCCCCATAAATTTTATCTCAGCTTCTCCAAACTCTGTGTTTCTCAATCCAGCTATAGTGCTGGCTTTATTTGGGTTCCCCCTTTTTGGGTTGCAGCCTAGAAACTTCCTTCATGCCCTGCCTCATTTGCTTTCCTTCTCTCAGAAATCACAGTCCTGTGCTTCCTGACATCCACTGTCTGAAAATAATTGTTTCTTAGTTTTCATTTTTTAGTTTTTGGTTTTGTAGTTTAACAGTTTAAAAGAGAGAAGATAAACATGTAAGTGCTTTAAATAAAAGACTCTTTAAAAAGAAGGAATATTCTTTAGTATCAAATGCAACACAGAGGACGGACGAATAGGATTAGGGTTGACCGGTGTCCATTAAGAGCAATAAGGGCATTTTGATGTTAACGAGAGTCATTCCAATCAGTCACATTGGGTTGAGGAATATTAGAACATGATGGCCAGATGTGGCCTGTTTGACTCCACGGTAGTACCAAATAGAGATATAAACCATTTTTTCTGCTCACTTAGCACACATGCAGGGTCTAATCATCTTTACATATATGATAAGGCATTTGAATACACTGGCCCAGAATACATAATTTGGAGGAAAACAAGAGTATTGGTGATTGTTCAAGGACGTTCAGATATATGACTTCAATTAGTGGTATGATTAAATAAAAACTAGACAGGATATTCATTTTTCTAGTGCCAATGGCACTATTAAGTTTGAAATACATTTTTGGAAACAAAACAAAAACTTATCAAGAGTTCCAAAGCTTTTTGTGAGTATGAACAGTGCTATCCGTTTCCATGACTGACTTTTTACATTTTCAACTTTGAATCCAAGCATCTACCCATCCCTTGGACTCTTGAATAAACCCCAAGGAAACTTAAAAGGGTTCCATTCTATCCACAAAATCTTGTGATGTGGCCAAACTCTAATAATCTCCTGAAATTAAAGCTGATGTCTACTCTGGATATAAATCAAAATGGAATATAGACCAAGTTTCCTTAAAAAAAAAAAAAGTAGTTCTATGTTTGATACTATTATTTTTACTGGTCATTGAATAAACATTATGTTGATTGAAGTTGATTGAAAATTTTTGATTATTTGGAACCACTGTTCAAAATCTGAATTTCTGAATAGCTACACACTTCATCATTATGAACAATTACAAAAAAAATTCATAGAGTCCTCACAAATATTTATGAGCATATATTCTACTATTGAAAAAAATTGGATGATTATTATCTAAATGAACAGTGATTTGAGATTTATAGCTTCCTTTGTGCCATGGGTAATTTCTCTGTGCTGAAGTGTGAGCACACACATCATTTGAGATTTCACTGAAGTAGAATACAAAGCCTGCCACCTTTCACTAGCAGGGGAATAGTGCATAAATCCTCTATTGCTAAACAAACATTACATCTAATTATGATTTAAGTTTGATGTTGGCTATAGAACTATCTAAACATATGGTTAATGGTCCCTTTTATTCTCCACTATAACTTCCTAAATAAACTTCCTGATTTGGAAAGGCCCCAATGTCTACTTGGACTGTCATCTAGTCTTTAAGAATTAGTGCTTTGGTATTATATAATAAATTGGGTAGCAGACACTTCATATTTTAGTTAAAGGATAAGAATGTCTCATGAGACATTTTAAAATATATTACATGTATATAGTTTCTATAATATATCATAATTTTCTGTTTCTGATTATGGCCCATTTTATTTAAGTGAGTCAAGGAAAAATCATTTAAGTGAAAGAATTATTCTTTTTTTTAAGATTTTATTTATTTATTTATTTTAGAGAGAGAGAGAGAAAGAAAGAAAGACAGAGCAGGGGGAGGGAGAGGGACAAGCAAACTCTGCACTGAGCATGAAGCCTGACACGGGGCTCCATCCCACAACCTCATAGATCATGACCTGAGCCAAAATCAAGAGTCAGTTGCTTAACTGACTGAGCCACCAAGGCACCCCTAATTATTCTTATTTTGAAATCTCATTCTACATCTGATGTTCTTATAAGGATGAGTTACTTGGGGTGACAGCAATGGGTTATTCTATGCTTAGGAAACTATGTCCATGTTTATAATATAATAAATAATCATATTTTGGATCTTTGGGCTTAAAATAACTTTCAGTAGCATTTTTTTTAAACTGGATAGCAGTGAGGACAGAAAAATACTTACTCATAAAGACATCAAAAATAATAAGGCCTGATGATTACTTTAATATCAGAATCTGGGAAGATATTTCACCAAACATTTGGACAGGAAAGAGATGATAGATGGAAGCTGGTGATTGTACATCACATCCTAGAAAGAGTAGACTCATAAGTAAACTACTGTTGGGAAGAGCAGAGGCAAGAAGATCCCCAATAGTAGTGGATATAAGAATGAAGCTAAGCAATGAAAATGGGAGAAATGCAAAGGGGTATCCAGCCAGACTTGGATCTGGGAATTTGGCAGGTTGAAATGCATACAAGTCTGCTATAGAGCTATACAGATATAGATCTGAGAAGGATAATAAAACAGCACCAAAAAGAATCAGGTCATTGATGACATACAAACATTGCATGGTGGAAAACTCAGACACAAAGAAAGATGGTACCCACGTGGGTACCAAGTCAGGACTTACTTGGGCGACAGAAACCATAACAGTTTATTTAAACAGGGGAAGTAGAATATAAAGAATTGTTAACTGGTTAAAGGTAGTTAGTTACTGAAAAAGCATAAAGGAAGGATATAAGGGACCTGAAGTAACAGGTACAAAAGTAGCTACTATTTCTAGGCTGAGTGAGGGTAAACAGAGATTGTGGGCAAGTAGCTGATCTATAGATGCTGTCCACCATTATTTCAGGATATGAGCATACTGAAGCTACTTGTCATGGTCCGAGGATGTGTGCAGACCAAAGCTACTCAGAAAGCTGCCTGTGGGAAGAGAGTGGCCTGAGGGCACAGCTGCGATTCTTTCTGGGCTTCTGGGCTCTCATACTAAATAGTAAATGGTAATAATGACAATAGTAATGAAGAGCCAGAACCCAGGACAGAAGTGTCTTCCCACCACTGTGGCCTTATTAGGTTTCTCCAGGGCCCACTGTTGACTAAGCCTAACGTTCTGCTACCCAATCACAGAGAAATGTCTACATTGACATGATACCACAGTATCATAAAGCAGGACAAGGAGGGAGGGAATTTACAGCTCAGAGATAGTAGATTGATCATTGCCACTGCTGATCTCTGAAAATGACTTATTCCAAAATCCTAAATTGGCATTTTCATTAAATTGTAATGAGAGATGAGCTCTGTAAATCAAGAGCAGAAAGACTTAAAAGAAAGTAAGACAAAAAGACACAGTTTGAAACTGAGTGAGATGAAATAAATTATTGAAAATCAGCTAAAAATACAATAGTGTAATTAAAAATGCATTGGTAGCATATACATGCAATGGAATTTTCGCTGTTGACCACTGTAAAATGGTCAACAAATCTGAGAGGCAAGTAGGAAAATGGCTGTAGAGAACATTAGGATATCACAGGTCGGGCAGACTGACAAAAGCGGTGTACTTTAAAAATTGAAAGTGATCCTGAGGAAGCAAATGGGTAAATTAGGACAGAAGTAAATATCAAAAATAAATTTAAATAAAAAAATACTGTTGTTCTCAAACTGAAAGAACTCATCAGATTCCAGTAAATTAATTAAAAAGACTCAAACTTTTAAAAATTCTAACAAAATTTGGAATTTCATAAATAAAGAGAACAATCCTATGCATGCCTAGGAAGAAGAAAATAGGCTACCAGCAAAACACCTCAAATCAGGCTTGTCTGCAAAACAAAATGCTGGAAAACAACATCCTGGCTAGATGTCACTTCCCTGAATTCTCTTGATTTCCCCAAATCTGGTTTGGGGTTCTCTGTATGTTCAGAGACTTCTGTAGTTCTCCTATTAAATAATTCTTATTTTATCCTGATATATATATATATATATATATATATATATATATATATACACACACACACATGTATATATGTATATATATATATATATACATATATATATGTGTATATATATATACACTTGTCTCCCTCTGTTACATTGTGAGAGAAGTCTCTTTACAGCTTAATTTCTGTAAATTCTATAAAAATGAGATGATAAGGTAAAATGACTGTCTAAATTTCAATCTTCATAACAAAAAGTGGTTGAGAAAAACCCATACCTACCTCCTCCTTGCCACAAAAAGACAGAAAAAAACCCCACACATTTTCTTTCGTATTCAATAGGATTATGGTTTCTAGACACTCATCTATTTTAGTAAATGCAGGAAGCAATTTTAATGTTATGTTCATTGATGTTTCCCAAACGACTAAACTAGCACAATACAAAGCATATAATAGACACATGATGAATATGTGTTTAATGGAAGCATAGAAACACTCGAATTAAAATTTTAAGCTATTTCCCATGAAATGGTGTTAATGGTTGCTGTTTTTATCTCCTCCATAGGCTTGTAACTGCAGCACAGTGGGATCCTTGGATTTCCAATGTAATATAAACACGGGCCAATGCAGCTGTCACCCCAAATTCTCCGGTGCCAAATGTACAGAGTGCAACCGAGGCCACTGGAACTACCCTCACTGCAGGCCCTGCGAGTGCTTCCTGCCCGGGACTGACGACAGGACCTGTGACCCAGAGACTGAAAAGTGCTCCTGTGTTGATCAGACTGGGCAGTGCACCTGTAAGGTGTGTACTGCCGAAATACACTAAATGAAAACCTTCCCCGGGTTCTCTTTCCGTTGCTCACTTTTAACTTCATTCTTGCTTCACTACATTAAACAAAGAGACAAAAATTCATTGCCAGACACAATGTTTATTCATATATGTTCATTAGCATACAGATAAGCACTGCTCTTTAAGAACTTGTTTTTCACCCAAATCCAACTTTGTTTCCAGTTGATAGAGATGGTACATTTTTAATGGTAAAGTTAAATTTCTCTTTACATATTTGCTTTGCTTAAACAGGAATAATTTGGGAAGAAAAGAAATGACAGTTCTCTTAAACATCATCAGAGGAAAATCACAGCTAGATAATAAGGCTTCTAAAAAACCATTTCTCTTCAAATTAATCCACAGTCACTGTACACCGAAAAATATATTCGTTGCTGTGGAAGTTCAGTAAAATTTCATCACGTATAAACACTGACATAACAAACAGCGACTATGTGCAAAATCCAGCTCTCCTTAATATTGTTAAATGATGTAGAAAAACAGCCAATTAAAAAAGATAAGAGGGATTCTCCCCCACCTAGATATTTCTGAAAAATCAATCCCAGGATAAATGCTGTTAAGACTGTGTCAGAGGTAGCTTTTCAAGAAAAAAGTCTATGCAAAGAGGGACAGAGGACATAGGAAAATGAAATCCTGGGAGTGATTATTAAAATAGTCTTCAGAATTTAAGAAAATGGCAGCCCTTGCCATTGAAGTCCCCAGACAAAACACAAAGTCCAGTGCTGCATTATTACATACGATGATTACACACTGTGTTTAATATGCATTCCATGTGCTTATATACGCTACATAATGATAATTCTATAAGCCCTCTATTTTAACACCCTGCCTGTTTTTTACAACTTTGTATCACACCACTGTCTGGGAATCAGTGTTTCTGTTTTGCTTTTGAAATTCTCATGACTCTTTCATATTGTTCACAGCGGATATTAGGAAATGTGTTGCTTAGATTTTAAGACCAATGCACAGTAGCCTCTGCAATGTATTTATGTATAAATAAAGCCTTTTTTAGACTTCTGAAATCCTAACAAGGAAATTAACTACATATGCCATTTGAGATGTGAGTTTAATACTCAGTGTTCCTTTTTGGTTCATTAAGAAGAAGCATTACTCCTTCTCAAGTTGATTTCTCTCTTAACTTCATCATCGACCCTGAGGGACTCTCCTCTTCCTTCAGGTGAACGTAGAAGGTGTCCACTGTGATAGGTGCCGGCCGGGCACATTTGGACTTGATGCCAAGAACCCACTAGGCTGCAGCAACTGCTATTGTTTCGGGGTTACTACCCAGTGCTCTGAAGCAAAAGGCCTGATCCGTACGTGGGTGAGTAAGGAACCGCTGAGCCACGTCATGGTGTAATGTCAGTTCCTGCTGGTGTCCGTCAGCCAGGCACTGAGGGGGAGGAGGCAATGGTGAAACATTTAAGTAAGCTTTTCCCCTGTGCACATTTACAACTGGGGCCGTGTGACATTAGACAGTTGCGATAAATGCCTTTTATTTTCCCTCCTAAAAATAGCTCATTTATTGTTGATAAGGAAATAGATGCCCAGTGAGAAAGGGAGACGTTGTAACCGAAGCATTATGTTTGGGGGATGGGCAGCAGCTGCATTCTGGGGAGTGAGGGCACCAGAGCATGAATGCAGGCAGGTGCTAAGGCAGTCACGAGAACCAGGACTTGTTGCACGTTCACTCGAACCAGCCTTAGAGAATCGCTGCCTTTTAGGGTGGCAGCGTGTTCATTCTTACTTTCATTTTTCTCTAACTCTTCCCACTTTTAAGTTCTACTTTTTATTAGTGTGAAAGACCAATTTTCACGGATGTTGTAGTTTTCACTGTGCAAAAAGGCAGAAAGACTCATCCCCTGTCCTGGTGGCTCACGATGCACAAGTTTTATTTCTCATCAGAACGAGAATGGGGCTGCAGAGAGACACGCAGTCCCTAACTTAGATTTGCACCAGGATTCTACAAAAATTGGTATTATGAATGGGCCCAGTGCGATCCTAAGAGTCCCCTTAGAAGGGGTGCCCAAAAGATTTGAGCTGAGCGCCCTGCTGTGCTTCGGTGCCCACGCAGGTGACTCTGAAGCCTGAGCAGACCATTCTGCCCCTGGTGGACGAGGCCCTGAAGCACGCCACGACCAGAGGCATCGTTTTTCAACACCCAGAGATTGTTGCACACATGGACCTCATGAGACAGGAACTCCGTCTGGAACCTTTTTATTGGAAACTTCCAGAACAGTTTGAAGGAAGGAAGGTAAGGACAAGAACTTCAAAGTCATAGGAGAACAAAGTAAAATCTGTTTTTGGACTCACGCCATTTGGGGCTTTATCTGACACATCACTCCTCACTTTATTTTGTCAGTTGATGGCCTATGGCGGCAAACTCAAGTACGCAATCTATTTTGAGGCTCGGGAAGAGACAGGTTTCTCTACCTATAATCCTCAAGTTATCATTCGAGGTGGTACCCCTACGCATGCTAGAATTATCATCAGGCATATGGCTGCTCCTCTAATTGGCCAGTTGACACGGCATGAAATCGAAATGACGGAGGTAAGCTTATTAGTTTGGTGCAAGGATGCCAGTGGTTTTGCATTTAGTTTCATCAAAGTGGTTTCTTTTCCTATTAACAGAAAGAATGGAAATATTATGGTGATGATCCTCGAATCAGTAGAACAGTGACCCGTGAAGACTTCTTGGATATTCTATATGATATTCATTATATTCTTATCAAGGCAACTTATGGAAATATCATGAGACAAAGCAGGTAAACTGTAATAGAATTAAAGTTCAATCCTTATTTTAGAGTCCATAGGTAAGATCGATAAGACACCGACAAGAAAGATTTAAGAGTGTTTGGTTTGGGAGTGTGATGACAGAAGACAAGTCAAGGATGGCTTCCAGGTCACCTGGTAGAAGATACTACCATTTCCCCCTAAAACAAAATAGGATGAGAAGCAAGTTTAAGGGGGGTGGGGGGGTGGGGTCAAATTGACCTTTGACCTGGTGAGTTTTAGATGCCAGTCAGAAATTCAGAAGAAAAAGCCCTGCAGGATAGAGATAGATAACTGTTGTGCTATAAATAGATTACAAGATTGCTGAAAAAGTGACCCCCTTCAACCTTCAGGGGAGCCAGGCAGGTCAAGTTGGTCTCATCTTTTCCAACCGTGAGCATTCTCAAGTGTTCATCCCAGTGTGCCCTACAATATTGTCCCTTTCACTGTGCATCATGATGTGAAAAGATTGGGAATCACACCAAATAGAGAAGAACAGAAGAATAGTAAGTCATGGAAGCCAAAAGATGAGAATACTACAAAGGAGTATAGTGTTTTCATGTAACCCAAAGAGGTCAATTAAAATGAGGCTTTTGAGACTGACACTTAGGATCGCACTGGTCCCATTCATAATACCAATTTTTGTAGAATCCTGGTGCAAATCTCAAAGTTTTGAGCTGTGAATGGGACACAGTGGCCCTAACATTATGGGCGTAGACTATTGTTTTCCATGAAGATAAATGTAAAAGAGAGGAATGAGATAATGTCAAAGATCCAAGGATGATTGTTTAATCTGAGTGAGAAGTAAACTTGTTTACAAACCCTGAGGGAAAGGAGTTTGTAGCAAGATATACATTAAAAATAATAGGATAAAGAGAAAATAAATAATGGAGAAGCCAGGAGATTTCAACATGAGCATGCATGATCATTTTCTAGAGTGGAAGGGACAATTTATCCAATGAGATAAAATGAGGAATTGCTCACATGTAGCTAAGTTTCCTACCATGGAGGCAGAAAGGTGAGTTGAGTTCATACAGGTAGTCTCAATTTGTCTGACATGTCAGTTTCTCTGTTATTTCCTGTAAAAATATGGAATCAATAGATGTTTGAAAACAGTCTTATATAATAAATTAGATCAGTTTAGAAAAACAAAACAAAACAAAAAAATTATGAAGGCTTTTATTGGCAAACCAATGAATATATAAATTCTGCATTTCAGATATTTAAACTATACTAAACATAGGAGAAGATTTTTTTTCCTTGTTGCAGAAGATCCATATTGTTCTTCTGATTGTACCATAAGTAGGGGCTTTGGGTAAAAGAATAAATCAAGGATCAAAATTCATTTTCAAATCTGTATTCCTTTGGTGTTCTTTTTATATTTCTCACTTCTAAGATTATTTTATGTGAAATAATTAAAAAATAAAGGTATGTGCCAAAAAATATACTGTCAGCAATAGCATTAATTATTTTAAAATATCAGGTGGCAGAAGCCAAGGCATGTTCGTATGTCATGGAAGACAGCAGGTAACTTTGTGAGGGTGGAAATAATTATTTTGCAAATTCTTCCATGCTGCAGTGAGCTGGGTAGCACACAGAACATTGTGTTAGTGTAACTGATAGAAACAATGTTGTCATGAATTTTTCATTATACTTTCTTTGCTTCCCTCACACTGATTCCCTTTTATGGGGTAAAACACCACCTTTATTCTGGTGCCCCCCCCACACACACCCAGTAAGTCTCTTTCTCTTATCATATTATTCACAGACCTCCCTAAATAAAATTTAGGTTTAAGAGATCATTTTGTGAAGCTTAAGGATAAATAAATAAATACATCACTTGTTCTAGACTCAGTAAAAACTAAAGCCATTGTCTGTCAACAATAAGAATATAAATAAAGCAATGGATCAGCACTTAATTTTCTAATACAGTGGAATTGTGACAACAGTGAAAAATATATTTGAATCTTCCCTCAAAGATAGAACATAATCCTGCATCTTTGTGCAGTTACAAATTTAAAACAGTCTCAGAAGCAGAGAGTTTGAGAGTTTTACATGTAGTTTGAGACTTTGTATATGATGTCAATGCTGACATTGCCTTTTTTTCTTCTCTTACATTCATTTGAAGGATGTAACAACTTTGCATTTCAGCCTTCACTTAAATAGAAGCTTGAGTTTGGCCAAATCCCTGATTCAAGCAAAACAGTTGCTCTTTCAGCTCCTGAGAAAAACCAGGTGCATTGTAGAAATATCTGTTGTTGACATACAATTCAAGTCTTACTCGGTTTTTTAAATACTCACTAGCCTGTTGTGTGCATGCATGTGGGAAAGAAAGGAAGATGATGCTAGTAAGCCCTCATGTTATAAAATACCATCCGATGCCAACAGAGAGGACTCGTGAACAAACCTCAGATGACTTGCTCATTCCCACAGAGAATCCAGGGGAACATAAAGGTAGAGTCTTTCTTACAGGAGGGGAGTGGTTTGTTTATAGATCAAACTGCTCCGTGTACTCTAAGGAGGGAGGAGTGAAATCTGAATTTTAATTGAACATGTGTTTCATAAAGGCTGGCTGGTCTTCCGCCGGCCGATTCCATTCTAGCCAAGTCAGGGTGCGTATCCGTAATTCAGTGTCAATAAAACCTACCTATGCTTGTTATAAAGTTTATGATTCAAGCTCCTTAAGCTATTGGAGGTGACTTTTAGTGAAGCAAAACTATTCATTTTCTCATTTAAAAGTTTATTTGCAGAACATTTCATGTTACCTGTTAGTCAGTCATGAAATAGTCTGAGTTTATGGACCGCATATATTTTTTAATGCATAATTTCAAATGAATGTAAAAGGTATCAACATTTTCACTAGGAATGTATTTTTTTTTTCAATTTTAAGGACCTTTCTACCAATAGGAAAGGTGAGTTAAGTTAGTTGAAGGGCTTATTTAATAAAATTAACAAAATCACTGATTTGAATAGTTCTTTATCTTTTCTCCAGTAAGATCAATATTACTGGATTATGTTCAATCATTTTCTAGACGGTTTTCTAAAGTTCTTGAAAGGACATTCAGAGACTCAAAAGGAAGAAATCGGGCTAGTTATAAATTAAAAGCAATTTCACTGGTGACTACGGGAGATATTCTAATGGGGAATGACCTTGGTTTGTCTGTTGGAAGGAATATAAATGTCTAATTAATTGGCCATGTCTACCTGAAGCCACTCACATTTTAAAATGTGGGGAAAAAGATCTTTATAATAACTTCTCAACAGGACATCAGACATCTAATTTACTAAACTCCTTATGATTTATGTGAATATTTTGCTAATGTGTAATCTCAGCCTTTGAGGAAGCAAAGATGCAGGACTATGATGTGGCATGTGAGTCCCTGGAATTTAGGCAGCTTGAAAACAATAGGACAAGCTTGAGGTTATTGACAAAGACCCGAGAAGACTCCTTTTGTAGGCTTGGGTGCTTGCTATGTGAGCTTAATTTACTGGTGTGATAATCTAAATGTACTCACTGTTTGCAGGATTTCTGAGATCTCGATGGAGGTAGCCGAGCAAGGGCACCTAACAGCCGTGACTCCTCCAGCTCGCTCAATAGAAAGATGTGATTGTCCCCCAGGCTATTCTGGTTTGTCCTGTGAGGTAAGGGGCTACCGCTAACCTGCATAAGCTCAACTCATCTAACCAGCCAAATGGAAATACTTCCAGAACTATCTTGGCTACAATCAGTTTTCCTTGTTCATGCATATCCTTAACCTATTTTTTGTTTTTAACCCTCCGCTCACATCATGAGACACAGTAAGATGAGGATGGTGTTATTGTGACCCAGAAGTAGGAATCACATCTGAAGGGAAATATTTGATGAAAATTAAAAGATTTGTAAAAATACGGAGCGGTCAGGAAATAAGAATGTTTTCATAAGGCACCTTTATTATATCTGAGCTATTTTCTCGGCACCTCTTCTGAATGGCTAAAGACATTTAAGCTGCAATGATTATGAGATAGGATTATATTGGGTTTTGAAAGATTGTTTTTGTATGGAACATGGAACGAAATGTAGGCACTGAATAGCAGACTGTTTCCTTCAACATAACCTTCCCAGAAGGACGTATATTTTTCCCACAATGCCACTATCATCCAGTCGTTATATTTTTAAAGATTGCTTATTTTGCTCTCTGGGATTTTCCTTTGATTATCTTTAGAACTGGTATATTTTCTAGATCTTTATCCTCCGGAAGTCTATTTAATTTTTGTGAATATTAAATATCAATAGGAAGAGTATAATATAGGGGAAAGTGGGATGGATGGGAAACTGGACTGGTTTGAATCTCGACTTCACCATATACCAGGACTGAGACCTTGCACCATTTACTAAACCTCCAAGCCCCTTACTGCCACCACACTTGCTTCTCTCCTGCAGACCATAGTCCTCCCCACAGTGCATCCAGGATCTGCTCCAGTCCTGCAGTGTAGATGCCTTCCTGGTAGGCACATTGGTTGGGGCCCACCGCATAGTTGGTTAGATATTCTTAATACCTCTCCTACCTACAGCTGATGAATCATATGAAGATGAAACGACCTATGACCCTAAAGCACTATTACGGTACCTGGCAGTAGTCAACGTTGGTTGATGTTAGTAGTGTTACTATGGAATAATTAGTTATATATCCATGCATTGATTTCTTTACAGAAAATGTACGCATCTTTTGTAAATAGGATTTGAGGAGTTTGGGTAAGTATGGCTCGTAAGGCAGATGGTGGCACCAGCTCAAAACTAAAGTAACTTAAAAATAATGAATATAACTATCTTGAAATGTAGCATGCTATGATGAAAAGAAAAGGAGTTTGGTTTCAGTGATTCCTCCCTAGCTCCACCACTCGGGCAGGGCATTCACTCTGTTTGTTGCTGGCCCTTAGGACTTTCACCTGTAGAATCATAATGAGGATTGATTTAAATGAAAATATGTGTGTGAAAGCCCTATTAATCTGAAATGCTATTCAACTTAGTTACCATTATATAAATTCCATGCTGTTCAGAGAACAAGTTCATAAGAATAAATGCAAGTATCTGTAAAACACACTTGGAATAATTTCATAACTTTGTGGCTGCTCTGAAAGGCAATATTCATATGAATGTGTCTATTTTGGTCTAATAAATAGTCAAATAACCCACCTCATTGTGAAGTCATAACTCCTACCTATACATATATGTACTTGTACACATACTAGTAGGTGTATTTATTGCGTTTATATGCACAACCAACCAAAATACACAGATGCACACAGTGTAGATGTGAACAATGAGACAATGAATGTGGCGCATATAAAACATGCTACCTTTCCAATGAGCATAAAAGACTTAAAGACGGAGGACAGAAAGAACTTGAGATTTTTCTACAAGTAGAATTTTATCCCAAGAAGCGTTTGGCTATACTGTGGGTTTACTGTGTGACCTTGGTCAGTTCTTTAGTTGTTATAGGCCTTAGTTGCTATATAGTTATCCAATCTATAAAATAACAGGTTGGGTTTTGAAGTTCGCAAATTCTCTGGCTCTGCAATATTATTTTGCCATAAAAGGTATTGCATAAGTAGTCAAGATTGACCTTTCGCCGTCTTAAAGAGAAAGCTACCACAGCTATATTTTTTTCTGCATGTATTTAAAAGAATACTGTTCACTTACAAATAAAAATGTGAGTAGAGGAGCAAATTATTTTAACGCGGTCTACCTTCCATTCCGGATTTTGAATGTTAAAAGCTCTTTTTGCTGTGATTGGTAGGCTTTTTAAATAACATATTCTAAAACATGCTTTTCCATTAATCTTAGTAATTTTCCATCATTATGTGAAAATATATATTAGCACAAATAAAGAAACTGATAAATGAAGAAGATTAAGAAAACTAGGAACACATACAAACCAGCATCTGCTTTGGTGGCTTCGTCCATGTCCTCTGAATTTCACTTACGCTCCTATTTACAGACAATAATTACAGTAATATCCTAGTGTTGAGATTATGGGGCTAAAGGCCTACCTCTCATAATAAGGTGCCTGAGGTGCTCTCCACATCCCATTGCCTCTAATCCATTATACATCTTATTTATAATTCATCTTGATTCTAAAGTGTAACTGCCCAAGCATAAAATCTAATCATCAAAGCAAGAGCTAAGGACAGTTTTGAAATAATACCTCCCATTCCAGTAACATATGCTTTGGGTCATGAATACACAAAGCAATTCCTTTACAGTACTTTTGCCAAATGTATGGTATTCTAGAGACATTTGCATTTACAAGCTCTTCATTTCCTGTTTTTACCCAAAATGTGGTTGCAAACCAACAGAATTAAGTGTTCGTTACTGCTGAAAGTAGAGCGAACTGTGAAGACACTTAGCCTTTGCTTGTTACCTCTCATCTTGTAATGCTTCGGCCCTATTCATTGAGAATGTTAGTTCTAGAAATGCCCACTTATTACAATCTATGATTTGGTGTAAAGATGAGATTACCTTTAGAAGTCAAATAGAGGACTCATTTTCCTTATCACGTTTGTTGGTGTGGGAGCCATTGAGTTTCTCACCATTGTCTGAGTTCACATGATTGCCTGACTGACCTAAACTGACCTAAACTCAGGTTAGGTTGTATGTAGAAATGGAAATAGTCAGCACTGAGTATATGGTTCTCTGCAATAAGATCATGGTGATCAAACAGTTGCAGATGATTTCTAGATCGTATGTTGCGCAGTTCAGCCTCTGTCTCCTCACCCTCATGTTATAATAGGGGGCTCACAGTTGAATGGCTGCTGTCTACCGGGTCACCATTCAAAAATAATTTTTTACATCTCCCCAAAATGTATACCTATTATCAACTCATAAAACTCAAAAGACAAAATCGTGAAAATAGACTTTTCTTCTTCCATACACACATCTCTTGGGATACTCTTTACCACTTTTGTTATATGTGGAAGATCCAAAGACTCTTTTCCTGTGCACAAAAATATTGAGGCACATGGTATGGGTAAGTAGGCAGACATGGATATTCTGTTACCCAATGCAATGTAGAACAATTACTGTTGTTTCTATTTTTAGTCTGTCTTCAATGACTATATTTAAAAAATTATGTGGAATAGAGGCATCTATGTTGATTTATTATATGTAAAGCACTAAACATACATCATCTTCTTTAATCCTCACAACAACCTTATAAAAGAAAAAAACAACTTACCGTTTACTGAATGCCTACTGTATCCTGCACAACATTTCCTAATATACCTACACCAACACTGAATATGTATTATGACCCCCATGTTATGGATGAGGAAATGGAAGCCAGGCAGGTTACAAAACCTGCCCACGACCACACAGCTAGAAAACAGCAAAACTGCAATTTGAGCCCAGTTAAGTCTGTTTCAAAAAACCTGGATGCACTTACATACTCAATTCTGATGTTCTACAAGATCCTTATGTTCCAGGTGAGGAAACTGCAGCCCTCAGTGTTCAACACCTGCGTAAAATTATATTAGTGAGAGCTGAACAAGAATGAAACTGAGGATTGCCTGGTTGCAAAACCCGCATGAAGGTATAAGATAGGGTTTCCATTGGCAACAAGCACAAGTGTTCTTGTTAAAGTCTGAGGAGAGAGGTGGGAAATGTTGTGTAACTCTGCACCTGGAGCTGTGGCTTCTCTATTCTCTTTGTCTCCATCCTCCCACATTTTTATGCAATTCAAACATTTTGAGATTTGAACATTTTGATGAGATGCCATATTATGAAAATAAAGATAGAAGGACTGCAGAAGACAATTGTGCTATGAATAACTTTAGCACAAGGAAAGAGAACTTTGGAAAAGTTTGAGTTAGAAAAAAAAAGGGGCAGTGTTTATTTGCTTTTTTTAAATTCTCCATTTTGTTTCAGAAAGGATTGTAGACAGGACTTGAAAAAATAGCTATTATCTTTCCTCTTTTTATTCCAACTCAAGCATAATCATTCTCATAAATGTTGCCCCAGTTCACTGAGAACATCTGATATTGAAAAACTTACAAAAATACCAAAATGTGGAAAGAATAAATACAAAAAGGATCCAAGAAAGGAGGGGATTAAGATGAAATGAATACATCCAGTTCCTTTAAAGAGTGTTTTAAGGTTCTAACTCTTGCATTGTCTCTTGCTTTGCTAACTCTTAGAAATTTGATCTAGCAGGACATAAAATTTAATCTAGAGTGTTAGAACTAAAAGAAGATTCAGAAATCATCTGAGTTAATACACCTGCTCATTTGTGGGGTGGGGAAACCACATCTCTATGATGCCATGCAACTTGCCTGTATCCCTTAGAAAAAACTAACTTGTAAGATCAAGGCTTCCATATTCATTTGCATCACAGTATTGGAGTCTGTATGCCTTTTAAAAGGCACACATTACCAGCAGAGAGTGAGGAGCATGCCAGTGATTCTCAATTCTGGCTGCTTCTTAGACCTATCTAGGAGTTTTAAAACAAACTCTGGCCCTGATCTCCAACCAATTAAATAAGAATTTCTAGAGGTGGGCGTGCCTGGGTGGCTCAGTCGGTTGAGCATCCAACTTTTGGCTTCAGCTCAGGTCATGATCTCAGGGTCGTGAGATCGAGCCCCACATGAGGCTCCCCGCTGGTTGGGGAGTCTGCTTGAGATTCTCTCTCCCTCTCCCTCTGCCCCTCCCCGCTCTCTCTCCCTCAACTAAATAAATATTTTTTTTTAATTTAAAAGTTAAAAAAAAAAGAATTTCTGGAGGTGGAACCAGGCATCAGTATATAAAACTCCTCAGATGATTCTATGTGCAGCCAGGGTTGGGAACCACAAAGATAGGCCTAGAGGGTTCAACGCAGAGCTCCAGTGGGAGCTCAGGCTCAGACTCCCATTACAGGTGCTTTTCGGCTTTGTCCTGCTCTCTCCCGGGAAGAGTCATAGTTATATGGGTAATTGGGTGTGTGTTACAGTAAACTTCACCTGCCCCGCTCACCTTCAGGTTTCAGTATATAACACTGAATTTCATGTAATTCCTCAATGAAAAGTCCTGTTTCTGAACTTTATTCTTCCTCTGAGACTTGTCTTGAACTTCTGTTTGAGGTATAAAATGGAGCTAGAAAAACTGTCTATTTGTGTGATTTTCACATTCACACACACAGACACAGACACTTAGAGACACACACACACCTACACACACCTACACACACACACACACACACCCAAGCAAATACACCAGTAAAATAACAATAATTATATAGGTATCCAAGGATGAAATCCATGTAAAGAAAATCCAGTTTTATTCTATAATCAGCATACTAAAGAACTGGAGCAACTCATACTGTGAAATATTTTTAAATACACTTTGAATGGTTTCTTCAGTTTCTTAAATCAATTCCTCAGCCATAATTTCTAGGCCTTATTTGGTAACAATAGCGATATGAACCTTGATTTTAAATAATATGAATAAACTTATTAAAATATATGATTAAGTCCACTATAAAACAAATGAGACTCAAAATATTTTGAATACTATTCCCGATTTTCTTTATCAGCTTGCTCAAAGCTGGGACATTATTTAATCTCATTAAAATATCTTATAGGCTATGATAAAAGCAGAGAGACTCTTAATTGAATGCTTAATTGAGGTGCTTTTGCAGTATCCAAATCAAAATAAGCGAGGGAGTGTTGACTATTGATCTTTTTCTTTCTCCAAGGAACATTTTTGTATATACCACTCTGGATGACCTAGTCCAGAACCAAAAGAACTCAGAGGCATTGGGAAGTTCTTTTTTTTTTTTTAATTTTTTTTATTTAAAGATTTTATTCATTCACTTGAGACACAGAGATACAGAGAGAGAGCATGAGCAGGGGGAGAGGCAGAGGGAGAGGGAGAAGCAGGCACTCCGCTGAGCCAGGAGCCCAATATGGGGCTCGATCCCAGGACCCTGGGATCATGACCCAAGCCGAAGGCAGACGCTTAACCATCTGAGCCACCTAGGTGCCCCCACTGGGAAGTTCTTAACGCATATGTATTTTTCCTGCTTATTCGGCAATCATTCTTTCATCAACAGGAGCAAGATATCCTGTGGAAAAAAATCCTACATAGCTAAGGTGGTAAAACGATCCCTTTATAATCTTCATTGGGATCTGAAGAACTAACTCTTATTTCTCACTCATAAATCAAACAATGTCTGATAAATGTGGTAGCTTTGCATACCAAGAGGACTGAGCCTGGAACCCAAGACCTTTCTCATTCCCTCCGGGGCTATGGGCTTCCTTCTCAAAAGCCAGAGATGTTTCTTTGATACATTTGCATAATAAACCCAAATGAAGATGGAAGTCTTGATTCTGCATATGTCAGCTTTCCTGGAAGTTTTCTGTTTGCTCTCAGATTTTTATTGCAAAATGAAAAAAAATAGATCAGGGAAAGAGAAATTTTATTGGTGGTCTAATATTCCTAAGACATGAGAATTTTGAATTTCTTGCTTTTATCGTCTTTAAATTATATCGATATAAAAAATGCAACTGCGACACTTTTCTATTTATTTAATATTTCTCTGAGTCTCATTAGACATTAGCTAATTATCCATCAAGCATAGCAGAAGCAGACTTTAGGTTGTCAAGGACACTGGAATTCTCTCTTTAGTCCAAATGACAATTTTATTTAAAAACAAACCTCTTTCTCAAGAAAAAGATTAAAAAGATTATTTGAAGCTTTTTCAGATTGAGTGGTATATGCAAATGACAGCCCTCCTTTGCTAAGGTCCGAGGTCTTGGATGCTTCCTGTATATGTTAAGGACCACACAGAAATACACATTTGGAATCAAAACTGGCCCTTGTGTTTATAAGTGGTATTACCTTTAATGCAGGTAGGGGGAAAGAAGTCCTTTTTCACCCCTGAGGAACCCAAGTATTGCTAAACCAAGGTTTATAACTTGACTGTCCTAATTGCTTTCCTTTTCTTCTAGACATGCATGCCAGGATTTTATCGACTGCGGTCTGAGCCGGGTAGCCACACTCCTAGACCAACTCTGGGCACCTGTGTTCCATGTCAGTGTAATGGACACAGCAGCCTGTGTGACCCTGAAACCTCCAAGTGCCAGGTATTTACCACGTCTTTCTTGACTAAGGCCCCTGTGATCATTTATCTTTATACATGCTCAGATAGCATGTGCAGAGGTGAGTGAGCTAAACGGCAGGGAACTTGTGTATGTGTGTGTGAAATAAAACGTGGGAAAAAAAGACATTTACCATATTATACATTTTTTAAAGTAATTAAAAATTGATCATTGCAAAAACCACTGCTCATGTCAAGAAATAAAATATTAACAGTATTTTAGGAGAACACCTGAGGACACTACTATTTATTTAAAATCATACGAGGGCTTTTTTTCTGATTACATGCAAAAATAAACATATAAAAAAATCTGGAAATTATAAAAAAGTATTAAAAAAAGATAAAAGTCATCTAAAATTCAACATAAACATTTAATATTTTTGGTATTTTCTATGAATTTTATGCATGTGTTTATAAATAAGATTCATATAATACCATAGGTGCCATTTTATGTTCTGCTTTTTAAATATACCTATTATGAGCATGTTATGTTGCTGGATGTTCTTTGAAATCTTAAGTCTTTGATTAGATTACGAAATCCCTATTTCCCCCCTCTCTTGCAGCATCACTTCTTGGTTTCTTTGCTATCTTAAAAAAAATAATAGTAAAAATAAAAACAAAAAACAAAACAAAAATAGGGGCACCTGGGTGGTTCAGTTGGTTGAACGATGGACTCTTGGTTTCTGCTCAGGTTATGATCTCTTATCAAAGACTAAAGATTTAATTTAAGCACTTAATTTAGCCCATAATTTAACCACTTCCCGTAGAATTCCAGCTGCTCTTGTTGTTGTTGTTGTATTCATGCTAACAGCCTGCCCTCCACCACTGCTATCCACCTTGGAACAGTCAGGACTCTCAAGAAATTCAGGTTTGCCATGTCACGACATAGAGTTCCCCAGACTCTAATCCTCACCCAGGTCTGGACATCAGATTTGCTAAACCCATTTCCCACCTCTCCTCATCTACTGAAACCCCTCCAGTGAGGCTTCTGGAACTCAAAGTAGAAGCTCAGCAAACCCCCCCCCCCATATTCTCCCTCTTTGTTTAATATTCTCTTTGTTTTGCTGTCCCCAACATACTGCTCCCCCTAGAGCCCTCCAAGTGGTAGCTCTTGCCTCACACTCTTCACTTCCACTGAGTCTGAAGGCAGGTATCCTTGCTCCTCACTGCCGCTTTCCTATCATCCTCCTTTCTCCCCCATAACAACACATGGCTTTGAATCTCATGCCCCCATCTATTTGCCCACTACACCTGCTCATCGATGTTCTCTCCTAACCCTCAGGTCATTCACCTCATTCCTTGAAGATTTTTCCTTTGTATCTTTGCCATTCTCTCTAGCACTATTCCTATCATAATTCTTGGTGATTTTAATGTTCGTGAAATTAACTCTTCCATACCCTTAACTCTGCTTTTCCTCACTCCATGTTGCTATTCTAGAACTTGTCATTACGAGAAACTGAAATGCCTCCACAGTCTCAAGGTCAGCTGACCTCTTCTTCAACCACCATCTCTTTTCTTTCCAATTCACTTCTTCTTGATACATCAACTCCAACCTTTTTAGTCTCACCATTGATGCTCACACCTTTTCATTGTTCCTTAGCCCCTTCATGCCCTCACTTTCTCAACCAGCTTAATATTCACAGCCCTTCATTAGTATAGCTGCCTTGTAATGTTCATTTCTCTTGCTACTCCTTTATTTTCACTCAGTTAATTCTAACGCTTGTTAAATCCTACTGTTCCACACCTATGCCTTCTAAGCTGAATGTGGCTGATGAAAAACAACTATGTTTTCTAGTCTCATCATAAATTCATTATCACTCACTTCAGATCAACCCTTTGTGCTCCTCTGCAATCATATCACTTTACTTCAGTCCATTTCCTCTCCCACATTTCTGGATGATTATTTCATACCTTCCCCTTCCTCTTCAAGTCCTCAAACCCCTCCGCCAATCCTTCTCCAGACTTAATCTCAATTGATGGTCATGCTTTTATTTCATTGAAAGATTAGAAGTAGTTGGAAGAGAACTAATAGGATCTTCCATTACCGCATGCACCCACCTTTCTGCATCTCTGTGCAGTTACTCCAACTCTTCCATCATTTTAGATGAACTTTTCTTGTTTCTAGAAAAGACCAAGTCTGCACTTATGCTCTAGATCCCAGCCCTTTCTCCTGCTCAAAGACATCATTCTGCCCATCCCTATTTCCCCTCTCTCTTGCAGCATCACTTTTTGGTTTCTTTGCTATCTTAAAAATAATAGTAAAAATAAAAACAAAAAAACAAAACAAAAATAGGGGCACCTGGGTGGTTCATTTGGTTGAGCGATGGACTCTTGGTTTCTGCTCAGGTTATGATCTCATGGGTCCCCCATGTGCATGTGTGTGCATGTGCTCTATCTCTAAAATAAATGGATGAATTTTTTTTTTAAGATTTTATTTATTTTAGAGAGAGAGCATGGGTGTGTGCAAGGGGAGGGGCAGAGGGAGAAGGAGAGAGAATCTTAAGCAAACTCAGTCACAGTGAGCATGGAGCCCCACTCAGGGCTTAATCCCAGGACCTGAAATCATGACCTGAGCCAAAATCAAGAGTCAGACATCTAACCAATTGAACCACCCAGGCACTCCATAAATGGATGAATCTTTTAAAAAATAAAATAATAAAATAAGATAAAAATAAAAACAAACTCTCTTGACTTCACTTTCCCTCTTGACTTCTACCACTTCATTCCTCTCCTTATATACAGTAAAGAGTTGTTTATACTCTCTCTAGTTTCTCTCCTCCATTCTCTCTTGAATTACTAAAACGAGACTTTTACCTCTACCACTATACTGAAACCAGTGACTAATATTCAGCTATCAGCCTTCATCTTTCTTGATCAATCAGCAGCATTTGCTACTCTAAAGCATCCATTCTTCTTTAAAGTTTTTGTTCACTTTGCTTCCCTGGACATGCCGTTCCAGGGATTTCTAAACCAGGTGACTACACCTTCTGTCTTTGCTATATTTTCCTCCATACTTGAAATCTACATACTGGGGTTTCCAGGATTCAATCCTTGGAACAGTTTGCTTCTCTAACTTATACTCATTCTCATGGTGATCTTACCCAAGCACATGCCTTTCAGTACCTACACTGAGAGACCATGGTATTTACCATTGTTTCTATGATTAAATTTTAGATCCAACTCCTTAATCTCTCTAGAATTTATTGTGGTATGAAGAGATATCTTTCTTCAAATATTATTATTTTATTATTTTATTTTATTTATTTTTACTTATTTTATTTAAATGCAATTAGTTAACATATAGTGTCAGATGTAGAGTTCAGTAATTCAGTAATAGCATATAACACCCAGTGCTCATTACTTCACGTGCCCTCCTTAATTCCCATCACCTATTACTTTAAAGAAACATTTATTTATTAACATTTCCTTTATTAACATTTATTAACATTTCCTCCTTAATACATTATGGTATCTGAATATATACACATTTGTTTTATCCATATTAAGATATGTTTAAAGGATCATCTATTCTGTACTATTTACCTTCTAGTTCTTATTATAGTGTTCTGATCACCTTCATTTTATACTAAGTTATAATATCTGAAAAATTAGGGGTGCCTGGCTCAGTCAGTTAAACATCTGCCTTTGGCTCAGGTCATGATCCCATAGTCCTGAGATCAGGCCCCATGTCGGACTTCCTGCTCAATGGGGGTCTGCTTCTCCCTTTGCCCTTCCACCACCTCCTCCCCCTGCTCATACTCTCTCTCTCTCTCTCTCTCAAATAAATAAATAAAATCTTTTTAAAAAATCTGGCAAACTCAGGCCCTTTCTTCTTCTTTTTCTAATTTTTTGACTAGATGTAATTATGTATTCTTCCAGATGACATTCTGATTCAGTTTCAATCTCTTCACCAAAAAGTGTTACTGGAATTTTTATTGGAATGGCATTAAACCTATGTGTAAAGAATTGCTGTCTTTACAATATCCAGTTATCTTCCCTCAACCGAGGTGTATAATACTCTTTTCTATTCAAAACATTTTGTGTCTCACAGTATACTGTTTTTATTATTTCCTGTATAGATTATGTGTTTCTTATATTAAAGTTATTTCTATGCATCTTACATTTTTACTTCAATGGTGAATGTTACATTTTTTTCTGTTTCAATATATTCACATCGCTTCTCGGCCTTTTGGCTAAGATCAAGTGTTTCAATATATTCACTAACTTGTCGTTACTGATAAACATTAACAGAATAGATTTTTGATATCCAACCACTTTGTTTTTAGTTCTAGAAGTTTCTCAGTTGATTCTTTCAGTTATTTTTATATTTACAATAATATTATTTACAGATCGTTGTAATTGTGCTTTTTCTTGCCAGAAGGTGTACCTAGTATAATAATTTTACGTTTTTGCCTTAAGTCTTCTAAAAATATTAAATAGGAGGGTAATCAGCTTCCTCTCCTATTCCTAATTTTAATATGAATGCCTCAAGTCTTTTGCCACAAAGTATGACGTTGGTGGTTAGCTGAAGATAGATATTCTTTACCATGTCGAGAAAACTTCTTTTTATTCCTGACTTCTTAAAGATATTCCCTTTCAGTCAGGATAGGATATTGAAATTGATTATGTGCTTATTTGTGAGGAGTAGAGTAAAGGAAAAGATGCATTAAAGATACGCATTTTGGATATGATCATATATTTCTTTTTACCTTAAACAGAATGATGAATGATATTATTGACTAGATGAATAAGTGAATAATATTAACCATCCTTGAATTCCTGAAACAATTATTATTTGCTCAGTGTAGTATTCTCCCTCTAATCTGCTGGCTTGTAAAATTCAATAAATAATTCAAGAGAGGGGATTAATTTATACATCTTAAGTGAGAATTAAATGCATTGTTTCTTCTTATGTAATCTTCACTGGTATTTCTTAGCAGGGCTATATTTAATTCATATGTTTTTTTTTTAAGATTTATTTATTTATTTTAGAGAGAGAAAGAGAAAGCGTGAGTGAGGGGAGGGGCAGAGGGAGAGGGAAAGAAAGAATCTCAAGCAGACTCCATACTGAGTATAAAGCCTGACACAGGGCTCGATCTCAACACCCTGAGATCATGACCTGAGCTGAAATCAAGAATGGGACACATAGCTGACTGAGCCACCCAGGTGCTCCCATATGATTAATTTTAAAACATTCATAAAGGATACAGTTTAATTTCATTTTTTTTAGGATAAAAATTGTCTTTATATTGTCCTCTTTAGAACAATTGGCTATTATAGCTATTTTTATGCTACAGGTCTATCTTTTTGAGATATCCCCAGATGAAGTGAAAAATAAATAAGTGTGCAATCACACATGCACAGCTAGTATAAATTTCTGTGCTCTGAATTTTTATATTTTCCTTCAGGGAACATATATAAGTTTTGAATTTAGGCAACTTTGTTCATCTTTGAAATAACCCCAGGAGGCCAATAGGAAATAGCTATTATTACTCTGATGCTATAACTGAGGAAACCTGAAGCATACTGATTTATTTTCTATGTGTAGTATGGATCCCAGTTTAATATCAATGCCATTACACAGAGCAATGCCCTCAACTTTGGGTAGAGTGATCATAAGCATGACTCTGGGGTCAGACTGCTTTGGTTCCAATCCTCACTTCATCTTTTATGGGCTGTGGGAGCCCAGTCAGTTATCTTAAGTCAGTGAGGTCTTAGTTTCCTCATTTATAAAATGAAGATAATAATAGTACCTACTCAAAGTTTTTGTAAGGATTCAATGAAATATTGTATAAAGGGTGTGGAACACTACTTAGTCCATGGCAAGTTCCAGAGAAGTGATAGTGATGGTGATGATGATGATGATGAAGAAGAAGAAGATAGTAATTACCATACATGTTATCCACCATTTATAGTCTAAGAATCAATCAGATAATAAATAATCAAAACATGTAAAAATCATTATCAGCGCTATGCTAGATTTCCTCACTTTTTCTTTATATCTTTCTTCAAAAATATGGAGTAGAGAAGAATAACACTATAGAAAACTTTACGGCCTAAGCATTTCAACTTTTAAATAAAATCCACATCACTTTGTAACGATTCTCTTCATAATTCCTAATGAGACTTATCAGAGAACTGTTGCTTCACTCGAGGCATTAATATATCCTACACATAGACATGTTACTACCAATAGCTCAGTGACTATTGTCCCTTGAGGAAAATTTTCTTCCAAATGGAAGAGCAAACCTATGTGATATTGAACCCCAAGCCAAGGGGAAGCAGAGGTGAGGGAGCAAATGTTAATCAGTAGACACACAAACACCCAATAGACAATCTCAGGTAGGTAGATAGGTAGGTAGGTAGGTAGGTAGGTAGATATAGATAGATAGATAGATAGATAGATAGATAGATAGATAGATAGATAGATAGATAGATAGATAGTTTTTCCAAGTTGATGTAATACACACATCTATATCTATCTATATCTCTATCTATACCTTTCTGGATATATTATCACTACACCCCCATGGTTAGTATTATTTTTGCAAAATTTTTAAAGAGAATATTAAAAATTCTCATCTAGCTCAAATAACTTTTTGAAGACCAAATAATTTGTGAAAATATTATTTTCACTCTATCACAATTCTTATTTTAAAATGAAAAGAAAAAAAATCATTATTGATCAGCTCTGTTGTCTGAAACCACCAGCATCTATGATTAAGCGGTTAGCCCTGTATTTGGTAAAGAGACTCATAACTAGAATCTACTGTGTTTAAGATACTTTATAAACACTATCTCATTGAATTTATCTAACAATCTGACCAAAATAGGGATAGTTAGCATTTTATTACAACTCTGAAAGTTAATGCTTAGAAAATTTCAGTAACCTACAAGCCTTGGCTAAAGTATTAGAATCAGGTTTCAAATCCACTATAAAATGCTATCTACAGACTGTGAGAGAGAGTAAACACACTGTTATCTGATTAAATGATTTGATTTTGAAGGCCTAGAATTCCATCCTAGAGTACTGATAGAATCTGCAAATATGATTAAGAGCCATGTATGAAAAATATTTGCAAAAATCATGGAATTATGAAATTTGCCATAGGATGGAAAGCTGTGAAATGCTACTCCAGGTTTATAAGGGAAAGTAAATTGTAGCAAACATTGATTTTTGATCTCCAGTAAAACTTAAGGATTGCTTACTTAACTAATATCTGTTAAGTGTAGAAAAAATAGTGCTCATTAGGTTCACTCAAAATAAAACATATCAGACTAATTGCTAGATTACTGTATGTATAAATCTGAGATCCTTCCTGAATCTCATTATGATATCAAATTCATCAGGAAGTGTGATAGGTCATATCTCAAATTCAGCAAAAATAGTAACAGCCCCCAAATGTTCAACCCTATCTACATATGTGCCAGGACCAAGGCTGATCATTATAGATAGATTTTTTTCTCACTTATTCTTACAGTAAACTTATGTGACAGATAGGATTGTTCCCTCTTTTACAGTTGATAAACTAATGTTGACAGAAATTAAATAATTCGCTTACATCATAAGCCGCTAAAGATCAGATCTATGATCCAAACTCTGGTTTGTTTAAATAGGCATTTGACAGAATGTTTCATGATATTTTCACAAACAAGTTTGAAGAGATATCTGGGCCAGATAGTAATCAGTTAACACGTTTAATGACTGTAGAAGTTTCTCTACCCCTGAAGAATATGTCCTGGGTTCTAGGTTCATATCTCCAATGATGAGACATAGGCTTTGTGTTTCACCCCATCCTGTTCAAAATCGTGATCAGTGATCTGGATGAGATGTATCAAATAAAGCTGGAAGTGTAATCTAATGTATTAGATGGTGGTCAAGAAGCTAAAAGAGCCTGACAGGTGGAAGTATGAGCCACAATTAACAAGATGAAATTAATATAAGAGTTTCTGAACTTAGGGAGGCTCACTTGTTCATTCATTCTTGTGGCACTTAAATATTTCCAATGCGTAGGTATTGCAGTAGGTGATGAAAAGATACCAAGATGAGGAAAGCAGAGGCCTTGCCCTCTAGGAGCTTATACTTTAGTGCTTAGGGAAAGAGCAGAGAAAATGACGTGTAGTAGCAATTCCTGTGAAATAGGAGTTTTTACTTGACTGCAGAGTCATGTATCCAAGATCCAGATGAGGGAAGGGAATATAGTCACTATATTTGCAAATCACAGGTAGAGACTTTAATATCTATTTTAAGAGAAATTCTGAGTGATCAAGATTATTAAATGTTTAACTTGAAGAGATTTAGAAGTAATAGTATTTTGTAGACATTTGAGGACTTGTCTTGGGAAATGGGAATTAGACTTAATCTTCATAGCTTCAGAAGGCAGATCTTGGATCATTAACTGAAAATCAGAATGAGATATGTTTTCATTCAACATAAGGAAAAAATTCATAGCTTATAATTGTACAAGATGAAAAAGGCTGCCTTATAAGGATCATTCATTCAATAACGTATTTAAAAAAAGGTGGGGAGGCATCCCTTTAAGGAAAGAAGACTAAGTTAAGCAACTTCTCACCTCAGATCTAAGGTACTATATAATATTAATGTTATATTATTTTGATTTAGTAGAAGGAATATATACCACCAGTTTTTCCATGTGCAAAAAAATACAAATATCATATATCCTAATCTGTTATTGAAAAGGTACTAGAACATATAATATCACTCTTGAGAATATAATTAAACTTCTTGTTAGACATCTGAAATATAGGAATTTTTCCTAAAGATTAATTTCTTTTTTTAAATTTTTTTAAAGATTTTATTTATTTATTTGACAGAAAGAGACAGCGAGAGAGGGAACACAAGTAGGGGGAATGGGAGAGGGAGAAGCAGGCTTCCCGCCAGGCAGGGAGCCCGATGTGGGGCTCGATCCCAGCACCCTGGGATCATGACGGGACCCGAAGGCAGACGCTTAACAACTGAGCCACCCAGGTGCCCTGAGATTAATTTCTGTACAAGACGAATATTGTGTCTCAAAGTAGACAGGAAAGTCATATGAAAGGTGTGTGTCAAAAGTTTCAAAAATAGCATCATGATTTATGTGTTGTGTTTGTGGACCTAACCAGAACATTTGATTTCGTTAACCAAGTTTAGTATGTCAGTAACCTGTGAAAGACTGACTGTCCAGAGAAGGTTAAAATATTTGCTTGATCTGTGAAGAAAGTATATAGAGTTGTAGGTATAAGAGCAGCAAACCATATTTTTGAATCTCTGTATTTCTGGTAGTGATCAATATTATCTAAGTGTTTTGAGTCAATTATTAATGCTATATTAGGTTACATAAAATAATTCATTATGCAGTGGGTTTATTTTTACAAAAGCAAAGTGCTGATAATTGTTCAAGAGCCTATATATTTTTTTGGCACATGTTTATTCACATAGCTATAAAATATGTCCTTAAAACACTCCCTGGTTAACTTACCATTTGACACCTTGCTGAATGATTTAGACTGGAACGTATGGGTAATTTATCCTGGAACCATCTCTTGCCATGCTGTACTTAAATATGGAATGGTTATTTTATTGCTAAAATGCTGGTTCCTTTGGATGGCTGAATAAAAGAAGATCATGGTACTTATATAGCAAATCCTAATTCAGAATACAACAAATTATCTTATTCTGTTAACCACATTTCTATAAAGTCATTAGACTTGAAACTTGGCCTTTTTCATCTTAAGAAGACTGACCAGTTTCATCTATACTTCCTATATTGTGCATTCAGTCATTCAGAATAGTCATCAAATGACTACCATATTTCAGTCACTGTGTTGAGCTAGAATGGGCATTTAGCCCAGACTTAGGACATCAGGGAATGTTTATCAGATAAAGCAACATTTAAAATGAGAGCTGAAATGAATAGGTGCTAATCTGGTAAGAGGAGGGGAAAACATTCCAAAACAAGGGATTTGCATATAAGAAGTCCCGGAGGAAAGAGAGAGCATGGCATAATATGAGAATTTCAGATGGTCCTATATGGCTTTCACATAGCATACAAAGGTAGCAGGGGCTAGAGGTAAGGCTGGAGGGGTAAGCGAGCAGATGAAAAGTCTTTCTTGCCATGCTGGAAAGTTTATAATTCATCCTAAGGACAATGGAGAACTAATGCAGGCTTCCCAGCAAGAGAATGGCATGGTATGATAAGTTCTATAAGATGGTCATTCTGATTGCAGTGTGGGAAAATCACTGCATAAAAAAATTTAGAAGCAGGGGGCACCTGGGTGGCTCAGTCATTAAGTGTCTGCCTTCGGCTCAGGTCGTGATCCCGGAGTCCTGGGATCGAGTCCCGCATCGGGCTCCCTGCTCCCACGGGAAGCCTTCTTCTCCCTCTCGCACTCCCCCTGCTTGTGTTCCCTCTCTCACTGTCTCTCTGTCAAATAAATGAATAAAATAAAAGTAAATAAATAAATCCTTCTTTTAAAAAAAAATTTAGAAGCAGGATCTTTACCTAAATTCTGTTTCAATAAACCAGGTAAAAAATGAGAGTGGCCAGATTAAAATAGTAGAGACGAGGAAGTAAAGAAACAGAGAGTAATAGAATCATGGAACGCACTGATCAAACAGGTTCTCTGGCATGAGAGAGGCCTCTAGACTGCTGGCCTGGGCAATTGAGCAGGTAATAGAGACCCCAGATGAAATGGACAATACAGAAATATTAGCAGGTTTAAAGAGAGATGAGCTTAATTTTTGATAGTTCAAATTCAAGGTGCTTTTGTTATGCAGTAAGATCTATCCAGGAAGCATTTGGAAATGTAAGTCTAGAACTCATTAGAGAAATCTGGCCTGAATATGTAAAATTTAGAGTTTTTGGCAATTAGATGATACCTAAAGTCAAAGTAATGGGTGAAATCACCAAGGTAGAGTGTGTAAGAAAAAGAAAAAAAAAGAGGTGAGAGCCAAAGTTAGAATCAAGGACACCAATCTTACTACACAGAAAGAGAAGAAAGAGCCCATGAATGAGCATAAGGAAGAGTAGCCATAGAGTTAGGAGAAAAATCAGCAGACCATACCATTAAAGAAACCATAGGAAGAGAAATTTCAAAGAGTAGCCAGAAATATTAGCTGCTGCAGAAAATTCATATATCATGAAGACTTATTATTGTCAAGGAATTTTTATTTATCAACAAAGATCTTATCAGTGAGCCTGGAGTCCTGGTGACATGAGAAGCTTTTTTAAAGTGGGGAGAGCTGAAGGGAGATAAGGAAATAGAAATCAGGAATGCAAATAATGCTTTTAAAATGCTTATCAAAGATAGATGGAAATTTCCAGAGACTTGAGGCCCCAGAGATATTTTTGAGCTAGGGAAGTCTGGACCAACCTCAAATGCCAATGGGATAAATGAGCAAAGGAGGGAAAGATGCAGATGCTGGTCAAAAGGGGGAGGCAGAAAGGCAAGGAATCCAGTTTAGGAAGAGAGTAGCTTTAGACAAAGGACAAACACCACTTCCTATGGACAGGAATAAATGTTAAAGGGATGGAAAGTACTGCAACATAAATGGCAAGTCTTTCACAGGAAGCTGAGGGAACACTCAAATGAGTGCTTCCTTTTCTCTGAAAATAGGGGGCTATCGTCAGCTCAGGTAATGATCTCAGGACTGCGAGACTGAGCCCTGAGTCAGGTGCTGTGCTGGGTGTGGAGACTGCTTAAGATTTCCTCTCTTCCTCTCCCTCTGCCCCTCCCCCAGCCCACCCCCATACGCACCCTCTCCCCCTCTCTCTAAAGTACACACAGGTGGGGAGCTGTATGATAAATCACATTCTAACTCTCAGTAAATGAAGAACGAACTTCTCCCTTTTCGTTTACAGAATTGTCAACATCACACTGCTGGTGACTTCTGTGAACGATGTGCTCCTGGATATTATGGAATTGTCAGGGGATTGCCAGATGACTGTCAGCAGTGTGCTTGCCCTCTAATTTCTTCCGGCAACAAGTAAGATTGAGAAATATTACCTTATTTCCCAATCAGTAGTACCACCTGTGTAGCACAAGGGCTTTCTGTGATTTAACTATTTTTTCCATGTAGACAAACTCTCAGTTTAAGATAGACTTTTTTTTTAAACAATATAAAAACATGACAAAAGTGAGCACATAATGCTCTGTGGTTTATTTTTCCATTAAAAGCCTGTCCCAAGTAAATAATACTTACTAATTTGCACTAATTAAAATGTCAATACTAGTATTAACATAATTTATGTTTCTGAAATAAGTGATATATGTACACACGTGTGTAATTTGATACACTTTTATAAGGGTCTTGTATTTGCATATAGTTCTGCCATAAACTCATCTATGAAGGGTTGTTTGGGTACATATTATCTGACTTTTGTGACTCCTTCCACTCATTTTGTGTATTTAATTCACAATTTGTAAAGAATTATTAAGAAAATAGTTGAAAAAATAGTTAAAGGATGGTGACTTATTTTTATGCTCCAAAATAAGCCCGTATTTCCCAGAATCGCAGTCCCGTTCTGTTAAGATGGTCTGAGCTTGGTACCATGGAAACACAGCCATAAGGGGAAACAAAAGCCAGAATATCTTATTTCAGTGCTGTCTGCACATTCTGCATTGGTTTATATATTGATGAAAACCCTTGTTGCTAACTATGTCTATACTTGAAAGTGTAAGTGATTTATAGACTTCAATCTCTACCTGGTAGGGCAGTTTTTTCTCTAAGAATTTGCTTTTGAAAAGAATGTAGGGCAGTTTGTTCAGAATTAGAATCCTGGACTCCTTTTCTTGAGTATATGAGAACCATGAAGCAATTGAGATAGATTATTTCCCCGCTGCTTACTCAGGGTTTTTTGGTTTGTTTTTGTTTTTCTTGTCCTTGGCTTTATTCTGAAAACATTGTCATGTAAATTGTCTCCCTTTCTTCTGAAATCTCTTTTTTTTTTTTTCTGCTTAAGAGAATCACAGGTCTTTTGTCAAATGTAAATTTTTAGGTAAGTGGGATATTGACAAGGATAAAATACGTGTTCTTTTTGTTCTGGCAAGCACCAAGTGGTAGGCGTATGAAAAATAACATTATTTCTATTTTCCTTTCCCTAATCTCCTTCTGAGGACTAGATTTAAACAAGAGAATGTTATTTATTGTATTATTATTAAAATGTGAGCCATTGGATTAGAAAGATTCAGTAATTAACTGATAACTTCTTTGATAAGAATGAAGCATAACGTCTGCTGAAAAGGCTCACAATAAAATGTGTGTCTTAAGAGAAGTCAACTTAAATATAAAGGGAATTCAAAGGTACAAAATACCACACTTGATCTGGGAAGCTTCAAGAACATATTGAAAGAAGTAGTAGCATTGAAAGAAGTAGATGCTGCTACTAATCCTGGTAGTAGATGCTGGTAGTAGCATCTATTATAATAGATCATGAACAGTGGATTGAAAGGTTTTTACTGGGGGAGATGGCAGGAAATTACATGAACAAAAGCTTAGAAAACAGAAAACACAGTTCTTCACGTTTAAGAACTAATAAGTAAGAGTTTGGAGCATGGAGTTCAAATAGAATTCATAATTGCAGATGAAACTGAGCAGGAGAATGGAGGCCATGGCATAGAAATCCTTGAATACCCATCTAAGAAATTGCTATTTAATTTTCTCTGTAATGAGGAAACAATGCAAGCGTTTAGTTAAAACAAACAAAAAGAAAAGGTTAATGTGACCAGAGCCACACTTTAGGAAGACTGTTATGGGAGAGCTAAGTAAAATGAATTAATACAGGCGAAGAAAAAAGTGAAGAGCGCGATTAATTTAAGCTATTGCACTAATTTAGGCAAAAGATAATGAGAACGTGAAGGCAGGTGATAGTAACAGGAAGGGAGAGGAGAGGACTGGTGTGATGAGAGCCTTGTTGAATGCAGCTCTCCAGAAGTGCTTACTAATTAGGCATGAGCAGTTCAGACCAGGCAGGAGTTGAAGCCCAAGGTTGTTAGCCAGGTTGACCTCAAAAATTGTAGCGCGATTAACCGAAATAGGGAAACCAGGAGAGAGCTGTTGCAGAGGACAGACAATTTATGTTCTGAATAGGTTAAAATTGATATGATAGATCTGTCCAAATGGAAATATGCAAATAGCTGCAGAAAATGGAAATAGAATTGGAAGGGCAGATGGAGGAAGAGATATGTTAATAAATGAATTAAAATTGGATAAGATTTCCCAGGGTTATGTTTCCCAAGGGGAGCATGTGGAAAAAAGGAAAAACAGAATTCCCTACACTAGAGAAACCAGAAAAGAAAGATGAGCCAAGACGGGAGCTGTCAGGGAGGCAAGAGAATGGAGACCACAGGGCTACGGACACCCCCAGCGAGAAAAGCTTCCAGAGAAGCCCAAGTTCGCAGGGGAGCCATGACCTGTGAGGGTCACGGAAGAGTTTTGATAGTCAATTGTGGAAACAGACATTATGTTACAAGGATGTCCGCTTATAGCTTTAGGAACTTCTGAGAAGGAAAAAGATAGAGTGCTACCTTGATTGGTTAGCAGGATCAATAAAAAGGTGTGTTTTCATTTTTGTTTTCTGTGATTTGTATAATTTAAGTATATTTTTATGGAAAAGACCCTCTAAGAATCAAAATACCAAATCCAAGTGGCTAGTTCAGTGGCTTTCAAACTTTCTTAACTGCAACCATTGTAAGAAATCATTCTTTTATATCATAACTTGGGACACAAAAAACTTGTGTGTATATAATATAAAATATATTTATACATATACATATGTATATATATATCCTATAACTTTTATTCAATTTTATTCTCCTGCATTATTAGAAGAAATTTAAGTCCAAACCTACTAGAGTGATTTCATGACCCACTCCTATCACCACCTAAAGCTTGGCACATTAATTAACAAAGCAAAAGACCTGTGTGTGGTAAGAAGAGTTAAAATACAAAGCAAAGAAATACAAGGATGAAATACAGTTGAAGGAGGCGGAGATACCTCTCTTCATTGGCTTCAATCTGTGCAGCCAATGAAAAGCAAGGAGTAGGCGAGTGATCACTAACTCACTTCCATGCATGAGTTTTTCAATATTTCCTACCAAGACAAATAGGACAAACTGTCAACCATCGTGACAGTGCAGCTCAGGGGTTATCCACCGCCTACTCAAGGAAAGGTCAGATATCTTTCAGCAGAGTAGAAGAAACCGTCTCCCCTCTGCAATCTGACCACCTTTTCCCACCAAGGCCCTCTCCTCCCTTCTACAATGAGGCCACGTTGGAGTCCCTTGTTCTTTCCCAAACACGCCAGCCATCTTTGTCAGACAGAGAAAGACAGAAACTGTGTGGTTTCACTCACGTGTGGAATTAAAAAAAATTAAACTCGTAGAAACCGAGTGTGGAATGGTGGTTGTCAGGGGTTGGGGAGGGGGGGAAATTGGGAGAGGCTGGTAAAAGGATACAGACTTCCAGTTATAAGATGAATGGGGTCTAAGGATCTAATATATAACATGGTAACTGTAGTTGATAATACTTTATTGTATAATTGAAACTTGCTAAGCAAATAGAACCTGTGTTCTCAACCCCCCCACACAAAAAAAGGAAATATGTGGGGGTGATAGATGTGTTAATTAATTTGTGCATATATGTATATCAAATCATCCCATGCACACTTTAATTATATTACAATTTTATTTGCCAGTTATACTTCGGTAAAGCTTAGCAAAACACAAGTAGATGTGTAATGTGATATCAGACAGTGCAGGTGCTACCAGGGAAAACAGAGCAGCCTCAGTGAATTAAGAGGGGCTGGGGTGCCCTTTTAGCCAGGGGCTTCCATGAAGATCTCCCTAAACAAAGGCTTGTTGCAGAGACGAATGAAGTAATGGGGAGAGCCACGTGACTGCCTGGAGGAAGAGTAGTCTACCAGAGGAAAAAGCGAGGACACTGGCCCGGAGACTGGCCCATGCTTGGTAGACAGCATGGATCCAGGGCAGCTGGGGCAAAGTAAATGGTGTCAGGGGAAGCGTGACCAAGATATGACTCAGGGAAGCTCCAGTGGCTAATGAAATGTCCCAGCTGCTAACAGTCTTCCAATGGCAAAACGTGGCTTGGAACAGGGAAATGCAATGATGTTAGCGATGGCAACAAGATCAGCAGTTTCAGGTAGAGTGTATGTGGAATGTGAGAGAAAGGAGACAAAGTTGACTCTGTGGCTTATGGCCGAATAAATGGAAGCACTGAGTGACCATGGATGAGATGCGGAAAATTATAGAAAGGTCAATGGGATTGTTTTGGAGGGGGAAACTCAGTTTTAGATCTGGTAGGGTAGATGCAAAGGTTTTAAGACTGAATGAGATCATTTAGGGGAGAGAGTGCAGGACAGGGTAGGAGAAATCTGAAGACTGAAATTAGGGCACATAAAGAGGTCAAGGACATGACATATATTCGGCAAAGGAGACTGAAAAAGAACAACCAGTGAACTGGGATAAAAAGGAGAAGGGGGTAGGATCCAGGAAGCCATTTCATCTCTGTAGTATTCACAGGAACAACACAGACTAGCAGACTCTAAATCTTAGAAACTCTCTTCAGGCAAATTTGGAATTAGCAGACATAAGATGGCCACCAAGAGAAAAGCACAAGGATTTCTGAGTGGCCCTGCAGATAATATGAGAATGGGGAGTAGATGAGGGAGTTGTGAACAGAAAGAATCAACTCCAATTTCAAGTAAGTTGTGATCCCTATGCCCTCCTTCATAAGTTCTCATATGTGATTTAAGGAAAGGGTTCAATACACCATAATATCATAATTCCAAAAAGTTATATCAACTATTCAAGGAGAATTATAACATTCTTGCATAGTAATTGAGACAGATATATTACTGTAAAGGATTATAATTTAATTAGGTTGGCTCTCTAGAGTTTCACTTGAAATGTCTAAAAACTTGTTTCCAAGTGCGTGTATATATATATATATATATATATATATATATATATATATATATGCATATATATATATCTTGTATTTTGTGTATATATATATGTAGCTCATATATATGTGAGTTCAAAATGTGATATATGAGTTTGTGTGTGTATGAGCTTATATGTGTGTGTACAGATGCACTCAGCTTCAAGCTTTAACGCGAGAGGTAAAAGCTTGCCAGAATGTGTCAATTATGTATTTGTGGATCTATTTTATGAAGGCAAAAAATAAATTTGTTGGATAATGAGTTTGTGAGTAGTAGATCAATTTGTTCACGTACTTCGCAAAGGTTAGAGTTTATTACTCATTCATATACTATTGATTCAATGCACTAGAAGACAGTTAAAATAGGGTCGTAATGGTACCTGACCGATAGGAGTTGTGGCCCTGGTCTATACACAATGTATCTTTTTCAGCATCAACTTCTTTAGCAGACCAACAACAACAACAACAAATGGTGTTTGCAGCATTACCATTTTGCAACAAATAATATTTTTTCCTTCCAAGTTTCCAATGCATCACGCAGTTTTATCTAGTGGGAATCCTCTACTTATGTTTGAAAGAAGTTTGTAACAGCCTAAAATTACATGTTAGTACAGGTTAATTTTCAAGTGTTGTTAAGTGTTTCTTTTGTAGGGTAAGATGATCAGAAATCCTGGCAAAGCCTGACTGGCCGTGGTCTACCAGTGCAGTCGTGAGAACAGGGCAAGTTATATAAGACCTACTTAATAGAAAAGATCATAAAATTGTCAGAAAATCTTATTCATTTTCATGTAGAGAGCTTTCCCTTCTTTCCTCACACTAAATCACATTACTTTGTGTTTAAAATAAATTTAGTTTGAAATCCGTATGTAAATTAGAAAAGGCACTCTTATTTTAAGTGAAATATTTATTCACACTTCATGTGTTGAAGTGCTAGTGGCAATTTGGGCTGAGTTTTTGGAAAAAAAATTATATAGCTTTTAGGACCATTTTTTTTAACTTGAAAAATATTCAGTAATACTTATTCTGCTATCGGACAAATGTGCATGAATTCTAGTCCTATTTTTCTTTCAATTCATGAAAAACAGGACACTTGCTGGATGTCTAATATTTTTATGGTTGTCATATAATTATTAAAATTTCAAAATGTTTATATAGTTGGTGTGAGGTGTCGCAAATTCATTAAAAACCGACCATATTTATTTGTCGACTATTATTGGTAGTATTTTGTTGTGACATCCTACCCTTTACTAGAAACTTATAATTATAGATATGCCATTTATAACTACCCGAAAATAAGTTCCAATCACCTGGATAATGGACAGAATTACTTAAATATATAAGATAAATAGGTTAAAAGACTTTTTACAATCTTTTTTTTTTTTTTTCTTTCCAATTCAGTTTTAGCCCTTCTTGTGTCATGGAAGGCCTGGAAGATTACCGCTGCACCGCCTGCCCCAGGGGATATGAAGGCCAATACTGTGAACGGTATGCAGTCATGAAACCTAGAGATCCTACAATAAAGGATCACAATAGGACCGTATTCATTATTCTCATAATTTATTTTCATTTTCTCTGGGAGTTCGTATGCTTTCCACACTATTTTTTATTTTTCTATCTGTAGACTTTCTCAAAAGACAGTTGTTTATTTCCATCTTATATTTAGACTTTCTCAAAGATTCCAAATTATTTCACAAAGATCTAATTTATGTTTTCATGTACACATATCTATATATGTGGCACATATTATGTATCTATATTTAGTGTACACATATATATCTACTGGATACGTATCTATATGTCTGTATATGATCAAAGGTTAACAATGCTAAAAGGCTGGCTACACATAATTCTCATCTTAACCCACTGGAAAGTATTGGTTAGCACTAACTGTGCATGTCACTGTTCTGAGCATTATGGCACCATGCCACCAAATGTAGACAGAATTCAGAATTTAAATGTCTCAAGCATTCTTAATTAGAACAACACAAATAATAAATTTGATTCTCCTTTCCAATAAGCAAACAATATTATTTAAATGCTTCTTCCCACCATATTTTTTAAAAGTTGCTTTTTTAAGATTTTATTTAAATTCCAGTCAGTTAACATACAGTGTAATATTAGTTTCAGTGTACAGTTTAGTGATTCAACACTTCCATATAAACACCCAGTGCTCATCACAAGTGTACTCTTTTTTTTTTTTTTAAGATTTTATTTATTTATTTGAGAGAGAGAGTGAGTGAGAGAGAGCAAGCATGAGTGGGGAGAGAGGCAAAGGGAGAGGAAGCAGCAGACTCCCGACTGGGCGGGGAGCCCCATGTGGGGCTCTATCCCGGGACTCAGAGATCATGACCTAAGTCAAAGGCAGACACTTTGACTGAGCCACCCAGGCATCCCCACAAGTGCACTCTTAATCCCCATCACCTATTTAACCCATCCCTCCACCACCTACCCTCTGGTTCACCATTTTTTTTTTTTTCAAAATCTGATAATGGATTTATGTAGCTATTAAATTGCATACTAACTGTAATACAAATGGTAAATTAAGAAACAAAGCTTCAGACTGACTGTCTAGTAAGGTAATTAATATCTTCTGGATCCATATTTTCCATAAGATCAGTATCTTGGATATTGAAGCTTATCACCACCATTTTTAGTGTTTTAGGTATTACCTCTAAAGTAACTATTTACATTATACACACATGATAATTTTAGCATTAATTGATAACAATATAAAGTTTTTATCCATGGATATAGTCTAGCTCCACCAATTTAACTAGGTCCCATTTTTTTTTTATACCTATACTATCAGAATAACTAATGCTCTACTTACTTTACACTAACATTGTCAAGATTGAATGTGTAGAGGAAACTGTTGGTGCCCTGCCTAAGTGCCTACGTGGAAGCCTTCTTTCCCACAGGAGGGTCAAGAAGGCCTGAGAATTTACCCCACCTTCCTCCAGTGGTCCATAGCCAATGACTGATTACTGTGGGAGTACAAAAGTCCAGATGCTTATGCTTATGCTTGCTCCAGAGTTTTCCATGGAATTGGGCTAAGACCTGGAATCGTACCATTGCTTGGATTTTTTCTTTTCCGTGCCCTGCTTTACCCACCCCTTTGCTGGGTTCTTCTAGGACCACTTCCTTAAATTATCAAACTTGAATATCAAATTATCACACTCTTTGCAAATATAAACCAATATTAATTAATTGTATCATTACCCATTTAAAAGTCTTCTTTTGATATAACCAGCAATGGTTGTGTTAATAATAGAAGTAAGTAGATAACTAAATAATTAAACTTAAATTTTATAAATTCCAATGAAGTCTCTACAGGTTTGCAAATTATATTTCCAAATAATTCTGTATGTGGTAACTCTAAACAGAATATCCAATACTTTCATATATATAACAGTGCATTCACAATTTCTGTGCCAACAGAAATTAATAGCAATTAAATAATTCAAAGCAATACAAAAATCCAAAAATATTTCCATTTGTTTTGGAGATATATACAACATTTGAATATATATATATTTTTTTAATGTGCTTTGGTATTCATGGTTAGGCTAATATTCATTTCATGCCCTTGTAAATACCAATAGGATGATGACTAAAAGCATCCCCGGACACCAGTATTATCTGAAGTAATTTATGAGAAAAATGTTAGGTAGTATACTACATTTATAAATTGGAGTTCCCACTATCTATGAAAGCATGTATATAGAAAAGACTGGAAGGGTGCACTGAAATGACAATTACTGTCTTAAGGCAAAGTGATTATAGAAAATTTATTTTTTTTCATATCCATTAATGTTTAACCAATAGGAGTTGACAGATCATATAGCATATAGATGAACAGGGGCATATACTATCAAATGTGAATGTCTTGAATTGTTTTCACAGTTCTCAAATGTTGTTACAGTTTTACATTCATCATCTCTAACATATAAATGATCAAGTTATATTTCCCTGAAAAATTGCTTTTATTCAGCTAAATTAATCCAAAGGTCTTGGTTAAATTTTTATTGTAACTTTCCAAATAAATTTGTTCCACTTCTGAGAGCTTCTTAAATCATTTAAATCACCTTATGACCTGCCTAAACTCATCAGCTCAGGTCTAAAATTGCTTGCATGTTTTGAGTGTCCCTCTAATGTAGGAAGCCCCTCCCCATGTTTTATCTTTGTTACTTTTGTAATTAATTCTTTGAGCATTTAATCAATCTCAACCTGCTTAGAATAGAATTCTTTCACCTGCAAATGTTAAGAAAAAATTTAAGTGGACTTATTTAAATGGTACTTTCATTGAGCATTTATAATATTACATTGAAAATAAAATAATTATGTCGCCTGGGTGGCTCAGTTGGTTAAGCGACTGCCTTTGGCTCAGGTCATGATCCTGGAGTCCCGGGATCAAGTCCCGCATCGGGCTCCCTGCTCAGCAGGGAGTCTGCTTCTCCCTCTGACCCTCCCCCCTCTCATGTGCTCTCTCTCTCTCTCTCAAGTAAATAAATAAAATCTTTAAAAAAATAAATAAATAAAATAAAATAAAATAAAATAATTAAAAACCACAAATGTATAAAAGCCTAGTTATGGATAACTTTTTTTTTCTTTTGCTTTGCCTTTTCTAACCAGCACAAGATAAATTAACTTTCACAATCAGCTGTGCACATTTCCACAATCCTAGGCCATTAAAGATAGTTCAGGATTATCTGTCTAATGTTTGTAATTTTTAGCTTCAACCTCCTACTGTCTCTCAACTTCCTCCCAGACTTGTCTCTGGAACAAAAACTGTGGGTGTTGATTATAGTTAGCTGACCATATATATAATTTATTGTCCAAACTGCAATACTCTAAGGAGACATAGGAAGGGTTTTAATAATTAAGCCAGGACAACAGGTAATTTGGGACCATCCTGGGTAACCCAGAGCATATGGTCCTGCTGGTATCTTGTTTTTACCAGACTTCCAATAACATAATCCACAGTGGTATATACTTAGGTGAATGGATGTGTGAGTGAGTAGAAGTCAATGAATTGATTTCATTTGGGGTTCATTCAGTTGGATTTTCTTTCTAATATCTCAAATTAATGTTATATATTTTATTTGCCTAACATTAACCCACCTCCTTGGATATATAATGGAAAATCCATCTTGAGGAAGATGTGATAGAAAGACCAGTAAAATTAAATAGAAAATAGTAGTTTATTGCCACTTAACTTACTTCTTTTTGCTCATTAGTAAACATAGTGGGTTGAATTATTTGGTCATTTTGATCTTTAAAATGCATGAGTCTAGGAAAGCCCAGGTGTCAATATATAATTTTATTTATTTCTAATTTTAAAAAAGAAGACCTCAAAACAATATTTACGATCTAGAGCAGTGGTGGGCAAACTGGCCCACAAGATTTGGCCCATTCCCTGATTCTGTATGGTACTGTAAGCTAAGAATGGTTCTTACAGGCAAATGTTTACAATCAGTGTGATGATAGAAAGCACTATTTGAGTCCTAGTTAAGTAAATTTGATACCTTAACAAGAACTTCCTTCTTCTCAGTAGTAGATTGATTTTACATTAATAGATTATTATTACAAAATAACTTGTACTTGCTGATGATGATGACGATGATGATGTTTTGAGTTCCATCAACCAAAAAAATGTTTGCAAATATATTTCTCTCTCACTGAATGATTTTGATTCTGCATCTTAGTCTAGAAAAGCCTAAAATAGGTACTGGCTGGTTCTTTACAGGAAAAGTGTACTGGCTCCTGATCTATTGACTCTTGTTATCAGTTTTGTTCCATCCAACAAAATGCGTTGTTCAACACACATGCAACAATTAAGAGACATGACTTATTATTCATCTCTTCTGCTTTTTCACTATTTAAATCCAGGTGTGGCCCTGGCTATACTGGCAGCCCCAGCAGCCCTGGAGGTTCCTGCCAAGAATGTAAGTGTGACCCCCGTGGCTCGCTGCCTGTCCCCTGTGACCCCATCACAGGGCTCTGCACGTGCCGACCCGGAGCCACAGGGCAGAAGTGTGACGGCTGCAAGCCCTGGCATGCACGCGAGGGCATGGAGTGTGTGTGTACGTACACTAACTTCCCCATTCATTCTGGGGGCCTCGGTTCCTCTTCTGTCTCCTCTCCAATGAGAACGACTGACTTTTCTGTTTTCCTTTTCCTGCGATAGCTAACGCTACTCGGCATTCTTCCTGACACTACCTATCTCCCTTATGCTGTTTGCCTTATGCGGTTTTTGTCTCTATCCGGCTGAGCTGAGAACAGCTGAGAAAATCCTCAGCATGCTTTAGTCAGGGCGCAGAAGACCTACAACCAAGCTCCTGGAGGCATATTTTATTTTGTCCATCTCCGAATTTGCAGTTTTACATGGAGTTGGCATAGGCTTCGTGACAGATTAAAGAATTTGTAGGGGCGCCTGGGTGGCTCAGTTGGTTGGGCGACTGCCTTCAGCTCAGGTCATGATCCTGGAGTCCCGGGATCGAGTCCCGCATCGGGCTCCCTGCTCGGCGGGGAGTCTGCTTCTCCCTCTCCCGCTCTCCCCTCTCGTGCTCACTCTCTCTCTCTCTCAAATGAATAAATAAAATCTTTAAAAAAACAAATAAAATAAAATAAAATAATTAAAAAAATTAAAAAAAAAAAAGAATTTGTAATCGGCTGGACAGGCACTTTAGGCCTTGAATTACAACTGACTTTTCTTTCCTAGTTTGTAGGGAAATCCCCGGGCACAGTGCTTCATAACTTTCTCTTGAACTGCAGATCCTCAAAGCAGTGACCGTGAACTCAAGTATTTTTACTCACAGGTGCAGTAAATGGAAAGCAGTTTGCTTTTTCTTTTCTTTTCTTTTTTTGGAACTGCTGCTGGATTCAGTAGTGCCATATAGAAAGTACACTGAATATCAGTAGTTAAATATAATTTGATTATATAAATTCTAATCTAAACTTAAGTTATTTATAAACTTAAGAGGGACTGTTATGTTCTTCTTTGCCTTGAGAGAATTTACATTAGTGGTCTTAATTCTTTTTTTTAAAAAAATAGAAATATAAAATATTTGAGTAGCTTTTATTTCAATACTTAACCTATTTTATGCATGCCAGTATTTCTGGTTTTCACATCTTATGTGTGTGTAAATCTTAATAACATTTTAATTCGAATTTTTGTTTGTGCTCCAGTTTTATAAGAGTTACCTCAAAAGCTAAGGCTGGATAGCATGGATGTATGTATATATGTATTTGAAGTATAATTAACATACAAAGTTATATTAGTTTCAGGTGTACAGCATAGTGATTCAACAATTCTGTACATTTCTCAGTGGTCACCATAGTGTAGTCACCATCTGTCACAAACGACTATATTCCCAATGCTGCACTTTTCATTCTCATGACTGTTTTATTTTATAACCAGAAATTTGAGCCTCTTAACCTATTTCACATTTTACATATCCCCCCACCACCTCCTTTCTGGCAATTATTAGTTTATTCTCTGTATATAAGACTTTGGTTTTTCACTTGTTTGTTTTGTTTTTTAGATTCCACTTATAAGTGAAATCATATGGTATTTGTCTTTGTCTGACATATTTCACTTAGCACAATACCCTCTAGGTCCATCCGTGTTGTCACAAGTGGCAAGATTTCATTCTTCTTTATGGCTGAGTAGTATTCCACTGTGTATATATACCACACCTTCTTTACACATTCATCTATCAGTGGACATTTGGCTCGCTTCCATATCTTGGCAGTTGTAAATAATGCAATAAACATAGAGGTGCATATATCTTTTTGAATTAGTATTTGCATTTTCTTTGGCTAAATACCCAGTAGTGGAATTACTGGATTGTATGGTATCTCTACTTTTAATTTTTTTTGAGGAAGCTCCATACTGTTTTCCACAGCAGTTACACCAATTTACATTCCCACCAACAGTGAACAATTCCTTTATCTCCACATCCTTGCCAACACTTGTTATTTCTTGTCTTCATGATTCTAGCCATTCTGACAGGTGTAAGGTGATAGATTTCGCATCATGGTTTTGATTTGCATTTCCCTGATGATCAGTGAGGTTGAGCATCTTTTCATGTGTCTGTTGGCCATCTGCAGGTCTTCATTGGAAAAATATCTATTCCGGTCCTCTGTCCATTTTTAATTAAATTATTTGGGTTTTTTGGTGTTGAGTTGTAGAAGTTTTTTGTATATTTTGGGTATTAGCTCCTTGTCAGATATATCACTTGCAAATGTCTTCTCCCATTCATTCAGTAGGCTTTTAGTTTTGTTGGTGGTTTCCTTTGCTGTGCAAAAGCTTTTTATTTTGGTGTAATCCCAACAGTTTATTTTTGCTCTTGTTTCCCTTGCCTGAGAAGACGTGTCTTATAAAATGTTGCTAAGGTCAATGTCAGACAAGTGCTGCCTATGTTTTCCTCAAGGATTTTTATGGTTTGAGGTCTCACACGTAGGTCTTTAATCCATTTTTAGTTTATTTTTGTGTATAGTCTAAGAAAATGATCCAGTTTTACTCTTTTGCATGTAGCTGTCCAGTTTTACCAACACCATTTGTTGAAGATACTGTCTTTTCCCCACTGTATAGTCTTGTCTCCTTTGTTGTTGATTAATTCACCATATAAGCCATATAAGTTTTCTTTAGGGCTCTTTTTTCTGTTCCATTGATCGATGTGTCTATTTTTGTGCCAGACAATACTGTCTTGATTACTATAGCTTTGTGGTATATCTTGAATACTGAGACTGTGATACCTTTTTGTTCTTCCTTCTCAAGATTGCTTGGGCTATTTGGAGTTTTTTGTGGTTCAGTGAAAATTTTAATATCATTTGTTCTATTTCTCTGAAAAATGCTATTGGTATTTTGATAGGGATTGCATCAAATCTGTAGATTGTTTTGGGTAGTACAGACATTTTAACAGTATTAATTCTTCCAATCCATGAGGTGTTTCTTTGTGTCATCTTAAATTTCTTTCATCGATGTTTTATAGTTTTTAGAGTACAGGTCTTTCACCTCCTTAAGTTTATTCCCAAGTATTTTACTATTTTTGGTGCAACTGTAAATGAGATGGTTCTCTTAATTTCTCTTTCTTCCACTTCATTATTAGTGCATAGAAATGCAACAGATTTCTATATATTAATTTTGTACCCTGCAGCTTTACTGAGTTCATTTATCAGTTCTAACAGTTTTTTGGTGGAGTCTTTAGGGTTTTCTTTTTCTTTTTTTTTTTAAGATTTTATTTATTTATTTGACAGAGAGAGACCACGTGTAGGCAGAGCAGCAGGCAGAGGGAGAGAAAGAAGCAGGCTCCCCACTGAGCAGGGAGCCCGATATGGGGCTCGATCCCAGGACCCTGGGATCATGACCTGAGCCGAAGGAAGACACTTAACAGACTGAGCCACCCAGGCGCCCCTAGGGTTTTCTATGTATATAGTATCATGCCATCTGCAAAGAGTGACAGTTTTACTTCCTTCTTACCAATGATTGCCTTTTGTTTTCTTCTTGTCTGATTGCCATGGCTAGGACCTCCAGTACTATGTTGAATGAAAGTGGTGAGCATGGACATCCTTGTCTGTTCCTGATATTAGGGAAAAAGCTCTCAGTTTTTCACCATTGGGTATGAGTACCTGTGGGTTTTTCATATGACTTTTATTATGTTGAGGCATATTCTCTCTAAACAAACTTTTTTGAGAATTTTTATTATGAACAGATATTGTATTTTGTCAAATGCTTTTCCTGCATCTAATGGAAATGATTATATATTTTTTTCCTTTACTTTGCAATGTGATGTATTATACTGATTGATTTGTGAATATTAAACCACTCTTAGATACCTGGAATAAATCCCACTTGATTCTGGTGAATAATCTTTTTAATGTATTGTTTATTTTAGTTTGCTAATATTTTGTTGAGGATTTTTACATCTATGTTCATCAGAGATATTGGCCTGTTTTTCTCTTTTCTTTGTAGTATCTTTGTCTGCTTTGGTATCAGGGTAATGCTGACCTCATAGAATAAATCTGGAAGTTTTCCTTCCTCTTCTATTTTTTTTTTGCAATAGTTTGAGGAGAATAGGCATTAACTCTTCTTTAAATGTTTGGTAGAATTCACCTGTGAAGACGTATGGTCCTGGACATTTGGTTTTTTGGGAGGTTTTTTTTTTTTTTTTTTTTCTGATTTAATTTCATTACTAGTAATTGGTTTATTCAGATTTTCTATTTCTTCCTGATTTAGTTTTGGAAAGTTAAATGTTTCTAGGAATTTATCCATTTCTTCTAGGTTGTCTGATTTGTTGACATATACTTTTTCATAATCTCTTATATATCTTTGTATTTCTCTAGAGCCGGTTGTTATTTCTCCTTCATTTCTGATTTTATTTATTTGAGTCCTCTTTTTTTTTTTCCTTGATGAATCTGGCTAAAGGTTTATCAGTTTTGTTTATCTTTTCGAAGAAGCAGCTCCTGATTTCATCATTTCTATGGTTTTTTGTTTGTTGGTTTTTAGCCTCTACTTCATTTATTTCTGTTCTAATCTTTATTATTTCCTTTTTCTACTAGCTTTGGGCTTGTTTTTTTCTTTTTTTAGTTCTTTTTTTATCTTTTGTAACATTTGCTTTATTACTCTATGTACATTTTTCTTTATTTTTAATTTAAATTTAATTAGCCAGTTTAGAGTACATCATTAGTTTCAGATGTAGAAGTTCAGTAGTTTATCAGCTGCATATAACACCCAGTGCTCATTACCTCACGTGCCCTCCTTAATGCCCATCACCCAATTACCCCATCCTCCCACCCACCTCCCCTCCAGCAACCCTCAGTTTATTTCCTATAGTTAAGAGTCTTTCATGATTTTTCTCCCTCTCTGATGACTTTTTTTCCCTCCTTTCCCCTATGATCCTCTGCACTGTTTCTTATATTCCACATATGAGTGAAACTGTATGATAATTTTCTTTCTCTGATTGAGTTACTTCGCTCATCATAATACCCTCCAGTTCTATCCACGTTGATGTAAATGGTAAGTATTCAACCTTTCTGATAATTGAGTAATATTCCATTGTATACATATACACCACATCTTCTTTATCCATTCAGCTGTCAATGGACATCTCAGCTCTTTCCACAGTTTGGCTAGTGTGGACATTGCTGCTATGAACATTGAGGTGCAGGTGCCCCTTCGGATCACTACATTTGTGTCTTTGGGGTAAATACATAGTAGAGCAATTGCTGAGTTGTAGGGTACCTCTATTTTTAACTTCTTGAGGAACCTCCATACCATTTTCCAGAGTGGCTGTACAAGCTTATATTCCCACCAACAGTTTAAGAGGGTTCCCCTTTCTCCACATCCCACCAACATTTGTTGTTTCCTGACTTGTTAATTTTAGCCATTCTGACAGATATGAGGTGGTAACTCATTGTGATTTTGATTTGTATTCCCCCAAGTGAGATGGAGCATTTTTTCATATGTCTGTTGGCCATTTGTATGTCTTCTTTGGAGAAATGTCTATTCATGTCTTCTGCCCATTTCTTAGGATTATTTGTGCCAGCTCTGTGAAAAAAGTTGAAGGTATTTTGATAGGGATTGCATCGAATGTATAGATTGCTCTCGGTAGCATAGACATTTTAACAATATTTTTTCTTCCAATACATGAACATGGAATGTTTTTCCATTTCTTTGTGTCTTCCTCATTTTCTTTCATGAGTGTTCTATAGTTTTTAGAGTATAGGTCTTTTACCTCTTTGGTTTGGTATCTTTTGGTTTTGGGTGCAGTTGTAAATGGGATCGATTCCTTAATATCTCTTTCTTCTGTCTAATTGTTAGTGTATAGAAATGCAACTGATTTCTGTGCATTGATTTTATATCCTGCCATGTTGCTGAATTCCTGTATGAGTTCTAGAAATTTTGGGGTGGAGTCTTTTGGGTTTTCCACATGAAGTATTGTGTCATCTATGAAGAGTGAGGGTTTGACTTCTTCCTTGCCAGTTTGCATGCCTTTTATTTCTTTTTGTTGTCTGATTGCTGAGGCTAGGACTTCTAGCACTATGTTGAACAACAGTGGTGAGAGTGGGCATCCCTGTTGTGTTCCTGACCTTAGGTGAAAAGCTCTCCGTTTTTCCCCATTGAGAATGATATTCGCTGTGGGCTTTTCATATATGGCCTTTATGATATCGAGGTATGTTCCCTCTATCCCTACACTGTGAAGAGTTTTAATCAAGAAAGGACAATGTATTGTGTCAAATGCTTTTTCTGCATTTATTGAGAAGATCATATGGTCCTGTCCTTTCTTTTATTAATGTGATGTATCATGTTGATTGATTTGTGAATATTGAACCACCCTAGCAGTCCAGGAGTAAATCCCACTTGGTCATGGTGAATAATCCTTTTAATGCACTGTTGGATTCTATTGGCTAGTATCTTGGTGAGAATTTTTGCATCCATGTTCATCAGGGATATTGGTCTGTCATTCTCCTTTCTGGTGGGATCTTTGTCTAGTTTTGGGATCAAGGTAATGCTGGCCTCATAGAACAAATTTGTAAGTTTTCCTTCCATTTCTATTTTTTGAAACAGCTTCCAAAGAATAGGTATTAGGTCTTTAAATGTTTTGTAAAATTCCCCTGGGAAGCCATCTGGCCCTGAACTCTTGCTTGTTGGGAGATTTTTGATTACTGCTTCAATTTCCTTTCTGGTATGGGTCTGCTTAGGTTTTCTATTTCTTCCTGTTTCAGTTTTGGTAGTCTATAAGTTTCTGGGAATGCACCCATTTCTTCCAGCTTGCCTAATTTGTTGGCATATAATTGCTCATAATATGTTCTTAAAATTGTATTTCTTGGTGTTGGTCATGATCTCTCCTCTTTAATTCACAATTTTATTTATTTGGGTCCTTTCTCTTTTCTTTTTGATAAGTCTGGCTAGGGTTTTATTGATCTTATTAATTATTTCAAAGAACCAGCTTCTAGTTTCATTGATCTGTTCTACTGTTCTTTCAGTTTCTATTTCATTGATTTCTGCTCTAATCTTTATTAATTCTCTTCTCCTGCTTGGTTTAGGCTTTATTTGCTGTTCTTTCTCCAGCTTCTTTAGGTGTAAGGTTAGTTTGTGTATTTGAGACTTTTCTAATTTCTCGAGAATGGCTTGTGTTGCTATGTACTTCCATCTTAGGACTGCCTTTGCTGCATCCCAAAGGTTTTGAACAGTTGTGTTTTCATTTTCACTTGTTTCCATGAGTTTTTTTAATTCTTTAATTTCCTGGTTGCCCCATGCATTTTTTAGTAGGATGCTCTTTAGCCTCCAAATATTTGAATTCCTTCCAAATTTCCTCTTGTTATTGAGTTCCAGTTTCAAAGCATTGTGGTCTGAAAATATTCAGGGAATGATCCCATTCTTTTTGTACCAGTTGAGACCTGATTTGTGCTCCAGTATGTGATCTATTCTGGAGAATGTTCCACGTGCACTTAAGAAGAATGTGTAGTCTGTTGCTTTAGGATGGAATGTTCTGAATATATCTGTGAAGTCCATCTGGTCCAGTGTGTCATTCAAAGCCCTTGTTTCCTTGTTGATCTTCTGCTTAGATGATCTGTCCATTGCTGTGAGTGGGGTGTTAAAGTCCCCTCCTATTATTATATTATTATCAGTGTGTTTCTTTAATTTTGTTATTAATTGGTTTATATAATTGGCTGCTCCCAAGTTAGGAGAATAAATATTTACAATTGTTAGATCTTCTTGTTGGATCAATCCTTTAATTATATAGTGTCCCTCTTCATCCCTTACTACAGTCTTTGGTTTAAAATCTAATTCGTCTGATATAAGGATTTCTAACCTAGCTTTCTTTTGATGTCTATTAGCATGATAAATTGTTCTCCACCCCATCCCGCCGCCACTTTCAATCTGGAGGTGTCTTTGGGTCTAAAATGAGTCTCTATAGACAGCATATGGATGGGTCTTGCTTTTTATCCAATCTGATACCCTGTGTCTTTTGATTGGAACATTTAGTCCATTTACATTCAAATAACTATTGAAAGTTATGAATTTAGTGCCATTGTATTACCTGTAAAGTCCCTATTTCTGTATATTGTCTCTGTTTCTTTCCTGTCTGTGTTACTTTTGGGCGCTCTCTTTGCTTACAGGATCCCATTTAATATTTCTCCAGGGCTGGTTTACTGATCACAAATTCTTTTAGTTTGTTTGTCTTGGAAGTTCTTTATCTCTCCTTCTATTTTGAATGACAATCTTGCTGGATAAAATATTCTTGGCTGCATGTTTTTCTCATTTAGTATGCTGAAAATATCATGACAGCCCTTTCTGGCCTGCTAGGTCTCTGTGGATAGGTCTCCCACCAGTCTAATGTTCCTACTCTTGTACATTAAGGACCTCTTGTCTCGAGCTGCTTTCAGGATTTTCTCTTTATCTCTGAAATTTACCAGCTTCACTATTATATGTCACTAATATATATCAATTATATATTGATTTTGCCAGGGGTTCTCTCTACCTCCTGGACTTGAATCCCTGTTTCCTTCCCCAAATCAGGGAAGTTCTCAGCTATGATTTACTCAAATATACATTCTGTCCCTCTCTCTCTTCTTCCTCTGGGACCCCAAAAATTCTAATATTGTTTTGCTTTACAGTATCGCTGATTTCTTGAAGCCTCCTTTAATGGCCCATTAGTTGTTGTTTTTTTTTCTTTTCCTCAGCTTCCTTCCTTTCCATCATTTTGTCTTCTATGTCACTGACTCTCTCTTCTGCCTCATTTACTCTAGCTGTTCGAGCATCCATTTTAGACTGCATCTCAGTTAAAGCATTTTTTATTTCAGCCTGATTAGATTTTATTTCTGCACTAAGAGGTTCTCTATTGTCTTTTATGCTTTCTTCAAACCCAGAGTAACTTTATAATCATTATTCTGAATTCTAGGTCTGACATTTTACTTATATCCATATCGATTCAATCTACAGCAGAGTATTACCTCTGGTTTTTTCTTTTGTTGTGAACTTCTCTTTCTCACCATTTTATCCAGAGAAGAATAGATGAACGAGAGAACAAAATCAAAAATATCAACCACAACCCCAGCAAAATACACACTAAACAAATCTGAAGAGGTCAGAAACCAAAAAAGAAAAGGAAATAAAAGGGAGGAAAAAAGAATATAAGCTCACAGGTGGATAAAACAGGGTGATCCTCTTGGTCCTGGGTATTTTTTGGTCTCTTTGTTAGAAGACACTAAATCCCAAAATTGTAAGGAAAGAAAAACGTATATATACAAAAATAAAATTGAATACAGTGAAAGGAAGCCAGAAATGAAGAATATATCTATAAAATGAAAATGTAAAAATGAAAATTAAAAAAGACTTAAAAACAGTTGATAAAATAAGCAACTAGTTGAAAAGGAAAAACAAGAAAAAAGAAAAAGAAAATTTTAAACTGAAAGACTAAAGACTCATGAGAAAAAGACCTCAAATTCTATATACTATTTTCTCCTAGCACAAGAGTTTTTCAGTTCTGTGTGATCCATAGATTTGGTATCACCCAGTGTTCCTGCTGGTCTTCTGGGGGAGGGGCCCGTTGCACCGATTCTCAGGTGTCTTTGCCTGGGCTGAGTTGCACCACCCCTTGCCAGGGGGCCAAGCTCAGTGTAAGCTGCTTTGGGTTGCTCTATGTGGCTTTTGTTCCCTAGGATTTCATGCCACTTGCAAAAAGTGGACGTGTTTCTATTTGTAGAATTGCAGCAATTCTTTTCTTAGCTCTCGGGTTGAATTCACAGGAGTTCAGAATGATTTGATAGATATCTATGTGAATTCGAGGGACCAGATGAAATGCAGGTCCCCTACTCTTCCACCATCTTCACTCTATTCTCCCTTTTTTAGTTCTTTTCAGTATAAAGTTAGGTTGTTTATTTGAGATTTTTCTTGTTTCCTGAGGTAAGCCTGTATTGTTATAAACTTCCTTCTTAGAACTGTTTTTGCTGCATTCCAAGGATTTGGTACCATGTGTTTTCAGTTTTATGTGTCTCCATGTATATTTTTTTTCCTCTTTGATTTCTTATTCAATTCATTTTTTAGTAGCATATTGCTGAGTCTCCATGTGTTCAGGCTGGCTTTTAAAATGTGCCAGAAAAGGTAAAAACTGGGTATGTTTGCTAATATAGGTTTTTAAATCATTTTTTCAATGTATTTCAATCATCTTTAATAAAAATGTATCACGTTTAGAATAAAAATAAATTTCAAGGTTGAAGGGAGGGAAAGATTAAATGTAACATATAATATATATATACATTATCATGTTCAGTTATTGGTTATATGCATATGCACTTTTTCAAAATAATGACATATTTTAATGATAATTGAAGTGGACTTCTAATGTAATCAAATTCATCTTAATATTGTTTTCAAGTTAGATTATTAACATTGACATATTTAACTAGATAATATATAGATGCTCCAAATATAAACAGTAATATAACAGTCCTTGAATTTTAAATCATCAATTTTCTTAATTATCCAGAAGTAAACTTGAAATACAAACACCACATTTGATGTTAATCACAAAAAATTGCAATAACACATTAAAGTCTATGAGATAAAATAATGGGATTATTTTCTGAACTATTATTTTAAAGAGAGTTGTCATTCCTCCCATCAACAACAGTGCCTATAAGTTCTTATTCTGTTGGTGATTAATACTTTATATACATTTAAATAAATTTATAAGAAAACTCATTTTTTTTCTCTGTCACATCAATGGAATTTAAACCTCCCAGGGTCCCAGGTAATAGCAAAAGTGCCAATCCTTCAGTTACAGAGTTACTCTAGCCTTATAATGTTCATTTGCATTTTTCTTGTCCCACAGAGAAATGTACTTCCCATTGCTATACATGATATTCAGTTCAGTTTCTATATCCAGGAAATTTTAATATTCTTCTGGAGGATTAAATAATAGTGTTTTTTTCTTATACAAAAGAAGTGTTAAGTTATGGGGATTTTTTTATATGTAGACATTTTTTCTTAAGTGTTTATAATTATTTTATAAATAAATATTTCTTTTATATTTTAAGATACTTATAAGAAATATTTTAATTTTATAAATGCTGTGTAGATTTTCCTCATGTTGCTCTTAAACATTAGTGATTTCCATTTCTAGTAATGTTTACTCTTTACCCTTTATTAGGTTAACTGTTAGAATTGTTGCATAGGCTTTTCTTCTTTTCTCATATTTTAAAATTTCTCCTGTGGCAGAAAAATATGCCATACTTCTATTATATTGACCTGCGCCAAGACTCAGGTTCTACTTCTAGTTTTGAGATAAGATAATCAAGACACAAATAATGACATAACTGACTTATCTTCAAATCTCTTTTTAGTATCTTTCTATATCCTTAAGCTAAATAAGAGCAAGATATCAAAGAATGATTCACCTGGCCTGTTTGATCTGCAAAGCCTGTTTTATCACATGTGACTTTAGTGGAATTGTATAAGGCCTGTGAGTGGGTGTGTATGAAGGTAGCCTGGTTTGGGCAAGAGAATATGTATGTGTAGTAAGAGAAATGTCTTCTAAGAAAAATCTCTTCTGAGCTTAGAGCCCATGTTACATTGATAAAGAAAAGAGATAAATGGGTGCTGGTAAGATGGTGGTGACTATAAAAATTAAGATATTTGTCCTATTATGTAATAAATTAGCACTCAGGTTAGTAGCATGCATTATATAGTTAATTTTTCTCTCTTTAATTAATTCACTAGAAAACAGGACTTAATTTCGCCCACATTGTGGATTTGTGTATTTTTAAAAATAGAAAAAAAACCCACAGTAAATGATCTAGGCATGATCATTGCATTATCTCAAGAGAGCTGCATACTGGTGGAAAGAATCTATATACATCCTGTAAAGTTAGTTACATAATTAATTTGTTTAACAAAGGTTATAAAATTTTGCTGTAGAGATTGTGCAGTACAGAGCAAATGCAGAAATCATGGAAGAGCTTCCTTGGAGCACCTGAGAGACTTATAGCTGCCATGGACAATTGCCAGTGAGCAACCTAGGATTTTATAGGAGCCAAAATGGTGGATTTCTTGTAGGACATGGTCTTTTATACATGGAATTTCCATTACTGTCATGAGGAATGTACACAAATAATCTATGCCCTTAATAGGTAATATTTAGATAGCAGAGTCTCTCCTAGTGAGCCAAATTCAATCCACCAAGGTTATCAGCCTCACTCATCAGAGTCAGTGCCTGGGCATGCCCAACCAAAACATCTGTCTTCAGATTCTAGGCATTCTCCAAAGCCCATTTTACCACACATGGTTCATCAGAATAGTAATTTTTTAAAGGTTCACCTATATCGAGAGCTTCATTTGCCAGACACTATATTAAGCACTTTATATGCTTTTAAATGATTACAACATCCCTATACATTATTATCTCCACTGTGTGATAAGAAAACTGAATTAGGTGATTTAAGTTGCTTTTCCAAAGCTCACAGTGACTTTTCCATAGAGCTATGCTTTGAACTTAGGTTTGCCTTGCAAATCTTACTTTCTTTTATGCTGACTGCCAATACAAGACACTGAAAGCAGACATGGTTTTCCTAGTATATTCAACATTAATTAATTCAGCTCTTTGTTCATTTACCTCTTGGGTTTAAAGCCCATGTTACCTCAATAAAGAATAAAGATAAAATGGGTTAAAAAATGAAAAACTTTAAATATATATGTTAAGAGATACATACTTTTTTTTCCTACTAACTGTTGAGACTCTCTCCTCTAAGATTTAAAACATTATGGGGGCGCCTGGGTGGCTCAGTTGGTTAAGCGACTGCCTTCGGCTCAGGTCATGATCCTGGAGTCCCGGGATCGAGTCCCGCATCGGGCTCCCTGCTCAGTGGAGAGTCTGCTTCTCCCTCTGACCCTCCTCCCTCTCATGCTCTCTGTCTCTCATTCTCTCTCTCGCAAATAAATAAAATCTTAAAAAAAACTTTTAAATAAATAAATAAAGCATTATGATAGTTATATGGGAGTTAGGATAGATTTTTATTCATCAAGGATTGTCAAGTAGAGTCCTACCTTCTATACAATTGAAAAACACATTAGCTGGGTGCTCAGATTTCTTTCTAGATCTTTTTACTTTTTTCTAATAGGAATAATTTGGGACAACTCTACAGTGTGTTCTTCCCTTATAAATGTTGGTGAGTCCTGAAGAGATATTTTGTTGGACTTCCCAAAACAGGATGGACTTATCCTTAGTATGTTGGTTAATACAAATCCAACCTCCTCTTCCAACCCTCATTCACAATTTACATTATCATTTTATAAAATGAGAACAACCACCTGCCTTTCTGAAATTTGAGAATGAGCAAGAAAGACATTATTTATTTAATAGTAAAGTTCTGTACAGTGAATCACAAAACTCAGATTTTTCATGTCCTATTTTCTACAGATCAGTAGTTAGCACAAAACAACTCATGTAATGTTTAAAATAGATTATGAGTGGCATAGTAAAATATATTACTCTTATAGAGAACAGAAATTAAAATTAGGAGCTGTTGGCAAGATGTTATTCCATAAAGAGTGCCTGAAATAGCATTTTATAAGTATCAAATTGATGCTTCCTATTTTTATTCACTGCCTATGAGATATTAAGAATATAAGAGCTTTATTGCTTATAGTCACAATTTATCTATAATATAACATTTAAGATGAGGTTTTGCTTGCCAGTGTTGCAAAAGCAGTTATGAAGCGTGTTTTTTACCTGCAACCTAGCTAAATGTGATAGCACACCTTAATTCTGTAAAATACATACTTTTCAGCCACTTGGTGAAAGCTAAGATCTGAAGTTTTGTCCTACCTTGACACTGATCTGCAGAGATGGTCAAGATTATTGTTTTTAATATCCAGTTGCTAGCAAGGATCTTATCATAATAATGTAGAGGCCCTTATATATTGTTGTTAGAACAGTGTTATACTCTTATAAATCAACGATGATTGTTAATGGCAATTATTGCTCCCCTATAAATGAAAGCAGGAACAAAATAGTGCAATGGGGCTGATCACTATTAAGAAAATGAGACTTTCCATAATAAAAGATGATGATAAAGCATCAGTTGACCTCCAGATGCTTTTTAATGAGCTATGGCTTTGCTTGCGGGACATGTGATCACCCTCCATCCTTACCCCTTAAATGCCATCCTCTTTCTGCTCCCACTTAATCCCCAAATGCTATTTCCTATCCAAAGACCAGTATGTCTACTGTAGTTTTTTACAACTCCAAGCTTTGGCATATTATTCAAATTCGGATGTCATAGAATCTATAGAAGCAACTTCTGTTCACCCTGTTTGCACTTGACTTGTATCTGTTTTGTTAGTAAAAGATGCTTTGAGTTTTTTGTCAACCTTCTTAGCATAGGTCCAGGATTACGAGATTGCAACTCTCACTCTGATTCTAGGTAATTTTCCTGATCATTGGGTTTGTATATCACATTGGGAAAGCCATTCTCTTAATGGAGGAAGGAGTTGTGCTATTGAACTGTCATGTACAGGAGGCTGATCACTACTTCCTGTATTTTCTGTCAGGCTTAATTTTAAGAGTAAACTCCATTTGATTACAGTTTTCACTGTGCTAGATTGAAGGAGTTCATTGACCTCGAAGAACAATAGAATCATAAGATCTTCAAGTCAGAGGAATTCTTATAAGTAAGATAGTGCAATTGTCTTTTCTGTGGTGTCCCTGAAGCAGACTATCTCCTGATGCCAGGAAGCATGCTGTCATGATGTGTCTCTAGAAGGTTCGAATCCTGGCTGGTCACATACAAGTTGTGTGACACCATGTAGTCAACTCTTTTAAACCTCATTTCATCATCTGTAAAATGGAAACAAAATACTGTATACATATATGCGAAGTACTTAAGCATAATACATGCTCAGTAAATTCTAGGCATTATTAGCATCATGGTTATTATTTGACCACTTTTTTGCAAAAACATGTTTTGTGCAACTCATCAGTTTCTGATGAAATATTTAGGTTAGGCTGACTTCTGGTTTTCTATAATTCTCTCTAATTCTAGGCTCTTCAACTCACTGAAAACCTCTTTTATGACCACCTTATATTTTCTCCTCTCTTTAAGTTTTCACATGGCAATATTTATAGGCTCATATATACAATTATTTTGACTATTTTACTCATCTTATAAATGAGGATATTAATAGCACTTTATAGAATTGCTGTGAACATTAGATGAGATAATGAAGGCAAGAAAGAACGTATTGCCTGCTATGTAATGAACATATAGATAAAAGTTACTATCCCATTATTATTATAGTGCTTACAAAAAAGTTTCCTTTTTTTGTTTTTTGTTGTTGTTTAATATTTTATTTATTTATATATTTGAGAGAGATTGAGGGAGAGAGCTAGAGAGAGCATGAGAGCAGGGTGAGGGGCAGAGGGAGAAGAAGACTCCCTGCTGAGCAGGGAGCCTGATCCAGGACTCGATCCCAGGATCCTGGGATCATGACCTGAGCTGAAGGCAGACACCTAACCAACTGAGCCACCCAGGTGCCCTCCTTTTTTTTGGAACAGTTATGCCATACTTAAGCCATATTGAACTTGTGTTATATATATATATACTTATGTACAGAATTTTGTTTAACATATATAAAATAAAATTTATATATAAATATTTTAAAATTAAGTTAAAATTAAGATATAAAAATTTATATTATATAACATAATTATATGAATTTATTAGTTTATTAATTATAAATTTGTTATTTATATTCTATATTTTATATAATTATACTTATATATTATATGATATCTTAAATATATAATTACATATAATATATGAAACAAGTTGGTGCATGAACAAATTCATCAGCCTCATCTAAAGCCTACAGAATACCTTTCCCTTTATTCAGAGAAATAATAGGCAAAAAAAGACTTCTTAATCAGTTTAAAACCAAATTTTTATTTTAGATGATATTATTTCTACATAATAATAAGCCCTAAATATGTGCCAATCTAAAATTTTCTTCTTGAAAGGGAACGAGAAAGGAGAGAAATATAAAATCCATATCCTAGGAAATATCAGTGGCCTTAATATAAAAGAGTTAAATTAAAACATGAATATAGGTACACAAATTTAGTCTTTTGTTAGAAATGTATATTTACTCATTCATCCCTATTCTATTAGGGCAGACAATTTATGTATTTTACCTAAAATTGGTTAATGGGTTTGGCCTTTTCAAAAATACTCATTGCACTCATTTCAGCTTCAGCTTCTTTGGTGTGGACATAGTGTGTGAATTTTTTGTGACAGTAAGCCAGTAGTTATTATGCATGGGGGACTCTGGTAGAAATGCAGTATTTTGTACTAATTGCTAACAGAAAGATCTGTAATATCAGTTGCATGATTTGTCCCTTACATGTGCCCAGCTATAACGATCTGAATTTAGTACTGCATTTGTTAATATTAGACACAAATTTATCCTGACACTTTTATAGGCAAAGCCTCAGAAACATTTAGTCATGTAAAATATAATCATAGTCTTGAAATATTTGCTTTTGTTCCCATGCAGTTTAGCCAGGATCTCACTTTATAACCTTATCTCTTGCTGAATAGAATGGTTGGAAGAGGTTCTTTGGGGGTCCTGATTATAAGATAGGTGTTAATTTACACTGAGCAGTTACCGCACATTCATCAAAGAACAACTGTTTACATAATGTGAATATTCCATGTCTCTGTACACTCTTCAAATCTTCCCTCTTATAGTGAATTAAATGTGGTTTTAATTTGCATCCATGTTTGTTGCCAGACACTTCAGACTTTTTGAGGGCAAATAAAAGTAGCTTGCGGTATATGTAAAATATTTTGTGTCAGAATAAAATAGCAAACCATTATGTAAAAGGCATATTTCCTCGTGGGTGTATCTTCTAACTGCATGAACTAAACTTATATAGAAGCTTTAGGAAAATCCCCATGGCTGTCATATCCATAAGTCTTTCTGACCCATTTGGACAGATGTTAGTATATTACTTGGAGCATACTGTAAAACTTACCTTTCACTTAATGGAAATGTGCTTCTACTTTGTTCCTCAAAAAGCAAATACAGAGACCATAAGACATGGGACAATAATAGATCTTTGGAACAGAAACATAAAATGGGATGTCTGAGTCCTTGAAAGAGCAATTAAATACATTTTTATTTCAACAACTGAAGATGAGGAACCAAAACAGATGGGCAGGGGATAGAATAAGCGAGAGAAAAATCAGTATTCATCATGCCTCTTGGCATTCTAGTTCACCAATTTACTCTGTAGTGTATTACAGTAAATCAGACCTAGTTCTGCATTCCAGTGCTTGATTTATTCTTATATGAAATAAAATCTGAGAAAACTTTTCCCTGGAAATTTCTGGAGCCACCAGTGAGGAACCTCTAGCCACACTATTATCAGTGAGCTGACTCAATTTCTTCTTGGAAATAGGTAGGTTATAAATTATGAATACATTAGAGAAAGGGCTAGCAAAAGATTCCTGAAGAACACACTGCCCTAAAAAGCATGGTGAGACATCCTATTATGAAGTATCTCTCAAGATCTTGAAAGTAAAAAAAACATATTTTTTGTTTACATCCTGGGAACATCTGCCCAAAATCCATCTGCACTAGAAGTTGAATGGAACTTTATAATAATGATAAAGTTGGCCTCAGTTGAAAAGGAACCTTTGTATCCTTCCTAACTTTTAATAAAATTAAGAATTTTTGCTAATACTTGTTCTTAGCCTGTGAATTGCAACTTGTAAGTCCCTGATCTGAATTTGAACTCTAAATCACACTTGCAAAACTTGGGAAAGTTTATCAGTTATGTATTGCTGCCACTCCAAAATTCAATAGCTTAAAACAACAACTGGATATATCCTCAGGTTTCTGTAGGTTGACAGATTGGGCTGGCTCCAATGGATAGTTCTTTTGTTGTCATGCCTGAGGAGGCTCAGATAGCCCCATTCACATGATGGAGCCTCAGCTGGAGTGGTCGGGCCTGCCTTTCTCTTGCTCACAGCTGCCTCTCTTCCTCAAGAAGACTCATTTGGGATTATCCATAAGGCAGCAGGGTTCCAAGAATGTGAAAGCAGAAAATGCTGAACGCCTTGAAGCTGAGGCTGAAGAGTCACACAATATTCCTCTGACACACTCTTTGGGTCAGAGTGTGTCATAAATCCAACCCAGATTTAAGGGGGAGGAATAAGGCTCTACCTCTTAATGGGAGAACAGGAAGGAAGTGGTGACCATTTTTAATCCATCCCAGAACTGAGCATTGCCCTTATCTGGTCAGTAACCCATCTGTGTTGTTTCTTTCTTGATAACATTTCTTATCTTTTTGCTTCTCATCCCTTCCTCCATTCCAATAACTCTTTCCTAAGTCAAAACTGAATTACCTCAAAACAAACAAACAAAAACCTGAATTACTTTATGTGGGTATCATAACAGCCATTTCCCAACATTACTCAGTCTCTGCCTCTCCAATCACAAGACAATTTTTCCTTACCATTGTTTTTATTCTGTTCTCCTGTTCCTCACATATCTGTGTTGTTCTCCAGTTCCTATCTCATTATCATGTTCTCCCATTTAGACACTTCCTGTTTGACCATTCTTCTCTCTCTCCCTTCCTCCCTCCCTCCCTTTCCCTCTCTCCCTCTCTCTGTTCTCTCCCTCTAACACTCTGCTCTTTTCCAAAATATTTTTGCTCTTCTTTCACAAAGATAGTCATAAGCACATGTTTTTTTACTATGTTTACTGTGTATAAGACACTATCCTAAACACTGTGACCAAAGGTCTTTAAGTATGGTATGGAAGAAGTAATATATAAACAGAGTAATAAGGGAGCTCATACACACATGAGTGTTAAGATAACGAGACCAAGGGAATGCAATAGTGATTGCTGGAGACAGTCATTTCTGAGTCATCATGGCCTTCCCCTCTGAGGAAGTACCACTTAAGCCTTTGACCTGAATATCCAGGAGCTGCATAGGGGAAGATGGAGGGAGAAGTATCCGAGGCAGAGGAGACAACAAGCAAAATGACGACTTTCATCTTTAGGATTGAGCATCCCTAAAGCTTATCATCTGCAATGGTGTCTCTAAACCCTAGCTGTATGATCGGATCCTCTATAATCTAAAAATTCTGACGCCTAGGCCTTGCCACAGACCCAAGAAATCAGATGCTCTGAAGGTGGGGGTGGGAAGTACCTGGACATCTGTATTTTATAAATCCCCATAGGATTTTAATGTACAGCCAAGTGGCTGTCTTCTGTGATTTAAGAAAATTGTTCAGATGATTCTGAGACCCACTAGCGTTTGACACCCAGACTGTGTTCTGATGTTTAGACAGAGTCAATTCGGCAGCTAATTATGTTGCCGGTTGTGTTTTCTGTAAATGTTTCATGTAGACATGTGTGTTAAAGCTTCTCAAGCACTCCCATTGAACTGGGAGCAGGAAGACACAGCACTCTGTTGTTTACACTGAGTTTCCATGTAGAGCAAATTCCCTTTCATTCCGGTTAGCAGAAGAGGAAGAGAATACAGCTCCAGTTCCACACTTGGGCTCCTGCCTCCAAAGCCTCTTTGTTCACTCAGCTGGCAAAGCTCCTGCAGGGGACACTCTACAGTTGCAGGTATCATCCGTACGCAGCTGATTTACTGAAAGCCCTGCTGGGGCAGTTGAAGCCCTGTGAAGGGATCTTGTAACTCACCTTTAACTGCTGTCCTATCAAAAAAATCACCCTCTGTACTACTTCTCTTTGTTTACAAGCTTTAGTTAGTGGCTTTTTCTCCATTAGGCAGCTCAGGGGAGTGCTATTTTAGAGGACTGATTGAATTCTTGCCAATTTGGGGCATGGTCCAAAGCTACTCCAAATCTTGGTATTTGCCATGTTATGCATTTACTCTTCTTATTGTGCATAGTTTTGATACCTCCTTCTGCTGAATATATGCTAGAAATTATAACTGTCTACATAAATGCATATCATAAACACGGTAATACATGCTCCTTGGCATGGAGAAGCTACACCTCGTTGCTCCATTGCAAAGGGTTAAAAAAAAAAAAAAGGAACTAAAAACTTCAAACTGAATATGTATATATTTAAAATCCTACAAGAGAATTCATGTATTTTCAGTTTAGAAATTCTACTGTTTATGAAATTAATCTAATAATGAAAAAACCATCCATTTTTTTTTCTCTCTACTAACTCTACCACCAGCCCCCTTCCACCACGCCAAGCATGAGCACTCCCTCTTTCTAATTACCGAAAAGATTATACATAGAATATTAGCACTTCTGGCTACTTACGGAATAACACTTTCCTGGCCCTTAGCAATTATTTATCCACAAGGCTGGATGAGGTTAATTAGCAAAGCAGGAATTTGTGGGAGAGCATGTAATGACGGGCGATAATGGGCTGAAAGGCTAAAGAGGAAAAGTTGGCAAATAAGTCGGTAAGTGAGTAAATAAATACATACATACCATGAGCCAAAGAAACACAAATTATAAAAAGAAAAGTTCTTTCTTTTGACTTCTCTTTTTTAAAAATTATTCTTTTCCGTAGTTGTCAAGCGGAAAAGTTGCACAAATTTGGGATATGCAGCCTACATGGTATGTGAAACACGGGGAGACCCCATTGCTGTAGACACTCTCCAGTCCACTGCAGTAGAGCACGTTATTTGCATACAGTTTTAGACATGGGAGCATGTCTTATGCTCTAGTTACAGATGTCCTCTAGATTGCTTATGTGGGAACTGCTGGAACGTTCATAATGTTATATCCCATGTCTTACCTCTCGTACTTCTGTAATATGCTCGTTCCCCTCAAAATCCATTTGCTCCTCCTCTTTGGTTCTCACCTTACGTCCCTGTCCCTATTTCAGCTTCTGGCCAACAGGCATGTCTGCTCTCCTGTTGTTCTTTTCCTCTTTTTTACAACCATCATCCATTTGAAAGTGTTAATTATCTAAGATGTGTAGCATCATCTCTCGCGGAATTATACGTGGGCCATAAAATATTTCATAGCTGAAATCTTTGAACATCTGCCTGGGATGTTTAACAGAAGTAAATATTCTATGTCATTTCCCCTTTCACAGTTTGTGGAGATGAATGCACGGGCCTTCTTCTCAGTGACTTGGCTCACCTGGAGCAGATGGCCATGAGTATCAACCTCACTGGCCCACTACCTGCCCCATATAAAATGCTGTATGGTCTCGAAAATATGACTCAAGAACTAAAGGTAGGTTGGAGCAGTCATGGCAAGAGCCAGGGAAAAGATGACAGAAGCTTCCCAAGGGGTAGTGGCCAGAATTAGTAAATCTTCCCTTCACTCCAAATCAAGGCAAGCAACCAGGAGGAAAATTCAGAGATTTTCTAAACCAGTGTTTTTCAAATTTGAGTATTAACTATAACAGATTGCTGTTAAGGGAAAGTGGCTTATGTACTCTCAGTGCTTGGCCTAAATCAGCTTTATTATGTTATTTAAATATGTACAAACATAAAATCAGGTATAGTTCCTATACTTACAGCTCGATAAAATCAAAACACATTAATCCTTACAAAAGCCTAAAAAAACCCAATAAAATTAAAATTAAAAACATTAATATAAAATAACAGATGATTTTTGCTGAGAGCAAATTCCTGCTTGCAACAAGAATATGACCCTGACTACTTCCACACAGGTTCTTTCATCAGTATGTATATTACATATAATTCCTACCATTCTACAGTATGAACTACAGAGCCCCTTGCAAGGGGTCCTAAAATGACGTTTGTCATTACTTGACAAGGTCACATGATTTACGTGTTCAATCTGCCATACGATCAGACATGCATGCAGAGGTAGGTGCTGAGATCAGATGGCCATAGTCATCTCTCAGGTGCCCGGCCTGAGTTCCAGAAATGCTTACATTAACATTTAAGTTTCCCATCAAAATGAAAACACAAGATTAAAACTTTGTACTAGAGAGCTAGCAGACCTTTGAAAACACTTCAACGAGAACTAATTTGAAAAACACTATTCTAAAACATTGTTAAAACTTTCGGTAGTGGGTGGGAGAGGAGGAAATGTTAAGGAAATTGGGACTTCATCTGATAACAAAAGATGGAAAGTGACTCCCAATTTGCTATCCGTCAATGATCAGGTATTTTTTGAGAAATTCTGGAATGTTTCGGTATTGCACTTGGTTCCCTGGGAGTTTCATGACTCATACACTGTGGTCACTACCCTCAGGAAGCTTACAGTCTATGTGGTTAAAGCAATAATTTAACAATCAGGATACTCATCATGTGTTTTATAAATTTTTGACTTACAATATTGTACAAAGATTGGAGAAACAGGTAATATTCGGAGAAACAAGGGAATGCATTATTATTTTTTTTTAATATTTTATTTATTTATTTGAGAGAGAGAGACAGAGAGAGAGCATGAGAGGGGGGAGGGTCCGGAGGGTCAGAGGGAGAAGCAGACTCCCCGCGGAGCAGGGAGCCCGATGCGGGACTCGATCCAGGGACTCCAGGATCATGACCTGAGCTGAAGGCAGTCGCTTAACCAACTGAGCCACCCAGGCGCCCAAGGGAATGCATTATTAATGAGAGTGTAATTTGTGCTGGAACTTGAAGAATAGACACAATTTAATAGGCAGAGAAATGTTGGCAAGGACTGGAGGAAAAATCTAAGATTTACTCACTAGACACTGGCAGATACTCTTCTAGGGAGTATATTCTGTAATCTGGACCATGGCCTTCAAGGCAAGTATTATTATTCCTATTTTCCAGAAGAGGAAGCCAATAATGATGACAGCAAAAATAACTAACACTTAGTGATGGGTATCTCTGTGCAAAGCAATTAAGTGACTAAAGTCTTACATGAATTATCATACATAAATCTTCTAGAAACTCCAAGAGGTAGGAAAGAAGTACTGTTTTTTTCAGGTAGGGAAACTAAAACACAGAAAAGTTAATGTGAGACACAAGATCACATGGCTACTAAGTGCAGAGCCAGGATTTGAGTAGAGGCCCTATGACTTTAGGGCTGGGGAGAATGAAACTACCTTTGTCAAGCTCAGAGAGAGAAAGTAACTTGCCTGGAAAGGCCCAGCCTAGACTGCCATCGATAAAGCCTCGCTGGCCCTGGGCTCATACTCCTTCCTCGAGTCAAAGAAGAGAGTGTGTGAGCAGAGATGGAGCTGTGAATTCACAGGGCCTCTCTGTCCTACACGAGAAGGCAGGCATGCTCGTAAAAGATAAGGCTAGAAACTTGAGTGGGGCAGGGTGTTATGAAGGACAACCTTGAAAGCTAGACAGAGGAATCCGAGTTTACCTTGTAGGCCTCATATTCAGAAATGGGAGTTTTAATGAGGAAGATGCTGACTAGTAATTTTCCTTAGTCCCCCGCCACCCCCCATCCACGGTTTCAGTTACCCACAGTCAACCTTGGTTCACAAGCAGATGATCCCCCTTCTGACTTGTCATCAGAAGGTCAATAGTAGCCTCATGCTACGCCACAGTGCCTCATTATGTAAGCATTTCATCATCTTACATCATCACAAGAAGGGTGAATACATTCCAGTAATGTTTTTTGAGAGAGGGACAAAGTACATTCACATAATTTTTATTACAGCATATCTTTATAATTGTTCTATTTTATTGTTGTTAATCTCTTACTGGGCCCAATTTATGAATTAAATTTTATCCTAGGCTCATATGCAGAGGGAAAAACAGTATATCGGGGTTCAATACTACCAGCAGTTTCAGGCGTGTACTGGGGGTCCTGGGACGTAGCCCCCATGGATGAGGGGGGACTACTCTGCATGGGAGGAATACAAAGAAAGGAAATTGAACTAGAAAAGCAAATACTTCAGTAGGACATAAACCATTTTGAAAATACTGCATAAGCACTGGATGAAGTAGCAAAAGGCCCTAATGGAAGAGCTTTTAATCTGTGGCCACTACCTGAACCAAGAGATACAGTTCTCTACCTCCTGAGGGCTGGCTGAGCATTGGTCAACACCACCTTGATTTTCCTTCAATTCCAGTCTTTCTTGATTCGGGGATTGTGTCCTTCTTCTACAATTTATTTAATACCTGGATCCTTGGGATCCTATCTTGATATTTTAAAATGGTAAGCAAATTATTTTACCTCCTTGTTTGTTTCCTTTCCCTGTGTCCAGCCAGAGACCACTGAGAACAGAGTTGTGTTTCTGAGCTCATTGCAACAAGGGACACTGCCCACTATGGGGCATGTGGGTGTGTCTCCATAAGAAGGTCATAGAAATGACTCCAAGTATTGGGTTTGTGCTGGGTGTTCTGGGGCAGCTGTAAGGAAGCAGGGGGTTTGGGCTGGGTTGGGTGCCATTAGGAAATGGAGGTAATGGATTATTCCAATGAATCTTATGGAGAAGGAGGGAAGAACACAGGGAGGCTAAAGCTGTAATGACCAAAGGGGCAGTGGTCACTCAGATTCGACAGCAAATGGATTTTTGATACCTTTGAAACCATGGCTTTGTCTGTGCTTAGACAAGATTATGGAGTGGTCTTGTTTTCTTTCATTCATCGCTGTCACAGAGTGACCCTGTCTAATGTTACTGTTCTGTGACATTGACTGAGTTCAACAGAAGAAAACGTCCTCTCTGTGAGTGCCTGGCCAGGCCCCTCCTCTCTTTCTTTCCTGTAAACTCTCCGTTGGTTGAAATGGGAGCCTTGAACAATCAGAGTTCATCTTGACTCTACCCCTTACTGGCCATGTGATCTTGGGCAAGTTTTAACTTTCTTCGAGCCAGAGTTTCTTCAGACACAAAACAAAAAAACATTTACCTCATAGAATTGTTGTAAGAATTAAGTGGGAAAAAAAAGCCTGGCACATAGTAATTTTTCAATAAATGACTGCAATTTGCATGGCTTGCCAGGATATTTTGCATAGCATTTCATATATATGTGCCCAGTTGAAATGGTTTATCTTTCCTTTGAAGGCGAGATGGTGAAATACTTTGTATAAAAAGGAAAACTGTTGTGTTAAATGTGCAACCCCATAATCACTGCAAAACCTTTTACTGAAATGTATGTGGAATGAAATCTTTTTCAGCACCTGCTCTCCCCTCAGCGGGCCCCAGAGAGGCTCATTCAATTGGCAGAGGGCAACCTGAACACGCTCGTGTCGGAAATGAATGAGCTTCTGACCAGGGTAAGCTGGGAGGGTCATGAATCTTCTTATAGCAGATAGATCATGTATTTTAAGGAAAATTACATCAAATTTCTTTTTTTTTTTAAAGATTTTATTTATTTATTTGAGAGAGAGAGAATGAGAAACAGAGAGCATGAGAGGGAGGAGGGTCAAAGGGAGAAGCAGACCCCCTGCCCAGCAGGGAGCCCGATGCGGGACTCGATCCCGGGACTCCAGGACCATGACCCGAGCCGAAGGCAGTCGCTTAACCAACTGAGCCACCCAGGCGCCCCACATCAAATTTCTGAAGTGCAAATATTGTTGTTTCTAATTCCCAATTAGGTGCATGAAGTAGATGTATTTTGACTTGCTACTTCTGCCTCAAATAAAATCCTGAAACTCAGTAGCATCAAAGGAAGTTGTGATGCTAGGGTAATGTCAAGGACAAGGGCTAAAAATATCAGAGTGACAGTATATTTTGAAAATTCTATCCAGTCACACGTAAAAGGTTTTATCAATTTTGAATTCCAACAGCACTGTCTTTGACTATGTAAGGAAAAAGAAAAACAAATGAAAATACTTACAGACGCTTTGATCTCATCACGGGATATTTGCATTTGTATAGAAATACAGTCTAAATCAGTATTCCCACACAAAAGAGGAAATCTTTATTGTGAAAATCCAAAGCATTTAAGACACTTTGAAAAGTTAGAATGTAAAGTCCATGTTACATTTATCAGACTTTTTAAGGAATTGGGTGTTTTAAACTTTCAAAACTGCAAGGTCAAGTTTCTTTTTACTGTTAGAAAACAACACAAAGTCCGCCATCTTGTGGCCAGAAAAATGCATGAGCAGAGAACTGGCTTGTCATTTAGGGATCCCGTTAGATTTTCTAAGAGCTTTAAATGACAACAAATATTGGAGTTAGAATGTTCTTACATATTATCTAGTTCATTTTTGTTTGTTTGTTTAAGAAGCGATACCTCAGGGCGTGACAATGAAAAGAATTACCACTGGCCATACAATTCACTAAACTCAGGGACCTAAGTAGAACCCAGTCTCCAGATTCCCATTGGTCCAGTAATCTTTCCACCTCACATGCATGCTGCTGGTTTAGGAAAATTTCCACAAGGAAATCAAATTGGCTTCTGAGCACATAACACTAAACAATGGCCCTGAGATTACAAATAGCATATGAAACGCTTTTTCAGAATCTAGTACCAGCTAGATACAGAACAGAGTTGCTTGCCAGTTCTTGTTAGGTATTAATTAGATTAATAAATACATTTATCTCATATTAATTTAATAGCTAATAACTTTGTATTTGCTATGTAATTACAACTAAATAAGAAATTTTAAACTGGTCATAGCAAACAAAGTAAACTCAATTCAACAAGCATGTATGAATGTTCACCCAAGCTAAGTGTTTGCAGATGAAAGATATAAATGAAGCCCAGTCTTTGTCTTCAAGGAACTTCGGTCGTGTGTGTGTGTGTGTGTGTGTGTGTATGTGTATACGATATGTATTTAGATGTGTGGAGGGTAATGTGGGACAGCTACATGCAAATATATAATAAAACATGAAATAAAATAAAGAAACAAGAAATGTACCTGAGAAACATAAGTGGAATGATTTAATCTCTTTAAGGGTAATTAGGGAAAATTCCATGGAACAGGAGGCATTTCATTTATTCATTCATTTTATTAATACTTATTGGGCAGCTACCGTGTTCTAGGTACTCTGTCAGAATGACAGACAGTGGGAATAGAGGGATAAGCAAAACTGACACAAGCCTTCTCTCATTGATCTGATTAGAGCCTAATGATCTGAGCCTAGAAACACAAGAAATATTTTTTTACTAGGAAAGTCAGACCTTTATTATGTCTTGGAAGTCCAATGCGCTATCCATTGCGCGACGGAGCCACCTAGACCTTTATTATGTCTTAGCCTACATCTTTTCATCTCTTCAGCAGACTCTCCCATACTGAATAAATTTTTCAAAATAGAATGCATATATTAGAGAAGTTTAAGGTTAAAAGCAAAGTTGATTGGAAAGTATGGACAGTTCCCATATACCCCCTAACCCTATACATACATAGCTTCCCCATTATTAACACCCCCACCCCCAGGGTGGTATATTTGTCGCAATAAATGAAGCTACATTGACAATCATTATCATTCAAAGTTCATAGTGTACTGTGTGGTTCACTCATGGTGTTGTACATTCTTTAGATTTTGAGAAATGTTTAATGACATGTCTCCACCATTATAGTATCATACGGAGTAGTTTCACTGCCCTAAAAACTCTCTGTGCTCCACCTCCCTCCCTCCTCTCAAACCTCTGGCAAAGTGATCTTTTTACTGTCTCTATAGTTTTACCTTTTTCAGAGCACCATATAGTTGGAATCATACACTATGTAGCCTTTTCACATGGACTTCTTGTACTTAGTAATATCCATTTAAGTTTCCTCTGTGTCTTTTCATGGCTTGATTGCTCATTTCTTTTTTAATGATGAATAATATTTTCCATTGTCTGTTTGCACCACAGTTTATTTATCCATTCATCTACTAAAGGACATCCTGGTTGCTTCCAAGTTTTGGCAGCATGAATAAAGCTACTATAAACATTTGAGTACATAAGTTTTCAATTCATTTTTGTAAATACCAAGGAGCTCAATTGGTGGATCCTATAGTAAAAGTATGTTTAGTTTTCTAAGAAATCACCAAACTGTCTTCCAAAGTGGTGGTACCATTTTGCATCTCACCAGCAACGAATAAGGTTCCAATTGCTCCACATCCTCACTAACATTTGGTGTTGTCAGTGTTTTGAATTTTGGCCATTCCAATAGGTGTATAGTTTAGCTCCTTGTTTTAATTTACAATTTCCTAATGATATATGATACTGAGCATCTTCTTATATGCTCATTTGCCATCTGCATGTGTATCATCTTTGGTGAGATGTCTCTTTAGGTCTTGCTATGGACTGAGGGTTTATGTCCCCTCCAAAATTCCTATGTTGAAATTCTAACTGGCAGGGTGATGATAATAGGAGGTGAGGCTTTTGAGAGGTGATTAGGTCATGAATGTGGAGTGCTAATGAATGGAATTAGTGCCCTATAAAAGGAACCCCCTATAGGGTGCCTGGGTGGCTCAGATGGTTAAGCGTCTGCCTTCGACTAAGGTCGTGATCCCAGGGTCCTGGGGTCGAGTCCCGCATTGGGCTCTCTGCTCAGCGGGGAGCCTGCCTCTCTCTCTCTCTTCCTCTTACTCTCTGTCTCTTATGAGTGAATAAATAAAATCTTTAAAAAATAAAAATAAAAAATAAATAAAATAAAAGGAACCCCTATAGAAGAGAGATTCTTTTCCCCTTCCTTGCCTTATGAGGACACAGTGAAAAATGGTACTAGGAAGTAAGTCCTCACCAGACACCAAATCCGCTGGGGACTTGATCTTGCACTTCCCAGTCTCCAGAATTATGAGAAATAAACTTTGTTGTTATAAGCCACCTAATGTATAATATTTGATTATGGCAGCCCAGATGGACTAAGACAAATCTTTTCTCATTTCTTTTTTATTTGCGTTGTTTGTTTTCTTATTATTGAGCTTTAAGAGGTCTTTGTATATTTTGGGTCCTAGCCCTTTATCAGATATGTCTTTTGTAAATATTTTTCCCCAGTCTGTGGCTTGCTTTCTCATTCTCTTGACAGTGTCTTTCACAGTGCAGAAGTTTTTAATTTTAATGAAGTCCAGCTTATCAATTATTTCTTTCATGGATTTGACTTTGGTATTGTATCTAAACATTGTCACCATATTCAAGGTCGTCTAGATTTTCTCCTATGTTATCTTCTAGGTGTTTTATAGTTTTGTATTTTACATTCAGGTCTATGATCCAATTTCAGTTAATTTCAATATTATTTTTAAATAAACTTGTTATTTTAGAATAGTTTTAGATTTACAGAAAAGTTATAAAGGTAATACAGAGATTTTCTCTATACTCCATACCCAGTTTCCCCTACTGTTAATTTCTTGGTGTGGTATGTCTGCCACAACTAATGAACTAGTATTGATCCATTATTATTAACTAAAAATTGTACTTTATTCAGATTTCTTCAGTTTTCACTTAACATCTTTATATTATTCCAGAATCCCCTCCAGGATACTGCATTACATTTAGTCATCGTGTCTTCTTAGGCTATGAACTGAGATTTAGACTTTCCTTGTTTTTGATGATTTTGATAATTTTGACAAGCTCATGTATTTTGTAGGATGTCCCTCAGTTGGGGCTTAACTCATGTTTTTGTGATAAGCATGGAGTTATGGGTTTTTGTGGGAAAGGCTAAAGAAGTAAAGTATCATTTTTATCATTTTATCATTTTTATTACATCAAATTAAGAACCCATGCAATCCATATGTCTTCTTATCTTGATTACCTGGCTAAGGTAGTGTTTGCCAGATTTGTCCACTGTAAAGTTATTCTTTTTCTAAGACCATTTTTATCTGTGCAATCTTCAGATTTTATAACACAAAAAGCCTAGAAATAAGACTACTGAAAGCAAAGATCTCTTCAGTGAAGTGAGGATGAGGAGGAAATGAAAATCCTCATTTATTAATTAACCTGTCTCTATCACATTTATAATTAGAGACATAACTATCATGGAGACCATAAATACTCAAGTCAACATGATCAATTCTTCCCCTGTTGTCATGCTGCATGATAATCAAAAGGTGAATTGATACATATGGAATCATCACTAGAAGGCTAGATGACTGAAATATCCAATAGTATCAGCCTAAGACCACCAGTACCTTTATCTCGTGGCCATGAATGATTCAGCATTGGGACCACAGTCTGAGAAGTGTGGTAGCCATGACTTTCATGGTTACATTAGAGGAGACAGTGCCTTAAACTAGGAGCCCACACGGGAATTACTTGGGGCCAGGTTTCACTCCCAAAGGTTGTGATGTAATTGGTCTGAGAGGGGCAGTAAGTGCACTGGGATTTTCAAGAGCTCTTGGGATGATTCTGATGTCAGCCAAGGTTGAAAACTAGTGTGAGCTTATAATCACCTGATAATTCCAGCTCCCTTCTTTCACTGGTACAGCCAGTCTTTTTTTTTTTTTTTAAGATTTTATTCATTTATTTGAGAGAGAATGAGATAGAGCATGAGAGGGGGGAGGGTCAGTGGGAGAAGCAGACTCCCTGCCGAGCAGGGAGCCCGATGCGGGACTCGATCCCGGGACTCCAGGATCATGACCTGAGCTGAAGACAGTCGCTTAACCAACTGAGCCACCCAGGCGCCCCACAGCCAGTCTTTTTATGCTCCTTTTTTTCTGCTTTGTTGGCTGACCAGTCGATTTATGACTAACGCATTCTTTAGATTTGTTAAAGCATTTGGTGAGTCTCATCCTACATAGCTGGTGTAGGTGCTTGCCTTTTCTCCTACAAGTGCTTATATATTCTATGCTCATTTTTTCATGGCGCAATCTAGTTCTCTAATAACCTGTGGTAAAGAGAATCATATTCCTCCCCAAACTAACACTTAACATGCATTTTATATAATTTATAGTGCAAATATTACACAGGCAAAGTATTACATAATCACACGTCTCTTTCAGTGTATTTTGATTTATTGCCATTTGATTTCCCTCTTGAAATATAAGTTTCTTGAAACATAGGAATCATATTTAGCATATTTGAACTGTCCTACAATGTGTGTGAATACCGAGATGCTTTTTGAGGCCAACTCCATATATCTCCATAGCTACTGTTCTTAGCTCCCTCTCCTGTTTTACAGCCACAGTTTTTGAAGGCTTTGGAGACAGGTCTGCATTCTCTTCTCACTCCACTGCAATTTAGATTTACTCTCCCGGCTTGCTACTAAAGCTATTTCTAAAAGATAACCAATGACATGTTGGTCACTAAATCCAATGAAAACTAATTTACTTGAACCTCCTGTAGCAATTGCCATTTCTGACCCTTCCTTCCTTCTTCACATATTCTCCTCTAGTTTTCTCTTAATTCTCTGTCCTTTTATTCTCAGGCTCTTACTCTGTCCATCCCTTTAAAGTTGGTTTTCTTGGGGTACAGTCATCACTTGTAAATTCTTTCTTTGGGCTTTAATTGCTGAAGATTCAAAAATTTGTATTTTCAAAACAGACTTTATTCTCCGGCTTCAGTCCTAGAAACCTAGCTGCCGATAGGACATCTCAAATTAAACTCATCATCTTCCTCTTAAAACACATACTTTTTCCTATTTAGAGCATCTCAGTGATTTGTCCTCCAATATGTAGCCAGTCCCCCCTCCAAAAAAATGAATGAGTTACCCTTTACCTTCATTTTCAACCCAATCCAATTCAGTTTCCATGTATGACCTCTCTTTCCAAGCCATCTCCAACTCCAACCAATTATTAATCATGTAACGGAGTAAACTCTCCAAATCACAGACCTGATCATTTCGCTCTGCTCCAAATTCTACAACAGCTCTCCATTTGGTGTAGTATGACATATGATGCTCTCCCATTGTGATCTGATTCTTGCTTAATTGCCCAGCCTCATCTCTCCCCAAATTCGCAGCCTGGTTATCGGGACCCTGATACATTTAACATATAAGCCAGAAAGCTAGAAATTTTCCTCAGTCCTTTTTCTTCTTCCCTGTACTCCCACTTATTCAACCCATTATCAAATGCAGGGGGTTGCTCTTCTTGTATAGATCTCCTCTCTGCTATCCAACTCTCGTTCCATCTCCATAACCTTTAGTTTGGAATTACCACGTGGGTTTTCTAGCTACTCCCTCTGCTTTTACTCTTGTTTTCCTTCCACTTTGTTCTCTACAGTGTAGCCAGAATGCACTTTTGCTATTCCAAATCTGAAGATGTCACCCGGGTGCTTAAACTCATCCTCCAATTCTCATGGCTCTTAGGTGAGCGCTTCCAGTCCTCTTGTTGGCCGCATCTCCTGCCACCTGTGCTTCTCACCATCTGCGCTCCAGCCATACAGCCCTTCAGTTACCTCATCCCACCGCTGAGCCTTTCCATAGGTTTCTTTTAGCCTTTGAAGTAAATCACCTTCTCCTGTATCTTGTTAACTTCTATTCATTCCAGTTCACCTTTCAAACCTCAGCTCATGGAACTCTGTCTTAGGGAGACATTTTAGGTGTGATGAGACTCCTCCAAAACTATCTTATACCGCTGTGCTTTTTCTTCAGTTTGTAATTATAAATTTATTTTCATGATCACTCAACAAATACATCTCTACTCTACCAGACTATAGGCTCCAAAAGGGCAAGAGGTATGTCCTTTAATTTTTTTTTTTCTCACCACAGTATCACCAATCTCACGCACACAGTAGTTCAGTAATTTGTTTAATTAATTAACTGTGAATAATTTAAAAATAGCATTTAAACAACTAGATGACAGAAAAACTCAAAATAAGCATTGATTTTTAATGTCTCTAAAATACACTAAAATCAGGCATATACTGATAATTATATTCAGTTGGATGTTTTACTTCCTTTGATAAGCATTTTCTAAATGTTTATCTGTAAGGTGAGAATGCTGTGTAATAGACTGAACTATATAAAATATCAAAATTGAGCTTTATTTTCATTTACTGCCTATTTAAAATCAAATTTAAGTAAAAATTATTTCTAAAATGATGAAACTAGCTTTTAAATGATTTAAGTGCCAAAAATATTGTATGTTTATCTTATTTATAGTGTTAAGAGATTTAAGTTTCCTACAATGTTTTTTTTATTCCTATTACATTTTAAAAGAGAGAGAGAGAATGTAAAGCACATCATACTTGTTTGGTTTGGGACTCTGAAAACTGACACCTGAAATATTTAGGGAGAAATTGTATAGAACTCACTTGTTACCATTCTAGAGAGCCACTTGGCTTCTCTCTATCACTTTCCTTGTGTGTTGTCTAATAGCTTGCCTGAGGAGTCCTTCACTGACACTTAGATATACAAAACTGGTAGTTTTCGAAGATGACCCTTGAGAATATCATATAAATGATTAGAGCTGAAATTTAATTTCAGCAGGAGGGCATATAAGTCTGCAAATGCAAAAGTGGATGGTATCTAAGCAATGTTTTCTATTCACTAGTTAGATTTGCCCCATTAGATTCTAGTTTTAACATAAAGAAGGCAGAAAATGAAAGACACTAGTAATATCCAACCAAGAAAATTATGTGCAGGTTTCAAGAGGCACAGTGAGAACTGCTTGAGCTAAAGCAAGAAAGTAACAGCTACATTGTTCAGAAGTAAATTAATGCATGCCTAATGGTAATGCATGCTGCCTAATATAAATACTCTAAAAAAAATAAAGGAAAAAGAAAAAAAGAAAAATAGAAGGAAAAAATACCTAGTTTAGTGAACTTGAATGTAAAAAAAGGTAATCAAAAGTAAGAGAGAAACACAAGGTACTGCTTAAGGCATCATTTAGAAGGGAATGCTGGAAAGATTGTAGAACTGAGGTAAGAGGATGTAAAAATAAGAAAATCAAAGCTAGAGAATCAAAGGAAGATTGTACAGCATAGTAGGATAAATGAGAAGACATTTGTCAAATACTCAAAGGACAAGATAATAGTGAATGAGAGGGAATATGACTAAGGGATGGAATGGTAATTTAATAAAATGCAAGAAGAACTAAACTGAATCAGACAGATAGCTCCTATCATGTAGTATTTAGCATTCATCTGTAACATTATCAATAGCCTGTCCTGGGTAAAACTGATTGTCGTGAATTTCACCATGATACCGCTATCTATCACCACTCCCTATGGGTGATAGTGCATTTGTCATAGGCTTCCTTTATGGAGTCTCTCATGGGTGGTTTTGACAAGGGTGACTCTTCACCTTAATTACTGTGTAATAAGACATGACTTTTAAAAATGTGTCTATATGATGTTCTGCTATGGATTTTTAAATATGTTAATTTACTAAAACCTAAAGGTGATACACTTCAAGTACTACCTAAGCTCAAGCAGCATCCCTCCTTTCACCCAGAATGCTCAACTTTTTCATGTATTTTCCTATTCTTCCCGGATATTAGCATAATATAAGTTAGTGCTTGATACGGACAAAATATAAAGCTGTGAGAAAATGTGTGTTTTGCCCCCAGTTCCCTGTGTGTATGAGTTCAGATGAGTCACTTAACCTCTCCATACCTTCATTTTCATCAGTGTAAAAATAGGGATTATGCCCTCTGTGTAGCTTTAAAAGCAGGAAGTGTAAATGAGACACAGGAGAGTATTACAAGCCCTTCTGAACACACATATCAATCCAGGATATGGTTGAGCCTGATTCTGTAACCATATTTTGGAGCGCTAATACCATGAATCAATGCCTTTTTGCCAGGAACCTCACATTTCCCCCTCTTCTGGAGCATGGCCGAGAGGGGCGGCCCTTCTCATTTCTGTAGGGGAAGGCTACCTTCTTCCTCAGGAAGCACTGTGCTGGCCCTAAACTGTGCTGGCCCTAAAGAGTTCTGCCTCCTCCCAAACCCAATCCTGCCCGCATTACTTGGCGTGTAATTGCAGGTTAGTTTTTAATGACCATGAGGCCAGTGACAAGAGTACAGTGTGGTTGGAATTGAGGGGTCTCCTGCCTGGCTCTCCTCCTAAGCACTCAGCTGCAGCTCTTGAGCACAAGCTTCCCATTAGGCTCTGAAAAATACCCAGGAACTGCCCAGCCATCCACATTCACTGGCAAGCCTAGCACTTGGCAGAAGGCCAGTTTGCATGGTATTGGGAAGGCAGAGAGATTTTTTGTTTGTTTCCTTCAATAGGCGTTGAAAGTTCAAAGGGATTTGTAGTTGGTTTGATGATTATTATACCAGCTAATCACTCAATATCTACTATGCCTGGCACTCTGAGGAATAAAAAAAAAAATAGACATTAAAAAAATAAGACATAGGGGCGCCTGGGTGGCTCAGTCGTTAAGCGTCTGCCTTCGGCTCAGGTCATGATCCCAGGGTCCTGGGATCGAGCCCCGCATCGGGCTCCCTGCTCGGCGGGAAGCCTGCTTCTCCCTCTCCCACTCCCCCACTTGTGTTCCTGCTCTCACTAACTCTCTCTCTTTGTCAAGTAAATAGATAAAATCTTAAAAATAAATAAATAAATAAGACATAGCCTCAGCCCCAAGGACAGAGATTAGATAGAAATGGCAAAACACCTAACAAAGTACCCAACAGAGTCATGAATGGTGGTAATGATAGTTGTTTTTAAAAATCTAAGAAAGGGTCCTGCCCCCATGGCCAGCTGACCCGCTGCCTGGTGGCACCAAGTAGGTTACCCCGCAGACCCTCCAGCAACAGGACTGACATTGACCCCAGGGGGCGATGAAAGCACTGAAAGAGAAGGTTGAATCTGGAAAGGGGGAAAGCTGTCTTTCCTGTAGCAGGTCAAAAATTAATTTATTCCAGCAAAGTCCTCAATGATGATACTGCCCTAAAAGAGTATAAAAGTGATGAAGAAACCTTGTGATGGTTACGGTGGCAAAACCTAAAGCCGTCACAGCACCAGCACAGATCACATCCCGCCAGGGCACCACCATTAGCTCCTCCATGAGGTGGGCTATGGCTCGGGGCCCCACTCCCACACCTGCACCTGCCAGGGCAATGAAAACGAGAAAACCCTGCAGAAAAGCCAGCAGAAATGAATGGTGCATCAGGAGAGTCTTCTTGGCCAAACACTTTTGAAGATGCAACAGGTGCACATGTCACAGGGCAGTCTTGTGAGAACCTGGTAACTGAGGTCATGTCAATGGGCTGTGAAGGCCAGCAAATGACCACAGCCCTAAGAGCTGGTTTCAACTACCCTGACAGAGCAGTGGGGCATCTTTCTCTGGGAACCCCAGAGATAGAGAAAGTCGGGCTGTGGTTGATCCCCTCCCCCAGCAGCTAGGACGGGGGCTCCTCAGTCTTCAGTGGCTGCAGCTGCAACCCTACACGTTCTGGAGAAGCCCCTTGAATTCTTACGGATCAGCCTCAGTTTCAACAGATGAGACAAAGGACTAACAGAATCCTTCCCTGCTTCTGGCATTGCTGTCAGAGGTCAAGAACATTCTCAACTCCTGCAGCAAATTAGCCAACCCCAGGATCACTTGATTCCGGTGTTAAATGAACCAGTTCAAGGAGCAGGTGGTCAAGGAGGAGGGCGTGGAGGCACGGGGGCGAAGCTGCACAAGCCGGAAGGGTGCCTGCGAGCTACACTCAAGGAACGTCTCGGGACCGAGAAGCCATAGAAGGATCACAGGCGCCAGGGTTTCCTGAAGGGCTTGTGATACGAGCATAGTTTGCTTGTGAGAAGAATGAGAACTTGGCTGTCAATTTTCTTCTATAGCAAAACTTTGATGAAGATGGAAAGGGACTTTTTTCCTCATATGTCACAGCAGATCATCACACTGCATTCACTGGATTGTCTCAGATGACTTGGGCTCATAGGCACGATGCTTGGTATCAGGCAGGAGATGGTTGGGGGTGGGGATACAGGGCAGGTAGGCAAACTTGGCAGAAGGCCAGTTTGCATGGTATTGGGAAGGCATAGAGATTTTTTGTTTGTTTCCTTCAATAGGCGTTGGAACTTCAAAGGGATTTGTAGTTGGTTTGATGATTTCTTCTGCCAAGAAATGCCTACATGTCTGCTGCATTTAGCAGATGCCACAGTCTGCACAGTGTGTAAAATACTATACAACCCAAAGATTTTGCAGGTCTCTGTTTCTTCTATAAAACACGAGGTAACTTTTCCTAGGCTTCACTTTTTTTTTTTTTTTTAGTGTATTGAATCCAAAAATTTAGTGTAATGCCCTGCTTCACATTTCTTTGACTTAACATTGATTTCAGAATGTTATGTAGAGTGCATGGGTGGCTCAGCAAGCGTGGGACTCTTGGTCTCAGCTGAGATCATGATCGCATGGGTTGGGAGATCAAGCCCGGCATCTGGCTCTGCGCTCAGCAGGGAGTGTGCTTGAGGTCCTCTCTCCCTGCAGCTCCCCCTGCTCACGTGCATGCGCTCTCTCTCTCTCTCAAATAAATAAATCTAAAAAGAGAATCTTTGCTCCCTGTAATCTACAGTCTCTATTTTGGAGCAATACTGGATAATGGCTTTGTGAAATTGAAAAAACAGTTGGAGCAACTATAAACAGAAATGCCAAATTATTGACTTATTGTCGCTGCTTCATATATGTATAAAATTAATGTGTAAGAAAGCCCATTCTCTCAAGTTAAATACCTGGGGATGGGGAAGGAGGAGAAAAGGGGAATATTCTAAAATGAAAATACTGCGATTTGAAAATTTTTTGATCATTGGGGCACCTGGGTGGCTCAGTCGGTTAAGCATCTGCTTTCAGCTCAGGTCATGATCCCGGGGTCCTGGGATCGAGCCCCGCATCAGGCTCCCTGCTCGGCAGGGAGCCTGCTTCTTCCTCTCCCACTTCCCCTGCTTATGCGCTCTCTCTCATTCTGTCAAATAAATAAATAAAATCTTTAAAATTTTTTTTTAAAAAATTTTTTGATCATTGAATATGACACCCTTCTAACATGATTGGAGGAACTGCAAGAATAGGCAGAGTTATCTTCCTGTTTACGTTTTTTGGTTTGTTTGTTTCTTGGTTTGCTTTGGGGAAAAAATTGGTAGGTGTCTAATTACTGTTTACTTCATTATTGTGTTGCAGTAAAAGTTTTAAAATCACCATTGCATGTTTACTTTGGAAGTACCCCTTTGTGAGAGTGAGCATTTTGGGGCCAATGGAGAAATGCAGCATTCACTCTCCTTCCCCTTCCCTCAGCAGAAATGTGTTTATCAACAAGTCATAAGTTCAAACTGCTGCCTTTCTTTAAAGCCAGAAAATGCTAATTCAGTTCAGAATTAATGCAAAGGTTTCAGAACTGGGTTTCTGATGTTTGTAAATATGTTTCCATATTAGGTGAGAATGTATGACCATTGATGTCATTAGGATGATATTACTTTCAAAAAGAGAAGGAGGACAGAAGTATAATACAGAATCTTTCATTGCATTGGAAAGACTGGTGAAATCTTTTAGAAGAATTGGAAGATGCAACTGGAAAAGTACTTTGGAAAATATACAATCAAGATATCTCATGGCGTATTAAAAGAAAAATTTTAATAGGAAAGAAAGAAGAAAAGAGAAAAAAAATCTAAGAAAGGAAAGCATAAGCCAAAATGGTCAGGGGTGGCTTCACAAAGAAGGTTGAGTGGAACTGACTCTTGAAGGCTGGATTTATTTTGGATAATTGGAGAGGAGTTAAGGAACAATAGTATAAACAAAAGCCCTTTCTGGGAGTGTTCATAGAAAGGTAGGCAATGAGAATGGTAATAAGGTCGGCAAGATTCACTAGGTAATTGCTTAATCATTTATTGGACATTCATTCAATATTTGCTCTCAGTGAGGCATCACACTAGGAGCTGGATATAAAGTGATGAACAAAACAGACCAAGTCCCTGCTCTCTTAGAGCTTACCTTTTAGTCAGGGAGGTAACCAACAAATAGAGGAGCCATAAGTAATTCTAAAATGCATGGTATTATGAAAAAAAAATGTTCTGTGGAAAGTCTGGAAACCTGGCTAGGTGCCCTAGAAATGGCCAGACCTAGAAGGGACACTGAAACTGAAAGATGAAAGATGAAAGATGACAAATGACAAGGATCCATCCATTGAAAGGACTGAGGAAAAGTTTATTCCAGGCAAAGACAGCAGAATCCGAGAAGAGCCTAAGAAGGAAAGAGTTTGGCATATTTCACATACTAAACAGAAGCCAGGGAGGTTGATTGCACAGGGCCTTCATGATAACTCTTTTAACTTGTTTCTTATCATGAGTCATGTAGAATTCTTGACATCTTACTATTGGAGTGCTCCTATAATCAGTACCAAGTTTGTTAATGATGACTCTTACATGTTGTATAAATTAATTAAGAAAGAAGAATTAAAGACAGTGGATGGGATCGTGATCTTCCAGAATTTAAAAGAGACAGTGTATCAATATATATTTATTTTAAAAAATTAAATGCTTTAGGCTTTGAGCCAGAATTGGTAGCCTTTGTTGTGTGAATATGTAAGTTAAGATCTTTTAGTAACAGATAAGATACTGATAAAGCAAAGAATAAATTTTAAGTTTAAATCATAATGTACACTTCCTGTGTGGTAATAGAGTGCTGGTAATACATTAGTAATTAAGATATTGAAAATGACCATAATGTAGATCAAGTCCCTTAGTAAAGTCTGTGATATGTGAAAATAGGAGTGATATTATAGAGTACAATCAAGTCCAGGCTAGACAAACATCTACGACAGCTTAGAAAGCCAACATCTTAAGCAGCTGACTTTAGTAATTTTAAAGTAACATTTAAAATGTTATAGGTATGTGTATATGCATGTGGTGTGTATATGTAAAAATATTGATTAGCACCTTCTAAATAATTTTGTATATTTACTGCAGACTGTTAAGAGGGATTTTTAAAACTTCCAGTGGATCTTATCCTTTCATCCTTTTATTTGTTTGTTTGTTTGTTTGTTTTTAAGATTTTATTTATTTGAGAGAGAGAGTGAGAGAGAGAAAGAGCACAAGAGGGGGGAGCGGGAGAGGGAGAAGCAGACTCCCTGCTGAGCAGGGAGCCCAATGCGGGACTCAATCCTGGGACTCCAGGATCATGACCTGAGCCGAAGGCAGTCGCCTAACCAACTGAGCCACCCAGGCGCCCTCATCCTTTTATTTGTCATGGTAACACTCACAGGTTGAGAAATTAGTTGATGATAGTTGGACTTTATATTCTACCTTTTATGTAAAACCTTGAAAGGGGTCATGAATTAAACCTCTTCTTGCCCCCCTGGGAAATCACAAAATGCAATATAATTTCTATAGCACCTCTTACTGTGTTCTGTGTTCGCCAGACATTTAGTTCTATTTTAATTTCTATCTAAAATTCTCTTATGTGTGTAAAAAAAAAATTTAGAATCTCTGGGCATGTCTAGAATGCAAACACTCTGGTACAGGATTATAGATATTAATACTCTGCCAATTTGGACCTTTTTCAAATTATTTTAAGGCAGTTTGTGATTCTTTGATTCATTATCTGTAGTTAGATTATCCCTATCTTTTTTAGTAAAAAAAAAAAAAGTCCTATTTATTAGCATATGTTCATGCGTAGAAAAATGAACTGTACACCTATTTCAAGGTGCTCTAAACCTTATAATATCTTTTAAGAAACTTTGAATATTACATATGCCATTTTTATTTGACTAAATATAGCATATCTTAACTATGAACACATTGAATGGATTCCTTTGTGTCAAGTGGTACCTTCAATGTGAATGAAGGTGCAAATGTGTGGGGATATTCTTTGGGGGCATGAAGCTATTTGTGGAGTTGTTTTGTTGACAATGATGTATAGTATTGTGATTAGCAGCTGTCTTTTCTGGTGATGACATACGGGAAAAGTTATCATTTATTCTTCTTTAACGGTTTCCTGGCATCTTCAGAGTGTTATAAAACAAGCATTTACTACTGAGTAGCTAAGCATTTCTCCCTCTTTGTTTCTTTAATTAACGTATTGATCTAGACTGCATCTATAGGATCAAGCTTATTGAGACAGACTGCCTGTGCCTCCTCAAGAGATCATTGCTACACTCCACACTTTTTCAGTAAATAAAATATGGACAAAACTGCAACATGTGGAGGCTGAAGAATCCATTAAATACTTTTGGCAACTGTACCTCAAAGATACTTCAAAAATAATTGTGTTTTATCGCTTCTTCTATGTCATTGCATATAGCAAGGGTTTTAAAAAGCCCAAATACGACTCTCTGATTTCCATTTAATGGAAGAAGTAATAAAGTTTAATTGTATACTGGAGCATGGGGTGTCATTTCCAGTATATCTGATCAATAATTCATCGATTGCCTTTGGCTCAGAGTTATATTTGAAAGAAAACGTAGCCAGTGGGAGCTTATCTCTCTGTAGCTTCATCATCTCAATTAATTATGCTTTTCCTGAATTTGGATCATTAGGCTACCAAAGTGACAGCAGATGGCGAGCAAACTGGACAGGATGCTGAGAGGACCAACAGGAGAGCAGACTCCTTAGGAGGATTCATTAAGGAGCTTTCCCAGGATGCAGAAGGTATTAGAATCATTTAATTTAATCATTATGTCTCCCACCAGAAAAATAGAAAAAGGGATTACACAGGACCGGAATTTCTCTAGTAAGAAATGCCCTTTCTCAATCTGAGGGTTGGCTTTTGAAAAGTACTTAGGTTGGGACAGCCAAGGGCATTATCTGCCAAGCATCTCCAATCTACAGTGTTAAATAGGGCATAATAGTCAGTGAATTAGTCATTATGAGTGCAGGCTCGTGGTAAACTGAATGCAGTCCCTTAGGAATGCCTTAATTTTTGAGGAATGGCTATTATGAGTAAATAACCAATAAACTTATGCTTTGCTATTGTTTGTATTCAAAACTATTGAGAAGATTAATTTTTTAAAAAGCTAATTTTATCATTCCGCTCAGTACGTTAAAGCAGCACTTTAATTTCTCAAAATGGCTTTTAAAATACTTGGTGCTGTTTTTAATGAACATCCGTTGCTTGGAGTCTGGACTTCCTACCTTACCAGAAGCTTCACTGTATTTAGTCCATCATTCTCTAGGAATTAGTGCTTGGCATCTACCAATCTGACTTAGGATCAAAGTGGAAGCTATTTGGGGGCTAAACCCCAGATTAAGAACTCTTAAAGAAAACATAAAAAACCCAAAAATCTAGATCTTAAACATACATGCAGGTTTAGAAAGTAGGAAAAATGTTTTGGGTTTTTTCTCTTAAAAAATGAAATATTTTTATTGCTTTACAGTGTTACGTGTTTTAGATATTTTGCTTGGAAATACAGCCAAATAAGTCAGAACATGAGATAAACTTCAAGGCAGATCCTGACAGGTAATTCTTAGGAATCACTGGCCAAAAAGAGACAGAAAACTCCCAAAGATTCCCCACTGCAAGAAGCAACAGAGTTTTAATCTGAGGCAAAACATGTCAGGACCTGAAACAGAAGTTACACCTACCGGAAAATTCTTAACTAACTCATTATGGTTTATCTTCTGCTAGATGGAGTTTTTTGTGCTTTTCCTGGTTTTATTTTCCATTAATGCGACTTGAAGTGTTCTCCCCCCAGCACTCCCTCCACCCCACAAAAAAAAAAAATCCCATTGCAGGTAAAACAATTTCTGCCTGGATCCATGAAGGCACTGGTCAATAACCCAGTAATTTTTCCTTTCCTTCTACCTCGATCTCAAACACTCAATACTTCAGCCGATCCTGGAAACTTATTCTGAAATCATTCCAATCAAATATTCATGCATAAAAACAAATGCTGGTCCATGTTTTCAACAGACTCCAACATCAGCACTGCTCATGTGCTCGCTCTCTGCATTGTACCCACCACCCAGTCTGTGCACCACACAAAGGCACCAGCAGGGGGCAGGTGGAGACGAGATTTTGTCCAGGTTTTGCTCATCGCCCACAGTCCATCATCCATCCGAGAAAAGGGTTATGTATCATCAAAGATGTCTCCCATTCTCTAAATTGTGCATCCATCACACAGTCTGGTTGTGTCTGTCCAGACAGGACATCTTTTTCCTAATTTACATGAAGGTCCATGTGGGATAGCTGTGATCCTGTACCCAGGAGAAATGTGGACACTGCTCCCTTCTTCCAGCAGCTACTAATGTAAATGATAACACACATGATATGCACAGCCCTTTAGAAGAGAACTTTGGCAAAACTAATCCAACTATCCAACTGTTAAAACTTCCTGAATGTTTAAATTTGAATATGCCAGAGGTAAACGAAATCTTGACTGGGATGTTTATATGTACTACAAGTCTTGGCAGTTCAGGAGATTCTTTTTTTTTTTTTTTTTTTTTTTTTTTTAAGAAAAGGAAACTCACCAAAGCCTTAAGTAGGTTATACGACATATCCACACCCATCTTTTTCTCTTAGAACTACACTAATTGGGGATAGTATCAGTACTTTGAGGTTTTATTAGTGACAATAAATTGCTGTGGGGAAAAGTGAATTTGTTAGCCTGGCATTTGTCTAGTTCAGTTTTATTTTTAGTTGGAATACCTTACTCCCCCTATCTTCCATTATAAGTCATGGTCTCTTCCTAGATAATCACGATCTATTAATCTAAGGCATTCTTATCTCCCTATAATTTTTAAAATCTTTGCTATGACTCCTGATTAGATCACAAATACTCTATATTTCATTCCATGAACTATTAGAATTAATGAGCAAATATATATATATGTATACATGTGTGTGTATATATATATACATATATATATAAATAACTCATTAATTAGCATATGTACTGACATATATTAGGACTTAATAAATGCTAGACACCTTCTTTCCTGTTTCTCAGGTCACAGTAGTATTTGTCATTCATGAAGAATTTACCCATCAGAGCATATTTTTTTTTTTGGTTCAGTGTGAAAAACAACTTTGTTTCTCCTGAGGGATTAATGTATTTATATGTTACAGATCCTGTATACTTCTTAAGTATCCCTTTTTTATCCCCTGCTCTGCCCTGGCTACTGAGATACTTACTGTCTATTAAGATGTCTTCTGATTTACATTATTTTTTATCTTTACTCCATCTCCTTTTCTGTTTATTTTATCTTGTTTTAAAGCTATTTCAAAGCTACTTAAAATTTCCTTTGAAATAAAGTAGAAATAAATAAGTAAATTTCAGAGCTATCTTAATGTCATAATTATTTTCAATTCTGTTGAAAATGTACTGAACTGAAAGTGCTGATAGTGTATACCTTTGAATCTAAGAGACTAAATAACACATTCATCTTTAGTTTAAAAATATTCAGAGAATTTCCCAATTTCATATATAGAAGGAATGGAGAAATCACATCTCTTCTATTAAAATTATGCTTTCTTTTTTAATACAGTATCTCTACAGTATCTCTATTGTCGTTTTTGTGTGCCTTAATAATTTCTTCTAGTTGCTTACATATTACTTTCATTTAAAAGAAATGATGCATTTGTTCCAAAAGGTACAGCCATCTTTTCCTTTCCTCTCTCTTGTATCATGCTTTTTCCAGCAAGTTCTCTGCAGAAGTTTAGTTTTGAGAATAGACCACAAGTGAGGCTATATCTCTCACATTACCCCCTCACAACCACCTAGGCCCAGGACCTAAATTCAATCAAATTTCAAAAAATATCTCTAATCAAAGCTCATTTATATATTCACTTAATAAAAGAAAAACATACACCTTTGGCGAGTTGAAAAGTGGGATTTATGAATGCAAATGAGGTCAGTGGTTAGTTACATAATACAATTAGTTAAAGTCAACATACAGACAGATAGGCACTCAGACCAAAGAAGGAGAGGTACCACAGGGAAGGTCAAATCTACCGCCTTTCCTGAAATCTAAGAAGTATAAACCTTACATTTTAACCATTGGCATTCTGCCATAGTTCTCACAAAGTCTGCTGGATCAAGGAGCTTTCCAATTAATCAGTCCATGGTCACTGTGGTTCCTTAACAAACACAGTGCAGTCTAGGTGATAACTTAGCAACAGTAGTGGTGGGATTTTGAGAAGGTTCTTTGGTGTATGTCAGAGTATGACTATGAGTAGTTGACCAAGAAAGAGCCACCCTCACTAACTTCTAGGAATATGGCACCTGAGCAATAATTTCTACCACAGGGCTAGGAATGGCCATGTTTTTTCTTTAAAACAGCTGATTCAAATAGTTCTGCAGATTAGATTATGGCTGTCAGAATAAGGGGTTGACAGCAGCAACTTTCTAACCGATTACCTTAATCTTGAAAGGAGAATTCAAAAGATGCATTTTGGAAAGGGTAAAATTAAAGATTGAAACCCAATTCCTTCTGCTAAACCGTGATTTTCAAACTCTAGCATACAGCAGAAGCCCCTAGAGGGCTTGTTAAACCACGGATTGCTGGTCCCCTACCTCCAGAATTTTTAGGTCAATAGGTCTGGGGTAGGCCCTAAGAATCATTTCAGAACCAAGGTACTAACCCACCATGTCACACCCTTCATGGCAGCTGTTTGGCCTATGTGCACCTGTTACAAGAACTTGGAATAACTCTTACCCTTGGGACAGTTCCAATCGGTATTAATCAGAAAAGTTTCTCCAAGAATAGAAGTGAATTTTCAGGATTCCTTGCCTAAAGACATCTTAGGATATAGCACTGAATGGTAGAAAATGTCTCTTAACCACCCCAAGCTTCATTCTAGGGATGTTCACAGGTGATATTACAGAAATAAGGGTTTGGCACACAAGAGTTTGAGAAAACATCTCCCTTCAACTTGTTGAGTTAATGTGCCATAAAACACACTTCAGGAGAAGTTGGCCTAAAACTAATGGTAGAACTACATAAATGTTTCAACTCACCAGTTTTTCAAACTTTTATTTGACATAGAATTCTTTTTTCAAATGAAATCTTGCCCAGAACACTAACCTATCAAATAGATACTTAACAGAATAGACGTCTTTTGTAGAATACCTGAAGCACCCAGAGAATCCTAAGATTCCAAAGAGCACAGTTTGAAACTTTATTCAATGCATAATAAACACAGACTCTTACAATGGATGTTATTGCTAGAAGGTAGCTTTGAGCCCTAATCTATAACTCTCATCCCAAGACCAGTGCTTCCTCCCTCATTCCTTTAAACAAACGAACATAGAACTGTGTGGAAGAACAAGGGCAGGTTTGTTTTCAGAGATCTCATCACTGAGAGTTTTTCTGTACCGGGTATTTTCAAATTTGACTGAATAGGACTGTGTATTATATTTTCATCTTCCGAGGGCTATGCTTCATGTCTCATTGTTTACCTCTGACCTGAAGAAGATTTGGGCATTTCTTTATTTACATTTTTTTCCCTTGTGAGATAGAAACACCATGCTTTAATTACTGTACCCCCCAAAAGAAATATAATTGGAGAAATATGTCACCTTTCCCTGTTTGTTATGGATCGTTATTAACTACCTCTCTGTTCCCAGCAGGAACACCCATGGCAAACTACATTTCATTTGGAGATCATGGGGAAGAGCAGATGCTTGGTGCCATTTTTGCATGTGGCACTTTTGTTTACTAATTTACAAAATTTGTCTTACCCCTGCAGCTGTAAATGAAAAAGCTGTAAGACTAAATGAAACTCTAGGAACTCAAGACAAGGCCTTTGAGAGAAATTTGCAAGGGCTTCAGAAAGAGATTGATCAGATGATGGCAGAACTGAGGAGGAAAAATCTAGATAAACAAAAGGAGGTTGCTGAAGATGAGTTAGTGTGAGTAGATGCTTTATTATTTTTTCATTTGATACACTGAGCTTTCCAAATGATTGCTTTCAGTTTTCTAAAATGTTCATCACGCTTAGGAGTAGAAGATGCTCTGTTATTTATTTTTCATTTAGTTATGATTTCTCTTGCTCGAAAATGGATTAAAAGCATGTTTTTGCCTATATTTAAATAATTAAATAAATGATCTTTTCTGGAGCTGTCCCTCCCATAATTAGGCTAATGGACTTGCTTTATTAATTGCCTGTATGAGGGACTTCTAAACCATCAATAGTTTTTTTGTTGTTTTTATTGAAAATATCTCTGAATAAATAAAGTTACGAATTTAGCAGTCCATTCTGTGCATTTGGTCATTTTAGGAAATGCTGAAAAGAGGAGTCATCAAATAATAAATACCTAAGACTTTGCAATTAGGGCTGAAAATTTGAGGTTGGGAATAGCAATCGTGATTTTACTAATGCAAATGAACTCTGTGACCATACATTCAATAAAAAAAATACATGTTTACATTTATAGTCAGCTAACTTCAAAGTGATGGTGTTATTAATACTTAAATAATATATATATACATATATATACTGTTCATTTAGTATGTATACTAAAACCGAATATATCAATGTTCATACCATATATTTCAAAGTAACAGAGAAAATGTATCACCGTGGTGAATTAGGGGTTGGTTTTTTTTGGTATGTGAAGTGAATCATAAAATTTATTTCATCAGTCAGATTATGAGAATAACATGACTCTTTCCAATTGAAGATGCTATATTACTAATGCATTTTAAATGTGTGGGGTTTTTTGTACTTTAGTATATTAATTATAAATGGCCTTGCCACTTTTCTGTTTTCATCCTGATTTAGTACATAGTCAATCTGCTTTAAATACTGTCTTATTTTTCCATTCTTTGAATGCTAGCATCTCTTTGTAACACAGTTTAATACCAATAAACCGTGAGGCAGTGACAAGGGCTTATTGTCTGTAATTGGGCTGGGGTGCTTGCAGAGCTGCAGAAGGCCTTCTGAAGAAGGTGAAGAAGTTATTTGGAGAGTCCCGAGGGAAAAACGAGGAAATGGAGAAGGGTCTCCAGGCAATATTGGCAGACTACAAAGACAAAGTTGATGATGCTTGGGACCTGTTGAGAGAAGCCATGGAGAAAATCAGAGAGGCTAATCGCTTATCTGCAGCAAACCAGAAAAACATGACTGCTTTGGAGGTGAGTCTTAGGGATTCTCATCTGAATCTGTCGGGATAGGGCAGAGGGTTGGGGGTTGAACATGGCTGGATAAGTCAAGTTGCTGCACATTTACCCAAATCAAGAACAACTCTGAAAGGAGACTTCTTAAAAGCAGAACAGGAAATGATCCTTAAAAAAAAAAAGCCAATGACCATTGCTATAGAATCAAATAAAATTTAGATAACAAAATATTGAAGATTCTGAGGATGGTTGATACAAATGGGACCTTGATCTTAATGGCAACTGTGGCACTTTCTAGAAATACATCTTGGGCAAGGCAACTCAAGTCTCTAAGCCTCAGTCTTCAAACTACGCAATGAGTGCATTATACTAGAGCACATCCAGGGTATCTCCGAGTACTGACATCATATGATTTTGTAACCCATACACCATTGTTTAGACATCTAGCTGCCATAGGTCACACAAGTACCAAGTATTTCCTAATGGAATCTGGCACATTGAGAGTCCAGTGCTTGGGAAGATTTCGGTTTTCTTTTTCTTTGCAATGTGTTCTATGCAAATGAAATTTTAAAAGGGACTAACATGAACAGATCACGTCTGAGTAATTTTTTCCTCACAGACAAGAGATAATTCTCTCCTCAAGAAATGATGGGCAGCTTCTGCCTTTTTTAGACAGCTGATGAGGCTAGAACTAAAATAGATTCTTCCTTCTCTTCCTCCCTCCCTCCATCCCTTCCTTTCTCTTCCTTCCTTCCTCCCTTCCTTCCTTTCTTTCCTTAATACTTGACATGGCAAATTGAGCACTTTTCCCAAGAGTAAATTCAGCACATATGATGCTGAGCCGGGAGCCCGATGTAGGACCCCATCCCAGGACCCTGAGCTGAAGGCAGATGCTCAACCGACTGAACCACCCAGGAGCCCCGATGAGTTAATTTTTTAAGTGTTTTTTTCGAGTCCCTCTCCTGGGATTTATCTTTGTCATTCTGAAGGAAGATTGAGGAGGTTCATTTTTTTTCTTAACTGCAGTATCTAATCTTAACCAATTTGGAGTCTACTGACATGCTGGAAATATTAAAGAAAACTACCATCTTGAGAGGCAGGATGCTGGGATACCTTCTCCCCAGTGCCAGCATGATTCATCCTGCTCGGTGACACACCAGTGGTGTGACTTACCCAGATGCGCACCTCTCCATTTTATGGCAACAGTTTAAGAAATTAAAATTACCTGTGTGGAAAGCATAATAAGCATTTGGGAAGTATTTCAAGAAGAGTTATAGTGGCGCAGTAAATGGTCCTTGCAGCTACTCCTTCCTTTTAGTGATATTTAAAACCAGGAGCCATCATTCTTGGGCGCCCCTGGAGATGCCTAGAGCTTACGAAGTCAGTATTGCAATTCTAAGTGGTCCTTTCTGTATTTTCATTTTATGTGTCATGCTTAACCAAAGACTTGTTAAAAACTTACTGGAGTAAATAGATAAACTGACTAAATTAACACCAGTAAGGCACAGCTTACTTAAGATTGCCAGGGCTGATTAGGTTGCTTACCAAGGTTCCTGCTAGACCAGCTAACTGAGAATCACCTGAACAGTTTGTTCAAAGACGGGTTCCCTGAGCTCCTACCCAGAGTGTCAGTTGGTTAGTTTGGGCTGTAGCCTAGGGTTCATATTCTAAAACTCTCCCTAGGTTAATCCAATGTGCCTACTGGTTTGAGAATAACTGATACAGATTATTCAATCAAATGGATACAGCGTATTTTAAATAGATAACTGCATTGTGCCTGTGTTCACAAAGAAGGTGCTATAATTAAGACCCAGCTCAAATGTTATTTGTTGATTTTAAGGAGATAAGCATGTTTTTTTTTTTTTATTAAAAACACTTATTAAGCCCCTACTAAGTTCAAGAAATGTGCCAAACACAAAAATTGATTATATCCAAGACTGGTCCTTATGGTGTGGTCCTTAGAACAGCAACATGAATATCAACTAGAAACTTAAAAATGCAAATTCTTGAGCCCCATCCCAAACCTATCAACTCAGAAACTGGGAGTGGAGCCCAGCAACTTGTGTTTTAAAAATCCCTCCAGTGATTCGGATATAGCCTTAAGTTTGAGAACCAGTGATATAAAGAATAAAACACCATCTCTGATGACTTCAAGTGACTTGTATTTAGTGAGAGGTGCACATAAGTAAGTCACTCTATATGCACTGCAGTAATTATCATGGAGCTAAGCAAAGGAAGGGCATCGAAATCACCCATGGGTTAAGAAGGGCTTCACAGAGGACATGATAAATGTGCTGAGTCTTGAACAAAAGGCACTAGTTAGTCAAAGTAGAAAAGGAAGAATATCCCAGAAATAGGAAAAACTATATGCCAAGACATGGAGGGGAAAAAAGAAAACATAAGAAATCTGGGGGAAAATTCAGTGGTTTGATAGGACTGGAATGAAGACTGCATGGGAACGAATAGCAGATAGAGAGCCAAGGAAGACAGACAAGCTCCAGAACTTGAGTAATGAAAGACCAAGTGCATTCTGAGATCAAGTGAAGGAATTTGGGTCTTATCCTGGAAACTATCATTAACAATTAAAATATTGAAGTCATGGATTAAAGTTACATTTTGGAAAATTTGTGAGTGGTTTATATAAACTGGAGAATTAGTTTTGTGTTAGGAAATAGTGTGGTATAAGGTTAGGAAAGTAGGCAGTGGTAATATTAAATGCCTGTCAGATACCAATCATAGCAAGGGGCTGTTGGTAACCAGGGTGTTTGAGATTGACTAGGAATGATTCCTGGCCTCATAGACCTTACAATTCAGGCAGTTTAACCTTTCACAGTACATAATACTGTGATTAATATGGGCTAGGAGCATCCGCAAAAGAGTCACAAAAATGATGGCATCATAGCAGAGACTGAGAGAAATGATGGAGTCACATGAGCCCAAACGCAGAGTTCCAGAAGGGCAAGGTGATCTTACAAATTGTCAAAGAGAGCCATAAAATTCATTGCCCATCTCCGGAAGTGTGTAGCAGAAGATGGCTCTGGAAATAGCATTTGGAGCTAGATCATAGAAGCCTTTGAATGCAGCCTTCTGGAGGGGCATGGGCTTCGAGTGCACTTCCAGCAAGGCAGAGAAGGCAGAGGGGACTGTGTGCCTGGTGGACCCCAAGAATGTGAGCCATTCAGTTATGCGAGGAAACATATACTGAAGAGTCAGTCCCCAAATCGACCATTAGAAGGATGCAAAAGGAAGGATTCAAAGAAAGTAGTTAGTTGCTAGACAGGCAGGAAAATAAGCTTCTTTGGGTTCTTAATCCTTCCACCCCGCCCAAAAAGGTTTTAAACTTAGAGAGCTCTGGAATGAATTAAGATCTGATTAGAAGTTAAAAATAGAAATATAATTAACTTTGGTCTTCAAGTGGAATCACTTAATAGTTATGCTTATGGCATACTTTGGGAGAATTCCCTTTATCCATGGGCCCCCTTGTTGTTCCTTGAACACTTGAAGCTTCCTACCTTAGGTATTTTTTATCCTACATCATTCTCTATCCTCTCTTTACTTTTGTGGCACTCAGAATTACTTTAAAAATATTATCATATTATTCATTCATTTACTCCCTCCTCCAGACAGGCGACAAGGTACATGTCTCTCCTGCCCACTGTATCCTCAGGGCCAAGAACAGTGTCCGGTGCAAAGATAGAACCGAATTTTTTTCCAGTGAATAAAGTACCATAAAGCAAAAACAAATAAATGTTACATCAATACTTTCATTAATATTTGGGAGCTCCAAATAGTCATCTTTCCTTGTCTCAAAGCTAGATTCCATTAGTGTCTAATTTGAAAATTAGCCACCTCTAAAATCTCCCTAAATTCTGGCTTATCATTTCTGCTTTAGTATGATAAAGAACACATTTTGACCTTTGCATAACAATTGGTTCCCTAAAGTGACTCAGAGCCTTTAGGAAGATTCTCATTCACTACTTAATTGAAATCAGAATGGATATAGCTCTTTACCTAACATCCATGTGGAAATATTCTCTCCCTCTGATTGGTACAGCATTTTAAATTAGCTTGATTCATGAATATAAACAAGCCAAATTGAAAAGATTATCAAATGTCTGAGTATGGCATGACTTTAAATCAGTTCACATAAAAGCTAGGGACTAATTGGTAGTTCTGGAAAAGAATGTCAAAGCCTTGGAAGATAAGATGTGACTTGTAATCACAACACCAGGACTCCCCTACCTGTGTTGTCCATGAATAAGACTGATATAACAAAACTTGCCCTGAATTAGCCAGTGATGGGACTAGCTGAATGATCCAAGTGTCACCAGTGCAAGTCCCAGGAATGGACTCTAATTTCATTTATTAATTCAAAAATGTTTATGGAGGAAACTGTTCTAGGTCCTGAAGGTACAGTGATACATATAGACTGTCTTTCTGGCATTTATATTAAAGTGAGGGAGATGGTCACTAGACCAATAAGTAAGTACATAATATGGACATAAAGTCTGGAGCATGGACTAATATACATACTAAGTGATATGTTCAGTGATATTAAGTAACAGTGCTTTTAGCAACTGTCAGAAGCAGTCAAGACAGTTCAATCTATAGAAAAAATAAAATAACATTATCTATGTTTCTATAGTTTGTGGCTACCCTATAAAATAGAATTCAGATAAATGAGTGCTAAGACGAAGAATAAAATAATTATAATAGTTAGCAATTACATTGTGTTTACTGTGTGCTAGGCAGTGTTCTAAGCCAGTTCTTCTCCAATTTTACTGCATATATCACCTGGGGTTCTTGTTAAAATGTAGATTCTGAGTTGAAAAGGTAGTGAGATCTACCAACTCAGAATCTACATTTCTGACAGTTGCTAAAAGCACTGTTTAATGAAAATCAGTGACACCAATTCATTGTAAGATGCATGTAGAATATAGGGACCATACACAAATGCACAGCCTGTTGAACCGTACATAACTGAAGAAGCATAACATACCGAATACACCATGCAATATCACTGAACATATTACTTTGTATGTATATTAGCCCATTGAGGAGGTTGGTGAAGAGACAGGGAAAGAAGGGTATGAGATTAGTGCCTTCCAGCACAAATAAGGCAAGTGATTTCCATAGTAGGAGAGACAGTGCTTTCATTGCTCAAGACCCAGGTTTTATCATTAGGTAAACCAGGGTCCGAACCTCTACTGCATAGTTAGTGTGACCTTGAGCAGATCATTTGTTCATTTTCCTATTCTTTTTTTGTTTTTGTTTTTTTGTGTTTTTTTTAAAGATTTTATTTATTTATTTGAGAGAGAGAACGAGAGACAGAGAGCAGGAGAGAGAGGAGGGTCAGAGGGAGGAGAAGCAGACTCCCCGCGGAGCAGGGAGCCCGATGCGGGACTCGATCCCGGGACTCCAGGATCATGACCTGAGCTGAAGGCAGACGCTTAACCATCTGAGCCACCCAGGCGCCCCATTTTCCTATTCTTTGAAAAGGTGATAAACACAGGACCTGTCGAGTTAGTGTAGAACTTAATGAGAAAAGCCCGTAAGCTACCTGGCACATCTTGAGGTATAAATGAATATAAAACTAACATTGTTATCTATATAAAAACATAAATGGCAGAGGTTTAAAATGGATGCCTTTAAATCCACAAGCGATTGGGAGAATGAGTGAGCTATATCAAGGAGAAAAAAAAAAAAAGAGGCAAAGGTACATTCCAAATAGAAAAATAACAATATTTCTCTCTCGTCGATTTTACTCTAGGCTAGGAATGAGTTCCATGTAGTTTTGAGACAAGCTCTCAGCATCAAGGAAAAATTAGAGCTTGCTCTCTTTTTATGGAACAATCCATTAAGTTTATTCTTCCATGTGTTCGTTTCTCTTTTTTTGAAAATCACTTCCCCTAAGTTCCCTTAAAAATCTCACTTCTTCCAATTTTTACAGAACTCCCCTAGACTAAATCTGCTTATGTTTATGCTCACAAAATACTCATTTGGACTTTGATTCTGGAATGTAATGTCTAGTTCCAATGTAATTCAGGGTGCTACCACATGCTCAGGAATATATATTCAGCACTTACACTTGAGTTTAAAATGGGTGTCCATCTTGCTTCAAAAATAGTTCTTAATTCCTCAGCTAACATCACATAACTTTTCTTCTCTTGGATGACTTTCTCACATTGGGAGGAGGAAAGCACCTAGATAGACATTTAAATAAAATAACTCTTGAAGGAGCGGCCAGGTAGTTGATGTCATTCCCATCCAGCCTCATCGTCAATGCGATGTGCCTTGTTTGCAAAGCCTGTGTTCAGTCAGCTCAAGGAAGTCAGGAAGGAATATCGGGTTGGATAGGGTTTTGATGTTCTGTTCATACTGTACTACAGAAAAAGAAGGAGGCTATTGAACGTGACAAACAAGAAACTGAGAACACTTTAAAAGAAGGCAAGGACATACTTGAGGAAGCCAACCGTCTTGCAGGCGAAATCAACTCAGTCATAGATGTGAGTATTTCATAAAAGCCAAAGTTAAAGGAAAATAACAATGGCATAGGATTTCATAAGTGGGAAGCAGTGAGAAATCTCAGTAACATAAGCAAATACTAAATTTTTTTTCTTGTGTGTGTCAGATCGTTTCTGCTTGATTCCATTGTGACCGTGCCTAGCTCTTGGCAACAGTTAAAACTTCACATTGTTCTCCCAACAGACACGAGTGCCTGTGTGAGAATACTCACAACACTCCTATAAACCTGTATTTTTCTCCACAGTGATGAAGGGCATTTCTTGTTCCCAGGATAGCTCTTAAAATCTGCTTCAATATTTATATAAAATTGGTTAAAAGAGAAATGTAAACCTATAAGCAGACTTTCAATGTAGTAATATGCAGTAGATGCTGTACTATATGGCAAGAGAAACACATATGCTCTAAAAAATCCTAATGACTATCATTTATGCATTTATACCTATGAAGAAGCATTTTCTTAGAAAAAGACAGTTAGGTTCTTCTTGGTGTAAATTGGCTCCATATATTTCCTAATCTCTCTCATTAAATAACAGCTTTTATTCTGTATTCTCTTCTTGCTATATTAGTAAAATTGAAGTTTCATTTAAAAAAGTGTGTAATTATGTCTCCTAGAGAAATTAGTAACTGAGAGGAAGCTTGGATCCACTTACTTAAAATGCCCTCTCTTCTTATATATCAGTATGTTGAAGACATTCAAACTAAATTGCCACCCATGTCTGAAGAGCTTAAAGATAAAATCGATGACCTTGCCCAGGAAATAAAGGACAGGAACCTTGCTGAGAAGGTGTCCCAGGCTGAGAGCCATGCGGCTCAGTTGAATGACTCATCTGCTGTCCTTGATGGGTATGTCATTTGTTGTTGGAAATGTCCATGTATCTTGACACTTGTCCAAAAGTTGTGACTAGCAGAAATGGTAGAGAATCTCTTTCAAATCTTGATTTCTGAAATTAGGAACATACGAGCTACATGGCCTTTCTGTGGAAGAGCCTAATTAGGAGGGTCTGGGCAAAGCTCCACTGAAGCAGCATCAAAAGTCTGAGTTCAAAGTGGATTCAAATACGGCTTGGTGGGGAGTGAACATAGCCCTAGGCTATACTGAGAAAAAATATTTTCTGTTCTTTATTAGAGAGCACAGCGGTTGCTTTATTAGCATTTTAAATAATAATGGATAAACACACATCCTGCTTCAAATTCTAGTTTTATATTTTTAATGAAATCAAAACTATTTATTGGCTTTTGACAATGCCAAATACATAAGCATTAAGTCTGTTTCTTCTCTTTCAAACTCCAGGGAGACCCTACATATTCCCCTGTGAAATAACAGCTTACTATAGCTGGGACTCTTACGTGGGTCAGAGGAGCAAGGTCAAGTGGCAAAGTGTGTTTGACCTATAAATAGCCTTCTAGGTCTAACTGGTATGCTTCCCCTACAATTTTGGGATTGTCATAATAAATATCGGTCCTATAAGCCCCAAGAACAATTGCCTCAGATCTGTTATTTAATATATAACATGTGTAAGGTTCTATTCCAGGACTTGATATCATTGATACAAAGGAAACTATTAATGTTTCAAGACCCTGGCCACAATTCATGCACAATTCATTTTATAGTAAACTTTTGCCCATTTAGCAGGTAAGCTAGAAGTCCACAGATGCAGGCTCCAGGTCTTTAATTAGGGATGTGTTGGTCATGTAACCTGAGACAAGCTATTTAACCTTCTGAGATTCATTTGTTCTCATCTGGGCAGTACACCTCCCCTAAAGAGATTTGTGAAATTCATTCCAGTAATATGGTACACGTGCTCTGAAACATATAGCAAGCTTTACAAATGCCCTAAAGGATCATCTCCCTGCTCACAGTTGCATGGTGCACGTGGTTGCAGAAATTTTTGAAGGATACTGCGGGTGTTTAAAAATGTGTTGGTAGTATTTCACAGCTGAATTATTTAGGAATATGAGTTTAAATTGAAAACTATAATACAATAAGTAGATACCTCATTATGACTTGGAATCATAATGATCTTGGCTATGATCATTTGGAAGCCATATTTGTTATAAGTAGAATGTTCTTCATTTGAGTACCAACTGCTCTGATGTTCTTTTTGGGGGGTAATCCCAACAGAATCCTTGATGAGGCCAAAAACATCTCCTTCAATGCCACTGCAGCCTTCAATGCTTACAGCCATATTAAGGACTCTATCGATGAAGCTGAGAAAATTGCCCAAGAAGCTAAAGGTCTTGCGCACGAAGCTACAAAACTGGTAAGAACTGAATAGTGTTATGTACTAAGAATGCAGGTCAGTCTTTTGGAAAAAGTACCTAAATGGAATTTCTCGAATTTAAATGAGCTCAGAAAAATCCCAGTAAACTAGAATATTTATTTTGAATTATTTTCAAAGGCTCCTTTTAAATTGTATCCAAAATAAACTTTCAGTGTGCTGTAATAATAGAACTCTTTTCTCAGTCTCTCACTACTTCCCACTACTGATGAGGGTCTTGAAATTATTGCAGATGCCAAGCAAGTTTTTGCCACCAACTCACAGAAGAAAGACAGTCAAACATAAGACTCTGGACAGGGAAATTTATTGCTATTGCTCCAAATATCATCAATAAGAAAGTGCCCTGAAAATTAACACCGCTGCTTATACTCACCCACAAATTGGTTATATGTGAAGCTTGACTAGAAAGTATACATTTTACAAAAAACATGAGATCATATGCTTCTAAACTATTTATACTATTGAATCCTGTATCAATTTTATCAGTTGAAACCTGTACCTTCAAAGGAAGCTTGGGCTGTTGTCATTGTTCCAAATACATTTGGAAATATTGCAGAATTTGGGGTCTCCAAGTATAGCACATTATCTGAGTATCTTCAGTACTGACAAATCTTCATTCTTCACATGTAGAGCAACATTTTGAAAATAAGTCATGTGGTACACCTTCATAATACTATTTTAAGCTAAAAAATATTTCATAGGAAGCACATGCTGAGTTAAAATGTTCTGAACTAAATGTTCTGAACTCCTTTGGTCTTCGCATCAGAATTTCAGGAAAAAAAACTAGATTGGACCTTTGATTGTGAATGATACACATAAATAATTAGTGTTAAACAGATCAATATTTTCTTTGCTTTGATATTGGACACAAAAGGTTTTTTGGACCTCAGGGATAATAAAGATATTTACCACACTCTTACAAGGTTTATCTCGTGGTCATAATGAAAACATCATATTCCATCAGCAGTTACTACTGTTTTGGTTCCTCTGGGATAAGCTCTAATACCATATGCTCTCTTTATTTCTTATTCAAAATTGTGATACAGTCATTGCAGAAACTTCCCTATGCCCAGTTATCTTTTCAAAAGGAACTTATTTTTCAAATCTAAACTATTTATCTATCTTCTCATAATCTATTTTAAAGACCCAAATTTCCAAGTTCACCATTTTCATCTGACCTATGCTTTATTGTAGGACCATTTTAGCGTCTAGCACTGTGCCTGGCAAATAGTAGGAACTCATGAAGGAATGAATGAATGAATGTCATTCTAACTAATATCTTTCAAGTCTATCTATAATCATTTGTCAAAATCTCACTATTGTCCTTGCTTCATCTTCATAAACTTCTAACATTTTTATATTAAAGAGCTGTTTAATTTCACCCAAATTTAATACTATCACTTTATATGTAGAAGACTAATTTTTATGCAGGCACAAAATGTTCTCTTTCCTTAACACTGATGCTTTTACATGACAATCTAGCCAGCCTCAAACATAGAGCTGAGATGAACTATAATGCACTGCAACATGTCCTCTTGTTATCATCATTCCTTCTCTTTTTCCATATCCCATATAAAAAAAAATGTCTGAAAAAGTACAAAATAAATGCTAAAGAGAATCCCTTATTGATTAAATGGCTATCCACAAACTCCCAGAAGACTGATTTGTCCCAGAAAACTTATTGGACTGAACAGAAAGTTTCTTTCTTGAACAGAAGAAATAAATTTTTAATTTTAATGTCATGATAATATAGTTCTGTTTTACTAGAAAATAAATATATTCGCCAGTCATTAGGTTGAGCAATTACATAGCTAGGGCTAGCATTCTGTATATGTAAGATCTGGTATTATTGCTGGATAAACACAAAAGAGTGAGACTAAGTTTATTATTTATGTGTGAAAGAATTCAAGGATAAAAATATGGAAGAGTCCTTTACTCGTTTGAGTTTCTCCCTAAAAAGAAGGAAAAATGTTTTCAGTGAATCAGAAAGCACAAAGAAACAAAACAGGAATTTACATGAGGAGAGAAAAGGCCTGTTAGACAAGCAATAAAACCACCAATTACTACTGTGAAGAAAATGGATGTGAATTAATGTGAGAAGAAAAAAAAAAAGCATTGAAAATGACATAAGGACAGAAACAAATGAATAGTAGAAATAACCTCAAAGCATAATTGACAGCATTTTTAAAGCAACTTCACTTTTAAAAAAATCTGCTTAAGTCTACCTATTTATAAACACACACATAATCAAGAAGGTCATTGAAAAGAAACTATGAGTGAGAAAAAGTTGATCATTTAACTAAATAATAAGCAGGTGGAGATTTTGTACAATTAAAGACTGTAGTGGAGCATTCCTATGTAAAGAGTAACAGCTACGTGTCTTGCATGCATCATTTATTTAAATATTGAAATAAAGTATTTTGGAAGTGTGGATATTATGAAGAAACAAACACTATTTTTCTGTTAGTGTCAGGTGGGATAAATACTATAAAGCATTTGTTTTCCAACACACAATCTCCAAGATAACATCTCATTTGTACCTCTGATTGGTGGGTGCAAGGAAAGGAGAGGGAAAATGTGTCACTTTAGAAAAGAGAATAGGAAGATCCAGTTATTTTGTTCTAATCTTAATTGCTTTGGGTCTATAAAAAGTCCTCTGATACTAAAACAACTGAAAATTAAAACTTTAAAAAAAATTTCCAGATAGGTGAACATAAAAACCTATGTTATCAGCCAGATCAGGTTTTAAAAGTAGGTGGACAAATAGATTTCATATGCTGCTGGATGCTTGGAATCACCACCAGAGGCAACAGACTTCAGTGGCCCTGGGATATGAGGCCTCTGAGCTTTCCACTCGAATGGTCTTAGATGCTGTGCACTTGAATCTGGTGCCTTCCAATAACAAACAGCAACAACAATGAAAAGAAGGGTTATGTAGAGTGAATTTCATAGTTCTGGATCACTAAGATCATAAAGAATCATCACATAGTAATAATCACACAGTCTCACCCATTCTGCAATGTCATCTCCCTTCCTTTCCTTCCTCCCTCCCTTTCTCTAAGTCAGTGGAATGTGCTATGTCCTATATACTAACGTGTAGGAAATTTAGGCAGTCATCACCTTCCCTTGGTATCTTGCATTAAAAAAAAAAAAATGAATCACTCACTCCCCTGGCAATAGGAGGTTTCCTCTCTTCAGTACCCTCTTGTTTACCCTGGAGTCATTGTCTCAAACTCACTCTCTTTCTCTCCCCCTCTCCTTCTCCCTGTCTCCCCCCTTCTCTCTCCCCTCTCACTTTTCTTCTCTCTCTCTCTCCCTCTCCCCCCCCCTCACCCACACACCCACCCACACACACACACACACACACACACACCAGCATTATTCATTAATACCCTCTATCCCAGGCTCCCCCTTCTCAATTAGAGTCAGTGTTCAGTCTGATCTTACTAGAATGAGCATTAGAAATAGAAGAATTTATACTGGGCTTCAACTCCAGTACATTGTGTTCTTTCTCTTTAGTCTCCAAATTCAAGTTCTGTTACTTGCTACAATTACCCATCATTTGAAGGAGCCATAATTCTAAAAATTATGGTCTAAAACATGGTCTTTTCCAGATATTTCTAGAAAAAAAAATAAAATACAGAATAAAATGAAAGCAATTTGTGACATCTTTTTTTTTTTTTTCTCCCATAGAAACAAGAAGAGTGAGGTAGTAAAGAACAGGGCTGTATCAGCAAGGTGTAGGCTTTAGATAAACTACAGAGATGAGGGGGTAGTCTAAAAAATATATTTTTATAGGAGGAAATATACCTAAAAGTTAAGTAAGTTTAAAGCCTTGATTCTAATAAATACATGAACTGCTGTTGTAAGTGATTTTCTAGTGTTTATTCCTTTAACATGAGGAGAGTGGGAATCCATAGAAACCTCAAAAGGAGTTTTCTCTTGCTTTAGGGTCAAGAGTCTAAGGAATAAACTGGATTTTTGTAAATTTACTCTTACGTGGCCGATCAGTGGGGAAAAAAACCCTGATAGGAAGCAAGGACACTAGAAAGGAAAGCCAGAGATTTCTGACAACATGCAGCCTGAGTTAATTCAGATCCATCCTGATGTTAGAAATTCATAGACATGCTAAATAAATCACAACTCCCCAAATTTAATGCATACTTCATTTTAGAAAGAAGAAACAAAAGGAAATCTAAAAGTACAGAGGGAAGTTAAAACAGAAAGGCACACTCTAAAGCTGGCACCTTCGTGGCTCAATGAATTTGGAACCTAAATATGCATCATAATATCTAGGGGCTGGGATTTTAAAGACCAAGCAGGGAGAGAAGACATCACAGATATCACCTAAGACCTATAACAGAAGTCTCTAATTGAAGGTATGCAAAAACATGAGACTCTGGAACAGTTGTCTTCATTAATGAGCACTCAATGCCTTCCAGCCCCGGAACATTCCCGGAAGTCTTGTTTCTTTTCATGCCCCCCGTTGTGAAAAATGTGTCTCATAAGATGCTAAAATCACAAGCCTATGGATTGAAGTCCAAATTTATACCATTCATACGGTACAAGACTTTTCAAGTTGTGAAATTAATGGCAGGGGTACTAGTCTTGGCTACTGAAACCTCCAGAGCATCTAGGAAGATACAGAAAACTACTCTGTTTAGATACACTATAAATAATCAAGTAGGAGTGAGGATAGGCAGGCAAAGTATGTAACATGATCCTGAGATTACTGAAAAATCTGAAAGAGAATATAAAATTGTTTAAATTATTAAAATGTTAAAAGAATGAATAGAAAAGAGTGATGGAAGACTAAATTTCCATTTACTATGGAAATTTGTAAAAGGAGCAAATAAAATTTCTAAAAATGAAAAATATAGTAATTAAAATTAAAAATTGAATGGGAGGGCCAAACAGCATATTAGTAACAGATGAAAAGAGAATGAGTTAGAAAGAGTTGAAAACATTGTCCAGGATGCAACAAATATGGTAAAACATAAAAGGAGTTTAGGAGGCAAGGAATGCAGATTGTAAAAATGTAAGTCTATAAGGAGTTCCAAAGTCAAAAGAGTGAAAATGGGGAACAGTAATGGTCAAAGAGATACTGAAAATTTTCAAATATTGGTGAAGAATATGATTCCCCAAATTAAGGAAAACCATCACGATAAATAAAAATAAGTCCACACCTGGAAAGATCACTGTTAAACTTACAGAAACCAAAAAAGAAAAAGAAAACAAAATCTTAAAATAATCTAGAGAGAAAATGCAGAGTATCTACAAAGGAATAAGATTTGCTGGTTAGCATACTTCCCATTGAAGTCACAATAGAAGTCAGACAATGCACTAATATCCTCATGGTATGTTATATAATTATATGATACAATATGCCACTCAACTCAGAATTCTATATCCTGTTATACCTCATTCAGAGGGGAGGACAAAATAATGCCATCTTCAGAGAAAAACTGAGAGTTTACCAATTACAGACTCTCACTGAGCTACTATAAAATACAATTCAAAAGGAAAGTCAACAAAATCAAGGAAATTAGGGATTAAAGAGACAAAGTGAACAGAAAAATAGTAAATGTATACAATTTAAGTAAGCATAGTGAAAATAATAATGAAGATAATTACTAAATGTATGTAATTGCTTTAAAAAGTTGAGCCAAAAGAACAAGAGAACAACAACATGAAAATGGACAGATGGTCAGAGTTAGAAGTTTGTAAAGTCCTTAAAATTTTGGGAGGAGAGTGAAAAAAGACTGATTAGATTTAAACTTCGTTAAATATATGTTTTAAACATTGAGGATAATTATCGAAGAATAAAAATAGGGATATTAATCAGAGTTCTCTAGAGAAGCAACCAATATGGATGGATGGATGGATGGATGGATGGATGGATGGATGGATGGATGGATGGATGAATGCAGAGATTTTTTTGAAATTTGTTTTAAGGAATTGACTCACACCACTGTGGGGGCTGTCAAGCCTGAGTTCTGTAGGACAAGCCAGCAGGATGGAGAACGAGGGAAGAGTAGATGTATCAAGTTCAGAGACAGTCTGGAGGCAGAATTCTTTCTTTTGGGGAGAATTTCAGTCTTTTCTTCTAAGACCATCAACTGATTAGATGAGGTTCACCTACATTATGGAGAGTAGTCTGCCTTACTTGAACTCTACTGATTTAAATGGTAATTACATCTGAGATACTTTCAGAGCAAAGTATAGACTTGCTTGACCAAAACCCAGAGACAGAGCCTAACCAAACTGACACATAAATTTAGCCATAACAAACAGTTATACTTTCCCAATAAGCGAAGAGAAAAAAATGTGGACAGTGGAATTTTCAATCAATTCCATAAAAGGCCAAAAATAGAAAAACAGAAGCAAAAAAATGGTAAATATAAAACACGAAATATGATAGAATTAAATCAAAATACAGTAGTCAGAGTAATTATGATTAGCTGCCTCAAGAAATAAGCCCTGAAAAATCAGTTGCTTACCACAATCCAAATTTCTGTCTCATATCGTACCCAATGTGTGTCAAGCAACCCTACTCCATCTCGTAGCTACACCATACCATGGAGCCTCTGAGGTTGTCCTGGCAGGGAAAGAGAAAGACAAAAGAGATATGCATGCTCTTCCCTGCCTTGGCCTGGACCATATCTGGTCTGTTGATCAGGAATAGTCACATACTTCAATCTAACTATAAAAGAGGCTGGGAAATATAAGCACATCAAATTTTTGATGAACATTAACTGTCTCAGTATCAAGTTATCTTCATAATAAATGCAAACAGATTAAAATTACTAGATGACAATAGTATTTATATTGGTTTAAAAATGTTGAAAAAAATACAGCCATCAATATATGGTGTACACAAAATACCACTAACTCTAAGGGTACAGAGGACTGAAAAAGAAGAGGCGCAAAGAGATACACCAGGGTAACACTACCCAGAAGAAAGCTGGTGTACTAATATTAATAATCAAAATAGACTTTATATTTTTTAAAAAAGAGTTAGATAAAGAAAATATCACAATATAATAAAAGGATCAAGTTAGCAGGAAGATTAAAAAATTTTGAACCCACAAAGTCATAACTGCAAAGCCTAAGAATGAATAAAGGCAAATGTGAGAATGAGGAAATCAACGTAACTATAATAATAAAGGGAGATTTTGTCATTTCTCTCTTAAAAATTGATAGGTCAAGCAAAGAGATGTAAGGATACAGATTTGAAAAGTACAATAAATGAGCTTGATTTAATGGTCTTATAGAACTCTATATTAATTAGGTAATTTTGTATGTCCCATTAGATAAAGCACTCATGAAACTTAAAAAAAGACAGAGCCATGAACTAGATCACAAAGCAAGTATAAGTAAATCCCAACACTCCAATAGCACCTCAGTTGTATTCTCTGAGCGCAGTGCAATAAAATTAAAAAATTACTCATCAATATTGTTCCCCAGAAATGTTTTAAATAAAAATCACACTTCAAAGTAATTCATGGGTCAAAGAAAAATATAGTTTGAAGTTACGAGTACAAAATATTTCATTCAAAATGGAAATAAAACAACGCATCACATCCAGTGGCACTAAAAAGGCAAGTGAAGTTTAAAATGCAGTTATTAGGAAAAGGTGAGAACTGAACCCAGTTATCTAAAGTTTCTGATCAAGAAGTTCAAAATAATATATAAAGAAAGGAATAAAAAATAAAAGCAGAAATTAACAACCTAGGGAAATATTAGGAAGCTGATTCTTACAATAAACAGGCAAAACAAGACTAAGTAACTAGAGCTGACACATATGGACGGGATTAGGAATGGAGAGGGGGACATACGATAGAGATAATATAGATTTAATAAATATGGATATACTCCAGTACATGAGCAACTTTTTCCAAAGAGATTTGAGTGCTTGATGAAGTGGACGATAAATCTAAATGTACTCAAAAAGAAAGAGTAAACCTGAGTAGAAGTCTCATCATTAAATGAGTTGAGTCAGTTGTTAATAATCTACCCATAACAGAATAATAATGTCTACCAAAATTTCAAGGACTCAATATCCAAAACATTTTAAAGAATAGAAAAACAAATATTCCCTGGCTTATTTTATGAGTCTGATATAATCTTGATGGCAGAACACTGTACGAACAAGACAGGATCAAAAAGAAAAACTATGGGTCAATCATAAATAGATATGTAAAACTTTAAATAAAATATTATCAAACCAAATCCAAATCTATATTTTTAAAGATGTAGACAAATACAGAAAAAGTTAATATTAGTCAAATATGGATGATGAGGATACAGGTATCTATATTAATTTCTTTTCTTATCAGTATACTTAAATTATTTCCTATTTAAGTGTTTTAACTAAAATGAAAGTAAGAGGAAATTGAAAATCAGTTCTCCAGGAAGATCTGCCCTGAAAAATATGAAGAAAGTGGTTTTTAAAGGCTCCTGGAAATGAAAGAGCATCCCTCATCCTTCACACCAACAAGAGGCCCTACATTTCTTTCTTTCTTTTAAAATTCATGATGCATGCATATTTTATTTCCTTTTAAATTGAAAAGAGAAGCAGGAAATTTCAAGCAACAATCCCCTGACCTAACTTTTCTCACCTCTAAACTCACACCCCCAGGGATAATCATTGCTAAGTCTTCCAACTATTTCTTCTCCTTTGGTCTCTCTTGATAATATCCTTATCATGCTATCATGCGATTAGTTACTTTAGGGAATTATCTATTTAATTACTGCAGTGATACGTGACATGAAGTTCACATAGATCCTATCACATCACATCTCCCTCTCACCCATTTCCCAGTGTAGGTATGTTATGGTGTTTAGATCCTATACGGTTTGCTTTTTAAACTTAAGTGGAGGGGCTCAGAGCTTTATTTCCTGTTCCTGTCAATGATGGACTCCCCACTCTATAAATGCAGACCTTTGTGCCTTCATCCTGCCTTTAGTTCCCTTTCTCCTCCCAACTTCTACCCACCCCCCCTTTTTTTTTAAAGATTTTATTTATTTATTTGACAGAGAGACAGCGAGAGAGGGAACACAAGCAGGGGGCGTGGGAGAGGGAGAAGCAGGCTTCCCGCTGAGCAGGGAGCCGATGTGGGGCTCGATCCCAGGACCCTGGGATCATGACCTGAGCCAAAGGCAGACGCTTAATGACTGAGCCACCCAGGTGCCCCCCAACTTCTACCCTTCTAACTTCCATATTGTCATATCAATAGAATTTAAATTTTTGTCTATAACCAGAACCTTAATTGGAAGCACTTCCTTAAAAGACCGCCTCTGATTTTTTTCAGTGCGGGAAGCCTGTGGGGCACTTGGTGTCTGGCTGCATTGCCCTGTGCCACCAGTGAAGGGGTAAAGGGCACTCTGTTCCATAAAATGATTTGCAGGGCATTATCCATTTTTATCCTCATGACTGACTCTCATCCTCTCACCTGTTGTTTCTGAGCCTGGCCACCTTCAAAGTCTGTGAGCCTCCTTCCTGGCTTACCCCCTCCTGAGCAAGGTGAGGGTCCAGTGACTGCAGAGGATTGAGGGGGGGAGTAAGTATCTAAGGACCTGTATTGATGTGGTGAGGGAGGCGTGTCTATCCTTCTAAAGTGAAGATTCCTCTGCTGAAGTCATACACTTTCTCTTACCTCCTTTTCTTTACACCACCATACTTTTAATTCCCACCATCTCCCCTGCACATTTTATTTAGTCTCTTGGTACTGTTTTGTGAAAACAGTGTCTTTTGCTCAAAATTCAGATTTTTTAAAAAAATTTTTTTCTTTTTCAAAATTTTATTTAAATTCAAGTTAGTTCACCTATAGTGTGGTTTTAGTTTCAGAGGTAGAATTGAGTGAAAATTCAGGTTTTATATTATTTTTTAAGATTTTATTTATTTATTTGAGAGAGAGAGAAAGAACACGAGCAGGAGGAAGGGGCAGAAGAAGAAGCAGACTCCCTGCCAAGCAAGGAGCCTGATGTGGGACTCCATCCCAGGGTCCTGGGATCATGACCTGAGCCGAAGGCAGTCACTTAACTGACTGAGCCATCCATGTGCCCCAGAAATTCAGACTTTAAATTAAGTAATCCATATTTCTGAGGAGTCTTTTGCTCTCTTCCTATATTTTATTTCCTCGTGGAGAGAATATGTTTGAGGGTCTCCACTAACCCATGCAGTGGTGGGAGGAGTCAGAAAAAGGCATCCCCACTGGGTGAGATACACCAGGCCACACAGTGTGGTGAGCAGTAAGCTGGCCAGTCCAGTGCCCCTGTGTAAACCTTTGGGCACAGTCCCAAGATCCCTGGGCTTTGGAAGCTGCTGAGTTTCTCTGCTTGCCCTGTGCTGTGCACAGTGAGCTCGCATGCTATTTCACTGCTTGGTGACTGTGATGTTTTGTTTCCTTCCTACTTGCTTTTTTCCAGAAAACAATGCTCCCAGAATTAAAATGTAGGCTGATAATAGACCCTTTAGTGGACAGAAACGTGGATTTTGAATATTTTGCTCTTTAACCATTTCTCACCCCAGGATGCCATGATTTTCATATAGGTAACACCTGATACACAGTAGCCGATCACAAATGTAGATGGCCACCTCCCATCTCCAAACACTAATGTCAGAAATCTAGCATGGCCAGGATGCGTCAGATTTTCAGAATTGACAAGATATTTGTATTGTCACGAGATATAGGAAAGTTGAAGAGAGAAGATGATTTCAAAGGAAAAATAAAATTACTTTCTTTCCCTATTTAGTTTGAGGTAATGTCTGAATATCTGTTTGAATGTAGATGTCATGTGGGATTTTTTTTAATGGATGGGAATTAGGTTCTAGTGGTGTGCTAGAATTTCTAAATCAAGTTGGGGAAAGAAAATCGCAGGAAAGAATTTGGGAATTAGAAGATCTGCCTTCAAATTGAGAGCATTGTACGATCTATTCTGATCCCTCCCTTGACTTGATTCTTATGGTAAATATGGTCCTTAAAGTCCAGATCCTTTTATCTGATTTAATATTCAATCTCCAACACTCTTAAGATCATTTCTTACTCTTCATTGGCCTAGTTATGGTACTTATAAGAGGTGCTCATGAACTATTTATTGACAAGTACGAGATATTACACATGTCCACATTTTAAATTTTCTCTTTAAGATTTTAAAAATTGTGATCATATACTTAATGTACTTAACATGTCAATAACATTACAAGATACAACATACAGGGTAATCAGAGATAATTAGAATTCTAACCTGTCCTCAAACCAGCAATAATCATAGATGTTTTCATTTGTCATGCTAATAAAAATAATACATTTTAACTTTTACCTAATTTATTCTTTGTTATACGTTTTCCTTTCTTTCCTATTATTCTGTCCTTTAATATTATTAATATTATTCCTAATAATTTCTTCTTATTTATTAGTTTTTGAGTCCTTATAGTAGCAAGATTCTTTGACATCATGGCTATTGGTATATAAATCATAAGGGTAAACACTGTGAATCTTGCAATAGTATGATTAAACATTAAGGCATTTCTAATGAGTGTTTGTTTAGAAATATGGTCATATCTTCTCTTCAGTCTGTCTTATTTAGTATTTGCTTTGTGTAATTGGATGAACCAAAATACATAAAGAATACTTGCAAGGTCATTTTTTAGTTTTTATTTCCTACATAAAGGACTGTGCAAATATTAGCAGAGTACATACTGCATTCAAAAGGCTCAATAAAATATGGTGTTAGTCAAGTTGTACCCTTTAAATCACATATACCTTGTATTTTATTCTGTCAACCACTGCTTAGAAGTCATTCACACAGTCATTTTGACTTCTTATTAATACCTACAATCATTGGGGGTGCCTGGGTGGCTCAGTAGGTTAAACGTCTGCCTTTGGCTCAGATCATGATCCCGGGGTTCCGGGAGCTCAGGTCATGATCCCGGGGTTCTGGGATCAAGCCCCACGTTGGGCTCCCTGCTCAGCAGGGGGCCTGCTTCTCCCTCTCCCTCTGCCATTCCCCCTGCTTGTGCTCTCTGACTCTATCTCTCTGTCAAATAAATAAGTAAAATCTTTTAAAAAATATACCTACAATCATTGGAATTTAAATTTTGTACCCATGTAGTATTAATGGGAAAATGGCATAACCCGTAATTGATATGACAATTGAATCTGCTGATAAGATTGGTGAGCATTTTTTCTCCATCAGCAGCTCAGCAACTTGTCTAACAACTGAGTGATTCACACAATAGCAAATATGGAAAAAGTCCGTGAGAATCGAAGTCACCTAGAAAAATATTGAATCTCTACGTAAAAGTAGTATTCATTAAGCCACTCTGATTTTAGTGATTTTCCCTGTATATGATATGCTCATTGGAGTCAATAATTTTAAAAACTAGATTGGAAACAAAAAAGCAAACTTCTGTTTTATGACCCAGCATTAGACATATTTAAAAATTCAGGGCATAAAATGTTAAAAATCAAAGGGTTTGTTTGTATCATCAGTCCGAAACATGGCAACTCTTTGGGGTGATGCTATAATGCAACATAAGTGAGAACTAATTTCGTTCAAGGTGGTTGTGCTCTCAGACTTGTTATTTAGGATTTCCACCTATAAGTGCAATAATCAAGAGGTGAAATGGCCATGCTGGATTGGACTTTGAACATCAACTGGAAAAAAAATATTAGGTCCTCTGAGAATGTTCTCCAACTCCATAGATGCTTCTCTATTGCCTTGACTCCAAATCCAGATTTCTTACAGTATCTGCTCATTCTGCCCCCATCAGCTTGTTCAGTTCGTGCCTCATTGCAGGAAGCTAGTGGCACCCATAGATGCTGGGGCAGTGGCTGTCAGGCTGTAGTTGGTGAAAATCTGTTCTCACTTAGTCATATATTTTTAAATCCTCTCTTGATTGTCCTTCTCGGTGTTCTCATCAAGCTGAAAGTGCCCAGTCACAAATTCTAAACTTGCAGTTTTGAGGATTCCTATTTCATGCAAGTCTCCTCTGTATGCTCACTGGCTTTCAGTCTTCTGCAGAGATTCATCTAATCTCTCTCCCATCTTAGGGCATAGTGTGCGAGGCCAGGACCTACAGCCTTTCAACAGATTTCTGACCACAGCCATCTCCCTGGGTTGTTTCTTCCTCACTCTTTATTTATTATTTCATTTTAATATCCTGTAGTATTTTTAAAATATAGGTCATATTAAAACACCTTTAAAATCAATGAACAGTGATTTCCTTATTTTAAAATTATGATCTTTTTTAATTGTTACAAAAGCAGTTCTTACCTGTTATAGAAAAGTGGAAAATACAAGCAAAAGGAGAAAATATGCAATGTGCATAAGCCCACCAAACACAAATGATCACTTTTATAATGTTGTTTATCTGCACATACCTTTTCCTGTGCAAACAGCTTTTTTGCAAATATAGAACTGTTTTGTAGCTTAATACATAAATGTATCTAATTAACATCACATGCACTTTTTTTTCAGTATTCTCAAAAATTGTATCTTTGGGGCACGTGGGTGGCTCCGTCGTTAGGCGTCTGCCTTCGGCTCAGGTCATGATCCCAGAGTCCTGGGATCGAGCCCCGCATCGGGCTCCCTGCTCGGTGGGAAGCCTGCTTCTCCCTCTCCCACTCCCCCTGCTTGTGTTCCCTCTCTTGCTGTATCTCTCTCTGTCAAATAAATAAATAAAATCTTAAAAAAAAAAAGGAACAAAAATTGTATCTTTTACAATGTACATAGGATTAGATTCTACCATTTCTTCTGAGAATTTATTTTACTAGAGTAAGAAATTTCTCCCTGATTTTTAACAACACTCTAACATACCTGAATATAAATTTCTTCTGATAAACACCTCATACAAACACATTACAGCGAATCACCAGCCCTTACATGTATCCCTGCATATTATTGGAACAATTTTCTTTGTTAAAAAAATTTTTAAACTTAAAATCATTTAAGTTATGTAATATCTTTGCAGAGTATCTCCTTTAGAGATACACGAGACTTATATTCTAAAATAAATTATTTCATAAATAGGGAGCAATGGAATAAGTCATAAACCATGCTGATGAATCTTCAATTACTTCTCTGACAAATAAAAACAAAAGCAAAAAGAAATATTCTACATCTGTCCTTAGAGACAACTCTTTGAATGAATTCAGAAATTCTGTCTCTAATAAAGAAATTATTGAGGACCATTTAGAAAAGTAATAAAAGTATAATATAGAAGGTAATATAAACAATAGCTTTTATAATTCTTTTTTTTAAGATTTTATTTACTTATTTGACAGAGAGAGAGAGCGAGCACAAGCGGGGGGAGCGGCAGACAGAGGGAGAGGGAGAAGCTGGTTCCCCGCTGAGCAGGGAGCCCAGTGCGGGGCTTGATATCACGCAGGACTCTGAGATCATGACCTGAGCCGAAGGCAGACGCTTAACCAACTGAGCCACCCAGGCACCTCTAAAAAATAGCTTTTAAATTTGTTTCTTTTTTTTTTTTTAAAGATTTTATTTATTTATTCATGAGAGAGAGAGAGAGAGAGAGAGGCAGAGGGAGAAGCAGGCTCTGAAGGAGCAGGGAGCCCAATGTGGGACTCGATCCTAGGACCCTGGGATCATGACCTGAGCTGAAGGCAGACGCTTAACCATCTGAGCCACCCAGGCGCCCTTAAATTTGTTTCTTAAATAATAAATCACTGGGAGAGAGGTATACCACCCTGATAAGCTTAACTTCAGGTCTCATATTCACATCTTCTTCTCCTGATAGAGCTTCCTCTGACAACAAAACACTGCCAGGTTTCCATGCTCCATTACGGTAGTAAACATTTTCTTTATAAGGGATTGTTTTTTTGTTCTACAGTTCCAGTGGGGAAGGCAGACTGTCTCCATCTTTGGATAATCAGAGCTTACTTTGGTGCTTGAGACAGCTAAAAACTTTTTTTGGGTAAATCAGTCAATTCCTTCATCAATGACATGGTACTTTAACAAGAGTTACTATGAATATTTAACAAATAGTAAGAAGGAGAATACTAACATGTATTAAAAGTCAATTAAATGGGGGCGGCTGGGTGGCTCAGATGGTTAAGCGTCTGCCTTCTGCTCAGGTCATGATCCCAGCGTCCTGGGATCCAGTCCCACATCGGGCTCCCTGCTCTGCGGGAAGCCTGCTTCTCCCTCTCCCTCTCCCTCTCCCTCTCCCCCTGCTCATGCTCTCTCTCTCTCTCTCTCTCTGTATCTCTGTGTCTCAAATGAATAATAAAAAAAAAAAAGTCAATTAAATTCCAAGCCCTCTATAAAATCTTTGTAGACTTTATCATTTCATTTTTTCCTGTATCTTTCCTTCTCTAAAAATGTCTTAGATTATCTCATATTTTTCATAAATAATCATTAATAAAAACATACAGCAGCCTACATATAATATTGTGTATGATATATTTTCATAAACATTTTTATATAATTTATATATACACATATACACACAAAAGAACTTATTATTTATAAAAATGCAATCTCTAAAAAGCAAGAAACAACGTATCTTGCAACTCTAAGAACCTCATTTGTATTTCCCATATGCCGTAGACACAGCTCAGAAACTCAGATGCAATGCTTATGAATATGTATGAAGTATAATTAGCTTGGAAAATGCTGCTTCATCACCTGTCCTGATATTGTTGATGTGCTTCGGTGACTTACTAAGCAATGTTGGAAAAGGAACTCTCCAAATTCCAATGAGTTGAAACAGTTCCCTTCATCCATAACATGTTAGTAGTTTTCATTCTGTTATCATATGAAAGGCTGGTCTTTTAAACCTGGGTTGTGGATATACTGTTTATGACTGACAGATGGATGTCATCAGGCCTTTACTTTAGTATTTTGGAGTGCTTCTTGAAACATTGAAAACCTGTCTATCCCTCTACATCCCTTGAACACAAACCTCTCATTTCCACTGCCCTTGCCTGAGGTTACAACTCTTTTTACTCTAGGCTATATTATGATAATAGCCAATTGGTGTCTCCTTTTTCTGCCACACACCTGCCCAGTTCATCTTCCTGGACTAAAACCCTGACCATACACTCTTACTCAGAAGCTTTCAATGGCTCCATGTTGCTTATTGCCCAGTGTTTTTAGCCTGACATTCGAGCTTTCCAGAAATTGACTCTAACCTACCTAACAGCCTTAGTTCTTCATACTGCCCTTCATAAACTCTACAGTCCTTTGCAACTGAAATACTTGTTCTGTTCTCCGCACATCAAAATTTCCTGCCTCCTTAGGGCACCTGTGTGGCTCAGTCAGTTGAGCATCCAACTCTTGATTTCAGCTCGGTTCATGATCTCAGGGTCCTGGGATTGAGTCCCACATCAGGCTCCACACTCGGCGGGGAGTCTGCTTGAGGATTCTGTCCCTCTCTCTTTGCCCCTCCCCCCACTCGTGCTCTCTTGCTCTGTCTCTCAAATAAATAATAAATAAATCTTTAAAAAAAAATTTCCTGCATCCTTGCCTTTCCTTCCCTTACCTGAGCAAGGAATGGTTGACTAAAAATCCAGGAAGAAATCATCAGCTTCCTGAAAAGCAGGAAAGACAAGATGCTTGGGAGCAAAAGAGAGGTGACATTCATAAGTGCAAGAAGATAGGAAATTAGCAGCAGGGAAGTCTATCAGCAGATGGACTTCGGTTAGGGCTCAGTCATGTTGTTGGATAAAGATGCCAAGGTCCAATGAAAGATCAATAAGTTGATAATCAGACTAATCAGAAAAAAATCAATATCCAATATTCAATATCAGGAATAAAAGAGGTAAAATCAGTACAACTTCTGCAGACAATAAAGGATTTAAAAAAAGAAAATTATTAATGATCTTATCCCAGAAATTCAACAATTTGAATGAAATGGACAGATTCTTTGAAAATTACCAACTACCCAAACTCACAAATAACTAACTTGAATGTCCATTAAAGAATTGAATTTGTACTTAAAAACCTTTGTACACATACACACACACACATATACACACACACCCACACACAAATTCAGCCCCAAATGATTTCACTGGTGAATTCCATGAAACATTTAAGGAAGAAGTAATAAATTCTTCAGAGAATTGAAGAGAAGAAAATATGTCCCACCCCATTCTATGAGGCCAGTATCATTCTAATACAAACCAAAGACATTATGAAAGAAAATTTTAAATCAACATCCCTCATAAACATAGATGTGAAAATTCTTGACAAAGTCATTACAAATCAAATCTAACCATTTATTAAGATAAGCTACAAACTAGGGGAATATATTTGCAAATTACTTCTCTGATAAAGGATTTGTATCCAAATTATGCACAAATATCTTTCAAAATTCAGTAACAACAAACAACCCAATAAAAAATTGGGCAAAAGATTTAAACAGGTGGAAAATAAGCACATGAAAAGGTGCTCAAGATTATTTGTCACAAGGAAAATGCAAATTAAAACCAAAATGATACACACACCTATTAGCATGTCTAAATTTAAAAAGACCGACTACATCAAGTACTAGCAAGGATGGCAAACATAATTCTCATACACTACTGGTGGGAATTTAAAGTAGCACAAATAATTTGGAAAACAAGTTGGTAGTTTCTTAAAAAGTTAAACATACTACTATATCATCTAGCTAATCTACTTCTAGGTATTCACTCCAGGAGAAAATGAAGGCATATGTGTATCTAAAGATTTATACACAAATGCACCTACAACTCAATTTACAATGGTCAATGCTGGAGATGACCCAAATGTCCATCAGGAGGTGAATGAATAGATTGGGGCATATCCATTTAATTAAAAAAGGATCACATATAGTTACAAGTACAATGTGGACAAAGGTTGAAATAATTATGCTGAGTGAAAAAAGACAAAAAAGAGAACAAACTAGATGAGCCCATTTATATAAGATTTTGTAAAATACAAATTAATAGTGATGGAAAGAGGAGCAGTGTTTGTGTAGAGATGCAAGGAAGGGTGGAAGGGAGAAATTAAAAAGAAATGAATAGTTCTCTACCTTAATTGTCGTGATGGTTTCATGGGTGTCTATATGTAAAAACTTACCAAATTGTAAATTTTAAATATGGGAAGTTTACTTATGTCTCAGTAAAACTGTTGAAAAGTGTAAAAAGGCAGACAAAAAGTGAATACTGGTCACCATTGTCCATAGTCCCTCAATTTCCCCAGCTCAAACTTTAGCCTCTTTCCATGTTGTCTGACCTTTCTCCCTCTTTTCCTCTCACTTCATTTCATTATTTCTTCCTTGCAGCAAATCAACTTTCTCTCCCTCCTTTATCCACAGACTCACTTTGCATATCCAAGATAAGCTTTAAAATTGTGGTTGTTAAATGCTTGCCAGATTATATTTTTCTAGAAAGACATTCACATTTCAAGGCTGTGGGAAAAGCTGTTTTCCTTCCTTCCTTCCTCCCTCCCTCCCTCTCTCCTTCCTTCCTTCCTTCCTTCCTTCCTTCCTTCCTTCCTTCCTTCCTTCCTCCCTTCCTCCCTTCCTCCCTTCCTCCCTTCCTCCCTTCCTCCCTTCCTCCCTTTCCCATCTTTGCCTAATTTCATCTAGTACTCTGAGTGACCCATATCATCAGGGTGACTCAAGATCATCAATACCAACATTAGTTATTTTACTACAATGATATTAGCATCTACTGAAACCTACTTTATCCCTATCCAAATTGATTTGGACTCCTGAGTTTTAAATTTCTTTCTCTACTTGATTGCTTCTCCTTCCTCATTGTCAGACAGATTGTCAGCTATCACTTCTGCTGCTTTCACGTGCCTCTTTAGAGAATCTTCATCCTTCTTTCTTTGTAATTTCCTTCCTCTCATCTGTTTTGATCCAGAAAACTTATAACCAAGGGAGTAAGAATGGCATGTAAATTTGGAACAGATGTAGAACCTGAGTAGCTAACTAAGGCTTATTTTTTTTTTTAAGTAAGGTACACTGGATTTGTGCCGCTTATACCGATGCTCTTTCCCCCCTTTTTTTTTTTTGAGATAAATGACACTATGTGATGTTAGTGTATCTAATTTCCAAGGGAAACTGTAGGACTAAAAATTTCTGTATTCTCAGTTGAAGAAACTGTCCATTTTCCATAGAATAATTTTCTGGATTTGTCAGCTCTTTTTGCAAGTGCTAGCTACATATGCATAATGTCCCTTTTTATTTATGTAGATGTATCCAATATGTCCTTTTGTAGATATCTTAGTATTACATCATCAATCTGTTCTGTGAACAGTAGAGCTGTTAGTATAAGACCTGAAAATAAATTTTACCACAATAGTCACAAATTCTATGATCTTTCCTAGTTAATGCTCAAATAATGTGACTGGTTTAAAAAAAAAAAAGTGACAGAGGCATTGCTGGTATCATTTGGAGTGTTATGTCTGGGATAACCTGAATTCAGCTTTATAACTTCAACAGTAAGTTTAGCATTCTCTGGCTCTTCTTGCACCTGAAATACTTTTCCAATTTAAACTTGACACTAAGATCCTGTTTAATTTATCTCTTGGTATAAATGTATTGCGTGATGATTGCTGAGGAGCAAATACTAGACATTAAGTTAAATGATCCCATTCCCATATCATTCTTCTATCTTTGTGTCATCTTTTTTAATCCAAGCCTCAACAAATACATCTTTGCTAGGAGGTGACTGTAGCTCAGAGATTGTTATTTAGAAGATTTTGTTTTGCTGTAGTGCTTGGAGACGTGTTTTCAAAAGGAGCGGTGTTTTTCCTCATTTGAAGGGGATAGGAATTGCTCCCCCACTTATCACACAACTCAAGTAAAATGTGCTTAGGGATAAAGTCAGTAGATATGTTCAGTCCTTAATTTGCTCAACAATTCTATAGCATTCAATACTTACCAATTATGTCCTTGCAACACTGCCAACCATCATGCTTTGAGTCACTTCTGCATCTCTTGGTTTCTATAATATCATGCTCTCCTGGTTTCTCTTTGCCCTCTAGAATCTCAGTTATCTTGCCAGTGCCTACCCCTTAAATGTTAAGATTCCTAAGGTTTCTGTTCTAGTTGTTCTCCTCTCCCAACAAACAGTCTCCTGACTTTAATCGCCAGTATGTGCTGATAATTTATAATTATGTCTGTAGCCCAGAATGCTTTCCTGAAAGTAAGCTCTGTACACCAGCTGCCCGCCAGATATGTCTACTCCATAATTCTGTGGGTTTTGATATGTGACACTTCTTCTTCTGTCCACAGGCAACAGGTCCTCAGGGTTTACTAAAGGAAGGTGCCAAAGGCTCTCTTCAGAAAAGCCTTGGGATTCTTAATGAAGCCAAGAAGTTAGCAAATGCCGTAAAAGGTTAGTGTGACCTCTCTTTGTTATTATTTGCAGGCTAATTGTAGTTCTATTTGGTAGGATATTTTATTACACTATTGGAAAAGTGGAATTGTTTCACTAGAGTTTTTATGATGGTTTTTATTATTGGGATTTAATGCAAGTAAACTATTTCACCAGTTTTATGACATTTTGTCATCACATCTCATTTTGCATTGGGTAATATTTCATAATTTTCAGACCTAATTTATATAACATCATTTCACTTATATCTAAAGTACAGTGACTTTTAAAGTATAACAAGTTTTTAAGAGTACCAAACCCCACTTGTTTTGGCTTCAGAAATGACAGTCACAAAGGAATGAGTTAGGCAGATGTAGTATAAATGTCCTTATGAAATTTTCAATTTGTTAGTGGTCACATTTCCTGAAAAGTTTTCACACTTTTTAAATACATTTTTTCTTGTATTTTCTTCCTAATTCAATCATCAAAGTGCATAAAATATCTACTCTAATCCATTAGGGGTTTTACATTAAAAATGTATTACTCAATATAGCTGCTCTCTAGGTAAGCTATTATATTTATTATTTCATTCAAATATCTCCTGTTTCTCTCTGCAGCCTCATTCCTTGCCATTTTCTGGCTTGCATCCATCTCCCCAACTTCCTGAAATATTCATGGTCCTTCCAAAACATACTACTATTCCAAGCCTCCGTATTTCAGAGTGTTAATCCTTCCTTTTGGAATGCCTCTCCATCTTTCATTCTTTTTCGTATAATTACCTTTTACCAGACCTTCAAGATGAAGCTCAGATGTCATCTTCCCCAGGAACCTCGACACCCCATCTGAACCACATGCCCCTTCTCACTGTGTACCTTTCTCACAGACTTGTCAAACTGCAACCATGTACTTCGAGTCCATCTTCTTGAGGACGGACATGGGGTCTTCTTTTTAGCATTGTTTTTCTAGTGTATAATATCACAGGGACTAGTCAAATCAGGAAATAAGCATATTTTTGAGAAGAACAGAATGGTATTGGTCTTTACTAACCTTAGAAAGAGAAGAGGTTTTATAAGCATTTATATTTGTCATGCTTTAACTAATTGTCCGTGGTCTCTAATAGAGGCTGATAGGAGATTACAACTTCTGGTGTCTGTGTGATGGTATTTTGATAGCAAAATGTTTGGACTGTGTGTCACAGGTGAAAAAAAAAAAAAACCTGTATACATGATTTTGTGCAGGAGCTTGCTCTTATTCTAACCTGAAGAGTAACTATAGAGTCAAAACCTATTTTCCTCTTGGGCAAGTTGAGTTGATCTCATTACTTTGTGGCCACTCCTTCCCATCCAGTGCCTTTGTCCAGTGCTAGGAAGGCTTAAGGTGAGGTGAGTGAGGTTAGGTCATGCAAGTGTAGGGTCAGGTCCTGTATTATTTAAAAGTTTAATATTTTGTTCATCATTGATCTTTTTTGAATCCATTTTAATCTTTTTAAATACTGCATTAAAATATTTTTGGTTACTGAGTGTTTTGGTGTCCCTTTAAATTTTATACCTGAGGTGAATGCCTGAGTCACCTCCCCTCACTCCCTGCTCTGCCCTCACCTCTATTTCCCCCAAAATACTGGCATTATAAAAAGAAAGAAAGAATTCCATTTTCAGAGATTTTTTTTTTCCAAGAAAAAAAGAAATCTGAAGACAAGGCGGTAGAAAGGGTTAGGAGACAGAAACGTTCATTAGTTTACATGTCTTTTTTTGTACTTCAGGTAGTACATTATTTAAAGTAATGAAAACCCACAAACTACTCAAGTAATAATTTCTCCAAAAATCCAAGCCAAGGCTCTGACGGAGATGGGAATGTTTTCTTGCTACATTATGACATTCCCCTGATTTGTGGCCAATTACACAAGTAATAAAATGGCTGTTAATCAGGGAAATGCCATATATTACCACCAGGAACTGCTGAAATAGGCCCCACAGAGCAAAACTCTTGACAGCAGCTATTAAAATAGAGATTTAGTCATTTCCTTTCTCTGGTGCCTGGAGTTAGAAGGAATAAAAATGGTGAGGCCAGTCTGCCCTCCATATGTCTAATTTGTTACTTGGTTCAATTCCGTATAATCCGGTGAGTTCATGCTTTAGTCACGAATGACTTAGTGCTGCCCCCTGCCATTTTTATGCTGTCCTTGCCTTGAGGGAGTCTGAACTTGCCAGGAGCAATTTGTTTTGTGTTTTAATTTTTGAATATACATTTGTTAAAAGTCAATTTGCCCTCGTACGCATTTGAAATTTGAAACCAGTCTACACTGCACTGGTTGAATGTCTACGGAGGTAAAAATCATGCCCTTGATAGATACGGAACTTGGGACAAATTGATGATCGAGAGAGCTAGAAGATGAATTAATACCAGCAGGTGAATTAATGCTCCTTTGCAGATTGACAAGTGAGTTTGTCAATCAAATGGCCAGTTGAGGTTCTCAGAGAATGTGTACAAGGCAAGGAATGAAGCAGAGGATGGTATATTAGAAGCCTGGGAATACTAAGACTTTACAATTATATACTTTATCTTATACAGAGTAACTTCTCAATATTATTTACTTCTTAATTTATCCCTAATTTTTGTCTTTGCCCAAGTAAGTGAAATCATTCAATTACTAAGGAGCAAAGAGATGACATTTCTGTAAACTGGATGACACTCCTATGAAATAAAAAGATCAATTCCCAAGCCCAAAAATACTGACTCAGTAAACTGCATGACACATGGTACTGTCCAGCACAAAGAACAGTACCAAAATTATTCCACACATTATCTTTTATCAAATTAATCAATGCTTTTCTTCTATATTATGATCCTCCGAACACTCAGGCTTTCAGTCTAGACAAGTGTGTCAGAAAGGTCCTGCCTTCATGAATGTAATACAGTTTCATTGACTAACCTGGTGAGATTCTGTTATTATTTTAGATTAGAAAAAAAAGAATAAACAGGAATACTGTAGGATTTAAATTTTGTCCAAAGCCTTCTTTTATTCTTAAAGATATACTCCTTTTGACTTCACTTACTACCATTTGCCAGAATCAGTTTTTCTGAAGATAGACATGTGAAGGACAAACAAAATCTGTTCCATGGACAAAAAACAACATTGGACTAAATGGATGAAATCAAGCTTGGATCCCCTAGCTGACCGTAGTGTGGAGAAAAATGCCGTCTTTTCCCAGAGATATTGCCGCTTCCTCATACAGGGCTGTAGTTCCTCCTTTGGAGTGTGAATAAAGAAAATCAAGATAATAAAGCCAGGTTGGCGTTGGTTGAGGAGTTAAAATGAAAAGTAACAAAGTAGTGGCAGACATGGAAAGGGAGAACCTATTGGGCCAGACAGTACTTGTCTGGTTCTTCTCAAGTGCTTTTAGAATACCTTGCTGGCCAGAACACAATGAGCCTGCAGGCCCACAGTTGGGCTTCAGAGCTTGTCCTAGCGGAACTGTAAGCGGGTTTCAATGTCTGGCCATTTTGGTTTCTTGTTACGCTTGCTGAAGAGAGGATTCGCCTCACCTCTATTCTGGTTTCTTTTTTTTTTTTTTTAAAGATTTTATTTATTTATTTGACAGAGAGAACAAGAGAGCACAAGCAGGGGGAACAGTAGAGGGAGAGGGAGAAGCAGGCTCCATGCCAAGCAGGGAGCCCCATGCGGGGCTCGATCCCAGGACCCTGAGATCATGACCTGAGCCGAAGGCAGACACTCAACCATCTGAGCCACCAAAGTGCCCCTCTATTCTGGTTTCTTAAGTCTTTGAAGATCCTGCCACAACACAAGCCCCCTTCCCTCCTCTCCTTAGACTTTTCACTATGAGCCTCTCTCTAGCGGGAGGAAGAGCACATTCAGTGGCAGCCGACGGTTACTGAGGGCCGGTCAAGCACTGTGCCCATGATGAACAAGACTGAATTTGGCCCTTTGAGAGCAGGACAAGGTTTCTCCGTAACATGCCTCCCTATAAACCTACCGACCGAGCGATCTCAGAGGTCCCCATGCGTGGTCACTCTAGTGCACTCTGGGCAGAAGAGGCAGTCAGAGACAGGACACATCCCAAACTTGTGACAGCAACTGGAGAAAGGGAAGCGTGGGAGTAAAGTCATGAAAGAGGGCTAGAAATACAAAAAAGTGGCAAAACTGGGCATAGCGACCTCATCGAGTCAATTGACAGGAGGCTGGGGACAGGACTCCGGTTCTCACTTTCACCTGGCTTCCTTCCTTATGCAGCTGTCCTTCCTTCTGCAAGGCCCCAGGTTCCTGCCCTGGGTCGTGGGGTTGACTTAAGGGACAGACTCTTTGGAAATTTTAAGATTTAGAAATATTAAGCAGGCAAAGGACTAGATAGGTGAGTGAAAAATTATAGTAAAGTGACTTGAGGGAAACTGTACCTCTTACGTTCTTAAAATATCCAAAGATGATAATACATAGTATAATACAATAAAATTGAAAATTGTGTAAAGCAATCACATATTATGTAATTTGGTAAATTTGGCCACCTCTCATATGTAAAACAAAATCATTTGAAGAAACACCAACAATCTGAATGCACCCCATTTGTATAGTGGGACCAACACTTTAGGCCACATTAGTCTGTCTCCAAAGCTGATGCTTTTACCTGCTGCTGGGCAAAAACACTGGGCTTCCGCCATAGTCCAGAAGGTGGCACAGTGACATTCATGATCCTAACAAATGCTTGATCAATGAATAAGTGGATGAATACTCAAGTGTAGCCAAAATCTCTCATTATCAGGAAGGTCACAATCAAGATATTTTACGTGACCTCATGCCGATCCCTTGCCTATTTCAAACATTCTGCTTCAGAACTACACAGAGAAACGCTGCAGAGATTAACCTGTTCTCTTAACCAACTGAGCCACCCAGGCGCCCCTAGATGAGTTTCAATAGTCAAAGAGAACATTTCAGTAAAATCTATAAAAAGCATTCTTATATTTAGTTGAAACCTGTTTTAACATCATTGAAAACTGGTAAATACACCAGGGCAATCATCAAGCCAATGTGAATTAATTATCATTTACTGCCAGTCATGAATCCAGTACTTTCTCATACACATCCACAGATTTATTTCTCATATCAGTCATATGAAGGAAGGCGCTATCCTCGTTTTATACACATAGAAAGGGAAAAAAGAAATGGCATTTGAACCCACCTCATCTTCCACTTCTCAGTCATTGCACCGCACCGCATTTTTAATGACAAGAATTTTGTACAAGAAGACATTATTGATGATGAAAGAAGTAACATAACAGCTTTGAGATATTACATAACATAGCTCAAAGTTATCAGTTCTAATTTAACTAAACTGTCATTCATATTCAGCCCAGCATCAGGAACATGGTAAATGAGTAAATGTGTACTCTGAGTGGCAGTGACTTACAAATTTGGTGAGTTTCATTTTGAATATGTCTACCCTGTACAGTCAGTCAGTGGACAGGCAACAAAAGGAACCGATATCACCAGGAAGGTTCACAGTCGACCCTTACCGCTCTGCTGCTTTCTCTCACTGTATGAGCTCTGTGCCTGCCAAACCCACTGACATTTGTGTTCTAATGTGTGAGGACAGGATGGGAAAGGGAGAACCAAAGTGGAAAAAGCATGTGTGTGTAGCCTTTGAGGTTTGGTGGTTGTGATATCTAGAGAGAAGATAAAGAGAAGGTCTTAACTACAGCTACGGGGTATGAGAGCTGAAGAAGTGAGAGGAAATCCTATAAAATATCGCTATGAATTATAAATCGGATCCTTCTCTTGTTCTCCAAAATTTACAACTAAAGGATCAGGTTGGATGTTCTTTAACTATTAATAGTTCTGTTTCTTTGGTCATGTTACAGTTCAAACTAGGTCAAATGCAATCTTCCTTATATGTCAGCTATAGATAAACTGTGCCTCATATCTCTTTTCATTTAAAGCCAACCTTGGAGGGCTTCTTTTCCGAGATTTTCATTGCTGTGGTTTTGCAGGTTTTCCATTTTGAAATCTGCAGTACTTTTCTGTACACAGCTTCTACCCATCTAATTCTATTGACAAAGCTATAAAGTGTTTAGATTTGGTTTTAAGGAATTCCAGAAACTACTTCAGAAAAAATGATCAGAGTGTAGGAGAGGATCCATCAAGAAGGAATCTGAATCAAATAGGTGAAACATAGAAATCAGAATGGGGTCAGAATATTCACATTCTGACCTCCGAGTACAGAAAGCAGAGGAGCAAAATTACTGCTTTGGAACTTGAGAAATAGCAGCAACAATGTTCTTCGGATCAATCTCTCTTCTGAATAATTAGCCTGACTGTTCAGCCAGTATTTGCTATTCGAATGCATAAAATAGTATAAACCAAGTGATGCCCTTGAAATTAATGGTTCTTTCACTGTACGTGAAGATCTTGCTTGCCAGAACATTTTGAGTGCTTCATTATTTAAAAAATCAAATCCAATCAAGAAGCTAAGAAATAAAATTTGTACTGTTCCATTTCCTTAATTGATGAAGACTTCCAAGGTAATATCAAAAGAACAGCCCTTCATTCTCAAGGAATTCATATGGCGATCACAGTCATAATCAGACCAGCTTTCTCTCTGAAAGTAGACTTTCAATAACCTATCCAAAGATTTTATTTTAGTACAAACAGTGAAAATAACAGAAGTATTAAAACAAAGATGAATCATGATTGACAGAAGAAAAAATCTAATTACTTAGAAAGTATATTTTGAGGTACTGGAATTGAAAATAATAACATCTTAGTGACTGAAATGGACATACTGATGTTTTTGAACCATGCTTCACTAGGATATTTTATGCTTTGTTTTTCAGTGATGTCAGGTCTTTGGCTTGGAACTTAAAGGCAGACGTGTTAAACTGTAGTATGTCCTTGCATTACTGTTGTATAACAGTGGTTTAATCTGTCTGCCTATAAAAGCCTTATGTGAAATGAAGTGGCTCATTAATTAATATGTTCAATCCTCTTTTTCACAGCCAGAGTACTGATAGTTAAGAATCCTTCATCTTCCTTTCCCTTTGCTCTTCTCTCCGGATGAAGGCCAGTAAAGGGCAGGGATCCTTCTCTAGCTGACAGGGGCCCGCTCAGTTCCCCTGAGAAGTCAGGTCTGCTGCCTATACGAGGGATCTGCATACAAGCAATACATACAAGCAAAACATACAAGTAATTGAGGACTCTGCCTTTTATTTACATTTTGCGTTTCTGTAGAGCTAATTTAAACGATCAGCCTGCATCTCCCCAGGAAACAAATATTATGGCAAAATAAACTATGTAAAATATTTTTTAAATAAATGATCTGCTTTATCCAGTCAGGAAAGGTGAAAAGTATTATAGGAAGCACAGAGTTTTATATCGTTCATTTATTGAATTCCACTTGTCACTAATAAATAGTGTTTAAAAAAAAAAAAGGCAGATTTGGTCTTAAGATACATTTGCAGTTTGATGTGTACCTAAGCAAAATTTCTAAACTTCTTTCTTCTATCAGCAGATTGGATCTTTGTTTTCTTTCCCCTAAAAGATTTTATAATTTTTACCCTTTATATTGTTACACTCAAACTCTGAAGCTCTCAGTTGCTATTATACAAACTAAACCAAAGTTTGGGCAATGTTAAAAACTAGTGGAAAGAAGTTGAAAAATTTACACTTATAATATTAAATTATCCCCAGTAAGTGATTTTTTTTAATGTTAAAGAAATCATGCTAAAGTAGCAAGAAAAAAAACCTCTAAAAAGCCTATTTGAGAGCAATTTGTAAAATATTATTTTCTCTATTTAACAAAAATACCAGTTTATCAGAAATGCACTAGAAGTTGTTTTTTCATTCATTTTCAACTATGTATTAATGCGGTATTTACTGAAGTTGGGAGATTCTACTTAATAATCATATCTATTTGAGATTTTTAAAAACTAATCCAGTGATCCATTTTCGTGATGAAATTTTTAAAATAAGTAACACTAATGGGAATAATGGCGAGAGGGCATCATTACAAATGCAATAAGCGATTGATTCTTTTGCAGTTTTTTTCTCAATAGAAAACCCTCAAATTAAGTCAGATAAAGATCAGATACCGAGCAGAAAACATAGCTGTTGAACCTGTTGCAGAGTGAAATGGTCATTTCATAAACACCTATTTTATATTATGATCTGAAATGTATTTATTGATAGATGCCAATAAATTAAAGGAATTAAATTCTCCTGCCTTTTATAAACCTTATGTTAATCTGAAATTACATATCCATATCAGAGATGTGTAAACTCAGAGATGATTAAAATTGTTTCATTCTTTTTTTTGTTTTCCATTCACAGAAAATGATGACTATCTGAATGGCTTAGTAACCAGATTAGAAAATGCAGATGTTAGAAACGAGGATCTCCTGAGAGCTTTGAATGACACTTTGGGGAAGCTGTCTGCCATTCCAAATGGTAAGCATTTGAGACACTGCAAACTGTGTCAGTTGACCTGAACTATTAAAGAATGTTCTAACGTTTACCATCTTTTCTGACATTACACTTGGACCGTTGTCAGAAAATTAGATATTGGTTTTCTTACTTATGAATTTTTCTTTGTGAGAATGAGAAACTAAGCCATACTTTACCCTGTGATATTTCTTATGCTTTGTTACCCTAGCTGATATCCATTAGTATATGTTGCAAAAAGGAAAATATAGCCATCTTATTATTATACTGTTCTTCCATGTGTCAGCCCATAAAATCTTTCTAATAAGATTATTAGAAATGATATTGTTTGTAATCTCATGTTAATGGGAAAATATGAAATCACATGGGTACTGTTCTCTAAAATGTTCTGCTACAAAGTCACAGGTGATTATAATACCTACATGACAGATGAGAGCCTTTCCCCACATCATTCTTTACTTCTTTTTTTTTTTTTGAGTATAGTTGATACACAATGTTACATTATTTTCAAGTGTTCAACATAGTGATTCAATGAGTCTATAGGTTATGCTATACTCAGAAGTGTAGCTCCCATCTGTCCTGATACAACATGATTACAGAATCATTGGCTATATTCCTTATGCTGTGTATTTATTTCTATGACATATTCATTCCATAACTGGAAGCCTGTATCTCCCGACCCCCTTCACCCATCCTGCCCCTCCCCCCAACAGCCCTCCCCTCTGGCAACAGTCAGCACATCTTTCTTGGCAAAGTTCAGTTCCTTAAGTGTTTCAGCTTCGAAAACATTAATGTCTGAACCGTGTCTGTAATATCTTCCTACCTATTATAAGTACTTGAAGTTATTGTTTGGTATTAGTTCCTGAAAGCACTATCCTTTATATTTTAATAATGTGATACAATAATAACAAAGTCTGCTAATGTTTATTGAGTGCTTACTCAATATGCTTGTTAAGTGTGTGTAATCCTCACAGTAATCCTACAAAATTAATAGTGTTATCCCCACTTTACAGGGGACAAACTGAGACACAGTATCATGCTAAGGGAAATAAATCAGAGAAAGACAAATCCCATATGATTTCACTCATATGTGGAATTTAAGAAATGAAACAGAATGAAACAATGAAACATTGTTAAAAGTGGCGTGTATGAGGTTTGAACCCCACAGTTTAACTTTGGAGCCCATGGCCTTAACGAGTCATCTATACATACTAGTAGGCATCTATATGTTCAGTATATGTTTTTTATACAAATTATGATCAGGGGAACTAATGCATACATTTATAAAACACAGGAAATAGTAATGATTTTTACTCTTTTCCAACATTAAAAAAAAAACTAACCGTCCAGGATTGCTTGTCATCTCCTTCAATAGTAAGGGCGTACATAGAAAGTTTCCAATGCTGAAAACAAATATAAGTACATAAACACAAGGTCTAAAATACCTGAGAGAGTCTCTCCATCTTTAAGTTGAAGTACATTCATTCATCATTCCCCCTTCGGAATGTGCAGATTAAATCTTAAACCTAGTTTCGATGAAACTATGACTTGTGGATAAATTTCTCTCCGTAATATGTTCGGCAGCAAATCACAATATACCGTTATACAATGAACATTTAGAATAATCACTTTGCTATCTTAAGAGCTAATCAGGTATTCATAGCAAAGGTCCCTGAGAAAATTTAATTTAGCTAAAAATTTACTTCATTTGCTCCAACCAAATGAGGCAGAGTTCAGCCTTTCCCTTTGTGCCTGTGCCCCTGAGGTGGGCTGGCTGCAGCCTCCCTTTGACAGGCGTGGTGCGAGCCCCTAACTCTAGACCCTTTGCTTCGTCCCTCACACGCTCTCCTGCCAACAGACACAGCCGCTAAACTGCAAGTCGTTAAGGACAAAGCAAGACAAGCCAATGACACAGCAAAAGATGTACTGGCACAGATTAAAGATCTCCACCAGAACCTTGATGGCCTGAAGAAAAATTACAATCAACTAGCAGACAGCGTAGCCAAAACAAATGCTGTGGTAAAAGATCCTTCGAAGAACAGTAAGATCTCCTTTTTCCTTTGATTATGTCATGTGTTTCTTCACACTATAAAAGGACCCTAGACTCCTAACTTGTAGAGGTGGAGGAGACCCCACAGCGATGTTGTCTGCTCTCCTCACACACTGGGCTCAGGAATTGAGTGGCTAGAATCCAAGTCCCCAGGCTCTGCACTAGTGCTTTCTTCATCCACATTTTGTCCAGTCAAGAGGGTATTCGGAATTATCAAAATCTGCATGATTTTTGATATAGGGATGCCAAATACTTTTTTAATCCTTCAGGGTAATTGAAAATACAGTTGTACTTGGGGAATTACATCATCTGAGTTGGTGAAGTTCTATGGAACATAGAGGTCAAGGAGCATACTTACCAGCAGGCCTGTTAGAACAGGATATTAAAATGGTATCAACCTGAAATGCATTAAAATTCAAAAATATTAATATTTTATTATTTAAATGTACATAAATTATTTAACTATTTTCAGGAAGTTAAAGTATCTAGTTTGTCAATATTTCTTCACAACTTTTGTGTATTACATTAAATTATAGCAAGTTAATAAGGATTTACTGAGAAAATATGGTAGAACTTAATATAATGATAATTTAAATTATAAACTGTAGTCAATAAACATTATGATTTTTTATAGTCTTTTTTCCATTCTTTGAAGTGATGCAACATTGTCTTAGTATGTGATTTCACCAAAGGAGAGACTTGATTTTTTTTGTACTTGTCACTCTGAAGAGACTAGCCCTCTATTTATATACCAACATTTCCATTGGGTATCCAAATGTTGGTAGCGTGTAATAACAAAAACACTGTTATAGACGTTAGGTGTTCTATAATTCAGGTGCTGATTTTTCAGCACCATTGCCTCAAATCAAATGCTAATGATGCTACAAAATAGTAAATGCTACTACCGTGATTCCTTAAAGAGCAAGGAAGAGTGCAAACATATATAACGTGGATTTCAGAGCTAGGGAGGATTTATAATTTGCTATTTCTTAAAAAAAGAAAAAGAGGCCATACAATCATTTTTTTCATTTTTTCTTATATAAGCCCAGAGATAGCTGTTCTCTGTAGTTCAAAGATTCCATCTGAATAAATGGTACCAATGCATGCCAGATCACAATATCTCCCTCCCCACAAGTGAAAATAAGTTTTAAAGTCATTCTCTTATTTTATAATTGAAGATATTATTTCATTCAATTTCAGATTGATTCTCAACTGACAGTGGCCTCTGCATAATATTTATCTCTAACTTTTTGATCCTACCCTCTATCTAGAGATAGTTACCTGTAATATTAATTCAACTGGGTCTGTTTTCTATCTTATTGGAACATCATAATAAAGTTTCTTTCAATATGAACAATAGCCTGCTAACTGACATGTGTTCGTGGATTTTTATTTGATCACACTTGTTTGACTTAAAATAAGGTGCATTTGTAATTAGTACCTGTTGTGAAAAGTACCATTTTTTTGATAATCACTGCTTTATAAAATCTATAAAAATATTTCCTCATGAATTTTCTAATTTCTTTTTGTTTTGCTTCCATATGAAATTACCTGAAGAAATCAGTATGTATATGCTTACTTGCATACTTTTCAGTAACTTTTGCTTGACTGCCTATTGCAAATGCTTCAGCTTTGCATGTTACCATGTTTTGGTATTGCTTTAACCTTATATAGCTATTCTTTCCAGTGTCACAGTATTAATATTAGATATATTTAAAAAAGACATCTGTTTTTACAAAAAGTTAGCATGTGGATGTATTTGATATAAAATGCTTTCAATTGTATTATAGAAATTAGTGAAATACCTGTATGATACCAACAGAAAAGTAGAAAACAGAATTCTTCCATAGATTGAACTAAATTGTAATTCGTCCAATAAGACAGATTCAGCCACTGAAGTTCAAACAACTTCTTTGCAGTAGGATTAAAATAGATTAAGTGTTGTTATCATCACTTCTCTCCCCCGATGCTCACTTTCCCCCATCCTTATGAATAATTATTCTCAACTTCTAGAGAATTCTACTTGGAGAAGCACATAATAAAACTAATAAAATTAGATCTTATCAAAATGAGCAATTATTGGGATATATTCTCTCTTAAACATCTCATAGTTTAAATTCAAAGTCAAAAATAAAATTGCAGAATGGAAAATAATAATAGTAAAATCCAACATATCGAAACCTGAAAAATATGACCAAGGCTGTCTTCAGTGGAGAATGGGGGTGATTACATTACTAAAGCAGCACTGAAATAAACAATTTAGGTTATCAACCCTATAAGTTAGACAAAATAAAATTAAGGAAGATGAAAAAAAATGGTGAATTAGAAGACAGAAAATAATACACTTGATAAATCCAAGAGGTGAATCCTTAGGAGTGTAAAGATAAAACATTTTAAATACTTGGCAGGCTTACTCAAGAATAATAAAGCTCAGATAGGCAAAGTTCTAAAGGAGCTTTAACTAGATATGGCGGGGGGAGCTTTTAACACGTAAGAGAGTACTTGTCAAAACCCTATGCTAATGAATTTTAGAGCCTAAAAGAGATCGATAATTTTCTAGAAAAACATTGAATTATCATAATCTATCTTCAAAAGTGATTTTAAAATGTATACACTCAAATAATTATAGAAGAAAGTCACAAATTTTTAAAAAGTACTATATAAAAAATTATCAGACTCAATATCACAGAGGTTTTATTTTTAAAACCGTCAAGAAGATAATTTCCAAAAGACTTCAACTGCTCCAGAAGATAGAAGGGGGAAAAAAAATGAGGGAGGTGGGGAACCTTTGGATTTCATTTGGAAACATTTGATAAGAATCTGAGAGCTTTCAAAGGAAAGAATGCATTCTTGGATGAAGCTGAAATAGTCTTTGCTTTATCCTTTTTCTTTTTCCCATGAGTCTAAATTAAATCATTTTTTCTCAATTCCAGAATAATTTATAGAATATCAGGGTAATATTGGGGAATTAAAGGAAGGAAAAAATGGACAAATGGTTTATTAAAAGTATACAAAACAAAGGGGTAACTGTGTCTGTGTTGAATATACAATTATGTAACCAGGGCTTTGACCCCAGTAACCTGCATTTCAGGCTTTGATCTAGCAACTCTGTTACTTAAATTTAATAATAGACTTATGTCCTTTTTAAACATTACTTACAATATTGTTCATATTTATGAGCATGAGTTCAAAATAATTCAAAGCCTAGTTTAAAAATAATAATTTCTGGGGCTCCTGGGTGGGTCAGTCAGTTAAGCAACTGGCTCTTGATTTTGGCTCAGGTCATGATCTCAGGTTCGTGAGATCGAGTCCTGCCTCAGGCTCCTCTCTGTGCATGGAGCCTGCTTAAGAGTCTCTCTCCCTCTCATGCTACCTGTGTGTGTGTGCGTGTGTGTGCCCCCCCCCCACTCTCTCTCTCAAAAAATAAAAAATAAATAAATAAATATGCTTAAAAATTTAAAAATAATCATGTCCTTCCTTTTGAGCACCTTTGATTCATTCCCGAGATTAGTTCTCAGTGGTCCATTGGCCACCAGAGAGCCGATCATTCATAGCTGAGCAGGGCACACAGCCTTGGTCCTTAAGCAGTTTTACTTTTTTATCAGAGTCACAGTGACAGAAAGCAGAGGAATACATGCTCAATCAGATAATGAACGGCAAGGTTTGGTTAAGATGGCTGGCATCCTCGAGATAGAGTCATTGGTTTCCATGTGTCATTTGCCCTCCTGTGAAAAGCACATGCTGAAAGTCTATGGATCCGTGATAACTTTCAATTATTTGGGGGTTAAACCCCTTTTGAAATTGTTGATATTCAACCTTTTTTGGAACCTATAAAAATGGCCATTTAATATGGTTCAACCTAATATAGAGATTAGGATAATCAGTTATTTTTCAAAATGAAAATGAACTGCAGCATAAAAGATTTAAAGTTTAATGTAGTTTAATGTAGGCCTTCAGTCTAAGGGTTGAATGTAGGCCTTCAGTCTAAGGGTTGTTCAACACTGAAATGTTTTCAGAAGACATTTTGATAGCTTCTCTCTTTAAGACGTACAAAGACAGAACATGAGAAAAAGAAAGAAAACCAATTGGTGTGAGAACCCTGATTTTTTTTTAAAAGATTTTATTTATTTATTTGAGAGAGAGAATGAGAGAGAGCACATGAGACGGGGGAGGGTCAGAGGGAGAAGCAGACTCCCCGCCGAGCAGGGAGCCTGATGCGGGACTCGATCCCGGGACTCCAGGATCATGACCTGAGCCGAAGGCAGTCGCTTAACCAACTGAGCCACCCAGGCGCCCGAGAACCCTGATTTAAATACATTTCTGGCTTGGACAGACGAAGTGACATTTTAAAACACTTTCATTTCCTAGATTCTGTGACTAAAATTCTATAAAGGTTAGCTTTTGGGCTGAAGCTAGAAATTAATCGTCGAATTGAGGTCATCGTATTCTCTACCTTCAACGCTAACTTCCACCTTGATCACAAAGCCAGATGTTGGTCCTCTATCTCTAACACCTCCTGCTTTGGCCGGCCTGAGTCCCAGCTGAAATATTCCCATTTGCCACCACACACTGTGCTTCTGCAGTCATCACCCTGCTTTATCATGTGAATAAGATGAAATCCTTCCAATTATTTAATGAAGCCTACTACTGTTTTCATTTCTGTGTGTATGTGTGGTAAGCACTCATCTTGTCTGATGCAGTTGCAGATGCCAATGCCACTGTGAAAAATCTAGAACAAGAAGCTGATCGTCTGATAGATAGACTCAAACCCATCAAGGAACTTGAGGATAACCTAAAGAAAAACATCTCTGAGATAAAGGAACTGATAAACCAAGCCCGGAAACAGGCTAATTCTGTAAGCTCTTTTTATTTTCAGTGTCAGTAATTGATTGTCATTTTGGGTATTATTCCCAGAGGGAATGCCTTCCCCCAGTGTATGCTGTTGACTAATCACTGGTCATTTTCCTTTAACCTGAAGCAATTTTAGGGGGAGGGGAGGAAAAAAGTTTAGATTTTTTTTCCATAAATTTCAAAAGACATCTCATAGGAAGAATAATCACCATTTATTGTTATAGAAATGGGAATTTTGATATATTTCAACATTGTTTGAATAGAGTAGCACAAAGAGCAAGATGGAAATCTTACTATTGTATGTTTAAAAGGCATGGATGCTTTTGATGAAAGCAAAAAAGGCCAACCGGTAGGGTTGTATCAGCAATGAATGAACAAGGTTATATAGAGTAATAGCAATGAACAACCATTATTTTCTATATTTTTTGTCTGAGTACTACAACAATACAAATTATTTTGGTTACAATTTCTGCAGGGTTTTTTGTTTTTTGTTAATACCTCACTTATATCAAAATTTAGCTCTTTATTAACCCAATTAGAAAACTCTTAGGAGAGAACTTTCTAGAAGATAGTAACCTGGTGAACCAGGATAGAATTGCTAAGTGCCAATGTGAAACTTTATCTAGACTAGCAAATTCATCCCATGGTGACTTTAGAAATAGAAAAAAAAAAATAACAGTTTATGTTGTCAGGTTTAAACGCAAATCTTTTTAGATCTCCAAGTTTTCCATCTCGAAAGTTCCATTTTCTGAACAACTTTGAAACTAGAATGACCAGAAATGCCCTTTCTTAATCCATCAACTTATAACTTTTTGAGTAGTGGCCAAGAATATAATGCCCAAAGAGCAGTATATCATTTCTCCTCCTTATACATAGATGATACCTCTAAACAAGGTTAAGACAATAAGTTCAAGGCGCACTTTAAAAAGGAATTCATGCCTGACTAAGGAGAAATTTAGAAAATGATAAAAAAATTAGTCAAGATGATGTACATAAGCTCACAGTGGAAGAGGCAGATAGGGTTGAGAACATCAAGATGATGTACATAAGGTCAAAGTAAAGAAGCAGATACGGTTGAGAACACATATATTGAGTTACAATCTGAAAACCATGTGGGCAGTATGATGACATAAGATTATTGTATACGTGAAGCACAAAGTGAAAAGAAGTAGATGTTAGTTCAAGGTTTGGGGTTTTAGCTAAGATTTAGCCCATGTAGAAAAAGCATCTCCTATATTCAAGGCAACTTCTACTTATATAGTTTGTAACACCATAGAAGAAATAAGACATGTACATAAATAACTCTAAGGTAATGCCAAATAGTGTGCTACATTGCATGAGCAATGGGAAGTGCTATAAAGTTCTGAAAGAAAAGATCCCTTCTAATAGGGGCCAGAAGATTTCCCAAAGACGAGAATTTGAGCTAGGCCTTGAGTGAGGTAGTGCTGGATTTGGATGGGGAGAGTAAAGAAGGAGAGCATTCTGAGAATGAACCAAGGCAGAGAGGAAAGAAAGTTTCAGGATCATTTCAAGAAAGAGTGGTCTAGTTTTCCAGGATTATTGGTCGAGTGAACATTAAACTGGAAAGGTCAATGGAGGCCAGGTCTTGTTAGGCCTTGGATGGCAAAGTAAGCAATTTCGTTTAGCCAGAATTATTCCTGGGATGAATCTTATTGGTAAGGAGAAGCTGAAAGTTCTCAAACATGAAATGTGATATTATCAGAGCTGTGTTTTTTGAATATGAATTTAGAAGTCGTTTGGGGCATAAATGAGAGGAAACTACGAAGAAGACAACTTTAATAAGAGCCCCAACTGTAGCAGGTGGAAGTAGCTAGAGAAAGGGAGAGCTTGAGATACCACTCCTGTCGTTTGCAATATTAATTTTAAAAAGCAATAATAGTAATATTCTCTGGTGAATCACACACTTAGCCATATTTTCTTAGTCATCGTGTGGGGAAATCTGGTCATTTTTATTATTTCTTCTTGTAAAGAAATCTAGAAATATGCCATATATTCATCAGTTGTGAGTGCTGCCTCCTATCCCTCCCCCTGCGCAGGGAAAAAGATAAAATTCTGGCATGGTAAGTATATAAAATTGTCTCAAAATACAAAATGAAAGACAGGTTTAAAGAAATGCTACAAAAAGTAACCATTGCCCATGACTTTCAAGGAAATTTTCAATCATTTTTTGAAATGGAAGTTACAACAAAGTGTCTTATTTTTTATAAGATGTTAGAAATATGTAAGCGAGCCAATTTTTTTTTTCAAGAGAGTTTTGTACTAATTGAAGATGACATTTGCGTGATTTTATAAATGTGTTTGTAACCTGGTATGAGTGCCTGTATGTGGCCCTGACACATACTCAATATGACCAAGAAATTAAAGACATTTCTTTTAAAGTAGCTTTCTTTAGTTTGTTGACTCTGAAATTGAGCAGCTGATACTCTTTTTAAACAAATGACCTAGTTACTGGATGTGAGAAATGCAGTGAAAATCCAATAGATATAATAATGGGATCCTCAATAATGTTTAATTGAGTTCATAATGATTCATTGGTAATGTTGTATGAGGAATGCCTTGGAGATACCTAAGGCTTAGTGATTTTTGTTTAGGAGTCTTACAAAGGGCTCACATTAGAAATAACAATAATTGATAAAACCAAACATTCTAAGAGATGTTTGTGTTTCAGAAATTACTCCCTTCTTATGAGAGGGAAATGTTCTAGCAACTTCTTCTGGAGAAATTTATAAATACTATATTTTGATTTACCTGTTCTAATTTGTTTAAGAAGTCTCTACAGTTGGAAATCAAAACACAAGGTATTTTAAAGGAGAGATTAGTAGCTTTGGACTGCTGACCAAGAGTTTGGGCTCCCTGAATTTTTCAGGTACTGAGGGTATATTCAAAACCACAAGCCAGAAAACAGAAAATCCAGAGGGTTTTTCATATAAATGTGTAAGAGTTGAGCAATAGGCTACTTTACAAGATAAGTTGCTGGCATTTAGGGTGTCACAACATCATTTTGTTCAGAGAACCATATTTTTTAGGTATGTAAAGTATGCCAGAAAGTAGATTAATTGTAACTCCTACTGCCATTAAATATCCTTCGTTTTAAAATGGCTACTCTCTTAGCCTTTCAATTCTCAGATAGGATTTCCTCAGTTCAGTTAGGCTTTGGTACTCAGTGCTCTGTCATCTACACTTTGGTAATCCCCTTTTCAACACACCATCATGGAGATCGCTATCATTTCCACCAGGTGTACCCAAGCAAGGAAAGAAACCAATCCTGTGATCAAACAGTCATGTATTTTGCCCACATTCAGTCATTTCTTCTCTAAACAGCAAACAAGGAGGATTATTACATTGTATTCTTTTTTTTTTAAGATTTTATTTATTTATTGGAGAGACAGAGAGAGACAGAGATAGCAACAGAGATAGTGAGAGAGAGCACGAGCAGGGAGGAGAGGGAGAAGCAGGCTCCCCGCTGAGCAGGGAGCCCGATGTGGGGCTCGATCCCAGGACTCTGAGATCATGACCTGAGCCGAAGGCAGATGCTTAACCGACTGAGCCACCCAGGCGCCCCACATTGTATTCTTTAAACAAAAAGAAGTTAGTTGTGATTAAATTAGCCATAATATGGCTCGATGGCCAAGCCTATAAAGCATTTGTGAAATAAGGATAAAACAGACCACACACACAATTCCTTTTGATTACTAATCCAGCCCCACTAGGAACTTGGATATGATTTCCTATAGCTCAATCTGCTGCTCAGCTCCACTCATGAATTCCAGTCAGACCTTGACTTCTTCTCTTTGATCATCTTATGATGTCAATGACGCTTATACCCTGCCTCAGATATTGAATTTACTCAGTGCCAGGGTCTTCTCTGATGATGGTTTCGGTTCACTTGCTAACAATTTCTAAAAACTCACCATATCCTGTACCTTTTCCTGAACATTAAAAACATCTGAAGGCTGCATTTCCCCTACCTGCCCTCCACTGTATTATCTTTCTCTGGCTTTGCTCTGTACTTTTTATCTCTAAGCCCTTGGATAACCCTTTGGCTAGCTGCTAGTCTACCATGTAACACCCTCAGCCAACCTTCACTGCACGTGTGTTCTGTAGTGTTAACATCCAGAATACAAGTTGCACATTTCCTGGTTCTGTTTTTCTGCAACTCATTTTGATTCACTGACTCTTGGCACCTTATATAGAAGGAAAATCCCATCATTTGTGGAGCAAAGAACTAACTTCCTGATGGAGAACCACACTTACCAGGAAGACAACCTCCCCCAGAATGCACGGCAAACATTCTGGGTACCAGAGTTGTGGTCTGGGCCCCAACCTTAGGAGGAAGGCAAGGACAAGGAAAACAGTCTAAGCAGTAGACTTTGAGGTTATTCTAGCCCTGGGCCACCATGCAGGGCTCCATTAAGCTGCGCCCCTGTTTCTTTCCAGCATGTGATTCCTCTGCAGAAGATGCAAGTCAGTTAGCAGATGAGGTGACGGAACAATAATATACAAATACTTGCCATCTGCAGAGTCTGTAGGAAAAGCAACAGATCTGCTATATCCCTAGAAGCTCTCAGACACATCTGAATTTATATATTCATCAGAACCAAAAACCCCTCCGTAGCTTTCTTTTTAAAACTTAACCAGTTTTTCAAAACAGAGGATCATAAAGGGAAGGGAGGGAAAAATAAAATAAGATGAAATCAGAGAGGGAGATAAACCATAAGAGACTCTTAACTATAGGAAACAAACTGAGGGTCGCTGGAGGGAAGGTACGTGGGGAAATGGGGTAACCAGGTGATGGACATTAAGGAGGGCACGTGATGTAACGAGCACTGGGTGTTATATGCAACTGATGAATCACTAAATTCTACCTCTGAAACTAATAATATACTATATGTTAATTAATTGAATTTAAATTCTAAAAAAAGTTTTCACCCAGCACCTCTTCGGTGTATGTACCACCCTTGGAGAGGAGTCCTGAGGCTGCCTATACCCATTCCCTAATGAGACTTTTGGAGATGCTTCCTGTGTCACCATAATATGGAGACTGGTGATCTTATTTGGAGTCTGTAGTACCCGTTCATGGGGGGAGCAGTAAAGCTAGTTGGTTTTCTCCCAAGTGCAAAAACTATTTGAGTAGCACAAAGTGCTAGAAAATTCACCACTAGTGAGACCCAAGAGGCTTCCTGAAGCTGAGCTTTTAAATCAGTGGCAAAGAAAAGTTTTGCACCTTTCCCTGTCTCTGCTTCCTCCTTTGAGCTCTTTCATGGAGCAAAGCAGCAGCTTCTTCCTGTGTCCAAGCGGCTACATACACTTCCATCCTGAAAATGCCCCTTTGATGGTATACCTGAACCAAAGGAAATTAAATTCCATAATCAACTAGTGTTATTTGTGGCTGAAGAAAGGCTCCCTAAATGTAAGTAAGAATTGATATGAACAGTTTCAGTTCTATTCAGTTCTATTCTTCCTTAGCAATTTATAGTAATTTTTAAAGTACTAGTCAAAAGAAAAAGGAGCTGTTAAATACATTAGTAGGGATAACCATTGAAAATTATTTCCATTTCATTTCCTGGCAACTTAATAAATAGGTATAATTTATTCTCAAATGTATGTCCTGAGTACCATGGTTAATATTCTTCGTATTGTTAGAACATCTAGAACAAAATCTATTTGGCCTCTTCCAACTGTAAGAACATGAGAGGGTAGGTAATTTCCTCTTGAAAACGGAAAGAAAAGTGGTGTCCTACTTTAAGTGATACCAAAATCACTGAAATTTGAATCGTAAAATTTCATTAAACAACCTTAATGAAGATCATTATCACTAGCTTCATATAAAATCACCTTTTGAAAATGTCCCCACATTCACAAAGGAGGAAGGTATGAAGGTAAGAATTTGTTAGTTGCATGCTCCGAAAAGTAGTAGTGTGCTAACAAGATACGGGGCTGTGAACAGCTCATTGTCAAAACCCTGGTGGGAAGCTGCTCTTCTGTGCCCTCATTAATGAGTATAATGGTGTCTGCATATGGGTATTTAATGATTCTATTTGATGATAAAAAAAATAACTTCAAAGAAGAGATGATGATGATTTTGTGGTTGTTTGGGAGGTATTTCAAATTTGCCGAGAGATTTAGTCTTGGTTCTTTGTACCTTGTTTTTCTTGAAGATCAAAGTATCTGTGTCTTCCGGAGGTGACTGCATTCGAACATACAAGCCGGAAATCAAGAAAGGAAGCTACAATAATATCATTGTCAACGTAAAGACAGCTGTTGCTGACAACCTCCTTTTTTATCTTGGAAGTGCCAAATTTGTAAGTTTGATGTTCAGCTTCTTCCATCTCCTGGATATGTGAATACGCAGAGGTTAATCCCCATAGTGAGGAAAATGTATAGAATCTAATAACATGGTCCCAAAATTGTGTGATGTAGCCTTTCAGATTTGAAAGCCTCTGAATCTTATCTTGCAAAGTTCTGAAGTGTCAAATTAAGTTAGAAGAGAAATGAAATGAAGAAAACTTTTTACAGTATTTAGGCACATCTGCTTTCATTTATGAGTAGACAAGCATTTATTTAGAATTATGTTTTCAGGTCTGACTATTTAAGAAGGAGGACTAAGAGGAATAAAGCTTTATAAAAAAAGTCTCCAAGAAATTACAATGAACTTTCATGTTAAATGAAAATGACAAATTGTGTACTTCTTTCCTACCACTGAAAACTCTTTCGACTCATGTTAAATTTACGACTCAAACCGAAAAAACAGAAGTTGATTCTACCAACACTTACCCCTAAAAGTTTTCATTCCTTTTATTTGAACATTTGACTTTGTATGCATGGGAATCTTCCAAAATGAACAACAGACCAGTCATTGCTTAAGTCAATACTTGTCATTCGGTTGAGAAGTTTTAGGTCACCTTGGGTTAAAAAAAATCACAGCTGTCCCCTTAAAAATGTCAGTGTCCTTGGTGAAAACAATAATGGATTATGCAACCAAATAGTTTCTTTTGTCTCTTCCACAAGAACCAGAATGAGAAAAGACTTTTGTTTCAAAGTAGAATTGGTTAAATTAACACATATGCCTCAGCAGTATGGACACTTGTGATGCCTTAAAGATGCAATAATAAAATATGACTTAATCATACCTAATGATAAATCATATCGTTTGGGAATTTTTATTGTGAGACTTCTAATTATTTCACATATCTATAAATAGCACCTGTTGAAAAGAACTCCGTTGGCCTCCTCGGGGTATCTGATATCTGAATCTATTGTTTTTGTGTTTCTCTGAACCAGATTGACTTTCTGGCTATAGAAATGCGGAAAGGCAAAGTAAGCTTCCTCTGGGATGTTGGATCTGGAGTTGGACGTGTAGAGTATCCGGATTTGACTATTGATGACTCTTATTGGTACCGTATTGAGGCATCAAGGTAACTAACTCAATAAAGATTAAGACAGTTAAATAACAGAATTTGGAAGTAGTTTCCCAGTTTATAAGAAAACTCTTCTTTCCATTTTAAGGAGGTAGCTATGTATGCATGTATACAAATTTTATATATTATACGACCATGTACAGACATGTTTGAATGGGTGTCTTTGTAGTATCTGTTTGGAAACTACACAACTTCCACGTATTGACCAGAGTGACCCATCCATTTTGGACCGTTCATCTGGTTGTCTCATAGTCATGCTATCATACTCTCAGTCATACTATCTCCCCCGAAGAAGGAGCACTGAGACTGGCCCTCATTATGCACAAGCCAGAGCATGAGGGCTACTGCTGGTGCTCAGCTCCTCTTCTGGTCTACACAGCAGCCTTGCCCCTACAGGCAGGTGCAGTATCTAAATGCTGGCATGAATATATAACATGTCGCATCCGCGCTACTTAAAATGGTAAATAACAGGATATTGATTCATTCTGTCTGAAGCTTTCATTCCATTAACTTCTAGCAGTGTGTAGATAACGTAGAGAACCCATTCCTGTCCTCAATCCTTTCCCCTCATTTCCTTCTCTTCTTTACCTAATTCTCCACACCTACGAAACCCAAAGCAGCTAACAGTTGAGAGGTATAGTTAAGGGCCTGGGTCTAGAGCTGGGTAAAGCACTTGGTGAATATAGATGATGGGTACAGAGTTTCACTCTGTGTTTGTATATGCTTACATTTTTTCATAATAAAAGCTTAAAACTTAATGAGAAGCAATATTTTCAGTTCCTTTTTAAGATCTTCAGTAAAGGAATGTGTGTGTGTGAATGTGTGTGAGTGTGTGTGTGTGTGTGTGTATGTAGAGAGAGAAAGCAGCAGACAACATGCTTCCATGCCTGAGAGTAGGGGAGGGATTAAGTACTTTCATGACTTTAAGAACATTTATATTCACAAAGGTCAAGTCGTTGATCAAAAGAGATACATTCTAGACGAACCATGAGAGACGATAGACTCTGAAAAACAAACTGAGGGTTCTAGAGGGGAGGGGGGTGGGAGGATGGGTTAGCCTGGTGGTGGGTATTGAGGAGGGCACATTCTGCATGGAGCACTGGGTGTTGTGCACAAACAATGAATCATGGAACACTACATCTAAAACTAATGATGTAATGTATGGGGATTAACATAAGAATAAAATTTAAAAAATATATTAAAAAAAAAAAGAGATACATTCTGGTAAGATGAGGAAGAACCTTATTTGATAAATTCATTCTATTGTTTCCATGTGCTTCAGTTAATGCTGCACCATCAGAGATAAAAAGATTACCTAAATGAGACAGTGGGGAGAGACAGAGACCCTCAAGTTTTGTTATGACTTCTTGTCTCAGAAGAGAGATCAGTTTTTCATATTTAACAATTCATAGACATCAATCACTTAAGAAAATGAAATGAAATAATAATAGCTTCCAAAATTCCATTCATTGAATTTAAAAGTGCAGTTCTTCTATACACTTTGTATACACGACTCTGAAGATGAGATATTATACTATATATGTTGAGATGGGATGCCTAACAATAAAAGATGCACAGTTCCAGGAAGACTACTTCAGCAAATTTGGAGCCAAGATATAACAAGGGATTTTAAGAGAAATGATGCAGCTTATAATGCAGAAGGGTGGCTCATTTGGGGTTCACTTGCTGAATTAAATTAGACAAAATGCTAAACGAAGTAGTATCAACTCGTTTAAATAGCATGTGCTGGTAAACAGTAAATTGTTTTGTAAGGCAATGGGAAAAAGGCTTTCCGTTTAAGCAGGGGCAGTGCCATCTGCTGAATCCTGCTGTGTCATTTCACCTCGACTCTCAAGTGCAGAGTCAGGGCATGTTGCTCACCGGTCCTGGCCACGTCTGCCAGTAAACAGCCAGCAAAGATCAGACTCTTGGTCTTGATTTGCAACTTAATGAATCCAGATCTTTTGAAGCTAAGCACCCAGTTATCTCTTAAATACTCTAAAACAAGCCCCTACATTTCATACCCTTTAAAACTAAAGTTATTATAAATGTGATACATATTTTATGTTCTGCATTTTCTTTCATTTCATTTCAACACGCACCCCTCAAGAACTGGGAGGAATGGGACCATTTCTGTGAGAGCCCTGGATGGACCCAAAGCCAGCATTGTGCCCAGTACCTACCACGCAGCTTCTCCTCCAGGGTATACTATTCTCGATGTGGACGCAAACGCAATGCTGTTCGTTGGTGGCTTGACTGGGAAACTGAAGGTAGTGTGTTCTTTCCCATGCTGTTTATTTCATCTCTGCCTATAACTCCTGACATAATTGCTCTGGGGGAAGGCACGCTAAAGCTCTGCAAAAATTCAGTGACTTTTTACTTTAATTTGTTTATGAAAACATACATTTCTTTTGAGTAAGAATTTTTTTCTTCTGTGAATATCCAGTCTGGAAACACAATGTTTTTAAGCCTGTGTGTATTTACTTAAACACTTGTTTTGCCCTTATCTGTGGCACCAATTTTTTTACAGTCTTGTTTTAGTTCCCTCAAGAACAAAGTGTTTTTTAAATATACCCCATTTTCTGAATCAGTTTATGATTTATTGATATGAAGTGCTATAAAGTTCAAGCTCACATCTAATTAAAAGATTTATGAATACCTTGGGAAATATCACAGAAGCCATAAGCTTTCAAATCATGGTCTGATTTTTAAAGTTTTCAAGTTGCTCTTCTCTCCATTCTTCTAGAGCAATGCACTTAATATTCATAATTGCTTCATGACAGGTCCTTGTGCATTTCAAATTGCTGAGTGCCTGCATTCTAAAGAAGCTCATGTTGATTAAATGAAATTAGGTGTTGGAAAACGACCTGTAGGTGAGATGCGAGAGCACAACCAAATACGATGGATAATCCTGGGCTTGTCAGAATCATCCTGGGATGAGATTAGTCAGAAAATGTGAAAAGCCAGGGTGACCCCAAATTTATGAGAACTCAGCTTTCATATAGAGTGAGGTTGTTTTATTTGCTTTGTGTATGAGATGTGACTCTAAAGTATTGGAATTGATTCTACAACTACACACTAAAACCATCCTCACGTCTTAGAACCGCATATAAATATACATGATACATAGTAATATATAGTTATATTGCCAACTTTATCTCTCCTCCCTAGAAAGATAAATATAGGGGTAGCACGGAGTAGTATAAAAACCATGAATCTTGAAATCAAATCCAAGTTGGATTCCCTGTTCTCTCACTTACTAAAATGTGACCTTAGGCAAGTCACTTAGCTCCTTGGGCTTCAGTTTTCCCAACTAGAAGAGGGAGATAAAATATCTGCCTTGTTTGGGGGCACCTGGAGTGCCTCGTTTGAGCATCTGACTCTTGGTTTCAGCTCACGTCATGATCTCAGGGTCCTGGGATGGAGCCCTTGCAACAGCAGGCTCTGTGCTCAGCAGAGTCTGATAGTCCCTCTGCCCCTTCCCCGCTGGTGCGCACTCACGCTCTCTCTCTTTCTCTCTCAAATGAATAAATAAAATCTTTTTTTTTAAAGATTTATTTATTCATTTGAGAGAGCGAGAATGAGAGAGAGTACATGAGAGGGGACAGGGTCAGAGGGAGAAGCAGGCTCCTCGCCGAGCAGGGACCCCAATGCGGGACTCGATCCCGGGACTCCAGGATCATGACCTGAGCCGAAGGCAGTTGCTTAACCAACTGAGCCACCCAGGCGCCCAATAAATAAAATCTTTTAAAAAAATATATCTACCTTGCTTGCATAGTGAAGGATACAATAATGAACTTTTGTAACATATTATAACCCTATGATAGGCTAAGTTGTATTATAAGTAATTTACATGAATTAACATACAACCCCAAAAGGTAGATAATATCCTCCTCATTTTATAGTTAAGGAATCTGAGTCAGAGAGGAGTTAAATGACTTGACCAAGGTCACACAGCAGTTAGTGGCAGAGCTGGGATTTGAACAGTTTACCAGGCACAAAAGCCTCCACTCTTAGTCACCACGTTTCACTGCCACTGTGGGTAGTGAGAGATTATGTGCATAAAATTTACAACAAGTGCCTAAAACGTGGTAGTCACACATGAAATCGCATCTTAAATAGTTCTTATTATTATTCAGATGTCACCAGACGTAAAGAAACTCTCTTATGCCAGTCTCAAGGTAAAAGAAAACAGACGACTGAAATCTACAGAAAATCTTAACCATTTTGGCCAAGAGTTTCAAGGCTCCTGCTACATCAGACTATGAACCAAAAGCTGAAAACAAGTAACTGAACCAACATGCTGATGAAAATTCAAAGGAGCAGGAAAATATCCCTAGTCTAGTTTTTAGGATGCAAGAAGGAAAAGCAAAAAGGCAGTAGAATCCACAAGTAGGGTAATCAACCTCCAGAAAATCAAGGGAGACTCCAACTGATAACGGAGAATTCCAAGGGCCGTGCTGACTTGTAAATGTCAGTGGCTGGGACACACAATCTTCCTACAAGGCAGCGCACCCCTTGGACACAGCAATAGAAAGAAGCACATGTTGAGTTTAAATTGTAACTACAAACATTTAGCTATTCAGGGATCATCTTCCTACATTTGTTCTAGAACCCAACAGGTCAATTCATTTTTTTTAACCCTAGATTACTCAGGTAATTGTGGGGAAGCCTTTGGCAAAGTGTTTCTAAAGTTACAGGTACCAGAATATAGAATTTATCTACAATGTGTCAGTGCCTAAAGAAATAGTTGTTTAAATTACAGCAAGTTTCTCTAGAGTGGACCAGGTCATTCCCCTCCTTCATGATTGTGTTATATCTCAAGCTTAAGACCTTTCCCTGTGAAAATGACACCAGGGTTGTCATTCAACAAATATTTACTGATCCCTAATAGGCCCTGGGCTGTGTATACCAGCAGACAATCACAATATGGTCCCTTCTCCTACAAATTCACTGTTGCCCTTCATTCTCCTGCGGTGGAAACCTGCTTGGGGGTATAAGAGGAAATGAAAAGTTGGGAACAGCACTATCATTAAGTGATCTCTATGTAAGCTTTTTTCCCTCTGTGTAGTCAGTATGCACCCCTTCTCAAGATCTTTGGAGAGATGTCTCTTCAGTGGCGTACGAACACTAACATTAATTAATTAAATAGCTCCTCTGTGCCAGGCACTGACTGTGGTACCATAAATAAATTACCCATTTTAATTCTAATGATCCCAACCCAGAGACAAGGAAATAGAATCTCAAAGTGGATAAGCAGCTCACCTGAAGTCGGAAGCTAGGAAGTGTTCATTTACTAGTGGTGATAAACTGGTGTAGTCCATAAATAACCAGGATCTGTGAGGATATAATATGGTTAAAAGATGAATAAGTGCAAACCAAGAGTATCAGAAAGAGCGGATAATAACTACTCCAGTAACTAGTAACTGCTAGTAACTCTCCTGGGTGCTCTAAGACTTCTTGTGAAATTCTAAATTCTAACAAATATTATGTTTCTCTCTGCAGAAGGCCGATGCCGTGCGTGTGATTACATTCACGGGCTGTATGGGAGAAACCTACTTTGACAGCAAACCTATAGGGTTGTGGAATTTCCGAGAAAAAGAAGGTGACTGCAAAGGATGTACTGTCAGGTGAGTTGAAATGAGGACTCCCCTAAGGTCTGGCCTATGCCTCACAAAAACTTTAATTTTGTTGTGCAATATTCGATTATCGTGTGGATGATATGGAGCAGGTTGGACAGGATTATGTCCGGGGGTGATTTTCCATGATAAAAGTTCAAATCCTTTCACCCATTTGTACGAGTACTTTCCAAGGCTCTGGGAGGTGCCCTGGCAGTACTTCGAATGTATTTGTAAAATCTTCAAGGAAAGGTATTTTCTCCTCGATCAGTTGAGACTACTATCTCTTTCCACTCCAACTTCCCTCCATGTCCAGAACCAGGAGGTTTTTCATGTCTGTAGCTCCGCTGTCATCATAATTTCTTTTTTTTCTTAAAGAGAGTTTTCCCTGAACTGATCAAACTTCAGGTGTCACTCCACTTACGTTTATAACAAAATATAGAATGCTAGTACAAGTGTTATCTCCGACAGGATTTTCCACATGACACATAGGGTCCTGGCAGTGTTTCAAGTGGAGACCCCTTGGACTTGAAGATTCTGCTTAAGTGGAGAAGGATAAGAAGGGGCCAAGATAGGCCAGGAGAAAGTGCCATAACGCACATCATCAATTACTACATAGAGGTTAGAGTGTAGGAATCTAAAAATATTTAACAAGCAGACAGAGCATATATAGAGAATAAATATTCTTATGCAAACCTGAAGAGAGGATATAAAACAATTAGCTAGAAGGGCAGGATTTCTCAGCATAAGAAACTTGAGCCCAGCTAATCAACTGAGCCTATTAAAACTATAAAATTTAAATTAAATACCTGGATGCTTAATATACACACATAGCAACTCCAAATCATTAGGTGCTATGTGGTTCATATTTTTTATTTCCAATTTTAAAGAGCACATGCACGTTGCCAGGGCCCCAAATTCCCATCAGTGTAGCAGAGTGCACTTTACTTCCAGTTTAACTTCCAACTCTTTATTTCTGTCATCATGGACTTGTCATTGCAGCATTGAAGACAGTTTAAAAGCCTAACCCATTCACAGTTTAGATTGGTTTGGTGAATACTCTTCAACAAAATCTACTACGGAATGTTTTCTGTAAAATGTTTTCAATATGACAAGGACAATGAGGTTCACGTTAATATTCCTCTACTCACAAATTAATGCCAACTTTTCCCTGAACATTTATTTAGTAAATTTATAAAAAGGATTTTCAAAAGCCTATCATCAACAAAACATCTAAGGATTTAAATGTCCATTCAGCAGTGCATATAATGTGTTAGGACTATAACATGCTAATTATAAATTCTGCAAAGATCTTGAAACTTAGTATCTAAAGTATTATATGAATTAATATAATTATAGTATATGTGTGTGTGTGTATACACAACACACACACACACATACATACACACACATACACACACACACATTTATAGGATGTTTTTCAGGTGCCAGAGATTCACACGTAGAACTTCCTGATACGGAGATGAATACAGTCCAGGGCTAGCCATCAAGTAATTCACAGCCAGAAAGGGAGGAAAAGACAAGCCCTAAAATAATCAAAATGCAAGGGATAATAAAAAATCCCTTTAAAAAAGACACACTCAGAGTATAGTATGATTATTCACAGAGGGTTAGATCTGCTTCATAGAGGAGGTGGTATCTGGGGTGGGCCTTGCCGTGGAGTCAGACTCCAAAGAGGAGCTGGCAAACGAAGGTAAAGAGCATTCTAGTCCCAGGGACCAGTGAGAGCAAAGGTAGGAAGGCTGGAAGGCCAGAGTGTTTTTAGGAAGGGACAAGTAAAATCTGTTCTGCTTCATAAGTGCGAATTTGCTCAGGCAGAATTGGCAAAGGGGACAATGACGTAAGTAGGTGCCAAAGTCAGGTAGGTTCCTACACAGTTCTTCCCAGTGTGTAAAGGTTTTGCACCACTAAGTAAAGGCAGCTGAATGTAAAGTCTACCAGCATAGCTGAGTTTACCAAGCTCAAGCCTACACACAGTGCCTCTTCACCCATGAACTTGCCCTTGGTTTGGCCAAGCACTCTGTCTTGGAAGTTGATCGCTCAGTTCCTGCCCAATCATTGTGCATTTTTACCATCTCTATCACTCAGCATGTCAACCCTTCCTTAAGCTCCTTGCCATCAAGTTACCTTTACCTATACCTTTGAAGGTAAAGTTCTATATTTACTGAAAAAATTCTTCAATTTAAATTTTATAGCATACGTTTTTAAATTATGCTAATATTTCGATCAAGATTGTGATTGTTTCTGTGAGTGCCCTGACTATAAAGTTGCATAAGTTTTGAGTGACCTGCACCAACCCTATCTTCCCATAAGCCTTAGTGTGTATGTGTAGGAATAATTTTTACAGAACTCCTGGTGTTTGTTGTGTTCAAGAGAATACATATCACATTTTAACATAACGACCCATCGTTCAGTTTTAGAGCAAAAATGATTATATGTGGGAGATGTAAAAGATGAGGCTATAGGACATAGACTAAGAACATGTTGTCGATCTTAGAATGTCCGTTTTAGAAATTTGCATTTATTCAGTAATCAGGAAAAAGGATATAACTGTTGTTATACTTTAAAAAGAGTTATCTGCCAGGACTATAAGAAAAGAACTATATCTTATTTTTCTTAAACTTCTAAAACTCACATTAAAATTAAAATAGAAAAAAAAACTGCTACAAGTTTAATGTATTTAGCTCAACACTGAAACAATGATGAAATGTTAATATACTAAATAAACCCCAATATACATCTAGTTCTATAGTTAACAAGTTACATGTGGAAGAACATGGCTGTTCCAAATAACATAATTAATCCTTAATAACTTAACCAGACATCAAGGTTCAAAAGAGAAACAAGAGGCAAGTTAAGGAGCTTAGCAAGTGTTAATTATAAAAAAAAAAAATAGTTACTTTTCCTGGTAAATGTATTCAAACATGAATAAGAACACTCTAATGTTAGATGTTGAGATATTATAGACTACGCCTGGAAGGACTCATTTTTTCCCCTATCTCAAACTCACCAAGTTAAAACCAGACTTACCTGGGTTTGGCCAATGAGTTAAGGGAAGTAGGCTGATCTACATCTGTGTGTTTAGCTGTTCTCAGCACAAAACCCTTCCCTGCAGATTTGCCTTTTGCTTGAATGCGAGAATTTTCTAAAGGGCTGGAGTATGAATAGACCATAGAAATCATTCACTGATCTAACCCTTTTATCTCAAGGTGACACCCAAAGGGTTAGGTGACTTGCTGCAGGATCTCAGTGAGATTCCACATCAGACTCCAGGGTACCTGCCATCGACTCAGCTATTTCTTTTTTTCACCTTGAAGGAGTTAATAGATTAAGGGCATAAGGACATCAGGTTATAAATATCCCAGAGTTCTTACACACACACACACACACACAAAAAGTGATGTTTTGTATTCCAATACTTGTTCTGTGCAGTGAGATTTTGTGTGTGTTTGTTTAAATTATAAATAACAGTGCATTGTGTTAAAACATCCAGAAAACTGTCAACAGTGACTCCCACAACCCTTTCCAGGGTCGTCAATGATAGTGTGACAGCATAAAATGCAAAATTCTAGTATTTGAGAACTACAAGGGACTTCTCCTTAGTAGACTGCACACAACATTCTCTTCTCTCTAACGCAGTGATCCGGAAATTAATGAATTTGTCGTAATGATGAAGAAAAGCCAAATCATAGCCAATTTATTCACTATCAATTATACAGTTAATAGTCTGATTTAGTTCCTCAAACTTTCTGTTAGCACTTTGCAGGAATACTGAAAAGTATCTTTTAAGTTTACATTAGAAAAAAAAATTATGACATCATCTGATCTTATTCCAAATTAGATATAACTTAAAATTACAAGGATCTGACCATGCAAGACACAGAATAAGATTCTTCCCTTCTTTTCTTTTTGCCTTCAGTTTTATTTCTGATCCAGGAACATAGAGAAAGCCAACTTGTCTAAAATGTGGAACAGTTCTTCCTTCATGAGCCTGTTAATGTTCGTACACTGTCATTTTTCTCATTTAGCCAAGATTTCATGCAAATGATATTCTAGGCTCTTGTTATTTTACAATGACATTATTATAATGTTTCTTCATATCTCCTCTCTATCCTCAAGTTAATACAACACTCCAATTTCAGAGATTCAAATATATGCTAACATGCAGATCTTTAAAGTTTTAAAAAGTCTCCACAATTTGAGACTTACTCTGTAATAACATCGTTAAGTAGATTGATTGATAGATGATAGATAACTGCATTTGAAAAAGCAATGTTCTTAAATGTTATTTTTACAAGACTTATCTTAAATATTTCTTAATTATCCAACCAACACTGATTGAACATATAGTCTCCATGGGGCAATCTGCTATACTAAAATCTCCTTCATCCGACATATGCCCTATTCTGCTCTGGGCCACGTGCCACACTAGGTGCTAAGTTTGTGCCTGACTAGAGCCTGGCCCATAATCTCTAGCTAGTCTCATAGAGCTTGCAATCTATTAAAGAACAACAGATAACCATGGAGATAAGTAGAGGCATCCTTTATTGTCTTAATCTCATTTGTCCCAGAAAAATCTATTGGATAGCAAGTATTCAGAGAGTGGGGACCTTTATTCCATCATGGGCGTTTTTTTTTTTTTCTTGTAACTTTAAGTATGTATCTTTTGACCACCTTCACTCATTGTACCCAACCCCCCCCATTATCTTATGCATATGAGAAATGTAATAAGACATTATCAGTCCATCCAAAACCCCACCTCTTCATACCACTAAGACACAGTTAAATACCAATATAACTATCCACCAAGTATTTCAAGAGAACATAAAGCATTTAAAACATCAGTGACTTAGTTATTGAATGCCAAATAAAGTCCAGGTAAGAAGTGATTGCTACTTGGTCTAGAATGATGGCAGTGGAGATGGAGAAAAATGGAAGGATGGAAGATCTATTTGGGATGGTTCCTGTCCTATAACAGCTCACAATCTAATCTCAGAAGACAATTTGATGTATTGAATACTGATGGACAAAACAGACATTGGTTCATGTGAAATGTCTCTCTTCAGTCCTCAGGTAGAAGATAGTGAAGGGACTATTCAGTTTGATGGAGAAGGGTACGCATTGGTCAGCCGCCCCATTCGCTGGTACCCCAACATCTCAACTGTCATGTTCAAGTTCAGGACATTTTCTTCAAGTGCTCTCCTGATGTACCTTGCCACACGAGACCTGGTAAAGACATGCATGGCTGATCTTCCATGATTAAAAATGTTTGCCTCTTTTCCATAGGATTCCAATACAATTATCAGTTATTGTTAAATTATCAATTATTATTCAAAGGATTCCAGGATGCTGTGTGATAACCAAGAGTAGGTGATACAGATAGTACTTATATAGTTTCATTGATAAATTCAATTACAGTTGCAATTATTATTTATTTTTAATGCAGCTCCCCATATAATCCTTTATGAGAAGTGCCCAGTAAAGATTCCTCCAGTATGGAATCATGCAGCAGCAGAACTACTCCCTTAGTCTTCTTCTAAAGACCTAAGTTGAAAGGTGGTTCTAAATGTCCTCATTATTTTTTCCAGGTTAATATTTCTTAGTAAATTCTTCCAGGGAACATATCTTTTAGTTGACTTAATATGTTTTCAAAGGAACTTCCTTTATTCTCCTGTAATAAAAGATATGTCCTAGTAATTTGGTTGTGACCATTTACACCATAATGTCACACCCACAAACATTCACAAAGTAGTAACACCAATTCTATTTCCAAAATGGATATCATTTACAGATCAACACATTCAGTAACTTAGCCATAAGGCCCTATTATAAACCCCCCACAAAAAAGTGAATACTCATATTTCTCTGTGTATTGAATCACTGGTGTATTTTTACTCTATTAATAGAAAGATTTCATGAGTGTAGAGCTCACTGATGGGCATGTAAAAGTCAGCTATGATCTGGGTTCAGGAATGGCTTCCGTTGTCAGCAATCAAAACCATAATGATGGGAAATGGAAATCCTTCACCCTGTCAAGAATTCAGAAACAAGGTGAGTTTCTATAGTAATAATGCACTGTGAGTCTTAATCATGCTATCCAACACTCCCGTGTACCTCATCATGAGGAGGACCCTGTTTCTGTGATTTTAGGGACTCACAAATTCCGTGAAAAATGGATCCAGTCATTTCTTTGGCTTAGATTATAGGTGACTTGGGTTACACATGACTGATTGAAGAGCCAAATGGTTCTCTGTCATTTTCTTTGGAAACTGAGAGCTTAATTTGAAAGCATAAAACTGTCTTACAACTTGTAAAATTATATCCTATACTAGGTTTGAAAAGGTTGTGTGCTTTTCTTTCCATCTTGTTTTACCAAGATGTTGTAGTTACAGTGGCCCACTCGTCGAATTTATAGGGGTGAGAGAACACGATGACCAGGTCTTTGCTTTTTAAAAATGCCAAACATTTGTATGTATGCAAGTAAGGAATTGAATGATAATAATGTAACATTTTTACATTTAACATTCCAGGAACTCTTTAAAAATATACTCACAAACATTATTTCATTTGCTGAGATAAGCAGGTATTTTGTTCTGGTGTTAGAGAAAGGGAGACATAGGCTCAAACTCACACATGGTCAAAGACGTATGTATGTAAGCTCTCACAACCAAGGCAGAAATCCAAATATGTTAGGTCTTAGCATGCTGCTACTGTTATTTCAGTATAATTCCCCTAATTCTGTGCACTATAGCACTACCAATATCTGCAAATGAAATTTGATGCTTCTGTTTATAAAATTAAACCTAATTAATTTTGACCATGCCAGTGTGACATTTCATGAGAATTTCAGTTTAACTTTGCACCATCCTTCACTTCCTGCATTTAACAAGTATCTGGCAAACACCCACTAACTATTGTACCAGACCTGAGTGAGGTCTGTCACAAGTCCTTGCCTTCAAGGAACATGCAGTCTACTGGGGAGATAGACAAGTAAATAAATCAATGGTGAGAGGATAGAAAGCGAGTAGCTGCATCAAGATAGGTACAGTAGGCTAGGAATCACAGGAGAGAGATGTTGAAGTCACACCGAGAGGTCAGCTCCCTGAGGCACAAGCGGGAGTTGAGGATTTCACCCGATGGACAGTGCCTTTGGACATTTCAGGGAGGTGAGAGTAGTATGAAAGCCGGGAGGCCTCAGAGAGCATGATCCATCATTGTTCATCATTTTCCAGTTGCTCTTCCTTGGAACGTGGAGGCCTGGAGAAACTCTTCTGTTTGAACAAAAACTGGTTAGCGCTTATATAAGTTGTAGTACTACCTTATACATCGTTCCCACATAAGGGAGGCACATTTGCATGGGAGAGGCTCTGCAGAGTAGTTAAGAAAAATGTTTAACTCCGTTTGACCCAACATTTCCCAAACTTCTATAATCTCCAAAATCTCTCCATTCCTGCTGAACACACTTTGGGAAATGCTTTAGTTCATGCCGAGGAGCGAGAATTTCCTGTCCTTTTCTGGGTCCTTCTAGCCTGATTCAGAATCAAATTGACATGAGACAGATGACCAGGGCAAAATCAGATTTAATTTTGTACCGGCACACACACATGGGAATTCCGAAGATAGTCAGGCAAAATGAGGGACACAGGTCTTTCTGAACTAAGAAGAAGGTAGGGGTCTGGGACTTCAAAGGGAAGAATGCAACTTATAGGAAGATAAAAATAACAAAAAAGGTAAATGTTTGGTAAATAAATGTTGCTTGAACCACTCAATGGACAAAGGGGACTTTAATCAAACTTTGCTAAGTTTCTCCCTGTCTGCCATTGTTCACGTATAATGTAGTTATCTCTGGTGATAGTGCTCTTCCTGGGGCAGGTCCTCTACCTAAATTCTTTTTAGGCATTGGTGGGGGAGGTAAAGGGCTCTTCCAGAATCTACTGGGTTTTGATGGCTTTTTTTTTTTTCTCCAAGTTTTTATTTAAATTCCAGCTAGTTAACATACAGTGCAATATGTGTTTCGGGTGTAGAACTTAGTGATTCATCGCATCAATACCCAGTGCTCATCACAACAAGTGCTCTCCTTAATAACCATCACCTATTTAACCCCTCCCCACCCCCACTCCCCTCCAGTAACCATCAGATTGTCCTCTATAGTTAAGAGTCTGTTTCTTGGTTTACCTTTTTCCCTGTACCCCCCACCCCGTGTTCATTTGTTTCTTGAATTCCATGTATGAGTGAAATCATATGGTATTTGTCTTTCTCTGACTGACTCATTTACCTTAAGCATAATCCTCTCTAGCTCCATCCACGTCATTGCAAATGGTTTTGATTGCTTTTTAACTCAAACTAACCTTCATGTCAGAGTGGTCCATCTTGGGGTAGCCTGCCCTTGGCCCTTACAGTTACTACAAGTAAATCCATAGCCTAACAGGATGAATGTTGGCAAAAAAGTATCAGATGAGGCTAGAGAGATAACAGAGCCAGTTCATAAAAGGCCTTGTGAACTAAGCTAATGAGCTTCAACTTTATCCTAAAAGCTATAGGGAACTACTAAGAGTTTTAATCGAGGATGTGACACCATCAGATTTGTGCTTTAGTAAAGTTTCCTTAGAAAACTTTGGAGGGTAGATTTATGACAATTTCAGTGGCTACTGCAGTCTGCAGTAAACCAAGTGAAGAGTGAGGAGAAGGAAACCATGAGAATGGAGAGGAAAGAGTAGAATTGAAAGATATTAAGCATTTTACAATCAAGGAGCTTTGTGATATATTCAATGTGGAGGATAAATGTTTTAAAAAGGGATGTCAAGAATAATTCCTTTTTTTTCCTTAAATAACAAAAATATTTTAGTGAAATCATATGGTACTGAATATAAAAAAGAATAGGTTTTCTAGAAAAGATGCTGAGTTCTATTTTGGACATATTGTATTAAAAGCACTCTTAATATCTTTAGCAGCCTAGGCAAGCTGTGTAATTGGCAGGCAATCAGTTGCATGTACCTGAGGTTTAGCAGAGCTATAGGAGAGATGGACAGTTTAGAATCATTATCATGCCATTAATAGTTATAGATGAATAGGAATGAGAAAAACCAAGCAGTCATTTCTACAGTGAGATGATCCAAAGCCCTGCAGCAAATAGCAGTGTTGAAGGGACATAGTAAAGGTAGACCCCACAAAGGGGGCTATAAAGAAATAATCACAGAAAGGAGAAATGAGGAAGATAAATTTTCAGAAGATCAAACCAAAAGTAGAGTGACAAATTAGGTTCAAGAATAGTCCAGGCAGGAGATAAATGATGGCTTGAAATAAGAGTTATAGTGGGCTTTGACACTAGGGAAATGCAAAATAAATCCACAAGGTGATACCACCATACAGTTATTACAATGCCAACAGTTAAAAAAGCTGAACATGGGGCACCTGGGTAGCTAAGTTGTTAAGTGTCTGCCTTCAGCTCAGGTCATGATCCCAGGGTCCTGGGATCGAGCCCCACATTGGGCTAGACGGGAAGCCTGCTTATCCCTCTCCCACTCCCCCTTGCTTGTGTTCCCTCTCTCTGTGTCAAAAAATAAAATCTTTAAAAAAAAGACTGAACATACCCAGGGCTGGCAAGAATGTGGAGCAACTGGAATTCTTTTTTTTTTTTTTTTTTTCAAGATTTTTATTTATTTATTCATGAGAGACAGAGAGAGAGAGGCAGAGGGAGAAGCAGGCTCCCAAGAAGCAGAGAGCCCGATGCGGGACTCGATCCCAGGACCCTGGGATCATGACCTGAGCCGAAGGCAGACGCTTAACCATCTGAGCCACCCAGGCGCCCCGCAACTGGAATTCTTACACTCTGCTGATGAGGGTAGAAAATGTACAGCCACATTGGGAAATAGGTTAGCAGTTTCTTAATAGGTTAAATATATACGGACTGTATGAACCAGCCATTCCACTCCTAAGCATTCACCCAAGACACATTAAGCATATATCCAAAAAACAAAAAATAACTAAAACAGGTTAATTTATTAACAGGTTAATAGAGAGATTGTTGTATATTGTCACAATGGAATACTATTTAGCAATAAAAAAATAATGAGCTATTAATATGCACACAAAATGGATGACTAGCAAAATAAATATTCTTAGCCAAAGAAGGCAGACATAAAAGAATACATTTATGTCAAGTATATAAAAAACACAAATGAACCAATAGTCACAGAAAGCAGATAGAGGCTATGGAGAATGGGGTTATGTAGGGAGGCCCAGGAAGGAGGGATGACAAAGAGGCATAAGAAGACTTTTGGGGTGATGGATATGTTTAGTTTTTTGACTGTGGTGATGGTCTCATGGATGTATACATATCTAAAAACTTGATAAATTGTATACTTTAAACATAAGCAACTTTTACTATGTCACTTATAGTTTGGTAAAACTTTCAAAAAATAGGGTAGATATCAGCGTTATTTAGGAGATGAAATTAGTAGGGCTGTTGACTGATTAATTGTGGAATGGTAGAGGGGACTGAAGTACAGAGAAGATATGCAGATGATGCTGTCTCATCTGTTGAATGTGGATTTCTAGGCAAAAGTCAGGCGCAGGCATATGTATTTCTGAATTGTCAACATATAGTAAATAGATATAAACTGGAGGTCACCTGGATAGCTAAAACCTGAGAAGTGGCCAAATGAAGACACATTGGGGAACAGAGCACTTCAGAAGTGTTCAAAGACATAAGTCACAGAGAAGGAAATTCAGAATGAAGTTGGAAAGGTGCAAAGAGCCGGAGAGGCTGGTATTAGGGAAGCCAAAAGAGGAAATTTCCTAGAAGGAAGGAAATGTGAACAACATCAAATACTGCACAAATGGGGACGAAGATAAAGACCAAAAGACCCCACTGGGTTTGGATGTGGGGAGGTCCCTGCAGATTTGAGCAAGATTAGATTCCTCAGAGCAATAGGATAGGAATTCAAATAAGCCTCCGGCAATGTGACCATTCCTCCTTTTTAGTGACCAGATTAGTTGTTTCCAATGAGTTGCTCTCAGCTAGTTTATAGAAGCACTGTCCCTTGAAATTCAGATATACTCCATCAGGGGGCATTCGGCACCTTCCCTGAGAGTCACTAGAACCACGGCCACCACAAGGAGCACGCCATATCCCTCAAGTGCACCGATACGAACACAAGGTGAAGAATGATCATTAGATTTTCATTGAACTGAGAGAGAAAAGAAAGGAATTACCAAAGTAACAATTCATTTACAACAACTCAGCATTGATTATAAAATACTTGTAAGCCGCTACTCTTTGTCTAGTATTTAATAAAACCCTTATTTCCCTGCTCACCCAATGATGTCTGAACTCATCAGCTCTGAAATTTTGTGTGAATAGCTATTCTGTAAGGGAAAGAAATAGGGCAGGAAATAAAAGCAAGTATTGGCATTTCATAGCAGAGCCCACTTCATTGCTATCACTCATGAAGGAGAGAGTAAAACCCTTCCTTTGACTCAGTAAAAATATGCCATCCTGTGTCTGTCTGCTGGAGTTAACGCTTGGGCCAGTGAGTTTCAATTCAATGTATTTTTGCTCTTTAATCAGTTTTTCTTAGAATGGTTTCTAAAAATGCATTTATTCACTCAGGGATAAGGGGGAAAACTACCTCCAGTCACTGACTTGCCTGTGATAGAGAGGCAGAATCTCATTTTCACAGATACCATTAAAATATGCACCAGATCTGTAGAAAGAGCTATTTTCATGTTCCAGTCAACAGCTCCATATGAAAGCTTCTTTGCTGATCTGGATAAAAAGGAATATGTATGAAAAAGTCTTGAAAATGGTTTTATAATTTTTTTTTATTTTAGCCACCAGTCCAGTCAAAAGGATATGTGCATAGAGTTTGATATTCTTTCTTTGTTTTTCAAAGAACACTATCCTAAAAGATGACGTGTTAAGGAAAAATAATAATGTTCCATGGTCAAATAAATTTGGGAAATACTTCTTGCTCTATATCCCCCTGTTGGAGCATTACACTGAATATTGGCATGTCGAAAGATCTGGGCAGTCCTAAAATTAAAATATACGTTTAATTTTGCTTAACCCAATGTTTATCATATTTATTTGAACCAGGAACATCCAGGAAACTAGTGTTCCAAAGAATAAACATTTAGAAATACCCTTGTAATCCACTGGTTCAAATAGCCATTTTCAGACCCTTGCTAATTCAGATCCTATATCAGGCAAAGATTTAGAGGCCAAATCTGTCATGTTAATGAACTGATGCCTCAGCATGCATTGCGGGTCCAAAATATATAAAGCAGTTAAAGGCTGGGCCTAAACAAATATTATGGTGAGAGAGCACATAGTTCAGAAAGAGCCTAGCCTGACTCTCAAAAATAAAGGGGAGAAAATCAATGAGATAAGGGGTTCCCATCTGCTTTCTGAAAAAAACAGTTTAAACAGGGAAATGCCTCTCTTCTTTCCTTTGTCTGGCTGTTATTTTTATGCCCTTTTTGTGAATAGTTTAATAATTTATTTTATCAATGTCATTGTTTCTGCAGTTATTATACAGGTGCTTGAGAATGTCAATGTTAATTTGAGAATGAAAGTAAATTTATCTTGAAGTAACAGTGATCATACAGATGTGGTTGGCCCTGTTCAAGTAAGCCTTTTCTTTCCTTTACAGCCAACATATCAATTGTAGACATAGATACTAACCAGGAGGAGAGCATAGCAACTTCATCTTCTGGGAACAACTTTGGTCTTGACTTGAAAGCAGATGACAAAATATATTTTGGTGGTCTGCCAACACTGAGAAACTTGAGGTAATTTAGTGTCTATTTAGAGCTAAGGATTAAATTTTAATTAAATGGCCACTCTGTAGAGTTCTGAAGTTTAATTACAATAGGAATGTCACATAACCTTTAGTTGCAGAAAGGCTTAATTTAAAAAAAAAAAAAAATCATGTGACATGTTAGAACAACACCAGGATTTAGAAACCCAAGGATTAATTTGATATCTTTGTTGAAGAGATGGATGGAAATCATGATTTCTCTCATATTCACCTGATGGAAAGAATTATAAAAGTAATTAAAGGTGGAAACTAGAGTTGAATGTGCATCTTGTAATTGCAGTTCCCCTTGCACAGTCGCTAGAGATAATGGGAAGCTGACACTGCTTAGTGTTCTAAAACACTAGAACAGTCAGTGTTCCAGGATCTTGGGAGTATAACCTATTTTATTGCTAAGCATTAGCATGCTAATGATATGTTGGAGCTTTCCCATATGCCTAATGCTAAAGCTATATTAGGTATTCTCGTGCCCATGCCAACATTTTTTTTTTAATTTCACATATGTTATATAGATAGCAGGATGGGGAGATATAATTAACTCATAGTTTAGTTTAAAAAATAAATGCAAGTAACTAAAAAAACCTCAGAAAATATTTCATATGGTATTTAATTAATTTACTGCTTGTTGTAAAACATCTCATAAGAAATAAAAGTTATAAAGCACTTGATGCTCAATAAATGTTAATTGAATGTAACTAGAATGGATTGATTTGATTTGGTTAAACCATAAGAGTTTGCTGCAAATACAGACTACCATGTTTTAAATTTTTGTTTTGTTTAGTTAGTTTTTAGTGGTTATAAATGTCCTGTCTCGGTGTTTCTACTCGAAAAAGACACACCACAGTTGGAGGGAATCTCAGAATAATTAAAAAGTATGGTAGTCGGTTGTTCTCGTATTTTCCAAATGAGCAGAGGAATTTCAACCTCATTTTATGATAGCTAGCATACTGACTGAGTTTTACTCTTCTCCCTGTACCTGAACTCATAGACCAGGCAACTAATTACCAGTCTTTCAAGGGTTTACGTTAATAAACTTCATGGGGCAGATAAACCGGTTCTGCATTCATCCACACTATAATGTACTTGTGTTAGGATTGCAAACTTAAAGTGTCTGGTCGGAAAAAAACATTGCAGATCAAATATATTTGAGTAACGATGTAGTGATTACTCAAAAATCTATTTATTCAGTCAACAAGTGTTTGTTGAACATCTACTCTGTGTCAGACACCATAGAAATACTAGGGATCCAACAGTTGCTTAAGTCTAAGATTTATTTTGCAAGATCATTCAGTAAATTCCCTTTAAGTGAAAATAAGGCTATCAAGGCATTGCTTTATATATTCTAGTGATGACTTGGTTTTAATTACCATAAAGTGATTTTTAGGTATTATCTACAAAGGTGTATATGTTGAACTACGTGGAGCTGGGTTTATGTATTAGCTTTCAGACTACATATCTAATGAGTCTGTATCACTAAGATGTTTTTACTTGCACAATACAGCATTTTATAATATTTCTATGGCATGGCACATTATTCCGATACAATCTTTAGACATATATCTGTGATTAAGCAAGGAGCCACGCATTCATAGTTTGCTGTTATTTTGCCCACAGACAGGATCATAATATGATTATTATGTAAAATATAATTATTTTGTAATTATATTTTGTAAAAATATAATTTTACATATTATTATGTAAAAAAAATAAGTAAATTATTTTTACTTATATTAATTTCAAGCTCCTTGAGAGGCAATATTTATCAGCTACTCATGAATACTACAGCATAGCAACATTTGTGCATTTTCCCATTCATAAAATAGATTAAAATTAGTATTTTAAATTTCTACTTCAAAATAAAAATTTCCCAAGAGAATAGTATGGAAAATGGTCATCTTTGGATTCTCATTCCACTGTGGTCAAGGGCCTATGTCTCTTTTCTGTTCTGTTGGTTTTGTTGCATTCCCTTCCTTTTAAGATCCCTGTGAGATACTTTTTAAAAAGACTTATGATTAAAGTTTATTGTTTTACTAAATGAAAATGCAATTATAAGTAAATTGTGTTTTTCTTTTCTCTTCCCTTTGACCTAGTATGAAAGCAAGGTAAAATTTAAATTATGCATGCCTTCTTCAAGTGCATGGGTTGGGTAAATGTGGCTTCTTAGATAAAGCAGTGGAGATGAAGAACAACACCTATGCAGCTTTATTCCTAGTACATTTCATGAGCACGTACTGCATCCTGAGAGTTCTCATGCTGTCCTTTACTTACAAAGATGCTGCTGGCTCACCCACCATGAATTGGGCTGCAATTTCGCTTGTTTCACCAGCCACAGCCACGGGGACGGATTTGCTCTGCTTTTCTCAACTGCCCGCGCACAGTGCCCCCTGGCGCAGATATGCGGTAGCACACGTGCCAAGGGCAGCTGGTCAGGTTTACACGCACAGCGTAGTTCAGCGAAACAGAGTAAAGCGGTCTGATGGGTTGAAACCTGGACCCCCATCTCTGTAGCACTATGCTGTCTGCTGAACAATTAGCCTGTGCTCCCAAATGCTCACCAATGCCTTGCTGCTTTTTGCAAGCCTGCAAATATGCAAACGTTTACAGGGCCCTTGCACCTCTTCGCAAAGCTGCTTATTTATCGATTTGTTTATTTAGAATTAGCTATGAAGCCAGATAAAAGGAACCTCTGGAAATACTATACTTAAAACAAGTGTTTGCCTTAATGGTGAAGAAATTTGTAGACAGCCCCCCTAGCTTCCCAGGAGCATTTCAATTCCCGTTTGCGGAAAGGCATTAGCATGAAAGCTATGAGGTGCAGGCCCCTGTATGTGGCTGATCAAACCCCAGAGATGTGCAGGGCTGGCACACGCTGGCTAGAGCCTGGTGCTTTGGTATTTCAGAGCCCAACTATGCCATCGTTCTGGAAAGGACATAATATGGCTGAGCTTATCCAAGAAATTTTTAAAGCAAATGCCAGACTTCTAATACCAGAAAGTAGAATATACAGAAATGAAAGTATATACAAAAAATAATCCAAGTTGTTTTATCACAATATAGTGATGAGCCCAGTCATGCTATTTGCTGAGATGGCTCAAAGGCAAAGCCTGGCTTTCAGTGGAACTATATAAAACTCTGGAGTGACACTGTGTAGCTTTGTAATGCTGCCTTTGAGGCAAACAGAGGAAACAGAGGCCTTTGGTTACCATTAGGAGTCCGAACACCATATGTGATTGCTTATCCCCCGTGCTTTTCCTAGCACCTAGCCTGCTAAATCATCGTGTTTTGAAATAGTTCATTGTACGTCCATGAAACAGTGAAATATATAACTTTTAGAAGTGATTTACTTTATTGATAAGACCTCTGAAAAACGGGATAAATTACTCATCCTCTAAAAGAAAATGAACACTTGGAATGAAATTCACCCATTCCCTTCACTTTATAAATAAGATTCTAAGCAAGATGCTCACCCTCCAGTTGGGCATGTTCTTCGTAATAACCAACTGACTAAACAGAAGGAGAAGACCTTGGGAATAAAGGGTAATGGTCAAAGAAAATGAAGCGTTTCCAGAGAGAGAAAAACAAAGAAACAGAACAGATACCTGGCATGACATAAATCACCAGCTACACATGCCAGGGTCTGAATTCCTTTCCCACCTTTTTTTCCTCATGCCATGTGTTTTATATTGAAGCAAAAAAAGGGAATCCTGGCATCATGGGACCATGAGGAGAGAATTAATCATTATCCTAATAATATCTTGGTGTTGGTTGGACAGGTTTTACAGATGCTTCTTAACACCAAAAAAAAGGTATTTTTTAACCCAATAGACCTGTACTATTCAATATGGTAGCCATCAGCCACAGTGTTCAGTTTCAATTAAATAAAATTAAACAACAGTGTTCAGTTTCTCATTGGCATAAGCTTGGTTTCAAGTGCCAATGCCACATGTGACTAGTAACTACCAATTTGGACAATGCAGAACAGAATCTTTCCATCTCCACAGAAAGTTCTATTGGATAGCACTGCTCTCGACTAAATAAAGAAGTATCGTCACTGACATTATACTAGCTTCTGTTTATTGAACACTTACTGGGTGCTAGCATGTTTGTCTTTTCCTAAGAAGTAATGAATAAAAAGTAAATGCTCAAATGTTATTTGGGTATAGAAGCCATTCAACCTTATTGGAAAAAAAATGTATGTTTTGTGCCTTTGGTTGCTTCGTTTTGTTATTGCTCCAATATAAAATAAGGATTTGGGGATCATTCTGTAAATCCAGTGTTGAAGTATTTTTTTAGACTATGTAATCCAAAAGAATGTTTCTTAGGCTTTGTTTTAGTTAAGCTTTAAAGAGAAATACAATATTATCTTAATCTTCAGCTGCCCCTTGTCCCCCCAAAAAAGTCTCAATGACAAAAATATTTTTCTCTCAAAATAAATGAGTCCAGATTTTTTCCTAAATTTTGAGCAAGTTTTTTAAACTTTTTTGGTATGTAGTTTTATTATACTGTCTACACAACTGTCTATGCTTTGGTACAAAAAAAAAATACATTTCATTACGCATATGAAGCACTTAAGAAATCTGTTAATTTCTGTACCTTGAATTTAAATGCTGTGGTGAGATTATTTAAAAGAGCAAGAAGAACTACATAAAGATTCTTTCTGCAGGATGGGGGTAAAAAATGCACTTAATCCAACCAGTAGATAATGGAACCACAGTTTGCTAGTTACGTGTGTACGCATGCTCACGGTTCAAGAAATGTGTGCCAGTCCATGTGTCCATTTGCTCCGTATGGCTTGCGTCCCATAGTCACAAACACTGTACTGCCATTTCCCTCATGCTGTTGCTTTTGTTTTCTGTGAAACTTTTCAACAGACCAGAAGTAAATTTGAAGAAATATTCTGGCTGCCTCAAAGATATTGAAATTTCAAGAACTCCATATAATATACTCAGTAGCCCTGATTATGTCGGTGTTACCAAAGGATGTTCACTGGAGGTTAGTTTATTTTTAATGGCTTCCAAGATGCTTTCGTCTCTGATTTCATTTACTTAGTTTGGGTGCTCTTACAGGGAGTAGTCCCTTGTTAATATATTTTAAATTCCTACTGACCCTTGTCTTAGCAATTCTCAAATAACAAAGCAAGATTGAAGCACTTCTATAAATTACCATAATCACATAAACGTAGGAAATGGTTTGATGAAGACCCAAAATTATGAAGCAATTTCCCACATGTATAATAAACACTTCATAACATGTATTTTTAATATTAATCTCTTCTCTGGTTCTCTCTTCATTTCCAATACTACTTCTCCCTTTTCCTCATTTTTGTCATCTATTTTAGATTTATTTTATCTTTATGGCTTACATATAGCTTTTTAGCGACCTTAATTTTTTTTCCACATTTTTTCACATTCCACATCCATGTTACACAAATAACAAGTAACCATTTACACTATAAACATTAGTGCATAGCATCTTGTCTATAGTTTGAAAGTCAAACCTCCTTTTCTTTGAAAATGGCACGGATTAAGAACCATCTACAAAGACCATCTTTGACAGGACTGCGAAGTCCCCTGCTATCGGGTATCTTCAGTATCTTTTCTTTGTTGCCAAAGCACGTCCCTAGTTCCATTTAACTCCTCTGCCTTGACTCTTCACTGGGCGCTGACTCAAAGGAGAAACACAGGTCCAGCTCTACTCTCTTAAAATGTCTATAAGCAAGAGTCAACAGTCATCAGGAAATATTAGTAAAAAGTTTACGGGCATCCTTAAAGTAATGAGTTTGTTTTTTAAAAAAATATTAAATATATCATGCTCATAAAATTTTGATTACGCTGATATGACACCACAATTCATTTTAGCTGTTTTCTCCACCTGGAATTATTTTAAGGCATGGCTATAGAATTCAGGGAAATGAAGGGAGAATCAGGAGAAAGAAAAAGTGAATCCATCCCTGAGACATGAGGTTTAAAGACTGAAACAGAACGTTCAGGGTCTTCATAGTTAGAGGCTCTAATTTGGAATTAGCCATAGATATCCACCATGAGAAGCTTGGGAATAAGGAATAGGAAGACACAGAGTTGAAACTCTAAGGATCCAAGCTGGCTTCTTTAAGAAAGTTTTATTCAGAGTTTTAATCTTCCAAAGCCTAACTCTCATCCACATCCAAAAGATATATATATGAGGATGGAAAACTGTCCAGAAAATGAATAGCCTGTATGTGTGAAAATCATAATTCTGTAAAGGCACTTTTCAGTCACCGGGAATTATTTTACAACTGAAATATGAGGCAGAAATGATGTGGATAAATATTGAAAAGTCTGCACAGTAGTTTTATCTGAACTATCCAAAAGTCTATGATTTGAAAATTGGAAAAGAAAATAGATGATACATTTTACAACACTTCTGTCACTTAACTGGGCCTGAAAGACTGTGCGGGAAAATATCCTGTGTTAGAGGATGCCTTGCTTTTACTCCAGCAAAATCCAGGACTTTTAAAATGAGCATTTTGAGGACTCAAAATGCCCAACTACATGGGCTTCCTTAACTAAATCCTAGCACATTCATGCAATGGAGTGTCCTCCTGCCTTTAAAAGTGATGATGAGACCTGTGTTTTCTGAGAGAGGTATCTCCCACAGATGCAGTCAAAAAAAGAATTTACAAAAGAATGTGCCTATCAAGATTTAGTTTAGGAGGAGAGAGGAAGAGGGCAAGGTTATGAAAAGTAAATGAATGAGTGCATGCATGATGAACAGATGAATGAATGAATGAATGAGAAACGCTATATGCTTCTACACAGCTTTGACATGGGATGATTTTTGCTTTCTCTCCATAAACAATTAGTTGATTGAGGGTTTTCAAGGGATCATGAGAGTGTTTTCCAGGGAGATTTAGCAAGATAGATTTAGACCAAAAGAAAATGTTATCTGTCAGTGGTAATCATCTGTATTTTAAATCAGAAGTTCTCACTGGGTGGCTCAGTAGGTTGAGCATCTGACTCTGGGTTTCAGCTCAGGTCATGATCTCAGGGTCCTGGGATCAAGCCCCACATCAAGCCCTGCATCAAGACCTACATTGGGCTCTATGCTCAGTGGGGAGTCTGCTTGAGTATTCTCTCCCTCTCCCTCTGTCCCTCCCCCTGCTCGCTCTCTCTCTCTAAAATAAATAAATCTTAAAAAAAAAAAAAAAAAACAGAGGCCAGAATTATTTTAACCCAGACTGCTCAGAAAGTTCAGTCACACCTAGAAATAATATTTCTTCAGTTGCTCCCAAGCTCTCCATATAGCTGTGAGTTTCATATTTTCTAAAACAATGTATTTCATGGTGACACTGAGTGCCTGGAGGAGGCTGAGTGAGACAGAGAAATTAATTTAAATTTTCATTTCTGATGCTTTCTTCTCTTTTTCCCTTTTACCCACAGAACGTTTACACAGTCAGCTTCCCCAAGCCTGGTTTCATAGAGCTGCCCCCTGTGCCAATTGACGTAGGGACAGAAATCAACCTGTCCTTCAGCACCAAGAATGAGTCTGGAATCATTCTCTTGGGAAGTGGAGGGACACCAACACAACCTCGGAGGAAACGAAGGCAAACTGGACAGGTACCCTCATACCTGGTTGACAGTGCATTTTCCTAGTGCTTATATAAAACACCTATTTTATAAGGAGACTGGTGAGACATTTAGGTTTTATAAATTGCCTTTGTATTTTTAGGTTTGCATCGTTTATTTCCACACTCATCTTTTTTAGGACAGTTATTTCCTGGAGGATTTTCCTTGTTGGTCAGCTCTAGGTGCATGGACACTTGTATTTGCGCCTGTATTTCATACGGGTTTAGCATATGTGTGTTTAAAGAGAGAAAGCTTCTATTCAAATTATAATAATTTTCTCTTGTCTCGAAGTCCAATTACTTACCGCATCTATAGATATCTTGCTAGGGTCCCTTAAATTCAAATTTAAATTCCTTCTAGGATCAATTTCCCAGTTTTGCTAGCCAACGTGATGCAGTCTATTGAAATCTGACCCACTCCAGTCTCTCTGGACACAGAAAAGGCAGAGAATGGACCTGGGATAGGAGAAGGCAAATAGAGCCCAACCCACACAAACAAAGACAGTAGCCTATGCTCAGGTTCACTCATGACATGAAGAGAAAGCCCACAGAGTAAGGTGTGAACTTCAATTTTCATACCCTATAACCATTTGATTCTGTTAAAAGTGATCTCTTAGGGGCGCCTGGGTGGCTCAGATGGTTAAGCGTCTGCCTTCGGCTCAGGTCATGATCCCAGGGTCCTGGGATCGAGTCCCGCATCGGGCTCCCTGCTCCTTGGGAGACTGCTTCTCTCTCTCTCTCTCTCTCTGTCTCTCATGAATAAATAAATAAAATCTTTAAAAAAAAAAAGTGATCTCTTAGGCATCATAACCCTTTACTGCCTTGATATTCCTCCAGCACTTTTGATCTTATGTTTTTAAATATATGCATTTTTCCATTTAATCTTGTTTTTCTCAGTGAAAGAGTTCATAGGAATTATCTAGTCTGCCATTACCAAAGAATGGAACGCTTTACAAATATGTCCTTAAATACGCATGCATCCTTATAAACCAGGTTGTGTTGTTTGTGATTTTATGTGTTTTTAAAATCACATTTATCCTTTAAAATTGAGTAGTCAGTAATATGGTTGACCCTTCAACAATATGGGAGTTAGGGACACCAACCCCCACCCCCACTCAGTCAAAAATCCACATATAACTCTTGACTCCCCAGTGACTTAACCACTAATAGCCTAGTATTGACTGGAAGACTTGCCCATAATATAATCACTAGATTAACACATATTTTGTATGTTATATGTATTATACACTGTATTGTACACTGTATTCTAAAAGTAAGCTTGGGAAAAGAAAATGTTATTAACAACATCATAAGAAAGAGACATACATTTACAGTACCATACTATATGTATCTAAAAAAAAATCCACATATAAGTGGATCCACACAGTTCAAAGCCATGTTATCCAAAGTATTATATAATAAATCTTATTCTTCTCCCCAAAAAAATAAAGACTAAACAAAATAAATTCAAAGATGTATAACCATGAGTAACGTGGGTTATCTCAGGAATACAAGACTATTTCAATATCAGAAAATCTAAAAACTATATAAACATCTCAATAGATGCTGAGAAACCATTTGGCAAAATTTAATACTCATTCCTGATTTAAAACAAACAAGCAAACAATCCAACATAACAATATGGATGGATATTAGAAACTGAAGAGAAATGAAAAAAATGTACGACATACTGTATGATATCATTTTTACAGATTTCTAATACAAGTAACACTAAACAGGGGCTACTGGCTTGCTCAGTTGGTAGAACATGCAACTCTTAATCTCAGGGTTGTAAGTTTGAGCTCCACATTGGGTGTAGAGATTACTTGAAAATAAAATCTTTAAAAAAAAGTAACACTAAGCAACATATTGTTTACAGATATGTATGTGAGTTTCCAGAAATAATTTTTAAAAAGCAAGGGAATGGTAAACATAAAATCCATGTTAGTGGTTACCTCTGAGATGGTGAAGCTGGGGGATGGTGTTGGGAGGAAACTCACAGGAGATGCAATGGATTGTTTCTTAAATGGGTTGTAGTTTTACTGGTATTCATTTAATTGTATAGTTGGGAACATGGCTTCATGTCTCTTATATTTTGAGGAATGTATCAAATAGTCATAATAAAAATATTCTTTAAAGAAGAGAGGGAGGAAAAAGTGTTATTTTCTCTCATTTCTTACTGCACATAATAAGCACTGAATACATATAATATTTAAATTTCCTCTTAAATTCCTTCTCTTTTAATCCTCAAAAATAAAATTATTTTCTCACTATTATAAATGATGAGCTAGTTATAATGAGAGGGCCAGATCAAACATTCTGAAGTAGATTTTCACTAAAGAATATGTGTTTCCTAGGTCACTGTCAGATAATTAAGCACCACCTACTGGTTCCAAATTTCTCCTCATCAAGACTAAGTAAATGGACTTAAATCACCAGCTTTCAGGATTGTTCTTAAAATAGAACCTGTGCCCATTAAAACAATTAAAAAGAAAATATTAAGTACCATAATGCAAAGTAAATTGGAAATAATATGTTAATGTTTCAACATTTTAATAATAATAAATATTCATTTTTTAAAAAATCTCATAATAAGTGCTATTTGAAAGAGGAAACAATGTTAAATGGTTCCAGTCGGTTATAGAATCAGTGCTGGTTACGTTGACATATTTTCTTTTCCAAAGCTAATGTTTTGATGCCATTGGGTTATTTGTGATTCTGTTCTGCTAAAGGAGTTTCTTACCTCGAACAATCAATCCAGCTGAGAAAATTTTAATTGAGTGAGTAGTTTGCAGTTGCCCCTTTGGTGGATGGTGAGCACTAGTCCAGGTCCTCTAGACCTTCTGTGTTGGACACACAGCTGCCTAGACGATTCAGTAGATCATCGAAGACATTATGATGTTTGATTGAAACCGTCTCCACCACCTCCGGTGACTCGTGGAGGACCGAATGATCATCGTGTAGCAGGCGCCCTCATGCTCCACAAGAAAGGGAGCACGCGTGGCTTTGGCTTTGGGGACTAGCACTGCATTCAGTCTCCCTGGGGTTCATAATCTGATCTCAAAACCATATTGGTTGCTATAGTAACAATAGCAAGAAGAAAGCAGTCGTGTTTGTGGATGAAAAATTGTCTTCCTTCTTTCTAAATGTGGGAGACAGGTTACATGTTGGTGACAGCAATCTATTCGACCAGCTCAGAGAACATATTGAAGGCTAACCACTCAAAATGCCATGAGATCGGGAGTCAGATCTGATGTCCAGAAGCTAGCTGTCCACTTGTGAATATAAGGAAGGAACCCTTTGTTTCCTGATGGGTTTTGCGAGTTAGAGACCCCGGTGCAAGCCCAGCTGTTCCCTTCAGCGTGGCAGATTTGCTCTGCAGAGACTGTTGTATTACTACATCCGCTCTCCACATCATCTAACAAGAAACAATGGTCAATGATTAAAAAGCTATTCTCAGCTGCTTTAAACACTCCAAGAAAATATTGAGTCTTAAGGGCTCAGGTAAGATCTCTGAGCCACAGAATCTGCAGTTCTGTCCGGGAACTTCTAAGGCTGTCATAGTTGAGACCCCTCTTTAATCTTCCATGACCACTTGCTCTTGCAGGCCTATTATGCGATATTCCTGAACAAGGGCCGTCTGGAAGTGCATCTCTCCATGGGCACACGAACAATGAGGAAAATCGTCATCAAACCAGAGCCGAGTCTGTTTCATGACGGGAGAGAACATTCCGTTCATGTCGAGAGAACTAAAGGGTAACAATAGCTCTAGACAATTTGTTGTAACTAATGTCAACTCCCCTGCTCACACGACCCTCTGTCGGGACCTTTGTATGTGTGGTCATACAATGCATTGCAAAACTGTCAAGTAGCTTAAGTTCATCTTCTTGACATTTCATGTTTCCGGGATCCTCATGTCCCTTGGCCCCTGGGAATTCTCTTCACGTTTTTATTCTGTGCAGTTCTCCACTCTCGCTTTGGAAAAACCGAATGCCTCTTCTGAAGCTGTAGATAAGAAAGATCCCTCCCTCCCCCCCGCACCTCTCCAGTATCCGCCTCTCGGTAAGGCAGGCGCAGAGAGAAGCATACAGAAGAGCTCAGCTGGACCCTGCAGCCTTTAGTGGCGGGTCTTTCATTCAGGTCCCAAAGCTGAGAAACCTGTCACAGACCTGGAGTCGGCCGCCGTGGCAGGACCTCCTGAGAGCCACTAAGTGCCTGCCTCATCCCTGTACCCCCTCACTGCCCAATAGGTGTGGGGGTCCCTGCAGAGTGGCTTCAGGAGGGAACAGAGCCCGAAGAAAAGACTGGAAAAGGCTGCTGTCCACCCATAAGTGCGTGGAGGTTGCCTCTCTGAGGGTCTGAAAGAGCACTTGCTTCCCAACCCTGAGTCACGAAATTGGCAATGACCACGTTATAAACCAATCCCTCATTTCTCCAGAATGCTGGGGCACTTGGTATTTCCTTTACTGGGAAAGTCATCTGTATTTTCATCAAAATGTTGTATGACAACTCAGGTAATTCATTTAGAAGGACAATTAGAGAAAAGGAAACCAGAAGCCCCGAGACTTCAGACCTCCAAGCCAGCAAGCCATTTAATTAGACTGAAGACATAGAAAAGACCTGGAAATGAAATGTGAGGAAACCTCAAGACACAGAGGTTATTAAAAAAAAAAAAAAAAAACAACAACAGTAGGCATGTGTAGCAATAGTTCAAGTGAGGAGATGCTATTCTATACAGACCTATATTTTCTAATTATCCTCTTGTGTGTAAAACAGTTTAGATAAGTAGCAAGAATGTTTTATCTTCCAAGTAAATGATAAAGCTTTCCTTGGCTTATTATTTTTTTTTTATTATATAGAGCATTAGGTTGTGGGCTGAATTGATACTAAACATTCTTGCAGAATATCTACTAAGTGAGATGTTTAGAAACCATAATTAAGACAAATGAAGGATCGATATTTGGACAAACTAAGAACTTTTTCTAACCTAATAGCCAGATACTGTGGTCATGGTCTCTGAGGAGGATTGCAAACTGAATTTTCTCATTTGAATCTTACAGACAACTCTAAAATATTGTTTTACATATCTCCCAGACTAGATTTCAGATTCTTTGTCAAACGTTAATCCTTCTCATTGTCGGAAGGACTTTTAACGTCTTTAAAATTTAGAGAATTTCAATAAACAAGTGCAGATTTGAGAAATACAGTTGACAAAAAAAAAAAAATCATCCGGAATATGTTATTTTGTAGAGAAAGGATTCTGACGTTCCCCAGTGCATTATGATGTTGCGCTAAGGTGTCCTTTTAACAGGTGTCTCTTCAGGAAGGGCATTTTATTATGCCAGCTTCACAGCTGTTGGCCATTAATCTAGCTTATTTGATTAAGTTCAGTGTATAGTACATCACTGAAAACTGGTCATTCAGTTAATTGGCCATATAAACAAACAGTTTTGCCATTCGCTGTTAATTAAAGGATAATGTATTGGACATATTAGTGGGTAGTCACTGAACTCTGTGGCAGAGCAAGAACACATTTGCTACCATCATGTCTCATTCAGCACTCTAAGGTCAAAACACAATCATCACCTATCCTTTCAGCAAGTGCTTCAATTAACCGATTAACCAGTGATCGCTAATGACCCTAAGAACTTTACCTAGAAACATTTTTTAATGCTTCGTACCTATTCTATGGCCCACTCTATGTCAAATACTGGACACTTTTAACACCTCCAACTGCGCTTGCCAACTATTTTTTCTTACCCTTTTGTGTGACCTCAAAGATTGTATTATTTCATGTTGATTATGATACTCTTGTTAATTTGGAAATATTTGCTTTCTCCCAACACTATTCAGATCATAAATGTCAATTACCGCTTCTTTTCCTAAAGCCCTGGATGAGATGGTAATTTTAATACCACCTTATGAAATTATTGGATTTTTATCAAACTGAGAGGCAAATTTTTCAAGATTGTTCTTGCCCTGTTCTCTCCCCCTCTGCCTCTCTTTACCCTTCCTCCCTCAACCTCTCTCCTTTTCTACCCCTTCCTCTGCAAAAATCTCACTTAAATCACTTAGGTGTCTAATTCTGTGGTCCAGTGATCCCTGCCTTTTTTTTAACTGTTTTGCCCTCTGACCCTTTTCCTGGACTCCACCTAAGGGGCCAGTTGTTCTGACTGGACAAAAGCATTCAACTCTAAGAGTCTGGAATAGATGCATAGGCAAGTAGTTTTCTCCACTGTGAGAGCATTCTTCATACAGGTACAGAATTAGACTGAAGGCCACAAAGTTAGATCAAATATTTCAGGAATAATCCGGGATTTCCAGAATGGGGATCATGATTTGGACACTGCAACCCAAATATTTCTTACCATCCAAAATATGTTCAATCAAAATAAAATTGCAGGGGCCCCTGGGTGACTCAGTCGGTTAAGCATCCGATTTTAGCTCAGGTCATGATCTCAAGGTCATGAGATGGAGCCCTGTGTTGGACTCCATGCTCAGCGGGAAGTCTGCTTGGGATTCTCTCTTTCCCTTTCCCTCTCCCTCTGCTCCTCTCCACCCCCACCCCGCCTTTATTGCAAGTGTGATGGGATTCATGTGTGCATGCTCTCTCTCTCTCTCTCAAATAAATAAATCTGTTTAAAAAGTAAATAAAATAAAATTGCAGATGTTGTCCTTCATGTAAATTACAAATGTCAGGGCACCTACTTCTCTTAATATCTTCTTGTACATATACAACCCATTTGGCAGTCGTTTGAAAGCAAAAGGTTAGACTAATATCCCAAACAAACAAGAAACAGAATATTAGTAATGAAATGTTTAATTATGAAACTCTAAGAATCAACTGTTGAACTTGTAAGAAAATACAGCTAACCTGTCATAATACTAATAGTAATGTTTATTATAGTGCTTTTTGCATATAATAGGTCCTCAGTAAAGAATTACTTAAAAAAGAGGAAATACACCAGAATCATAATGGACATACTGGTAATGTTCCTCTTTACAAAAGAACTAAATACGTGATCTAGTTTGGTGCTCCTAGAATGTAAAATATAAGCAGGATTTAGCTATAGTCTTCTAGCGATGCCCTTATTAAGTAATACAGCTTCAGTGCAATCCCTTAATTAATGTTTTCCATGGCTTAAAGTAGGTATTTTTATCCTCATTTTATAAATGAATGAAGTGAGACTGAGCAAGATTAAATAACTGGCCCAGGTCACACAGTTAGTAAGCTTCTACACTAATACTTAATTCCAGTCTGTTCCTTCTGAAAGCTTATGCTCATTCTCTATCTCCACCCTGTGATCTAGTAGGAAAGGACCACTATAATGGTCCTTGGGGCAGAACCAGATCAGACAGTCTACATCAGAAACATGAGGGCCTCTGGCTCTCTGAAACTCTAACCAAGAGCAGAGATTTGCTCTCCTTGGACAATCTTTAATAGTGGCTTAAACCCCTCATTAAAACTCTTAGGAACATTGCTATGTCATGTTAGTAAGAGGTTGCTTTTAAGAAAAGAAAAAAAAAGAGGTGTGGGGGGGTGGGGGGACTTCTCAGTGAGTCACACATGCCCAGCAGTGTTTTTCTGAAAGTCTCATAAAACCACCAGCATTCTTAGCAATAATGTTGAACCTCCTGATTTTTGCCAACACACTCTTCCAGAGTCTGGTAAAAAACCAATATGTCATTTCCCCCCATGTTTCCTTTGAAAATAAATCCAACCTGCTCCCTTTCCACCCCTTGAACCAATGACATTTTGAGCACCAATGAAATCCATTTTTTTTTATTTTTCCATTCTCTTACATCTGAACTGTCTCAAAGTGGACCAGTTGCTCAGGACCATTTCAGAGTCTCTTTGCCCTGGTTTATTATTTCTAGTTCCACATGTGGTTTTTATTCTTTATAAAATCAAGTAAGATGACATTTTAGGACTGAGTTTTCCATCTAAGTACTTTGGTTTTCTCCCCAGATATGTAGTAAGTTTTTAGTAATCCATTCGTGATCCTCAGGCTAGTGACTAATACTAATAGCCTCATGCTCCCTGTTTGGGACTGAAATTCAAAACCTGCTTCTAGAACAAAAGAAAAAAATGCCTTTGGTCATTTTTGTCCTCAGAACTCTTTGTCTCCTTTGATTCTTTGCCCCAGGATCCAGGGATTGTTGTGAATAAGTAGCATGAGGTTCCCAGTTAATAGTGTGTGAGTTCTCTCTCATAAGCAAATTAGGGAAATTAATGAAACAGTCACTAAGGAAAATCATTGCAAGGAACAATTAGCATGATGTTCTTTCCTGCTTCTTCTCTTCAAAAGCTAGCAGCTGGGGCGCCTGGGTGGCTCAGTGGGTTAAGTCTGCCTTCAGTTCAGGTCTTGATCCCAGGGTCCTGGGATCGCCCTGCCCCATCTCCCTGCTCAGCAGGGAGTCTGCTTCTCCCTCTCCCTCTGCCCCTCCCCTTGCTCCTGTGCTCTGGCGTGCTCTCCCTCTCTCTCTCTTTCTCATTCTCAAATAAATAAATCTTAAAAAAAAATTTTAGGGGCGCCTGGGTGGCTCAGTTGGTTGGGCGACTGCCTTCAGCTCAGGTCATGATCCTGGAGTCCCGGGATCGAGTCCCGCATCGGGCTCCCTGCTTGGCGGAGAGTCTGCTTCTCCCTCTGACCCTAACCCCTCTCATGTGCTTTCTCTCTCATTCTCTCTCTCTCAAATAAATAAATAAAATCTTTAAAAAAAAAATTTTTTTTAAAAGCTAGCAGCTATGTTCTTTATAAAATGCCCTGTAAGTGTTCTCTGTCGAGTCCTGCAATGCAAACTCTCAGGAGCAGAGTTTGCCCCACAGCAAGAAGGTAATCGCTAGCACAAACCAAGAAATAAAGAACAGAACAGCATGTGCCCCACGCAGTGCTAAACTCACTGAGCCTCGTGCGATTAGACATAAGCACACTGTACAGAAGCCTCAACTCTACAGGCCTCCGTGTCGGGCCGCTCTTGTCAACAGCACCAAAGGCTAGGCTTGCAGCCCCACCATCGCGCCTTTCAGTCAGCTCTCAGGGAGAGCTAACGAGGGAGGCAGAGGGACAAGATCCTGAGAGGCAGTATGGTTACCTTAGTGTAGAATTCCTCACTATCAAATGTTGGCTCCCTGAAAAGCTCCAGGAGGAAGGGGAGAGGGGTAGCAGGAAAAGAGTTTGATTTTCCCACTATACTGGATGTTAGGTGCTTAATACTGCTTATTTTCACTGTTTTATCAGCACCTTTACTGTTCAAGTCGATGAAGACAGGAGGCATACGCAAAACCTGACAGTAGAACAGGCAATCCAAGTTAAAAAGCTTTTCGTTGGGGGTGCTCCACCTGAATTTCAGCCTCCACCCCTCAGAAATATTCCTCCTTTTGAAGGCTGTGTATGGAACCTTGTTATAAACTCTGTGTAAGTACATCTGCTGGCTACCTTTTTTTTTTTTTTTGGTATGAGGATCACTCTACACTCTATCTAAAACCAAGGCAGGTGGGAAGAGAGGAAACAATGAAGAGCTTCTCATTAGATTTTTAAAAATTGCACTGATGGCCTTTTGAAGGGGGAGGGAGAATTTAATTGTAAGGCAGTGAGACAATGAAAAATAATAAAAAGTACTTGATTTTAATTCCTTTCCACTAGCCCCATGGACTTTGCACAGCCTGTATCCTTCAAAAATGCAGACATTGGTCGTTGCGCCCATCAGAAGCCCCCTGAGGATGAAGATGGAGCGGTTCCAGCTGAAATAGTGACCCAGCCGGAGCCAGTCCCCACCCCCGCCTTCCCCACACCCACCCCAGTTGTGGCACATGTGAGTGTTTATATTCTATTGCTTTCTCATTTTTACTTGTTTTCAGAGAGAAGAAAATTCAGGATAGCTAGTATGCTCTACTCCTAGAATTAGAGGGAGGGTAATTGGTCCTTACATCTTTCCTGGATTACTTTTATTTATATATCTGTTCTGCTTTAATTTTCTTCCTTATAAAATGGCATGTGTTTTCAGTTGAAAAGTTAGCATAGCCAAGAAATGGCTACAGGATAAAAAACGAGATCCACCTATAATATCACCACACGGAGGCAATCATATTAATTTTCAGTCCCTTTTATTTGCATTTTAAGTAGTAGATCTCGTATCATGTATATCATCTGGTATTCTGTTTTTTAAACTGGTAATACATAATTAAACATCAAACAAATGTGTATGTCTGATTATGATGCTGACAGGCCATGTCCATGGACCCAGAGAGGGTCTCACAGGACCAGCCAAGAGGGTCCTTGGCTTCTCGTGGGATGGAAATCAAACATGAGCCCACAGGAAGTGAGAGCAGAGTTTACTGGAGATAGAGAAAGGGCAGTTATATTCGGAGGATCTGGGAGACTCAAAAAGGAAAGGAGTATGAGTCTCGTCTTTGTTCGGGCCTGGTGGGGGGCGGGTTTTATTGAGAATTGTGGTCCAGTGTACATGTCCTGTCCTCTCAGGCATCTAGGAACTGGTTAGAACAAACACGAGGGCCCAGGTATTTTTCCTTGGAACCAGGGGGCCTTGGCATCAAGATGTCTAGGCTGGTGATCTGGAATACACATGTGATAGCTTTGTCTGGTCATTTTCACCTGGTCCTTCCTTAAATGTTATCTATTCTAAAGAAATCATTAACTCTTTGTCCCTTCCAAGGAGGACATACGCTGTTTGCATTCTGAGGTGTGTGCAAAGTGGGGTGGGGGCACAGGTCCTAGCGAGAAGAGAGGAGCAAAGGAGCAAAAAAGAGCAAAAAGCCAATTTTTATGGAGTCCTTCAGTTTCCCTATCTCAATTATGTGTGTGTGTGTGTGAGAGAGAGAGAGAGAAAGAGAGAGAGAGAGACACACACACACAGACACACAGAATATTTCATTGTATGGGAGGTAATCATTTCATTGATTCGAGCATGGGTTCCTGAGTAACGGTCTGGGTTGCAATGCCTACACTCCGCTCTACCATGTATATGAATTTGGGGAAGCTATTTTGCCAGTCTATTCCTCAATTTCCTCATCTGTGCAATATTAATGACACATGAGTCTAAGAGTTAACGTGAGGACTTGAAAAAATAATGTTTGTTACATGCCTAGGATATGCTAAACATTTAATAAATGGCATAATTACCATATAGTGATGATCATAGTGACTGCTTCTCTGTGCTTACTGGGTGCCAACCACTGCCTAAACAATTTCCATTCAGCATTATATGTGATTTTCATAATGGCTCTGTAAACAATATGTCATCCCATCTTTAGCTGAGTTGTTAAGAATTATCTAGCCTCAGTCACCCACCTACCGAAACAGCCAGTAAATGGTAAGATAGGAATTTTAATCCAGTAAGTCTGACTATACAGTCTGGCTCCTTATCACTGCAACACTCTGTCTTTACAATTTATTCTACTTTTTCCTCATTGTGGGCCATTTAGAGTGCTTTTAGTTTTTCACTATTAGAAACTATATTCTGTTGAGTGCTTCTCTATGCCAAACTTTCTCTTTGTTTATTTTCTTAAAATAGATTCTTAGATGGGTAATTATAAGATTAAATGATGACTATACCTAAGGTTCTCAAAACATATATCTGAATTACTTTTTCCAAAGGTTCCATCAATTTACATTCTCACCACCAATATATCCAAGAGGGTGGATCTCACTATACTCTGACAGCACACACATCATATTTATCATGCTTGCCAATTGATGGGCGGAACATGCTGTCTTGAGCACAGATTTTGAAAACTCTTGAACATTTCATTTTCTTCCTTAGTTTCCATGATGGAACTGGTTGTTCTGTAGAGCAGTCTGCTCCTTGTCACTAGAAATATTTTGAGCTTATGTCTTCTCTAGCATTCCTTCCAGGATTTGGAAATAGCTAAATCCTTACACTTGAGCATAGCATAACATATAGACTTATCGAATCAACTATGTTGTACACCTGAAACTAATGTGACATTGTATGTCAATGATAGTTCAATTAAAAAAGAAAAAGAAAAAAATAGCAAAGTCTTTCCCCCCAAGGTAAATAGTCAATAATCTCAAGCATTCTTCATGTGACCTAATTTCTTTTCAAAATTTATTTTATTTTATTTTTATTTTCTTATTGAAGTATAATTGACCTACATTATATTAGTTTCAGGTGTACGATGTAATAATTCGGTATTTATATATTGCAAAATGATCTCCACAACAAGTCTAGTTAACATTATCAAAGTACATAGTTACAGAATTTTTAAAAGTCAGAACTTTTTTTTATGTTAATCACCATACATTAAATCATTAGTTTTTGATGTAGTGTTCCATGATTCATTGTTTGTGCATAACACCCAGTGCTCCATGCAGTACGTGCCCTCTTTAATACCCATCACCAGGCTAACCCACCCCCCCACCCCCCTCCCCTCTAGAACCATCACCAGGCTAACCCACCCCCCCACCCCCCTCCCCTCTAGAACCCTCAGTTTGTTTCTCAGAGTCCATAGTCTCTCATGGTTCGTCTCCCCCTCCGATTTCCCCCCCTTCATTTTTCCCTTCCTACTATCTTCTTCTTTTTTTAACATATAATGTATTATTTGTTTCAGAGGTACAGGTCTGTGATTCAACAGTCTTACACAATTCACAGCACTCACCATAGCACATACCCTCCCCAATGTCTATCACCCAGCCACCGCATCCCTCCCACCCCCCACCACTCCAGCAACCCTCAGTTTGTTTCCTGAGATTAAGAATTCCTCATATCAGTGAGATCATCCAATACATGTCTTTCTCTGACTGACTTATTTCACTCAGCATAATACCCTCCAGTTCCGCCCACATCGGTGCAAATGGCAAGATTTCATCCCTTTTGATGGCTGCATAATATTTCAGTGTGTGTGTGTGTGTGTGTGTGTGTGTGTGTGTGTGTGTGTATACCACATCTTCTTTATCCATTCATCTGTCGGTGGACATCTTGGTTCTTTCCATAGTTTGGTTATTGTGGACATTGCTGCTATAAACATTGGGGTGCACGTAACCCTTCGGATTACTACTTTTCTATCTTTGGGGTAAATACCCAGTAGTGCAATTGCTGGGTCATATGGTAGTTCTGTTTTCAACTTTTTGAGGAAACTCCATACTGGTTTTTTTTTAAAGATTTTTTTTTTATTATTATTATGTTATGTTAATCACCATACATTACATCATTAGTTTTTGATGTAGTGTTCCATGATTCATTGTTTGCGTATAACACCCAGTGCTCCATGCAGAACAAGCCCTCTTTAATACCCATCACCAGGCTAACCCGTCCTCCCACTTTGAGAGAAAGAGAGTGTGCGTGCGCGGGAGGGAGAGAGAGTGCAAGAGAGCGAGCATGAGCAGGGGGAGTAGCAGAGGGAGAGGGAAAAGCAGACTCCCTGCTGAGCAGGGAGCCCAATGTGTGACTCTGTTGGAGGACCCTGGGATCCTGACCTGAGCTGAAGGCAGATACTTAACCAACTGAGCCACCCAGGCACCCAATATTTTATTTTATTTTTTTAAAGATTTTATTTATTTGAGAAAGGGACAGAGAGAGCATGGGGGGTGGGGGGTAGGGGCAGAGGGAGAGGGAGAAGCAGACTCCCTGCTGAGCAGGGAGCCCAACATGGGGCTCGATCTCAGGACTCTGAGATCATGACCTGAGTTGAAGGCAGATGCTTAACTGACTGAGCCACCCAGGCACCCCCTCATGTGACCTAATTTCTAATTCCCATATTTCCACTGATCAATATTCTTAAGTTTGAAATATCCCTTTCAAAATGTGGCACCTAGAATAGACCGTATTACTCAAAGTGCCCAGTTCAGGGGACAGCAGTACCTCTCGTTCCTTTGGTCTGTCCTCATATTTTACACCTGAGAATACTTTAATGTTTTAAACAGATCTCGCTATTAGCTCATCATCAGGTCCCCTATTCAGTCAACCACAATCTTGGGCACCTTTGTATGACTTGAACTTCTCTTGCATCAGGTGTCTCAGCCAGCCCATCTTGACTTGGTACAGTTAACTGGTGGAGAAGCTTGCTGGTCCGCAGTGATTGCTTTTCTTTTATAAGTGCCCACACAAACTGTGTTTTATAGGGAGTCTCAAGCATTTCCCTCCATGGTTTCTCGAGATCACATTTTTTCCCTTTTTCTGAAAATAAAGATACCTTCCCATCTGGGACTGGAGATTTTAACTCATTTAAGTTTTCTTGTAACCTTCTGTTCTAATTCCAATTTCCATTTTCTCTCAGCAGTGTATGTTTTAACTTTTCCAAAACAGAACATCCCACTTAGACAAGACAAAAGCAAAAGAGAAGTTGAGTGGCAGTCCTGTGGGCTGGTGTACAAAGACCCAGAGAACATCAGAGCTAGAAGAGACCTTAAAGGTTCTGACTCTTAATTTACACATTGGAAAACAAAGTCCTAGAACGTACCTCATGGCCTGTGATCACACACATTATTGATAGTTGGCACTAAAACCCAGATATCTAAATTCCAACAGCTATCTCTCCTTCTCTTGTACTTTATAATTATTTACGCTATGTGGTCATAATTACATTTCTTAGAATTTCCATCCCTACTGAGTTATATTTTTACAGTTTCAAACCATGGGACTATACATATCTTTTAATTTGATTTCTTTCTCTTATTTTCATTCTTTGTGTGGAGAGAAGCTTTTTAAAGGTGACTAAAAGTTAGAGGTTTGACAATTTATAACACAATCTGTTAAGAGCCTACTAAATGCAAAAATGAATACGATATCATCATTGCTAGCAAGGGAGAGACAGAGAAGCAGATCTGAGAAATCAGACATTAATATAAATGACAGTGAGCGAGTATGGGTGGAGGTCAGTTGGGATAAGTGTGGAGTGTGGGCTACAAACACAAACTGCTAGTTTTCAAGATTGAAAATTGGAAACATGGCAGGGTCCCATTAAACGCCATCCAAACAAAATGATTAGTGGTTTCTGGAAGTGTAAAAACAGGTCTATAAAATGCAAATTTTAATATGTCATCACATTCTTGTACATAAAATCTTTCAATTGAAACAATACAAAATGATGATGACATGTAAGTATGGAAAAAACAGGATATAAAGCCATACATACTGCATAATCACATCTACATCAACAGATAGAAAAATGCATTAAAAAAACCCTTGCAAGAAATATATCAGATGCTAACAGCAGATGGATTATGGACTAGAGATGATTTTCATCATCTAAAAGAAAATTCTTACATGTGTTTTATTTTCATAACTTTTTTAAAAAGAGAAATCAAAAGCGGTGGCTTTCAACCTTTATTCCTCTGCAACATCCCACTAGATAGCTGATTTCCCCTCTGGGGAAGTGCGACGTGGTGAATGGCCCCCCTCACGCCCTCCACGTTGGGGGCCACTAAGGAAGCATACTGGCCTTTACTCCAGTGGTCTGGAAACTGGGCCTGCCCACCTGCCCTGCCATAGCCCACCTACTTTTACTCAGTGGACTCTGTCGGGTTACTTGTCCTCTCTAAATGTAAGACTGACCCATTGAAAAATAAGGAGGATACTATCTACCTGCAAGGATTATCGTGAGGCAATAAATGATACAATGTATACAAAGCACTCAGCACATTGCCTGGCTCACAGTAACGCCTCATTCTTCTGTGGGAATAGTTAGCTTTTCACATTTTTAGGGGGAGAGCAAATGCCAGGAGAAAAGGGGGTGAGTATTCCACGTTTCAACAATTACAGACTCCAGGGGCGCCTGGGTGGCTCAGTCATTAAGTGTCTGCCTTCAGCTCAGGTCATGATCCCAGGACCCTGGGATCAAGCCCCGCATCGGGCTCCCTGCTCAGCAAGGAAGCCTGCTTCTCCCTCTCCCACTCCCCCTGCTTGTGTTCCCTCTCTCGCTGTGTCTCTGTCAAATAAATAAAATCTTTAAAAAAAAAAAAACAGATTCCAGTAGGATATGGCTATTGTAGCTCCAGTCTCACATCATTTTCCTTTCTCACCATCTTCTTCCCTTTTTCGAATCAGAATTTAGATTGTAAGAATGTAGTTAAGAACTAAGACAAGTTAATTCCTGACGTAGGAACTATCCTCTCTTTGTTCTAGCAGAGTGGACAGAAACAATCCTCTATTCTCGGTCCCCTTCTTCTTCTCCTTTACACCATCACACCCCTCCCTGCCAACATCTTACACCATGAGGATGGCATTCACTAGACCCCAGTGCAGTTTCAGGGTATCCTGAGAAAGCCCTGGCCCATGAAATGGACTATGTCAGTCCCATCATTAATATAGGCCAAAACGCCATTGATCAGAGGGCATTGTATGTATATTATCTCATTTGATGGTGTGGTAGCCCATCTTCCCTTTATGCTTTTCTCTTATTCTTTGGCCCATTTAGAGCTGGATTAAATATTTCTACATATTGTATTTGTGGAGATTTCTCAGGGAGGGTGGTTGGGTGGGGTTAGAGAGGACTGTAGACTTCTACAAACACCATCTGCAGGTATATAGGGTGTTTATACCAAGTCTTTATAACCGGCATGGCCTGTGCGGATTTGTATACAATGAACTGGTTGTATTTTTTTTACTTGAAGCTCGTTGGAAAGTTGAATTTTGAACCTTGAAATCTGAAATGTGAACACTAAGAACAGTGATATAAATAGCCATGAACAGTCCCTGTGTTGTTAAGGGCTTTGGAGAGTTGGGGGAAAGAAGCGGGCAGAGAAGGAAAGAATAGACCAAAAGGAAGCTATTTCTCTAGCAACTTTAATACCACAACTTTAAAAGCTAAGCACAGTCCATGCCAAAGGATGAATCAGTTGGACACTGATATGTATTTAAAGGGAAAACACACATTTTCCATACCACAAGAAATCTCCATTCAGGCATTAGTGTGTAAATATTACTACAAATGCCCAATATTTACCAAAAGAGCTCCTGTGCAGGGTGGTAACATAATTCACTTTCTCGATAAACAGCTTGAGTAGGGATTTTATATTTCAGAACATTAAAGTCAGTGCTGTAAAAAGTATCTTCCACTTAGTATTCATCCATTAAAAAAGAGCATCACAAAGAAACCTCCAAATTCTCAGATGTGATTTTAGCCCACATTTTTTAGAGGGATTACTGACTCATGAAAGAAGAAAATGATGCAGTTTTTATGATCATTCACTCGGTGCTTTCAAGAACAAAGATGCCAGTTTTGATAAATGCAATTTAAATCTCTGTTCTGCACCAATCTGAATTCAAGGAACACTTGCCTACCAATCACATGCTACTCTGAAGCCAATAACTCATGTCCAAGTGTCAGCCAACAAACAGCAGTTGGAAATGACCACTGCTTTAGTCTGACCGGAGATGGAGTAACTGTGAGGTGAAAAAGTTTTCACTGTTACTAATCTGTGGCATGATCCATTTGCCTAAGCTCGGCTTTAGGAAGCGTGGCTTCCTTCACAGTCCTCTCCAGCTATGCCACTGCTCTGATCAGCACGTGCACCGCCACATTCAGACCTCCCCCTTTCCACCTCCCCCCCCCAAATCCTGTCTGCCCACAGCTTGTCACCTGCCAAACAGAGACAAGCAAGCACACCGTGTCCTCCAGATCCCATTTCCCCCCCTTATGCACTAGCAGTACTTCAAAGAGCCCCCACAAGGTGGCAGGATTGTAACATGTTGAGATTGATGAGCCTGTGGGGTTTTTGTTGTTTTTTTGTGTTTTTTTTTTTATTGTTGTTTTAATACATTTCAAAGATAAGTGTTTCCAAAATAATACAGGTAAAGTATCACATCCATAAAGATGATGCCTTCCCTCCAGCTCACATTAGTTTGGTGGAGGAATTTGTCTTGCAACCATCATTCTTTTTCAAAGCTTCCTTAGAGGGGCACCTAGGTGACTCAGTTGGTTAAAATCAGGCTCTTGATTTTGGTTCAGTTTGTGAACTCCGGGTGGTGAGACTGAGCCACCTGCTTCCCCACCCACCCACCAGGCTCTGTGCTCAGCACAGAGTCTGCTTGTCCCTCTCCCTCCCCCTACTTGCACTTTCTCTCAAATAAATAAATAAAATCTTTAAAAAAAATTTTTTTAAAAAAGCTTCCTTGGAATTACCTCATTAGAAGACCCTTTTTCTTACCCATTTGATTTCTCTAGGAAGCATAAGATCATCTTATTTATGTGCAAACCACGGGGTACTTTCTGTTCCATCTCACAGATTCACTTTAAGATATTAGAGGGAGAAAAAAACACAATGCTTGAGCAGTGGGAGGAGCAGGGGGCCTCTGAAGGGCTCTAGGGAGAGGGGGGAATCACTGGGGTCTGTGCCCTCCTGCATGCGTCCCAAGTTCAGCCTGGTTTCAGACTCACCCAGGGGAAAGTGAGGCAGCGCAGACAAGATCCAGTCCTACTTGCCTTTAACCAAATGAGAGGAGAAGGCTACATGTTCACCAAAAACATTATGGGAAAATTGTCTTCCCATTTATTTTTTTTTAAGATTTTATTTATTTATTTGACAGAGAGACTGCGAGAGAGGGAACACAAGCAGTGGGAGTGGGAGAGGGAGAACCAGGCTTCTCGCCGAGCAGGGAGCCCGATGTGGGGCTCGATCCCAGGACCCTGGGATCATGACCTGAGCCGAAGGCAGACGCTTAACAACTGAGCCACCCAGGCACCCCTGTCTTCCCATTTAAATCCAAAACTACATATAAATAAAAATTCTCCTCTACTAGCATTTCTCGGTCCTCTTCCAACTGCCAATTTTATAAAGGAAGGTGATAGACGTTTTATTCAAGATATATTCATAATATCCATCCTGTTGCAAATTGATGATATAAAAGATCAATCTGGGTGTCCTTAACATACAATGAACTTAGCATATGGGTTTTAGACTTTGAGGTTACCTAGTAGAGTGACCTGTTTGTTATCACTCTCCTACAACATTGGCCAGTATGAGGATACTGTTTTATTAGCCACCATTTCTACCTGCCCCTCAAGATCCACCTGTTATAAAAGTGAAGCAGGAACTGGTCTTCTTCCTCAATTTCCAGTGGGTGTGTCATGTAATGCTTCTTAGAAGAACCCTCACGAAGTCCCTGTCCTTTTCTGGTCAAAGGTTTTCCTAAAATAACGTAAGCAGGGTCTTCTGCATCTAGAAGATCTGACAGTATGTGATAGAAAACTGCTGATCAGCTCAGGGCCAGTGCTGGAAATCTCTGTCCAGTCCACCAGCAAGCAAGCTTCCTGTGGCGTTTGGGCCTCAGTGCCCAAAATATATAAAGACAAAAGTTCTCCATGACCTACAGCTACTACCAATAAAATACCTAATCTTTATAATCACCACTTGGATCATTTAAAAAATTATATTAGAAAAGTTATTTTATATTAATATTTGTATGTAGTAACGAGACGAGTGACTGCAATGATTAACAATAACAACCTGCTGGTGGTTTTCTTTTTGGCCACACATCATGGTTCCCTAATTCCTCAGCATCCATTGACTTTTCTGATCTCCCAGTTTTCAGAGCTGACGGGTTAGAGATGTTTTAGCCAAATTTTGCCCCTGATGGACTCACAGCAGGGAGGATTCGCTTAGAGATTTCAGAGGAGGACTGCAGGCTACTAATGTTTGTAGCAGTGGGCCTCTGTACAGGAAATAGGGTGAGAGGTTGATAAATGATCCCAAGGCTATTAATAGCGTCATGGCTGGCTGAGACATTAAGCTACCAAAGCCTTCCCATTTGGGCTCTTTTTACAGGCAGTGTAATAAGAAAGGGGCCACATGTTGATTCCAAGAGAGGCCATTCAGCTGTGCAAATAAATAGCATTTTCCTGCTCTACCCACTGGGTTTTTGCATATCTGTATGAATTTCTGCCACAGTTTGCTCTTTGTAATTGACCATCTCCTGGGAAGCAAGAAGGGAAATACTTCCACGAAGACCAATTTTACAGCATTTCAAACACTTAAAGCCTTTTACCTGCTGGAGCAGCATGCTCCGTTTGACTAAGCTCAAGAGAAAAGAGAACAAGGCTTTTCCTCATCAAGTAAGAATGTCCTGTGCGCTGATGATTCATCTCATCTTCTATCTGAGAAGAACATTCTGCCATCAAAAGCTTGCCTTGAGCTGTTTGAGAACCTCTGCTGAGTCAGCGCTCACTGGGGCAGTGGCCCATCCAAAGCTATTAAGTGCAGATCTTAAAAACAGATGTGTTGTTTGAGAGTGTGCAGGTTATTTATTTTCTCGCGTACTGCGTGTTCTCAAAGACTGCCGAGGCAGCCTGCACTTCAAGCTCTTTTGTGAAAAGAGAGAACAGAGAAAGGAATTATGACTTCAGTAATTTGAGGAGCCTTGATTATCTACTGAGCTAAGGGTTATGCTGGCCAAACACGGTCCACCCAACCAGGACTGGCTATATCATTTGCAGGGTCCAGAGCAAAATGAAAATGCAGGGCCCCTTTTACAAAAAAAAGTATTAAGAAACTCAAGATGGTGACAGCAGAGCATTAAACCAAGTAAGCCAGCCCTGCGCCGAGCTCTCCCTCCTAAGAACCCCAGGAAGTGGATCTTTGAACAGTGACAGTTGAAATGGTATATGGTGGGTTACATTAAAAATGTACTGGGTTGCCTAGCAACTGGCTCAGGGCCTAAATGGCCTGACTTGCAAGTTTAGATACACCATCTTGAAAGTCTAAATTCATGGAAGCCTTCTAGTAGATGGATAATTTTCAAGAAGAAGTAATATAGTGGGAGACAGAAATGGGGAGGGCAAGAAGGAACACATTTTTTCTACTCTTATAACTTGGTGGCTAGCTTGTCATTTTCCCCGTCCCATCTTCAAAGACTATAACTCTTCATAAGTAAGTAAACATGAAAAGGAAACTCCAGTTTTCTCAGAAACATCAACAGTTTTTTTTTTCTTAGAGGGTAATGAAAACATGAATTGATCAATAAATATTTTTGAGCATATTGATTTGGCAATTCAAGGGTGCACTATAAGAAAACGGATTCCCACTCACTAAATATTTCATAGGAAGTGTCTACTATGTGGTAGAGTACGGAGATAAGTAAGAGACCATTTTTCTTCTTAAGGAGCTTCAATAAGATTACACAAGAACATTAAGCGAAAATAAAATAACTAGATAACAGGATTAAATTTTTAAAGAGCAGAGTCCATAATCTCCTCTTTCTCTCCTGGGTAATTTTGCAGGGTCCTTGTGCAGCAGAATCAGAACCAGCTCTTTTATTAGGGAGCAAGCAGTTTGGGCTTTCGAGAAATAGCCACACTGCAATTGCTTTTGATGACACCAAAGTTAAAAACCGGTATGTATTATTCTGAGATATTGGAAAAGAACTGATAAATGGAAGAACTGAGTATTTGCACTTATTCAAGTTTTAATCAACTACACTTATTTAATGCAGTAAGCCTTTTAATTCACGGAGTACAACAGAGAATCGAATTCTAGTGGCCTGAGCCTGCAGAGCTCAGTTTTGGAAATCAGCAGGAAAAGTGGATTTGGAAATCACCTGGAAAGTCCTCATCTCAGAGAACGTTTTACTGTCCTTTATGAAAATTCCCCTACGGGATCAGAGGCAACTTAATCTCAGAATAAGAATGCTTCTGTTAGGTAGCGGGAGGGGAAGAATGAAGCGGGGGAAATCGGAGGGGTAGACGAACCATGAGAGACGATGGACTCTGAAAAACAAACTGAGGGTTCTAGAGGGGAGGGGGGTGGGAGCTTGGGTTAGCCTGGTGATGGGTATTGAGGAGGGCACGTTCTGCATGGAGCACTGGGTGTTATGCACAAACAATGAATCATGGAACACTTCATCTAAAACTAATGATGTAATGTATGGGGATTAACATAAGAATAATAATAAAAAAAAAAGAATGCTTCTGTTTTTCGGTTTTATTTTGCGTGCTTTCTTTCCGCAGCCTCACAATTGAATTTGAAGTGCGAACGGAAGCTGAATCGGGCCTGCTTTTTTACATGGCTCGGATCAATCACGCGGATTTTGCTACCGTTCAGCTGAGAAATGGATTGCCCTATTTCAGTTATGACTTGGGAAGCGGTGACACCCACACCATGATCCCCACCAAAATCAACGACGGTCAGTGGCACAAGGTAATAATAGTCCATGGGAGGTTGGCCGTGTCCCCTGAGGGGGATGCCGGGTGGCAGCCCCCGGCCTTCCCCGGGTGCAGATACAATGTTGCCAGTGTAGATCCTGACCCTGCTGCTACTGGAATGTGGCTGAGGCTAAAAATAAAGCCAGCGCCACAGACAACAGTTGCCCAGCCTGGGGAAATGTAATCGGACCCGGGTGGGTTTATGTTCGAGCACTCACATGCGGCATCGTGGTACCACAAGGTGCCGTTATTACCATACCGCTGTGGTTCCCAAACATCTGTCCACAAACCAGGGCCAGGTAGTTGAAGACATGCTACTCTCAGTGAGAAATGTGGGACGATGGAGCATGTTAATCTTAAATTAGCTCTATGTCTTCAATGTAAAGGATTAATATTTATCCTGAGATTATATGTTCTTCCTTTTAAAAGGTGCTAAAATGGCCTCTCTTTTATGAAGTAATATTTGACGAACTTAAAAGCTGGGAAACTAAAATGGGCCCTAACACTTGCCCTCCCCTCCCCCATCACACCCCATACTGGTCTGTGAAAACCAAGAGTCTGAGACTCTGCTAGATCATGTTTAAAGGGCTCTAGGGCCACATTTCCAGCGATAGCCATTTGGAACAACTTTTAAAACATTGGCCTTACACCCAGAAACTGGTACTATTATGGGCACAGAAGGATCATCTGCCACCTTACTGTCCTCTTTGGCATGACTGCAAATAGATAATATACTGCCTGATTAAAATGAAAACTCAGAATTTGTTTCTGCACCTGTGATCGCCTATTCAGTAAAGCTTCCCTTGGTCGACCAATAAAAATGTTTAATTTTGAGAGTTTGATATTATTAGGTGGTGGATTTTATATATTAACATACTGTTACTTGGCGTATCCTATAGAAAGTCAGAGAACCTGAAAAAATACAATACAAATGCAAAGTCAATCAATTTGCTATCTTGGAAATGAGAAATGGAATCTTCCTATTTGCCTGGGAGCTTATGAGTAGCAAATACAGATCTTCATGAAGGAGCTCTCACTAAGGCTTATTCTCCTCTCTGGCTAATAGAATAAACATGACACTTGAAAAACTGACATATTGTTGGTCCACAATGCGTCTGGGATTAAGAAAGAAAGTTTAAATACTATAAGCAGCCAAGTTAAGGAGGGATTTATTTTTGAAGATTTTTTTTTAAACAATTGCTTCCCAAACCAGAACAGATAAGTGTAAAATGAGGTCTTAATTATTCTAATCCTGATGTAGATTCATTTTAAACCATCATTGTACTCCAACATTAGACTGGGCCACTGTTCCTTTTCCTAAACTCAGACCGAAGTTTTTTATGCCCAAGCCAGTCTTGACAACCCCTGATTTCGCCCTGCCCCCAAAGAGAATTCACCCCACTGCTGTAATTTCAGCATCAGGGAGCTGTCCGTCTTCCTCCCTCCCTTTGTACCAATCACGGCTGCCGTGGAAACGGCTGTGCAGCCTTGATGTGCAGCCCTTCCTTCCATTCCGCCTGAGAAGTGCCTATTAGGCAGAGGGATGTAGCAGATCTGAAATTGTGCAGGGGAGACCAGGCTTAGCTCAAACAAATGCATGTTTAAAACCGGACATGAATTTTGCAGCCCACTTAATTCAGGACCGAGCTCTCAATCGGCAAGGCTCCTGACAACATGCATGCCTCCTGATACATAGGCTCCCTTGGCAACCTATAGCAAAGTCTTTAATCTAAAACTCACCCAGGATGATTTTGTACCCTTTTGGAGATGGTAGTCATGGAAAAGACAGAGTGTGGGATATTCTGTAAAAACTGGTTTAATCTTACACTCTGCGTATTTGAAATTTATCCATGATTGGCTTTAATGAGTCTTCTTCTTTTTATAGATTAAGATTATGCGAATTAAGCAAGAAGGAATTATTTATGTAGATGATGCCTCCAACAGAACCATCAGTCCCAAGAAAGCGGATATCCTGGATGTTGTGGGAATGCTGTATGTTGGCGGGCTACCCATCAACTACACTACCCGAAGAATTGGTCCAGTAAGGGTCTAATTTATTTATTTGTGTGTGTGTGGCTTAAATAACTGCCTGAGTCATGTATATATGTTGAATTATTAGGTCATATTGGCCCCTGATGACTTAGAGATGAGTAGGAAATTGTCTTTTCTGAGAAGTGACAGGTTTTCTAGATAGATTTGACTAGGAGAGGTAATATCACCAAACAGAGTGTCGACCCTGGAGCCAGACTCCCTAGGTTTGAATACCTATTAACTAGCTGTGTGGTCTGGGGCAAGTTACTTAATCTTCCTTTGACAAAATTCCCTCTTTTGTAAAATAGGATAATAGTACCAAACCAGCAAGGTTACTGTAAAGATTAAATGAGGTAATATATTGAAAGTGTTTGAAAGAGTACTAAGCATATAGAAAGTACTGGAAAACAAGGAAGATAATGTTGATGGTATTGTTTCAGAACTAGAGATTTCACAAATATTGAGAGATGCAGTATTTAAACTACATTTGTCCAATACTGTACTACAGTATTTAGAGTACAGTACAGGATTCAAAATTTAAAGTCCTCACAATTTTATAAACCAGTGTTCACAAAATAATGTTTTGTCAGACCATGTGTCTGGGTTTCCTTTGGAAAGCATGATTTTAAGAAATACAGGGGATCAATGTTCTTAGAGAACATATTAGAAAGAAATGTATTACATTTCTATACTCAGAACATGTGATAATGCAGAGCTGTTCTTCATCAAAGACATCTGTTCACCACAGTTGTAATTCTCAGCATCTGGCTCCCCTTGTGGGTGATCAGTAGTATGCTCCTTTCATAGCTATTGGATAAGCTACCCAGGCCTATCAAAATGAGAGTCTCTGGAGAGTGGCAAGAGTGATTAACATGTGTCCCTAAAATCAGATGAAATATAGTGGAGCAGAGTATGATTGAATTATATCCATGGTCCCTAAACTCTAAATGCTTCATGCAAACTTTCAAGTTCAAAGTGTATGTGCATTTTCTTAGGAAAGAGTTCACTGCTCTCATTAGATTTTCATTAAGGAAGAAGCACTAAGCCAAACTTAATGATCTTTTCAAATAGAATTTGAAATTAGATTATGACAAAATGTATATATATAGTAAGGTTACTAAACTATTAATCGAAACATAAGGGGCTAATTAAAAATTTGTTTAATTGTATAATTGACACACAACGTTACATTAGTTTCAGGTATACATGTAATTTGACAAATGTACACATTATGCTATGACCACTACAAGTAAAGCACTATCTGTCACCACACAATGCTATTGCAATATCATTGACTATATTCCCTATGCTGTACCTTTTATTCCCATGACTTATTCATTCCATACCTGGAAGTCTATATTTCCCACTCTTCTTCACCCATTTTGCCCATCCCCCAGCCATCACCCCTCTGGCAACCATCAATTTGTTCTCTGTAATTATGGGTCTGTTTCTGCTTTTTGTTTGCTCATTCATTCGTTTGGGTTTGTTTTTTTTTTAGATTTTAAATATAAGTGAAATCATATAGTATTTGTCTTTTCTACCTTATTTCATTTACATAATACCCTCTAGGTCCATCCATGTTGTCACAAATGGCAAGATTTCATTCTTTTTTACAGCTCAGTAATATTCCATTGTATATAAATACCATCTTCTTTATCCATTCATCTGTAATAGATACTTAGTTTGCTTCCCTGTCTTGGCAGTTGTTAACAATTCTGCAATAAACATAGGGGAACATATATCTTTTCAAATTAATGTTTTCATTTTCTTTGGGTAAATACCCAGTAGTGGAATTACTGGATCATATGGTAGTTCTATTTTTAATTTTTTTGAGGAACCTCCATACTGTTTTCCACAGTGGCTGCATCAACTTACATTTCTGCCAATAGTGTATAAGGGTTCCCTTTTCTCCACATCCTTGCAGAAACTTGTTATTTCTTGTCTTTTTGATTCTAGCCTCTCTGAGAGTGTAAGAAGATATCTCATTGTGGTTTTGATTTATATTTCCCTAAGGATTAATGATGTTCAACATCTTTTCATGTGTGTGCTTGCCATCTGTATGTCTTCTTTGGAAGAATATCTATTCATATCCTCTGCTCATTTTTAATTGGGTTATTTTTGGTATTGAGTTGTATAAATTGTTGATACATTTTGGATATAAACCCCTTATTGGATATGTCATTTACAAATATCTTCTATTCGGTAGGTTGCCTTGTCATTTTGATGGTTTCCTTTGCTGTGCAAAAGCTTTTTATTTTGGTGTAGTCCCAATAGTTTATTTTTGCTTTTGTTTCCCTTGCTTAAGGAGACATATCTAGAAAAATATTGCAATGGCTGATGTCAGAGAAATTACTGCCTGTGCTTTCTTCTAGCAGTTATATGATTTCAGGTCTCACATTGAGGTCTTTAATCCATTTTGATTTTATTCATGTATATGGTGTTAAGAAAGTAGTCCAGTTTCATTCTTTTACATGTCGCTGTCCAGCTTTCCCAGCACCCTTTGTTAAGAGTCGGTCTTTTCCCCATTGTATATTTTTACCTTGTTTGTTGTAGATTAAATGACCATATAAGTGTGGTATTATTTCTGGGATCTCTATTCTTTTCCATTGCACTACATGTCTATTTTTGTGCCAGTATCATACTGTTTTGATTACTAAAGCTTTGTAGTTTCCTTGAAATCTAGAATTGTGGTACCTCCAGCTTTGTTCTTCCTTCTTAAGAATGCTTTCGCTATTTGGAGTCTTTTGTGGTCCCATACAGTAAATTTTAGTATTATTTGTCGTACTTTTGTGAAAAATGCTCTTGGTATTTTGACAGGGATTGCACTGAATCTGTAGACTGCTTTAACAATATTTACTTAACAGTATTAATTTTTCAATCCATGAGCATGGAATATCGTTCCATTTGTGTCATCTTCAATTTCTTTCATCAATGCATTACAGATTTTAGAGTACAGGTCTTTTAGCTCCTCAGTTAAGTTTATTCCCCGGTATTTTATTCTTTTTGGTGTAATTATAAATGGAGTCGTTTTCTAAATTCTCTTTCTGCTACTTTTTTATTAGTATATAAAAATGCAATCAATCTCTAGGTATTAATTTTGTGTCCTGTAATTTTACTGAATTCATTTCTTCTAATAATTTTTTGGTGGAGTCTTTAAGGTTTTTCTATGTATGGTATGTGATTTGCAAGCAGTTACAGTTTAACAGTTTAACTCTTTCCTTACCAGTTTGGACACCTTTTATTTGTCTGATTGCTTGTGGCTAGGATTTTCAGTACTATGTTGAATAAAAGTGTCAAGAGTGGACTTTCTGGTCTTGTTCCTGATCTTAGAGAAGAGCTCAGTTTTTCACCATTGCGTATAATGTTAGCTCTGGGTTTTTCATATATGGCCTTTATTATGTTGAGGTATGTTCCCTCTAAATCCACCTTGTTAAGAGTTTTTATTAACAAACGTTGAATTTTATCAAATGTTTTTTCTGCATCTATTGAGAAGATTATATGATTTTTATTCTCCGTTGTGTTAAATGTAGTATATGCTGATTTTTGAACGTTGAACCATTCTTGCATCCCCAGAATAAGTCCTACTTGATTGTATTTTTAATATATTGTGGAATGTAGTTTGTTAACATTTTTATTGAGGATTTCTTGCTTTTATGTTCATCAGAGATACTGGCCTGAAGTTCTCCTTTTTTGTGTGGTATCTTTGTCTGGTTTAGGTATCAAGGTAATGCTGGCCTCATAGAATGTTTTTGAAAACTTTCCTTCCTCTTCTACTTTTTAGAATAGTTTGAGGAGAATAGGTATTAACTCTTCTTTAAATGTTTGGTAGAATTCACCTGTGAAGCCACCTGGTCTAAGACTTTGTTGGTAGTTTTGGATTACACATTCAATTTTGTTACTAGCAATTGGTCTCTCCAAATTGTCTATTTCTTCTTAATTCAGTTTTGGAAGATTGTATATTTCTAGGAATTTATCCATTTCCCTAGATTGTCCAATTTGTTGGCATATAATTTTTCATAGTACTCTCTTATAATCCTTTGTATTTCTGTGGTACCAGTTGTTCTCTTTCATTTCTGATTTTATTTGAGTCCTTTTTTTTTCGTGAGGAGTCCAGCTAAAGGTTTATCAGTTTTGTTTATCTTTTCAAAGAACCAGCTCCTGGTTTCATTGATCTTTTCTATTGTTTTTGTCTCTTTCATTTATTTCTGCTCAGATCTTTATTATTTCCATTCTTCTGTTCACATTTGTTCTAGTTACTTTATATGTAAGTTAGGTCATTTACTTGAGATTTTTGTTTCTTGAGGTAGACCTATAAATTGGTATAAATTTCCCTCCTAGAACTGATTTCGCTGTGTCCATTGTATTTTCATTTTTAATTTCTTCAGTGATCCATTGGTTGTTTAGTAGCATGCTATTTAGTGTCCACATATTTGTATTTTTTCTAGTTTTTTTTCTTGATTGCTTTCCAGTTTAAACCATGTGGCCAGGAAAGATGCAGATGATGTCAGTCTTCTTCAGTCATATTTTGTGGCCTAACATGTGATCTATCCTGGAGAATATTTCATTTGCACTTAAAAAGAATGTGTATTCTGTTGTTTTGAGATGCAATGTTCTGTATATATTTGTTATTTTCCTGTTGATTTTCATCCTGGATGATGTATTTTTTGATGTAAGTAGGGTATTAAAGTCTCCTACTATTATTGTATTGCTGTCAATTTCTCCTTTTATGTCTGTTAATATCTGCTTTTTGTATTTAGGTGCTGTGATGTTGGGTGCATAGATATTTACAATTGTTATATCTTTTTGCTGGGTTGATCCCTTATCTGTGTAATGCCCTTCTTTGTCTCCTGTTAGTCTTTGTTTTAAAATCTATTTTGTCTAATATAGATACTGCTGCCCTGGCTTTTTTTCTCTTCTATTTGCACTGTATAGCTCTTTCCATCCCTTCAGTGTCTCTAGGTCTGAAGTGAGTGTCTTGTATAAAGCAGATAGATGGGTCTTGTTTTTTTACCCATTCTACCACTCTATGTCTTTTGATTAAAGCATTTAGATCATTTACATTTAACATAATTGTTAAGTATGTACTTAATACCATTTTGTTAATTGCTTTCTCGTTTTTGTAGTTCTTCTCTGTTCCTTCTTTTGCTCTCTTTGTGGCTGATGACTCACTCTTTGTAGTGTCATGGCTGGCTTTCTTTCTCTTTTTGTGTATCTATTAAATGTTTGGGGTTTGTGGTTACCATGAAGTTCACATACAATATCTAAGTACATAGCAGTCTATAGTGATCACCCTACATTCAAACACATTCTAAAAGAACATATTTACTCCTCCCTCCACATTTTTTGTCTATGTTGTCATATTTTACATCTTTTTATTCATAGTTTTCTTACATCTAATTGTGGCCTTACCCTTTAAAGTAGTCCATTTAACATTTCTTGTAAGGCCACTTCAGTGATGATGAACTTTATCTCTCCTTCAATTCTGAATGGTAATCTTGCTCAGTAGAATATTATTGGTTATAAGTTTTATTTTTCTTTCCCCACTTTGTATATATCATGTCACTCCCTTCTGGCCTGCAAAATTCCCACTAAAAAATCAGCAGATAGACTCATGGGGTTTCCCTAGTACATACCTTTGCTTCTCTCTTGCTCCTCTTAAAAATTCTCTGTTTATCTTTAATCTTTGGCATTTTAATTATTGTCTAGAACTATCTGTGCTTCTTGAACCTGTAAGTCTATTTCCTTTCCTCGGTTAAGGAAGTTTTCTGCCACCCCTATAATGCAAATGTTTATTTGCTTAATGTTGTCCAAGAGATCCCTTAACCTATCCTCATTTTTTTAAAAGTTCTTTTTTTCTTTTTGCTGTTCAGCTTGGGTGCTTTCCATTACCATCTTCCAGATCACTGATCTGTTCTTCTGCATCTGTTAATCTACTGTTGTTCCCTCTAGCGTATTTTTCATTTCAGTTATTGTAGTCTTCAAAACTGATTTGGTCCTTTTTATATTTTCTGTCTCTTTGTTGAAGTTTTCACTAAGTTCTTCCACTCTTCTCTCCAGTCCAGTGAGTATCTTTACAATCATTATTTAAAACTCTTTATTAGGCCTATCGCTTATTTCTGTTTCATTTAGTTCTTTTTCTGAAGTTTTGTCTTGTTCTTTTATTTGGAACATATTTCTTTGTCTCCCCATTTTGCTTGACTTTCTGTGTTTTGGAACAGCTACTTCTCCTAAATTGTAAGGAGTGGTCTTATGTATGGTCATCCCCTGTGCGGACTGTGTGTGCCTGGTGACGCTTGCTGGCTGGCATGGGCTGAGGGTCACAGGGCACTCTGTGCTGGAACTGCACTGGGCCTGTGCTGGGTGGTCCTGAGGCTTTTTGCACCGGGGGTACTCTGGCAGGACAGCTGAAGCTGATGCAGGCTGGAGGGTCCTGGGGTGCTCCCCATGGGGGGTGCCCTGGTGGAACAGCTGGAACTGAGTCAGGCATGGCCTGGAGGTTCCTGGGGCACTCAGTGCAGGGAGCACCCTGATGATGCTCACTCAGGCATCAGTCAGGAGATCTTGGAGTGCTCTGCACCAGGGTTGCCCTAGCATGCCATTTGGAGCTGAGGTAGTGCAGGCCTGGAGTGTTCCAGCATGCTTTGCTCCTGTGTCACCTTGCTGTGATGGCTGGAGCTAGAGGGAGCACTGACCAGGGGTGTCTCAGTGTGTACCACCCTGGGGTCACCTGGGTGGGACAGCTGGGGCTCGTGCGAGCTAGGGGCCTGGGGCTTCCTGAGGCAATAGGCCAGAAGCTGGACCCTGCTGTGGTCCGTGCTATCAAGGTGGAGGGGGAAGATAAATCATGGCTCTCACCAGCCCATCTGACCCAGAGAGTTCCAGCAGCTCCCCTGCCATTTGGCAGAGTTTGAGGGCTGAACCTTTTATGTATTAGTTGCTCTTTTTCTGTGCCCTAAGTCAGATGAATCTGCTCTCAGTCCTTCAGTACTATCCCTCCCCATTGTTGTTCATAGTGTTGGGGGCGGAGGTTCCCTTCACTGCCGTGTCTCTTGCCATTCTCTTTACCTTTTGTTGTGCTATTCAGTCATCTTTCAACTCTTCTTCAGGAGGAACTGCTTTATAAATAGGTATAGATTTAGTGTGTCCATGGAGGTGAGTTCAGGATCTTCCTACATCACACCATCTTGGACCAGAACCAGCATAAGGAACTAATTAAAAGTTACGATATTCACATGGAGCACATAATTCTGCCAAACTAGCGGTCCTGTTAGAGACACAGTATGCACTATTTAGAATATCAAAACAAGCTAGATACATCTTACTTGAGAAGCACAACACAGAATTCTCTGCACCCATTGTGTGGAGCTCGGGGTGACAGCACAGATCCGGGTAGTTTGGGGACTACCTTAAGATAACTGGCCAATGATTGCAAGCACAGAGCATCCCCACAAATTACTGAATTCCATATAAAGGCAAAGTTCTGGTAAAACCTGATATTTGTTTTTTTCTGACCTGAATATTTAGGTGACCTACAGCATTGATGGCTGCATCAGGAATTTTCAGATGGTGGAGGCCCCTGTTGATCTTGAACAGCCAACCTCCAGCTTCCATGTTGGAACATGTTTTGCTAATGCTCAGAAAGGAACATATTTTGATGGAACAGGTTTTGCCAAAGCAGGTGAGGCACTCCCATTTTCTTCCTGTTGAATATTAAGCAGGTACCAATATTAACTTCTTGCTTGTATGGGAAAATAAAAGTCCTGGATTTATTAAATTAGTATACTTCACTTAAACCAAAAATAAAAATGTATAGAATAAAAAACGTCAAAGATTAATGTATCTGATCCTGAAGCAAACTAATAGAAAAAGTAGAGTAAAAGGCTATTTGGAGAGTTTATTTCATCTCCCCTAGAGATCAATAACAGCAAAATAAATTTAATTCCAAAAGAAGGTCCATATATTTATATGTGTAATTTATCTACATTCCAGTTTTCCCTGTCTACCTTTCTGAAGATGAGATAGCATTTTTCTTTCTTCCTCTCTTCAATTCCTTGTAAGACTTCATGTCGTGATCTCCCACTCATACACCCAATACACACATACTGGTGCCCATTTCTCATTGATGGTGATGATGACTGGTACTTTTCCCTGACTTTCTTTAAGGATTTGCACCTTCTAGTGAACATCTCCAGAGCAGGTTTGGATCACTGATAGTAAATGTACAGTTTGGGAAAAAATATGAAATAACTTCTATATAATACAAAAAAAGACATTAACATACTTTAGGATAGACTATTCAGTCTTAGGGTTACCATAGATACATGCATTTGTTTTTTAAAAAAGAATAAATGTGCACACAATATATAGAAGTTGTCATTCCTTCCTTCAAAAATATACTATCAATAGGTAAGAATCGGTGTGTTCAGAAATCACAAGAAGGTAAGTAAAATATATTTAAAACTATAAAAGACATACAAGCAAGGTTCTGTGGATATTTAGAAGAAAAATTAATTTTGATTGGGGAAATCTGGAATTGACATTTGAGCTAGGATTTAAAAGGTGAGATGAATACTCACATGCAAAAGTTTTCAGAGATGGAGGGGCAGGGCCCTCGAACAAAGAGTAGAGGTGGGAAATTTCACCTACAGCAGAGGCAGAAAACAGATAAACAAAGGATATGTTAAACATTAAAACACTGGGGGTAATGATGAGTCCGAAATTCCACATGCAGTGAAAATCCATAGCCTTCCCCAAGATTTCTGCAAATTCACAGATGGCTGGCATTCTCTTGGTCAAATTTGATGGCAAGCTTCAGCTTCTGCAGTTGATATACTGACTTGCCATTCTGCCTGGGCTCTTTTGGTTCTGGATCAAACTGGACCAGAAAATGAGCCACTTCCCCAATTTCTAACAACTCCTGCCATCCCCTCAACAGACAGTGAAATACAATCTATTTAAGACTTTTTAGAAAAGCTTACATCACTGGAAACATACAACTTCAATTAAACCTTTAACATCCTTGTCCTTAAAAACTTGTCAGCCACCTGATCACCATGGCTTTTACTGGCCACTTCACTCTGTCTTCAGCTGAACTGTTTCATGTTGTTCCTTTCTTCTTCTCCCTTTCAGGGACAAAAACAAGCACTTTCTGTTTTATTTTGCAGAACAATTCAGCTTCTTTTTCTCTTAAAATCTGCTCCGAATCCACCTGTGCACATCTAAACCCATCAAGGCTCTGAGTGGAACAATAAGTTTTTCACATAACAGACATTACCCTTCACTGGAGACAATGGTGGTTACACATAGCACTTATGTCTTGCCTAATAAATAGAAGACATGCAGAAAATTTCCATGAGTTCTTCCCTAGTACTCCATGCAGTCAATGTGGTCTAGCCCGCTCTTAATGAATGGCTTTACTTCTAAGAGGCATGTCTTAAATATTCCCTGAAAGAGTAAATAAATTAATGCATCAAATATAAGAAATTATAGAAAAATCTTACCTGGGTGAACTGGAAAAATCTATGTCCCAGATTCTCTTCCTTCAAAATTGTGCTTGCAATTCCTTTCTTTATTAATAAAATGGGAACTTTTGAATCCTTTCAGATCACTGTGGCACAGTAATCTTCGAGTGGCCTAGTAAAATCTTACTGAATAATCACTGAAATGCTTGACTTAATCTAACAGTAAGACTTCCAACATAACCATACATTGCTATGAGATTCTTTAAGTTAATCTCAGTGTGGGGTCATCCATTTATTTATTCACTCAACAACTATGTATTAAACCTCCCTGTGTTCCAGATACTTTGGTAGGCACAGGAATAAAATTGCCCTCCCAGAACTTACATGCTAGGAGAGAAGGCGACCAAGAAAATAAGCAATAACTATAAAGTGTGTTATATGATACAATGGTGGAAGTATGGGCCATAAGAGAGTCTGGAACTTACTATAATTGACTAATATCTGAACTGAAATCTAAACCATTGCATTGTACAAATTTGATTAACAATCCCTAAACTCTAATCCGTAATTTAAAAAAAAAATCTTCATTTTACAGTTGGTGGGTTCAAAGTGGGATTGGACCTTCTTGTAGAATTTGAATTCCGCACAACTAGAACCACTGGAGTTCTTCTGGGAATCAGCAGTCAGAAAATGGATGGGATGGGTATTGAAATGATTGATGAAAAGGTGAGTGTCAGTTTTCTAACTATTTCTGATTTCCTTATGATGGTGTTGTTCATATGTAAGAACCTCTATTGTGAAGCCCTACTGTATTCTTTGTTGGGAGAAACCAGATTGTGTGTTTTCAACATATTTACTCTGTAGACCAGTGTAAACTTTAAATGTGCTAATTCTACAGTAAGCCACTTGTGTTGACAAATAATAGGCCAAAGGGTTTTAGATCTCAAACTCTTACTGTGTTGCTCAAAGTACATGAATACACTGTATATAAAACTATAGATTCCAATGGAAAAAAGAGGAGGGGGACTGGATTGTCTAAAATCAGTCTTTGCCTCTTCTAACACGGTAGGCAGTTCTCAGAAGTCAAGGTGGCCAGCTGACCTATCAGCTGCTCAATGTTTATTTAAAAGCATCCTGATACCATTTTTTAAAAAGTGCAGATTTGGGCACCTGGGTGGCTCAGTTGGTTAAGTGATTGCCTTCGGCTCAGGTCATGATCCTGGAGTCCCGGGATCGAGTCCCGCATCGGGCTCCCTGCTCAGCGGGGGGTCTGCTTCTCCCTCTGACCCTCTTCCCTCTCGTGCTCTCTGTCTCTCATTCTCTCTCTCAAATAAATAAATAAAATCTTTAAAAAAAATAAAAAAAAGTTCAGATTTATACTAAATTTATATTAGTATAATAAATTTTGTCAATTTGCTTACAATGGATAAGCTAATTCTAAACACCTCTCCAGTCCCTGCCTGCCTATGAACAGCATCCTGCAACAAAATGACCTGTGTATGTACTTTGTAGTACAGGCAGCAGGTAAAGAAGCAGGCAAAGCAAGAAGTTACCCAAATTTTCTATCTGGCTCTTAAAGAGGAATCATACTTCATCACTGGTCATATTTCCACTCATACAGTGTTGCAGCCTCCCAAGAAGAAAGACCACATAGTAACCTCAAATATGCTTTCTGTTGCCTCCTCTCCCCCTCTTGTCTTCAAACCATCATCAAAGGCAATAAAGCAAAAAGATCCAGGAGTACAGAGGCAAAAAAGGGGATACGCAATAGTTAATGGCTTGGCCAGATTTTCAAACACGTTCAGTACATCTTGCTGGAGGAAGCTTCATTTCATCACCTGCTTATAACCACTGTTACTAGCGATTTGTTGGGGTATCAAGTTCCAATACAATGCATGTGTATTTCTCACCAAGTCCTGCTATTACAAACTCCACCCAATATAGTAAAATCTTAATCTTTATGTCACCATTTAGTTTACAAACTTTTCACCTATTGCAGTTTGTCCTCTTTTTAAAGCCCCTATGTCTTTTCTTTTACCTTGTCAAATGTGTTGCCAGACTGTTTTTAATGTTTCAATATGTTTCTTTCCTTCATCAGCTTCAAAAGAATTCTGTCATCTCAAATTTCAGGGACTGTGCCATGTTACTGAAAACAGATTTTTCTCATTTAGACATGAACTTCCAATCTAAATTTTTCATTGTTAAGAATGTAACTGGCCTCCTGGCTCAAAGTCTTTGGCACCATTGACATGAAGCCTGCCCAGGAAAGTAATTGATGTTATTCTCAATCCTGCATATAAAATGGAATCCATGAAGGAAAAAAAGAATACATGCAATTAAAACATCAAAAGCTTACATTTTAAAAAAACCAATAATCCTCTAAAATGAATTTGTAATTCGAACGAATGAATCACTCTAAACATCTTTTAAGAAATTTTATAAGGTTCACTAAGAACTCTCACACTCTATAAAGATCTATGGTAGGATTTGTCCCTGTGCATTTGAGGTCTTTTTTTTTTTTTGTCAGCTAGCCTCAAATTATATGTCACAGTTTCTGAAAGCAGAATTATTAAGAGTCTCACACATCTTGCCTTTTGCCCCCGCCAATGCCTAGAAGCAAAGAACATACGTTGTGACTCCTGGTTATTAAATTTGTATTTTAATTTCTGTCAACATTTCTTTTTAATTTTTAAAATGCCCAGATATGTTCATTTCTAGCTATTCTAGCTGATGACTCCCCTAAAAACAATTTTTGCTATGTGAACCACCATGATACCTTTCTAATGAAACCATCTGTGACTGTTCAATTTCCTGCTTTCTAGCTTATGTTCCATGTGGACAATGGCGCCGGCCGATTCACTGCTGTCTATGATGCTGGGATCCCAGGGCATTTGTGTGATGGAAAGTGGCATAAAGTCATAGCCAACAAGATCAAACACCGCATTGAGCTAACAGTAGATGGGAATCAGGCGGAAGCCCAGAGCCCAAACCAAGCATCTACATCAGCTGATACAAATGACCCTGTGTTTGTTGGTGGTTTCCCAGGTAAGCCTTATCTACTCCAGCAAGAATTTCTTTGCTGTTATTGGATTTAAAATATTTATATTTCTGTAAATATGTCCAAGAATGTGTGCTTAAGTATACTTCTTAGCTTTAGAATCTACTCCCATAAATAACACCTTACCTGAAATTTCCAGGGTGTAAAATGAGCATACTACTTATATAGACCACATGGGACTGAACTTTACATGATAGCCCCCAAAGTTTCATTCTTGGGGAGATGGGGGCTAGAGGAAATGAATTTGGCTTATAAAAGATATGAGGCATTTAACAGCAATGAAGGCCAGAGTTAGTGTTCTTTCTGATTTTTTGAAAATTAATATACCAAAGGAATCATAAAATGTAATGGAACTTATTTCCTCAAGTTCTGGAAATCATTGGGTTAAACAAGCTAATTTCCCCCTTAGATTATAGAGTTTATATTTATATTACAAAGAAACCCAAGCAATAAATCTGCATTCAAAATCCCCATTCAGCACATTAAGTATAGCATGTAAACCACAGAGAGTTACCTAAAGTGCCCATAAACAAGAGTGCCCAACTTGATGAGAAATAACCCAACTGCCTCTTTATAAATACTGTAATAACACACTCTTGGAATGGTCTTTCAGCATTTTGGCAAGAGAAACTGTCATTCCCATTTATGTAAAGCTCCTCTGCTTAACAAAACAAGCAAAATATATATTCAGCAGTCATTAATGGAGGAAAAGATATAGGAGCAATGGGGACCAATTCACAGCTCCTTTTTCCAAAGTTGCTTCTAAGTTTGAAAAGAACCTACTTCTGCTTCAATCAGGATAACCCCCAAAATACTATGAAGAAGGTAATGTATTTCTCCATTCACGGTCTATGAAATGGGATCCTAGTTAGCACCTACAAGGCCTGCTGAAAGAATGGAGTGTCTTCTTAACAACAACAAAATTTGTGTGAGTTTTCAACCAACTTAACCTTGGGGGATGTATTTTTACAATGTAAAAAAGTAATAAAGTCACCATTAAAAGCCCATGTCCTAATTAATTCAGTAAAGTATTTGGTCAACTGAATTCTTTCATTAAATTCCATAATATATCACAGCTATAAATTTGTTCATTCCAAACCAAATTGCTATCTTAAAATGTATAATTTCTACAGGTCTCCAGATTTCAGAATACATAACTATAGAAATACTATAACTGTTAGCAAAGCTAAGAACAAAATCACTAACTTAAAGCAGCCGACTTCAAAACATTCTCTTAAAAAACTTTCAGAGAAGATGGCAGAGAGGACTCTAAGCTCACCTTGTCCCACAGACACAAGTAGATAACACACACATCGGTGTAAATAACCCAGAAAATGAACAGAAGACAGGAAGAAAAAACTCCACAACTAAATGTAGAGAAGAGGCCACATTGAAGAGGGTAGGGAGGGTGCAGATGCAGTGAGGAGCTAAAGGACTATAGGCCATTGGCAGAAGTGAGGGAGCCACAGGTGTGAAGAGAGGAGAGAAATACACTATCACACTGGGGAGTCTGCATGGTGAAGACAAATCCCTATAACACCTGGCTTTGAAAACCAGAGAGGCCAAATTTTGTCAGTTCTTACCACCACCAGCAGGACTTAAAGCCTGGAATGTTAAAAATCAGCAGACTTGACTCTGGGAGAGCCGGAAGGATGATAAGAGACTGAGTCCCCATAAAGAGAGAGCACAACAAACAGCCTGTGGAGAAGCAGCAGAGAAGCAGCAATTTAAAAAAAACAACTGGGGTATAGAGGAGGGAGTTATTTACTGTCCCAGAAAGACAGAGATTGCTAGGAGACTCCTCCAGGAACAAAGAAGCCAGCAGGTGCTATTTCCCTCCCCTGCCTCCCAGCACAAACACAAAGCCACCTGCAGAAACCAGTGCAGTCCCAACATTCATTACCTAACTTGCTTACACCAAGCCCCACATGCTTCAGACCTGGCTCTGTGGCTTCCCTACCTCCAAAGACCAGCACAAACCTTGACAAAACTGCATCTCCCAACCTCATGCTTTGCAGGGCCTCCATGCCAGCAGCAGCGGGCTGTCACCTCCCACAAAGGGCATGTGCACCTTGATCATGTGCATTTTGCAGATTGGTCTGGTCGCAGTGGCAGAGGCACATTCCCTCTGGCAGGTGACCAGCTCTGCCTTCTTAAAAGTGCATACCCACCCACTACTTTTAAGAGCAAGAGACTTAGCTGACTTTCTTAACACAGAGAAAAAAATACAGAGAGACAAAATAAGGAGACAGAGGAAAACGTCCCAAATGAATGAAAGAATGGGACAAAATTACAGCAAGAGACCTAAGTGAAATATAGATAAGTAATATGACTGATAGAGAATTTAAAGTAATGATCATAAAGTACTCACTGGACTTGAGAAAAGAGTGGAGAACATCAATGAGACCCTTAACAAAGATAAAAAAAAGAACCAATCAGACATGAAGAACACAATAATTGAAATTAAAAGTACCCTAGATGGAATAAATAGCAAATTAGAGGAAGCAGAAGAACACATCAGCGACTTGGAGGACAGAGTAATGGAAAGTAATCAACCTGAGCAGGTGAGAGAGAAAAAAATTGTGCAAAATGAGAATAGACTTAGAGAACTCAGTGACTCCATCAAGCATAAGGACATTCACATTATAGGGATCTCAGAAGAACAGAGAGAAAAGGGAGCAGAACATTTATTTGAAGAAATAATAGCTGAAAACTTTCTAGACCTGGGGAAGGAAACAGAAATTCAGATCCAGGAGGCACAAAGATCCCCAACAAAATCAACCCAAGGAGTCCACATTAAAACACATAGTGATAAAAAGAAAAATTTAAAAGAAGCATTAGAAAAGAAAATAGTTACATACAAGGGAAATCCCACAAGGCTATCAGCAGATTTTTCAGCAGGAACTTTGCAAGCCAGAAGGTAGTGAATAATATAGTCAAAGTGCTAAAAGGAAAGAAATTTGCATCTAAGAACATTATACCCAGTAAGGCTTTTATTCATAATAGGAGAGATAAAGAGTTTCCCAAACAAAAGTTAAAGGAGTTCATGACCACAAAACCAGCCCTCCAGGAAATGTCAAATGGGACTCTTGGAGTGGAAAGGAAAGATCATAAATCAGAGTAAAAAAAGTAGGAAGCACAAAGCAGTAAAAATAAGTGTATCTGTAAAAATCAGTCAAAGGACTCACAAAATAAAAGGATGTAAAGTATGACACCATATACCTAAAATGTGGGGAGGAGAGGAATAAAAAATGGGTTTAAACTTAAGTGACCATCAGTTGAATATAGACTGCCACATGCAGAAGTTGTTATATACAATCCTATGTAACTAGATCAAAAACCACTAATAGATATGCAAAACAGAAAAAGAGAAGAATCCAAGTATATCACTAAAGCAAGGGAAGAAGTGAAAAGAGAAGATCTGCAAAAACAACCACAAAACAAATAACAAAATAGCAATAAATACATACCTATCAATAATTATTTTGAATGAAAATGTACTAAATGCTCCAGTCAAAAGACATCAGGTGACAGGATGGATAAAAAAACAAGACCCATCTATATGCTGCCTATAAGAAACTCATCTGAGACCTAAAGACACCTGCAGATCAAAAGTGAGGGGATGGAGAAACACTTATCATGCAAATGGATGTGAAAAGAAAGCCAGAGTAGCAATACTTATATCAGACAAAATAGACTTTAAAACAAAGACTGTAACAAGAGACAAAGAAGGATACTATATGATACTAAAGGGACAATCCAACAAGAAGATATAACAATGGTAAATATTTATGCACCCAAATACATTAAAAAGTTAATAATAAATGTAAAGGAACTAATTGATAATAATGCAATAACAGTGGGGGACTTTAACACTCCACTTACATCAATGGACAGGTCATCTAAGTAGAAAATCAATGAAGAGTGGCTTTGAATGACATAGTGGACCAGATGGATTTAACAGATATATTCAGAACATTCCATCCCAGAACAGCAGGATACACATTCTTTTCAATTGCACATGGAATATTCTCTAGAATAGATCACATATTAGGCCACAAAACAAGTCTCAAAAAATTTAAAAAGGTCCCAGTCATACCATACATCTTTTCTGACTAAAATGCATTGAAACTAGAAATCAACCACAAGACAAAGTCTGGAAAGACCATAAATACATGGAGGTTAAATAACATGCTACTAAACAATGAATGGGTCAACCAAGAAATCAAAAAATAAATGGAGAAAAATGAAAATAAAAACACAATGGTCCAGAATCTTTGGGATGCAGCAAAGGTGGTCCTAAGAAGGAAGTATATAGCAATACAGGCCTATCTCAAGAATCAAGAAAAAATCTCAAAAAAATGACATAACCTTACACCCAAAGGAACTAGAAAAAGAACAAACCCAAAATCAGAAGAAAAGAAATGATAAAGATTATGACAGAAATAAATGAAATAGAAACTTAAAAAAAAAAATAGAACAGATCAATGAAACCAGGAGCTGGTTCTTTGAAAAGATCAACAAAATTGATAAACCTCTAGTCAGATTAAAAAAAAAAAACAACTCAAAATCAGAAATGAAAGAGAAATAACAACTTACACCACAGAGATACCAAGGATTGTAAGAGAATATTATGAAAAACTGCCAACAAATTGGACAACCTAGAGGAAATGGACAAATTCTTAGAAACATAAACCTCCCAAAACTGAGTCAGGAAGAAATAGAAAATTTGAACAGACCAATTACTAGGAATGAAATTGAATCAGTAATCAAAAAATTCCTAACAAACAAAAGTCCAGGACCAGATGGCTTCACAGGAGAATTCTACCAAACATTTAAAGAAGAGTTAATGCCTATTCTCCTCAAACTATTCCAAAAAAAAAAAAAAAAAAAAAATAGGAAGGAAAACTTCCAGATTCATTCTATGAGGCCAGGATTACTAAAACCAGAATAAGACTCTACCAAAAAAGAGAACGGCAGGCCAATATCTCTGATGAGAAGAGTTGTAAAAATCCTCAACAAAATACTAGGAAACTGAATCCAACAATACATTTTAAAAAATCACCACTATCAAGTAGGGTTTATTCCCGGGATGCAAGGTTGATGTAATAACCACAAGTCAATCAGTATAATACATCACATCAACAAGAGAAGGGATAAAAACTGTAGAATCATTTCAATAGGTGCAGAAAAAGCATTTGACACAGTATAACATCCATTCATGATAAAAAGCCTCAACAAAGTAGGTTTAGAGGGAACATACCTCAACATAATAAAGGCCATATATGAAAAACCCACAGCTAACATCATACTCAATGGTGAAAAACTGAGAGCTTTCCACCAAGGTCAAAAACAAGACAAGTATGTCCACTCTCATCACTTTTATTCAACATGGTACTAGAAGTCCTAGCCATAGCAATCAGGTAAGATAAAAGGAATGAAAGCTATCCAAATTGGTAAGGAAGAAGTAAAATTTCACTATCTGCAGATGACATGATACCTATATTTAGAAAACTCTAAACTCCACCAAAAAACTACTAGAATGGATAAGGAATTCAGTAAGGTCACTATACAAAATCAATGTACAAAATCCGTTGCATTTCTATACACTAATAATGAAGTGGCCAAAAGAGAAAGTGAGAAAACAACCCCATTTATAATTGCACAAAAAAATAAAATACGTAGGAATAAATTTAACCAAGGAGGCGAAAGACCCATATTCTGAAAACTACAGAACATTAATGAAAGAAATTGAAAACGACACAAATGTAAAGACATTCCATGCTCATGGATTGGAAGAACAAATATTGTTAAAATGTCCATACTACCCAAAGCAATCTTCAGTTTAATTCAATCCCTATCAAAATGCCAACTGCATTTTTCACAGAACTCAAATAATCCTAAAATTTATATGAAACCACTAAAGATTCCAAATAGCCAAAGCAATCTTGAAAAAGAAACACAAAGCTGGAGGTATCACAATTTCAGATTTCAAGTTATATTACAAAATTGTAGTCATCAAAACAATATGCTACTGGCACAAAAATAGACCTACTGATCAATGGAACAGAATAGAAAGCCTAGAAATAAACCCACCTTTTTATGGTCAATTAATATTTAACAAAGGAGGCAAGACTATACAGTGGGGAAAAGACAGTCTCTTCAACAAATGGTGTTGGGAAAACTGGGCAGCTACATGCAGAAGAATGAAACTGGACCACTTTCTTTTACCATACACACACACACACACACACACACACAAAACCCTCAAAATGGATTAAGGACCTAAATGTAAGACTTGAACCTACAAAATCCTAAAAAACATCACAGTCAGTAATTTCTCTGACATTAGCCATAACAACATTTTTCTAGATCTGTCTCCGGAGGCAAGGGAAACAATAGCAAAAATATTGGCACTACATCAAAATAAAAAGCTCTGCACGGCAGAACAAACAACCAACAAAACTAAAAGACAACCTACTGAATGGGAGAAGATATTTACAAATGGCATATCCAATAAAGAGTATCTAAAATATAAAGAACTGATAGAACTCAACACCCAAAAAACAAATAATCCAATAAAAAATGGGCTGAAGACATGAACACACATTTCTCCAAAGACGACATCCAGATGGCCAACAGACACATGAAAAGATGCTCAATATCACTTCTCACTGGGCAAATGCAAATCAAAACCACAGTGAGATACTAGCACACTGTCAGACTGGCTAAAATCCCAAAACACAAGAAACAACAAGTGTTGGTGAAGATGTGGAGTAAAAGGGACCCTCGTGCCTGTTGGTGGGACTGCAAACTGGTGGTGGCTGCTGGGAAAGAGAGTATGGAGATTCTTCAAAAAATTAAAAACAGAACTACCCAACCATCCACTAATCACACTACTGTTATATACCCAAAGGATATGAAAACACTAATTTGAAGAGATATATGCACCCCTATGTTTATTGCAGCATTATTTACAGTAGCCAAACTATGGAAGCAGCCCAAGTGTCCATTGATAGATGAATGGATTAAGATGGGGTGTGTGTGTGTGTGTGTGTGTGTATACACACACATACACACAATGGAATATTACTCGGCCATTAAAAAAGAATGAAATCCTGCCATTTGCAGGAACATGGATAGATCTAGATAGTATAATGCTAAACGAAATAAGCCAGTCAGAGAATAACAACCATATGATTCTACTCAAATATGAAATTTAAGAAACAAAACAAATGCACAAAGGAGGGAAAAAAGACAAATCAAAAAACAAAAATGCAGATTCTTAACTATAGAGAACAAACAGATAGTTATCAGAGAGGAGGTGGGTGGGGGCATGGGTGAAATGGATGAACAGGATTAAGAGTACACTTACCTTGATGAGCACTGAGTTATATATGGGATTCTTGAATCACTAGGTTGTACACCTGAAAATAATATAACACTGTGTGTTTACACTAGAATTACAATTTTAAAAATACCTTTAACATAGAAGCTGCATTTTAAAACTGAGCCCTTTTTGCTTTGTTTTTCAGATGGCCTCAACCAGTTTGGTCTGACAACCAACATTAGGTTTCAAGGTTGCATCCGATCTCTGAGGCTCACCAAAGGCACGGGCAAGCCACTGGAGGTCAATTTTGCCAAGGCCCTGGAGCTATGGGGCGTTCAACCTGTATCATGCCCAGTCAACTAATATAAATAAGTTTAACTCCAAGAAAGGTCCTTCAAGTATATCAAGTAAAACAATTATATCTTACCTATATATGTTATTAAAACTAATTTGTGCATGTATATTGAATTCTTTCTGTACTCAGATGGTGCTAATTCAGATCCCAGACTGAATTTAAATTCAAGTTTTCTCAAGTCCATAAATATTAAACCAATGATTTCATTCTAAATAATTGCTTGTTTTGTGTGATTTTATTTTTTTTATTTTTTTTTAAAGATTTATTTATTTATTTGAGAGAGCGAGAAAGTACATGAGAGGGGGGAGGGTTAGAGGGAGAAGCAGGCTCCTCGCCGAGCAGGGAGCCCGATGCAGGACTCGATCCAGGGACTCCAGGATCATGACCTGAGCCGAAGGCAGTCGCTCAACCAACTGAGCCACCCAGGCACCCTGTTTTGTGTGATTTTAAAGATGAAAGACAACTGACATAAATTAATGAATTTGCAACATGCCTTGGAGTGATCTCAAGAAGAGCTTAGATGTTATTTGTGAAGGTAAATTTTTGTTTGTTTTTACTAACTCCTATTAATACTTTTATCATCCTTTTCCACGTTATGTCAGCCTTGGCTTTCTGTTCAGGCCACTGAAAACAACAGTGGATTTGGCATGTTTGGGAGGAAATGAGCTCCTTTACTCTCTGTGTTTGAGAAGGCATTAGCAAATCATTTCCCTGATGCAAGTTCATTATTAGGGAGTTTAACTAGCCATATGAGTGAATACTTTTTCATGCTGAGCATATATTTAGAGAGTATAGATCAGATTCCAGCCAGAGAGCTTAATTACTTGATTTTCGTGTTTGATAATGATTTATAGGCTTTGGGGAGACATCAGAACCAAGTTCCAGAATAACAATTAAGCACACATTTGATACTGCAGTGTTGACACTCGGGTCTCCTTCAGTTTGCAGTGAATATCACAATATACATAATCAGAGGAATACGCTGAAATACATTTTTACTTACCAGGAAACAATAAACCAAAAATGTAATAGAAGTACATCGCTGAGTCTTTTTGAGTTGTAATTTGACCTAACAAATTCATTTCCTTAAAAATGTCTTTGTTTTGTTCTTCTTTTATCCACTATTTAAATCATCTTCAAAAGGGTCTGTGAGAAGACTAGTCTAGATTTTATTCATCAACTTAAGAAGGAAGTGTTTCATTTGCCATCTTCAGTAGAAATAGTTGTAGTCTAATAATGCCAAACATTTACAAGAACAGATCACATGGTAGTTTTAGCAGAAGAAGAATAATCCTTTCTGACAGTGCTATCTACAAGGGAGAAGAAGGTGCTGTTTCTAACAAAGGAGATGGCTAACACACTCTTAGCATTTCATCATTGGCCAGTTGCTTGTTACCATTTGCCTACACAGCTTCATTCTAGAGCGAGTGATTTTCAACAGTGGTTCCATTTTGGAATTACCTGGGCAGCTTGATTTGGTCTAGGACGTAGCCTGAGCATGAGGATTTTTTAAAGATCTTCCCAGGCAATACTAAAGTGCCATCAGGAATGAAAACCACTATTTTAAAGAGGAAAATTATCCACCATGCCACCAGTTGTAGAGTCATCTGAGAATCTATTGTTGACTTTGTCTTGGCCACTTCTTGACACACAAAAATAATATTGAATCAAGGTAATGCCTTTTGAGCCATCTTTAAGCAATAAAACTCTTTGAAAACCAACGTGTTTTAAGGAAGTGAAGATGTTACTTCTGCACTGAACACTGACAAGATTTGGGCTTATCTGGAAAATAAGTGGATAAACAGAAGTAAAGATGCTAAGTTCCTAAATTAAAAGTTAATGCCTTTCTTTCCTGGAGCCTGAACAGAAAAAAATATAACAAATTTGAAAGTAGAGGTACCTAATTAACACTCTTATCAGAGTCAAGCCCTGTTGAAGTCAATTTGTATATGAGTACCTTAGAACGGTAGAGTCGGAGGGGCGCCGGGCTGGCGCAGTTGGTTGGGTGACCGACTCTTGGTTTCAGCTCGGATAGTGGTCTCAGGATCTTGGGATTGGGCCCTACGTCAGGCTCTGCACTCAGCATGGAGTCTGCTGGGGTTTCTCTCTCCCTCTTTCTCTCCCCTACCCCCTGCACACTCCTATGCACTCGCTTTCTCTTTCTTTAATAATAATTAAAAAAAAATGGTGGAGTTGGAAGGGCGCTTTGAAATCAATAAATACAATGATTCTCAACTCTTGCTAGACACTGAAATTGCCTTGAGTACATAAGAAAAGAATCATATCTGGATATCACCCCAGACCTTAAATAATCTCTGGATAAGGCCCTGGTATTGGCATTTTCTAAACATCTCCAGCTGATTCTAATGGGTGACTAAGGCTGAGAACTCAGGTTTCTACTGCCTCCATATGTTCTGGGGAGGAACTTGAGGAAACCCAGGGAGAGCTGATTGTGTGCTCAAAGTCCCACATTAGTTAAGTATTCCAAAGCAGTCCTAAGAAAGCTAATCTGGACCCAAGCAGAATTCACTGAAACAGGTATTGGCTAAATTTGTTCCATACAAAATCCATATTCCAAAATGGATCATGAATTTGTATGGACAAAGCTTGTCCAAATTCGAAGATGAGAAATAAGGAAATTTTAGGAACAGGAAAAGTTTCTCTAGCACATTTTACATAAATTTTCTACCTCAATAATCGGATTCTTAGCCCAAAACAAAACATTTCTTTTACCCAACATTATCCCCTCAGTAATTTCCTCACCTCTCCCACCCACAGCAATCATGAAGAAAGCAGAATACTTTTCATTTATTTTTCAAACACCCACTCTTACCAGGTTGCCAGCCTTCTTCTTTAAGAAGGTGCTTTGCACTTCAGAGAAAAACATTTAGGAGGGGAGTTTTATTGAAGTTACCATGGTGAACACAGCTGACAAAGGAAAATAAGGAACTGAGCAGATTTCAGCCCCAAAGCACTAGAACACTGCCAGACACTTAAAGCTTCAATTAGTGGTTTTAAAAAATCATAACTATTTTCTCCTTCTTTGATTTAGCCTATTATCTCTAACTACAGAACTCTTCTAGATTTTCTGCTTAACAACAGAGGAAATGACTACTTTATGAATTGAAAATCTCAATTTTATGTTGATTATTTGCTGAAATATTTGGGAATAAAACTGGTATCTACAATGATTATGGAAACAAAACAATAGTTTTCACAAGTGCAGAGTGTAATCTTTCACTAACCACTTGCAAAAGATATGCCTTCTTCTTGATGCAACTTTATCTCTGTTTTTCAATGTCTAAATTTAATCTCTGTTGAATCGAGAGAGATACAAATCTATGTACTGTACTGATTTGCTTGACTGAGATTAGTACATACTTCAGACCCAATGGGTACCTGAAGGGAAGGAATGCTTCAGGCTGGGCCCGGAATGCTCTTATTTTGGAATCTTGGTAAGGCAGGTTAGTGTGTGGCATTTGTGCGGGATACCTGAGTATGAAATTTGTGCCCATTGTCAAAGGGAGAGTGTTATGACGGGAACTGTGCTCCCCCTTTTCCAAACTCATTTGTTGAAGTTCTAGCCCACAGTACCTGAAAATGTGACTGTATTTGCAGGTGGGGCTTTAAAGGGGTAATTAAGGTAAAATGAAGTCACGTGGGTGGGCCCTAATCCAGCATGACAGATGTCCTTATAAGAAGAGGACAGACATAGGGAAAAGACCGTGTGAAGACAGAGAGAGAGAAGATGGCCATCTAAGCCCAGAAGAGATGCCTCTAGAAGAAACCAACCCTGCCAACATCTTGAACTCAGATATCTAGCCTCCAGAATTGTAAGAAAATAAATTTCCGTTGTTGAAACTACCCATTTTGTGGTACTTTGTTATGGCAATCCCAGAAAACTAATGCAGAGCTTTTCTGCATAACTACATACATACATACATACATACATACATACATATATACATACATACAGCATCAGCATATTTCAGCTTCCTTCAGAATGACATGTACATCAGAGAAACCAGTTATTTTGAACAGTGACCATTATCACGTAAATGAATAGAAAAAAAATTGAGACCAAAAAAAAAAAAAAGAATATTCACAACATACTTAGAGGAAGTTGTTTTTATATATGCCTGGGGATATTAGGAATAGCTACACAGTAATTATAAATCAAAGAAATAATGTTCTTCTCAATAACACCACTTACTGAACTTTTCATCAGAATGGATTCTCTGGAGAGCTTTTCTGGTTTGTATATTCAGGTTTAGAGAACTACTGATTTACCCTTGGACAAATCAAATCCCTGTTTTATTCAGGAAAGTTGTCTCTCTGGAGCTCAGCCCACTGCAGGGACATAGCTAATAATATAAAAGGTGGTAGCAGTGGAGGTGGTGAGAAGTAATTAGATTCTGATATATTTTGAAGACAGATTAGTGTTTCCTGAAGGATTGCCTATGGTGCGTGAGAAAATAAGGTACTGATAACTTCCTATCATCTGAAAGAACAGAGTGGCCATTATTGAGATGGGGGTTGTAGTTGAAGTGGGCTTTTTACAGAAAGGAAAACCAGGTGATTGGTTTTAGATACATTATTTTTAAACTATCCACTAGGTATCTAAGGACACTGTACCATAAGCAGTTAGATAATGAGTCTGGAGTTCAGAAAACAGGCCTGAGCTGTAGATATAAATGATGATGAATACTGATGTTATTTATAGCCACATGACTGAAGGAGATCACCAAGGGAGTGAGTGTAGATAGAGGACTATGGACACACCGAAATTAAGAGTATTAAGAGTATGGGCATCATAAAAATTACTCAGAACTTAAAAATAGGACAGAGAAAGTACTGTTCTTTCAGTGCAGTACTGGGCTTGACTCTCTATTGACTGGACTATTTTACAACTCTGTAGGGTCAAAGGTATCTTGTAGGTTTTTGTCTCATAGAAATGTAAATAAATTGTCTGGTTGAAGGTAACAATTTTTTTCTAACTGAGTAATCTTATCCTAATATCCCTTTATGTGTATGCATGTATATAGATTCTCAAATGCTCTTTAGGCCAGTTCATCGTCTTATTTCTTCCCTCATTAATTGAGTTAAATAAAATCTTTGACATGTGTTCACATTATGTTTGCCTGAGAGTCATATATTTAACCTTTTGAAAACTGTACTTTAGCAGGGCAGAAGGGGAGGAGAAGGAATCAGCTGAATCTGTCCAGCTTAAATCAAAACCAAAAATCAAGTCACACAATTTGTTCATTTATGAGTGAATTTTCTCAATTTTCCCTAACCCTCTGTTTCCATCGCTACCTTTCTTGTGAAGTAAATATTACTTTAGAAACCTAAAATAATGTTAAGAGAGAAAAAAAGCTTGAGAATTACAGGGGCACCTGCGTGGCACAGTTGGTTAAGCATCTGCCTTCGGCTCAGATCCCACGGTTCAGGGATCGAGCCCCACATCGGGCTCCATGCTGAGCGGGGAGCCTGCTTCTGCTTCTCCCTCTGCTGCTCCCCTTGCTTGTGCTCTCTGGTTCTCTCTCTCTGTCAAATAAATAAGTAAAATCTTTAAAAAAAAAAAAGAAAGAAAGAAAGAGAAGCAGAAGAAGGAGAAGAAGAAAAGAATTAACAGCTTTTTATCTCACTTTTTATTGATAATTTCTCTCTCCTGCTAGTTCAGCCTCTACTTTTACACACACACACACACACATCCAGTCTTAGCTATTTAGTAATGTTGGAGCCAGGAACAGATTATCTGTGGCCAGATACACTATTGACTTTAAAATTCCTTTACACAAGTCCTTTTGACACTCAAACTCTTGTGTATAACACCTAATCATAAAATCATGCATAGAATCTTTTAATCATTTTGTTACTTTTGAATTACATAGGATAAATCAAACACTTAAATTAGATCAGTACATTAAAATCATTTTATATAATTTATTATATAATATTTTCTAATAAAGCCCATTATCTTACCTATAATAGAAATCAAATTGACTGTTAAAAATAACAAAGGAAATATCTGAATAGACTGACCAAATTTGGAGAGTATGTTTTGGATTAGCTGACTTAAAATGAAAGCTATGCACCAACCACAGAATTCATCAGAAGTACCCTAATGGGCACTTCATGGAAATGGGCAATCAACCCTAAAACTAAAATACCAGGGCCTGGGTGCCTCAGTTGGTTGAACACCTGACTCTAGATTTAAGCTCAGGTCATGATCTCAGGGTCCTGGGATGGAGCCCGGTGTTGGGTTCCTTGCTCAGCGGGGCATCTGCTTGAAATTCTCTCCCTCTCCTTCTGCCCCTCCCCCCATCCACATGCTCTCACTCTCTTTCTCTCAAATAAATAAATCTTTTTTTAAATTTTATTTATTTATTTGATAGAGAGTGACAGCACAAGCAGGAGGAGCAGGAGAGGGAGAATCAGAATCTGTACTGAGCAGGGAGCCCGATGTGGGGCTCAATCCCAGGACCCTGGGATCATGACCTGAGCCGAAGGCAGACGCTTAACCAACTGAACCACCCAGGCGCCCCTCAAATAAATAAATCTTTTTTAAAAAACTGAAATACCAACATTAAAGACTGCTGACTGCAGATGGAGAAAGATATGCCATACATACTAAGACATGATGAACAGGAAAAACACGTAATATCAAGTATGAGCCCCAAATCAAAACTCACTGAACAGATGCTACAAATTTTAGGTGACAATGTTTCATTGAGATGTTTTTTGCATTGGAAACTCTACAGAGTATGTTCCAGGGTTAAACCTGTCAGGATTTATTTAATTAAATAAATGATGGTTCATGAGTCTTCTAAGAGGTATCGAATAAAGCCAGCCAACCTCTTTCTATATAAACAGATGGAGATGGAAGAAGAGAGGGAGAGAAAAAGAAAAAGACTGAGACTTTTCTCATTTTAAAGGCAATGCCCACTTTAAATATATAGTAAAAGTTGGAGCACCTGGGTGGCTCAGTCGTTAACCGTCTGCCTTCGGCTCAGGTCATGATCCCAGGGTCCTGGGATTGAGCCTCGCATTGGGCTCCCCGCTCCTTGGGAAGCCTGCTTCTCCCTCTCCCACTCCCCCTGCTTGTGTTCCCTCTCTTGCTGTGTCTCTCTCTGTCAAATAAATAAATAAATTTTTTTTAAAAAACTAAATAAATATATAGTAAAAGTAAATTTATTAATTCCTTTTGTTTGATCTTAATATACAGAATTCATATATTTTGATTAAAATTTTAGCAATGTGTTGTGACATCAAAAATGGATCAAAACTATATAATCTAATGTTTGCAATTTTTATATTTTTGTACTATAAAACATCAATTGGTTGATTTTAACATTTTTCCTTTTTTATTTCTCAATTACAATTAAAAGAAGAATTTTTCCACTACTACATGCAGGCACTTCTCAAAAATGACATATTGTTACTGTGAATAATTTAGTGCCAGTAAATAAAAATTAATTGGATATAATTTAACAATTTATTTTCTCTTATAAATTGGCTTCTAATGTATTAGAGATAATTAGGATGCATCATACATAATTTTTTATCAGATGACATAAATTAGGAATCTGATGAGGAAAATTTGCAGAAATTAACTTCATTATAGTCACAACATCAAGGTGCCCAGCATCTCTCTATTGGGTAGTAAACCTACTGAATAACTGAAAACTTGAAGTAGGAATTATCAGAAACAATAATGTGGGGAAAAAAGAAAGGGAACTAATAAGGAATTTTTTCAGGGAGATTAAATTAACACATTTATAAAAAAAATTTATGTAATAATCCAACTAATATTGGTTTAAACAAATGTAATGTATATAATTAAACTGAATTCCTAAACCATGCTAGAATATTATATTTAAATGCATAGGTTAAAATAGCTTCCCAAATGTGATTGTTCTGACTCTACCAGGTACCAGTGGGTTCAAGTGTGTCCAGAAGCTCATCTCTGAAAATGTATAGTAATAATAAAGAAGAGTCATGGAAGAACAAAGTTCTTGAAGGAAAAACTGGACAGAAATGCAACAGGAACTGAAGATATCAGGATCCAGATATTAAAATCAAAGGAGTCTCTTTAGATTAAAACATTGCCAAAATCCCTTTTCCTTAGAAGACTATGAAGAGTAGACCCCCTATAAAAAGAAAAATAAATAAAAAGACAAAGAACTATTTGTTTAAATCAACCTTTCAATTAAGAATAAATTATTTCCATGCTCATGGATTGGAAGAAGTAATATCATTAAAATGTCTATTCGACCCAAAGCAACCTACAGATTTAAAGCAATCCCTATGAAGTTACCAACAGCATTTTTCACAGAAATAGAACAAACAGTCCTAAAATTTACTGTATGGAACCACAGAAAAAACCCAAATAGCCAAAGTTATCTTGAAAAAGAACAAAGCTGGAGATTCTCAGATTTCAAGATATACGACAAAGCTGTAGTAATCAAAGCAGGGTGGTCCTAGCACAAAACCAGACACACAGATCAATGGAGTAGAATAGAAAACCCAGAAATAAACCCACTCTTATATGGTCAATTAATCCATGACAAAGGAGGCAAGAATATACAATGGGGAACAGACAATCTCTTAATCAATGGTGCTGGGAAAACTGGACAGCTACATGCAAAAGAATGAAACTGGACCACTTAGACCATACACAAAAATGAAGCTCAAAATTGAATAAAGACCTAAGGGTGAGACCTGAAACCATAAAACTCCTAGAAGAAAACATAGGCAGTAATTCCTTTGACATCAGCAACATTTTTCTAGTTATGTTTCCTCAGGCAAGGGAAACAAAGGAAAAAAACTACTGGGACTACACCAAAATAAAAAGCTTTTGCACAGTGAAGGAAAACATCAAGAAAAAAAAAAGGCAACCTACTGAATCAGAGAAAACATTTGCAAATGATATACACAATAAAGGGTTATTATGCAAAATATATCAAGAACTTCTACAACTCGACACCAAATAGAAACCCAAATAACCCAATTAAAAAATGGGAAGAGGACCTGAATAGACACTCTTCCAAAAGAGACATACAGACGGCCAACAGACAAATGGAAAGATTCTCAACATCACTAATCACAAGGGAAATGCAAATCAAAATCACAATGAGATATCACCTTATACCCATCAGAATGGCTATAATCAAAAAGGCAAGAAATAACAAGTATTGGAGAGAATGTGAAGAAAAAAGGAACCCTTGTACACTGTTGGTGGGAACAGCCACTCTGGAAAACAGTATGGAGGTCCCTCAAGAAATTAAAAATAGAACTATCATATGATCCAGTAATTCCACTACTGGGCATTTACCCGAAGAAAAAGAAAGCACTAATTAGAAAAGATATATGCACTTCTATGTTTACTGCAGCATTATTTATAATAGCCAAAATATGGAAACAGCCCAAGTGGCCATCGATAGAGAAATTGATAAAGAAGGTGTGGTGTATATATATACAATGGGATACTACTCAGCCATTAAAAAGAATGAATCTATATGAGTTCACTTATATGTGGAACCTAAAAAACAAAACAAATGAATAAACAAATAAACAAAAAGCAAAAACAGATCCATAAATACAGAGAACAAACTAATGGCTGTCGGGGGCTGGGGGGGAGGGCAGTGAAGGGGAGTGGGAGATACAGGTTTCCAGTTATGGAATGACTAAGTCACAGGGATAAAAGTCACAGCATAGAGAATATATTCAATAGGATTGTAAGAGCATTGTACGGTGACAGATGGTAGCTATAACTGAGGTGAGCATAACACATAGAGCTGTCCAATCACTACATTGTACACCTGAAACTAATGTAACATTATGTGTTAACTATACTTTTATAAAAAGGAAATGTTAGGGGCACCTGGGTGGCTCAGTCAGTTAAGCATCTGCCTTCGGCTCAAGTCATGATCCCAGGGTCCTGGGATCGAGCCCCGCATCGGGCTCCCTGCTCAGCGAGGAGTCTACTTCTCCCTCTCCCTCTGCTGCTCCCCCTGCTTATACTCTGTGTCTCTGTCAAATAAATAAAAATATTTTTAAAACTTTTTTTTTAAAAAATAAGAAAGATCTTTAAAAAGAATAAATTATATCTTAGCATCCATTTCACACATTGAGACAAACTAATGAAAGTTTATGCAACAATTGTAAGAGCTCATACATAACAAAATATTGGGGAAAATAATATATTCTATTTTGTGTAGGTGTTTTAAATCCTTCCAAAGGTAAAAGGAAGGTACATTTATTGAACTTATTGAGCTGTAAAAGACATGTATTCCAAAATTTATTCCCCTTGCTTCTGAAAAGAACTCCCTACATTTCCTTTGGGGACCTATCCCTTCCACTACTCCTACATCAGAAATGGGTGCTGACAATTCAATCAGTAAATCCCATCCCATCCTCTGGCCTACAGTGACTGGCATAGTAAGGGATCCAATTAGAACCAATGAGTTTTCTGTGAGGCCTGTGTAAAAGATATACCCCTCTTCCAAGCTAATGCATTGTGTGCATAAGGATGTGACAGCTGGGATGGTTGCATCCAATTTGCTACTAAGTGGGGAGCGCCCACATCTGCCAAGGGACCTCAGGATGGAACCCAAGGATGAAGCTGATATTGCAAAAGGCAGAGTAGAGAAATCATGTCATCGGTGAGTTAACTTCTGCTAAAGGATGTCACAACTCTGGCCTATTCAATTGCGTGCACTAGGATAATTTTTTTTTTATTGTTAAAGCCAATATTAGAGTTTTTTCTCATTTGGAACATTCGATTCTTACTGCCAGACATGCTAACTATATGCTACCCTATATACACATTCTCCAAGTTAATCCTCTCAACAGCTTTTCGGGCAGCACTGTTAGCATCCCCATTTTAGATGTGAAAAAACAGAGGCTTGAAACAATTAAGTGACTTGCCGAAAGTCACCCAGCCAGGAAGTCTGGAACCATGAATTTTAAATTGAAAACATCCATATAAGGTTCAATACTTTCCGAAAGGAAAGTCCTAGATTATTATTTTTCTTACACTTATATTACTTTTAATAAATGGAATTTGAAGATTAAGTTTAAGAAGTAGTTATTGTGAGCCCAGTGCTGTTCTCATTGAGAGGAGAAGCTATCATTCCTGACCTTTCTTTCCACAAATATTTTTAAATCCTAGAATACACAGTCACTGTTGAGATGAGAAATATATATTTTTTTCAACTTTCTTTAGTGTATTAAGACCGTCAGGCCAGCCAAATCAACACAAGGGTATTTATTATCGAAATATCAGGGTTGCTCATGGAACCCAAAGAAAGAACAAAAGCCTGGCCTCGTAAGGTCATGTGATGAAGAACTGACAATCATCGAGTTCTCCCCCAGCTATTCCACCTTCATCTGTTTCCCATCATGTTGCTGCTCCAGGCTTCTCTCTCCAGATGGGATCCCCTGCTATGATTGCATGTGAATAGACAACTTCTGATTACAAAGTTATTTTCAAGGAACCCACGGAGAAGGACTAGCTGTTGTCACATCCAAATGTTAAATTCCTAAAAAGAAAGCATGATTGGCTGGGCAGGAATCAAGTGTTGACCTCTTGTGATCAAATCGATATGGCTATGAGAAAGATCAGGTAGTATAAACATACCTGTATAGTAACAACACTCCTTGGTGGCCCAGAGGTGGGAGCAATTCTGGAGAGTAGGATTACACCAGAAACCCAACAATCTATTCTACTATAGCACAGAAGCAAGACAAAAACAGAAAAAGTCAGTGCTAAATTTAGGGTGCATAGAAGTTCAGGAGAGAAGAGGCTCTGTGAGGCCATCAGCAGAGGCTTTGAGTCCCTGGCAGGACTTTCAGATTCTGACTCTCATCCCATTTCCCACCACCAACTATGATTCCGCACCCAGTTCCAGTGTGTGAGAGTTTTTTCCACACCAGCTAGCAGTTCTCGGACACCAGCTGGCTCTCCTACAATTTCATGCAATTTGGACTTTGTCTACCTGGAGATAGCATCAAATCCCACAGGCTAAGGGCTCGGTCCTTAGACAACGGCCTGCCCCTCCAACTTCAGATGCCAATCCTAAGTCCAGGATGTCACCTGTGCTTCCGACCAACTGGCTATAGATCAAAGGTTCCAATGACTCTCTCCTTAGGTTTGGTTAACTTGCTAGCATTACTCAGAGAACTCAGAAACATTTTGCTTACTAGATTACTGGTATATTATAAAAAGATGTAACTCAGAAATATGCAGGTGGAAGGTATGGGGAAAGGTCGTGGAGCTTTTACATCTTCTCTAAGTGGGCCACTCTCTCCCAATCTCCAAGTGATCACCAACCTGGAAGCTCTCTGAACATTACATTACATAGGCATGATTGATTAAATCATCAGTCATTGGTGACTGATTCAACCTGCAGCCCCTCACTCCTTCCTGGAAGTCCAGGGGTGAGGATGGGGATGGAAAGTTCCAATCTTCTAAGCACATGGTTGGGTCTCCTGACAAACAACCCCCATCATTAGGTTACCTAGGTGTTTTCCAAAATTCACCTCATTAACATAATAAAAGACAACTTTCCTCATTCTTATCATTTAGGAAATTCCAATGGTTTCAGGAGTTCAGTACCATAAATCGGAGGAACACCAAATATATATTTCTTCTTATAAATCACAATACCACAGATTTGAACTTGGCCATAAGGGATTTGGGAAAGAGAAGGAAAGGTAATACTAATAGGGAAACCTGAAACCTATATCATATTTTAATAAAATATTTATCAACAGAAATATACACTGAAAAGAAATGAACTGGCATGTTGAAACCAGAGCTTTTCTGATATTCCCAAAGAGATTTTTAAGAATTATGTGGTGTCTCTTAGAATCCTTCCAAAAAGACAGCTGATAAATGAATTTCTAAACTAGGTACTGGTTTTAAATGAAAGTTTTATCACCACAACTAAAAAATATTTAGTCATTGATTAAATGATAATGAGTGTTTTAAATCCTTCTTCTTTCTTCCCCTGCTTCTAAACAACTTCATCTGCTTGATAAATCAATCTAAATTGCTCCATAATTTAAAGGCCTAGTGTCTACTCAAAATGTTTGGTTTCTGTGTTTATTGCCATCCACATAGTGCAAATATGAAAAAAATCTAATTTTCTTAATGGAAGGGCTATAATTGACTCATCTAATGTATTTCTGAAAGATTAATAAAGCTACTTTTCCTCATGGCAGGAAGACAGACATTAAATAAAAATGTTTCTCAAGAGTGAATAGTAATCCCAGTGACCTCTTATTATCTGCAAGCCCTTTATAAACTCACACAAGAAGAATATGGTCACTGGATTCACAGTCATCTCTACTGAACTAAACTAGATTGTTTTCCCACTCAAATGGAATAAAAATTGTAAAATTTATATAATGACCTTTATTTATGCTCTCTAAATCAAATGTCTCAGAAGTGAGAATTTTCAAATTCTAAAATGAGATACTAATATTCATAGCATGTTAAATTATAAAATGCCTCCTACCTTTTAAAATTATAAAATGCCTCTTACCTTTTAACTGTCTTTTCCCCTTTTCTCTGCCTTTCCACTGTCACTCTTGTGAAAAAAAAAAAAAAGTCAAAGCTTAATGAATGCCAGATTAAGATCAATAGACATGGCTATTAAAAATAAGAAAAAGAAACAAATGAACAACAACAAAATAGACAAAAACCAGACTCATAAAGAACAAACTGATGGTTACCAGTTGGGTGGTGGGGGGAATGGGTAAAATAGGTGAAGGAGATTAAGAGTACACTTTTAGTGATGAGCACTGAGTAATGTATAAATTTACTGAATTACTAAGTTGTACACCTGAAACTAATATAACATTGTATGTTTATTATACTGGAATTAAATAAAAGAAAAGCTTATTACTCCTCTTTCATCCAGCATCGAATATTGCATCTTATATGTAATGCATTGGCTAGGTGCTGGAGACATCATGTTGAACAAGACAAGGGGAATCCTTTGTCTCTTCCATTCTTGTGGGAGGGAGGGGTAAGTAGAGCAGTAAAATAAATAAAAAACAAATAAACAAACCTTGAAATGGCTTAAAAGGAAACAAACAAGAGACTAAACCAGAGAGAATCAATGGGGAAGGAACTTTAGAATAGGTATTCAGGGCAGGCTCTTTTGAGAAGGTGATCCTTAAAGGCTGATATCTAAAAATGTGAAGAGACAATTATGTGAAATGTATGTGCATGTGTGTGAGAGAGGCAGGGCATCATGTTAGAAGGCAGTCCAAGCAGAAGGACTAGAGAGTGCAAAGACCCTGAAGTAGGTCAGATGTCTTCTAGGGATGGGAAGCAAATCAGTGTGGTGAAAGGATAGCAAGCCAGTAGAATGGTAGTGTGAACTGAGTTTGGACAGTGACAGAGCCACATCATGCAGAGTGTTAGAGGCCATGGGGATGAATTTGGATACTGATTTAGGAATGATGAAAAGTCACCTAGGACATTAAACATAGGGTCTGATTCTATTTCTGTTGCTGCTTTCTGGAGACACGATTGGAAGGGCCCTGGAGTGGACAAAAGAGGACCTTGCAGTAATTCTGGCAAAAAGACAATGGTGGCTTGGACTAATGTGTGTTTATAGAAACAGAGAAGAGGATAAACTACAGAAAGTTTTGAAGAAGCAGTTAAACTTACAGATAGACTGGGTGCTTGGGAGTTTCCTGAGGGAGTAGGCAGGGAGGGAATATCTAAATACAGATTTTAGGTTTCTGATTTGAATGACCATGTAGACAACAAGATGTCATTTACTAGAATAAGGAAGACTAGGGAGGGTAACAATTAGATTGCTGTTGGCTAAAGAAAACCCAGTTAATTTGCTTTAAATCTTATGAAAAGTGTAATCTGATAAAGAAGTAAGCAGGACAGGATCCAGGTGCTGTACTTTAGAGCTCTAAGTTTACTTCTCTGCGGTCCTCTTAGCTCTCTCCTGTTCCTTACAAAGGACCTATCCTCAGCCACAACAGCGGTAGGAGTTTTAGGCATCAGCATGTCTAGAGATGGGAGTGGCCATCCCAATCATTGTCTCCTTCCTAAGAGTGAAGAAAGATTTTTCTAGAAGTCTTGCAGAAGTCCTTACTCGGGTGTTATCAGCAGAATATGACCACTGAAACCCAGCTGCATGCAAGAAGAAAGTGATCTCCATATTGGTTTGTATCAATCAGGATATTTCCCTGAGACTGAAGACAGAATCCTGTCCCCAAATTAAGTGAGGAAGGTGCAAATAATAAAATAAAATCAGAACCTAGTAATTTACCTAAATGTGTTGAAAATGTATGTTCACCCAAAAACCTACATAAGAATGTTTATGCCAGCTTTATTCATAATTTTCAAAAATTAGAAGCAATCAAGATATCTTGATGAATCAAAAAACTGTGGCATAGTCATACAATGAAATATTATTTGTCAATAAAAGAAATGGGATCTCAAGCTATGAAAAGACACGGAGGAACCTTAAATGCTTAATACTTCTTAGTGAAAGAAGCCGATCTGAGTATATGATTCTAACTATGTGACATTCTGGAAAAGGTAAAACTATACAGACATTAAATAGATGAGTGGTTCTATTTTTAACTTTTTGAGGAATCTCCATACTGTCTTCCACAGTGGCTGCACCAGTTTGCATTCCCACCAACAGTGCAAGAGAGTTCCCCTTTCTCCACACCCTTGCCAACACCTGTTGTTTCTTGTGTAGTTGATTTTTGCCATTCTGTCAAGTGTGAGGTGATATCTCATTTGCAGTTTTGATTTGTATTTCTCTGATGATCAGTGATGTTGGGCATCTTCTCATGTGTCTATTGGCCATCAGTATCTGTTCTTTGGAAAAATGTCTATTCATGTCTTCTGCCCATTTTTTAATTGGATTATTTTTTGTTCGGGTGTTGAGTTTTGTAAATTATTTATTTTGGATATCAACCCTTTGTTGGATATGTCATTTGCAAGTACCTTTTCCCATTCTGTAGGTTGCCTTTTATTTTGTTGATTGTTTCCTTCACTATGCAGAAACTTTTTCTTTTGATGAAGTCTCAATAGTTTATTTTTGCTTTTGTTTCCCTTACCAAAGGAGACCTATCTAGAAAGAGACTGTTATGGCCGATTTCAAAAAGATTACTGCCTGTGTTCTCTTTTAGTATTTTTATGGTTTCAGGTCTCCATTTAAGTCTTTAATCCATTTTGAATTTATTTTTGTGTATGGTGTAAGAAAGTGGTCCAGTTTCTTTTTTTTTTTTTTTTGTATGTTGCTGTACAGTCTTCCCAACACCATTTATCAAAGAGATTGTCTTTTTCCCACTGGATATTCTTTCCTGCTTTGTCAAAGCAAGATACACACACACACTGGAATACTACTAAGCCATAAAATAGAATGAAATCTTGCCATTTGCAATGACATGGATGGAGCTAAGTGAAATAAGTCAGTCAGAGAAAGACAAATAGCATATGATTTCACTCATATGTGGAATTTAAGAAAGAAAACAAATGAGCAAAGGGGAAAAAAGAGAGAGAGAGAGGCAAACCAAGAAACAGACTCTTAACTATAGAGAACAAACTGGTGGTTACCAGAGGGGAGGTGGTTGGAGGGATGGGTTAAATAGGTGATGGGGATTAAGGGACAAAACACCCTGTGATGAGCACCGGGTGTTGTATGGAAGTGTTGAGTCACTATATCATTCACCTGAAAACTAATATTACACTGCATGTTAACTAACTGGAATTTAAATAAAAACTTTAAAAAAAAAAATCAGTGATTGCCAGGGGGTCAGGGAGGGAGAGATGAATAGGTGGAATGCTAGGGATTTTTAGTACAGTAAACCTATTCGTCTGATACTTATAATGGTGGATACATGACATGATCCATTGGTTAAAGCCAACCATGTACAACACAAATGTAAACATTAATGCAAACTATGGACTTCAATTAATAATAACTTATCAATTTTGGTTCAACTGTTATAAATATACCACACTAATGCAAGATGTTAATAGTAGGGAAACTGTAAGTGGGGGGCCAAAGGGGGACCGTATGGGAACTCTCTGTACTTTCCACTTAGTCTTTCTCAAAACCTAAAATTACTTGAAATATCATCTAGTGAAATAAAATAAAGTCAGAGTTTTACCAGCAACAAATATAAGATGAGCAGAGTTGCACAGGTGGCTAAGTGTGTCTACAATGGATGAGGGAAAGAACTCCTGTTCCCTTTCAAACATAACTGAATTTGAGAAGGGAAGCATCACATGAATATGTTAAGTAGACCCAGTTGGATTTGAGAATCTGACATTGAAAGGAAAGATCTGGGCGAGATATATGAATCTGGGAGGCAAGGACTCAAGAATCCATGGAGATTAGTAAGATCTAGGGAGAGAGAGGGGTCCCACAACCAGGTTTAAAGAATTACCACATTTAGAGGTTGGACATAAAGGAGCTGATATCAACAAAGGAGAATGAGAAGGAACAGAAAATGAGATTTTCAAGAAAATGGGATGTCAGAAAAGACAAGAGAGGAGAGTGTTTCAAGATACAGGTAGTGTTGATGTGTTTTTCAAAGATAAACTGAGTAGACAACATGGTGACCTTGACAAGTACTGCTTCTCGAGATTGGTGGAGGAAGAATAGGTTTGAACAGTGAATGGAAAACAAGAAATTAAAGAAAGAATTCTAGTCGATTAAATTTTTCCTATTTTTCTGTAAAGGGATTATTTTGTGTCAGCCCTGTGTCTTGCATATAAATTTTCCCACTCACCAAAGAGTAAAATGAAATAAGAACATTAAATTATGTGAACATATGTATGCAGACACAATTCTGATAAAAGATGCTGGCACATTGAACAAACTTATACCACTCCATAAAAGGCACTGGTTCTCAGAGAGGTACAGCTCCAGTAACTGAGGTCAGTTGGAATTATTCAAATATAACCATATGTCAGAGTTATTTCAGTTTCTTTTAGAAGTGAAGGAAACATCACAGCTTGGTGAGATAGAAAAGTAACCTACCTAAAAGGCTGAAGACCAGAGTTTGCTTTCCACCACTTAGATGTCTGATTTTAGGTAAATCATTTAAACTCTTTGAGCCTCATTTGCCTCATTTGTAAATAATAATAATACCTCTCTTCTCTGTTTGATGCAGAGGTTTTGATTTTTTCACCCTTTCCTTCTTTTTTTCCTATATCTAAAAATATATAATTTGTATATTAACTGCTGGAGTACTTCCATAATACCTTTTTCCTCCTTCATTTTTGGTTGCATATTCTTCTATGACAATAATTATGTCATATCTTTTTCAGCTAAGGAAATAGATATTTTGGGCTTGAAAGAGAGCAATATATTCCACCCCAAAATATGCCACTTTGGTATATTCATTATTCTGAATTAAAGTTATTTAAGAAACAGCCAGTATAAGAAGGACACTCTGACTCTCCTTTGTCTCCTTAAAAGCAGGAAATAAATCTCCCATATGAGGGTACCCTCCCTATACCACCAGGGTAGAAGGCATTCTTATCACCAGAGATAGGGAATTCAGGGCTGAGAATGCTGTATAAACAAACCTGTTACTTCACTAGTTTGCTACCCTAAGCCCAAACCCCATTGTTTTGTCAATTTTTCACAAATGTATTGTTTACTTATCTAAAAAGTACGAAAGCTGCCTGCTTTGGTCACTTTGGGGAATATCATATCTTTATGAGCTCCTGTATGTATGCAATTAAGTTTTTCTCTGTTATTCTGTTTTTATGTCAATTTAATTATTAGACTGGCCAAAGAACTGAGAAGAGGAGAGGAGAGAAGAGGGGAGAAGAGAAGAGAAGATTTTGTTCCTACAGTTTGTTCTCTAGTTTGGGCCTTATTATTGATAATTTGTCTTTAAAAAGGTGTCCTTTAGTGTCTCAACTCATCATTGGTAATACCTGTGTTTAGGATTATTATCAAATATGGGGAAAACCTCTAGGAAGTTACTTTCATATGTAAATTGTAAGAGCACCTTCTGACTCCAGATGTATAAAACCTTGTTTCTTGGCTTGCGGCCTGGGAAGATGCTGGAATAGGAGGACCCTAAGTGCACCTTGTCTCATGGATATACCTAGATAACTGCCACAGCAGAGCAACTAACCCAGAAAACACCCAAACACTAGCAGGAGAGACTTTCCACAGCTAACCCTAGAGAGGAGGGCATGCGGAAAATGATAGGAGAGGCAGAGACTCAATCAGGAATCAAACTCCCTGTAAGATTAACTACAAATGGGGGGAACATCACAACATGGAGAAGGGAGAGAAACAGATCCCATACCAGGCACCCTAGACACTGGAAACCTGCATTGGGAAGACAAGTCCCCATAACATTGGCTTTGAAAACCAGTGGGGCTTAACGTCATGAGTTTTTACAATCAGTGGGGCTTAACTCTGGGTACTTTAAAAATCATCAGGATGGGCTCTGGGAGACTGGAGGGGGCTAGGAAACTGAGTCCTTGCCATTAAAGAGATAGGATAACAACCAACCTTACTGAGATACAGCATAGAAGCAGCAGTTGGAGAAGTGTCTGTATATACTGGAAGGTTTATTTACTAATCTCAGAATGTGCACTGGAGGGGCAATGATCTTTAGGAGACTTTTCCCAAAACGACAGAGTTGATGGGCACCATTTCTCTTCCCTCCCTCTCCCCACTCCCCATTCCTAGCCTAGATACCAGGACACCTACAGAAACCAGTGAACATTTGCCACCTAGCTTACTAACACCACTTGCCCTGCTCAAACACTCCTGTGGACTTGCCCCATCCAACCTCACCCACTCTTCAGGAGTACCTCCAAAGCAGTGCCTGATGTGTCTCATTCTGTAAGCAGCCCCAGTAGTGGCCAGCACCACTCCAAAGGTGACTCTTGCCCTGGGGAAAGAGGAAGATAACCACACACACTGGCTCAACTACAGCCCTAACAGTGGGCTAGGGGCACACATCTGACTTGACTGCCAGCCCCACCCACCAACAAAAACCTCACAGGGGGCAGAATAAAGAGCCCTGTAGTTTGGAGTCATTACAACTCCAACAGACAGACTGGGAACAGGCATCTGGTCTAACGGTGGGCCCCACCCACCAATGAAAGCCTCTCAGAGAACAACACAGGAAGAGTGCCCTGCAGTTCAGTGCAACTGCATTTCCAACAGACTGAGGGCAGGCATCTGATCTGACCCAACTACAAGCCAAGGTGGCCCCAGACTGGTCTCTTAACAGCACAGAGACCAAACCTTGCCCACAACAAGCAAAGAGGGCCATTGCAGCTGACTGGACTAAAGGCAAATTCAGGTCAACCACAACAATAGGGCATATGCAACACATGCAGGAGATAGCCCTCAAGCTCCACATTCTGGTGAACAGGGAATATTTCACTACAGGAGCTCTTCTTCAAAAGGCTGCTACTTTTAAGACCAGGAGATGTAGCTGACTTTCCCAATACATAGAAACAAACACAGTGAGTTAGACAAAATAAGGAGACAGAGGAATTAGTCCTGATTGAAAGAACAAGACAAAATCATAATAGAGCTAAGTGAAGTGGAGATAAGCAATATGCCTGATAGGGAATTCAAAGTAATGGTCATAAAGATACTTACTGGGCTTGAGAAAAGACTGGAGGATCTCAGTGAAACCTTTAACAAAGAGATAGAAAATATTAAAAAGAACCAATCAATGAAGAATTCAATAACTGAAATTAAAAATACAGTAGAGGGAATAAATAGTAGACTAAAGGAAGCAGAAGAATGAACCAGCTAGCTGGGAAGACAGAGTAATGAAAAGCAACCAAGATGAATAGCAAAAAGAAAAAAGAATAATAAAAAAATAAGAATAGGTTATGGGAACTCAGAGACATCATCAAGCATAATAACGTTTGCATTACAGGGATTCCAGAAAGAGAAGAGAGAGAAAAGGGGACAGAAAATTTATTTGAACAAATAATAGCTGAAAACTTCCTTAATCTGGGGGCGGGGGGGAAGCAAACACCCAAATCCAGGAAACACCAGATCCACACCCAAGACACACAGTAATTTAAAGAAGGGCAAAAAGTAGTGACAAAGAGAAAATTTTAAAAGCAGTAGAAGGAAACAGTTACAGTAGAAACCCCCTAGGCTATCAGCTATTTTTCAGCAGAAACTTTGCAGGCCAGGAGAGAGTGGCAAGATATATTCAAAGTGCAGAAAGGAAAAAACCTGCAACCAAGAATGTTCTATCCAGCAAGACTACCATTCAGAATAGATGGAGAGATAAGTAGTTTTCCAGAAAAACAAAAGCTAAATTCATCACTACCAAACCAGCCTTACAAGAAACCTTAAAGGGAATTCTTGGGGTGAAAATAAAAGGTCATAATCAGGAGTAAAAAAAAAAGTTAGGAAAGAAAAAAAAAATCACAGGTACAAACAAACATAATAAAAGTAGTAGACTAATCACTATAAAACTAGTATGGAGGGGGTTTCTGGGTGGCTCAGTCAGTTAAGCATCTGACTCTTGATTTTGGCTCAGGTTCTGATCTCATGGTCATGTGTTGGGCTCCCTGCTGGGTGTGGAGCATGCTTAAGAATCTCTCTCCTTCTCCCTCTGCCCCCCCCACCCCAACCAATGCTCACACTCTAAAAAACAGAACAAATACAAAACTGGTATGGTGGCTAAAGCACAAAAGCAGTAAAATCAATTATAAATTCATTCAAGGAATTCACAAAATAAATGAATATAAAGTATGACATCATATGCATACAGTATGGAGGGGGGAGTAAATATTGAGTGCTTTTGGAATTGGTTCAAACTTAAGCACCCATCATAATATAGACTGCTATATGCATAGGATGTTACATATAAGCCTAATGGTAACCACAAATCAAAAACCCCTAACAGATATGCAAATAATAAAGAGAAAGGAATCCAAGCACATAGCTAAAGAAAGCCATCAAACCACAAGGGAAGAGAGCAAGAGAAGAAAGAAACAAACAAGGGAAAAAAAAACCCAAAACAACAACTAATAAGTAACAGAATGGCAATAACTATATACCTACCAATAATTACTTTGAATGTAAATGGACTAAATACTCCAATCAAAAGACATAGGGTGACTGAATAGCTAAAAAGCAAGACCTATGTATTTTTTTTTTAAGATTTTCTTTATTTATTTGAGAGAGAGAGAGCAAGAGCTGGGGGAGGGCCAAAGGGAGAAGGAGAAGCAGACTCCCTGCTGAACAGGGAGCCTGACACAGGGCTCAATCCCAGGACCCTGGGATCATGACCGGAGCCAAAAGCAGACAGTTAACCAACTGAGCCACCCAGCTGCCCCAAGACCCATTCATATGCTGCCTAGAAAAGATTCATTTCAGACCTAAAGATGCTTGCAGATTGTAAGTGAAGAGATGGAGAAACATTTATCATGCAAATGGAAATGTAAAGAAAGCTGGGATAGCAATACTTACATCAGAAAAAAATAGATTCTAAAACAAAGATTGTAACAAGAGACAAAGAAGTAAACTACACAATCATAAAGGGAACAATCCAACAAGAAAATATAGCAATTATAAATATTTATGCACCCAACATAAAAACACCCAATACATAAAGCAACTATTAATAGATATAAAGGATGAAATCAGTAGTAATACAATAATACTAGAGGACTTTAACAACCCACTTACATCAATGGATAGATCATCTAGATAGAAAATCAACAAGGAAACAGTGACTTTGAATGACACATTGGACCAGATGGATCTAACAAATATATTCAGAACATTTCATCCCAACACATTAGAATACACTTTCTTTTCAAGTGCACATGGAACATTCTCCAAAATAGATCACATGTTAGGCCACAAAACAAGTCTCAACAAATTCAAACAGACTGAAATTATGGCATAAACCTTTTCCAACCACAGTGATATGAAACTAGAAATCAATCAAAAGAAAAAAATCTGGAAAGAGAACAAATACATAGAGCTTAAATAACATGCTACTAAACAATGAATGGGTCAACCAAGTAATCAAACAGGAAATCAAAAATACATGGCGACAAATTAAAATCAAAACACAATGGTCCAAAATCTTTGGATGCAGCAAAAGCAGTTCTAAGAGAAGTTTATAGCAATTAGGCCTACTTCAAGCACTGAGAAAAATCTCAAAGAAACAACCTAACCTTATACCTAAAGGAGCTAGAAAAAGAATAAACAAAACCCAAAGCTAGTAGAAGGAAGAAAATAATAAAGATTAGAGCAGAAATAAATGACATAGAAACTAAAAAACAATAGAACAGAGCAGTGAAACCAAGAGCTGGTTCTAGTCAGACTCACCAACACCACAGAAATACACAAGATTATAAGAGAATATTAAGAAAAATTATATGACAACAAATTGGACAACCTAGAAGAAATGGATAAATTCCTAGAAACATATAGCCTACCAAACTGAAGCAGGAAGAAATAGAAATTTAAAGATTTATTACCAGCAATGAAATTGAATCAGTAATCAAAAAACTCCCAACAAAACAAAAGGTCAGGACCAGATGGCTTCACAGGTGAATTCTACCAAACATTTAAAGAGTTAATACTCTTCTTCTCAAACTATTCCAAAAAATAGCAGAGGAAGGAAAACTTCTAAATTCGTTCTATGAGGCCAGCATTACCCTGATACCAAAACCAGATAAAGACACCACAAAGAAAGAGAACTATAGGCCAATATCTCTGATGAACATGGATACAAAAATCCTCAACAAAATATTAGCAAACCAAAACCAACAATACATTTATAAAATCATTCACCACAATCACGAGGGATTTATTCCCAGGATGTAGGGTGGTTCAATATTCACAAATCAATCAACATCATACATCACATCAAACAGAAAGGACAAAAACCATATGATCATTTCAACAGATGCAGAAAAAGCATTTGACAAAGTATAACTTCCATTTATGATAAAAATTCTCAACAAAGTAGGTTTAGAAGGAACATAGCTCAACATAATAAAGGCCATATATGAAAAACCCACACCTAACAACATACTCAATGGTAAAAAACTGAGAACTTTTCCACTAAGGTCAGGAAGAAGACAAGGATGTCCACTCTTACCACCTCTATTCAATATACTACTGGAAGTCTTAGCCACAATAATCAGACAAGAAAGAGGAATAAAAGACATCCAAGTTTATAAGGAAAAAGTAAAATTTTCACTATATGCAGATGACATGATACTTCATATAGAAAATCCTAAAAAAAAAAAAAAAAAGAAAGAAAGAAAGAAAATCCTAAAGACCAACAAAAAATTGCTAGAACTGATAAAGGAATCCAGTAAGGTTGCAGGATACAAAATCAATGTACAGAAATCCATTGCATTTCTACACTAATAATGAAGTAGCCAAAAGAGAAAGTAAGAAAACAACCCCACTTACAACTGCACCAAAAATAATAAAATACTTAGGAATAACCTTAACCCAAGAGGGTGAAAGACACTGATGAAAGAAATTGAAGATGACGCAAAGAAATGGAAAGATGCTCCATGCTCATGGATCAGGAAAACAAATACTGTTAAAATGTCTATACTACCCAAAGCAATCTACAGATTTAATGCAATCCCTATCAAAATACCAACAGCATTTTTCACAGAACTCAAACAAACAATTCTAAAATTTGTATGAAACCACAAAATACCCTGAATAACCAAAGCAATCCTGAAAAAGATACATAAAACTGGAAGTATCTCAATTCCAGACTTTATTACAAAGCTTCAGTAATCAAAAGTCAGAGAAAGACAAATACCATATGATTTCACTCGTGTGGAATTTAAGAAATAAACTAACAAAGAAAAAAAGAGAAAAACCAAAAAAACCCAGACCCTTAAATACAGAAAAATGGTTGTGGTGGCGGGGCGGGGTGGGGTGGGATGTGGAGGAATGGATGAAGTATTTGAAGGGGGTTAAGAGTATACTTTCCATAATGAGCACTGAGTAATGTATAGAATTATTACATCACTATACTATACACCTGAAACTAATAAAACACAGTATGCTAATTATGCTTGAATAAGAACATACAAATGGAAAACCTTATTTTACTGCCTCAGTGATGGGGGCTATCAGACATTTTCCTATCATGACAACAACCTCTGGCCTTGCCTTTCTGTGACATGATGCCAGGTATTTTGTCACAGTGTAGCAAAGCATTCCTGGAAGCTGTTCCTATCTTAAGATCCCCACAGTAACTTAGCTACACAGAGAAGTTATTGCACACTTCATAAATATATCCCAAAATATCCCCAAGTCAATTTTCCCATGGATGTACATAGCCATTCCAATGCTACCCAACATGAGGAATATGTGACAGGGACCAAGAGCATTGGAAAGATACAGCAGTCTTAACCAATTTAGTTTGAAATCCCACTTTTGCAAATTTTATAGAAACCTATAACAATATGAACACATTGCTAAGAAGAGACATATTTCTCCCATGCAAGGAAAGGGCCTACAGTATCATTATTTCATGACAAATCTGGTAAATTAGAGTCTACGTATTTTCCATTTCTTTATTTCCTTCCACCATATTCTGATTTCTTCACTGCTTTTTTGCATTTCATCAGTTTTCTTTTCACTGGAGTTAAGGTACCATTTATCCCATCTCTTTACTTTTTCATTTCAATGATAATGTTTTCATTTCTAAAATTCCTATTTCGTTGTTTTTACACCTTCCCCTAATTTTTATTTATTTTTAAAAATATTTTATTTATGTATGTATGTATGTATGTATGTATGTATGTATGTATTTATTTATTTATTTATTTGAGAGAGAAGACAGCATGAGAGCAGGGAGAGGGGCACAGGGAGACGGAGAAAGAGAATCCCAAGCTGACTCCGAGCTGAGCTCAGGAGCCCAATATGGGGTTCAATCTCAGGACCCCAAAATCATGACCTGAGCCAAAACCATGAGTCAGATGCCGTCCAGGCACCCCATTCTCCTAATTTTTAAGAAATAATATCCTGGGGCGCCTGGGTGGCTCAGTTGGTTAAGCGACTGCCTTCGGCTCAGGTCATGATCCTGGAGTCCCTGGATCAAGTCCCACATCGGGCTCCCTGCTCGGCAGGGAGTCTGCTTCTCCCTCTGACCCTCCCCCCTCTCATGTGCTCTCTCTCTCTCATTCTCTCTGTCTCAAATAAATAAATAAAATCTTTAAAAAAAAAAAAAGAAATAATATCCTATGGTCATCTTATGCATTCAATTTCTTCTTCTGTATCTCTTGTCATTTAAAGAACCTTGTATTTTAATTTTTTCTAAGTTGTTCTATTATCTATAATTCTTTGAGTGGGAATGCTCCCAAGTTCTGTGCCACTTAACAACCTCAGGATGGTAGAGTACCTTATGTGTTTTGTAGTTTTTGACTGTGTGCCTATCATGAGAGTCTTAAAGTGCCCTGGCCTATGGAGGCATCCCCATGAGGCAGTTCTGTTCACCTTTGTGATTAGAGCTCAGAGCTCACTCTACCACATACGGGGCCTGAAGCTGCAAGGCCATCTCCGCACTGGTATTGAAACCTCCACCCCTTGTTGCAAATAGATGTGCCACAGTTTGATCATTTCAGCAAATAGCAGATTTGGGAGCTAAATGCTGTGATCTTCCTGTGGATTGAGGTAGGCAGCAGCTGATAGCACACATGATCACAAACACACATACACCACATGTATGTAACTTCAATAACAGATGGTATATCACAAAGAAAGCAAGTCTTGAACCAAATTCTGCTCACCAGCACTCCCCCCACAAAAAAGAAGGCAAACATTTATTAGCAAGCAGGTACAAAAACAGTCACATGCTTGTGGTCTTTGCTTTACCGCACCTTGCATGAAAAGCTTGCTTCAATACAGAAACAATATTTTCATGGCAGAACTACCTAGACTTACAGTCAGCTGAGACGACTGAATTCCCATGAACTGGAGGAACTTAAGACTGATGGGCTGTAGACCTTAAGCATTACAATAATTGTAGAAGTCTTCTGAGCTATCTGGAGTTTTATACTTCGTACCAGCACAATGTTGCTAACCGAACACATTGATCATGAACATGACTCATTTTGCCAATTAAGAAATTGTTTCTTAAAAAAAAAAGAAAATGTTTCTAAAATTGCTTAAACTAATAACCTTTCTGGTGAGGAATTTGATAATATTTGAAATGCTAAGCACTCACCTGTAGCAATATGGATTCTTGATGAAGGTATTTCAAATACTGACAAACCATATCCGTCTCTGTACTTGTTGACTTTAGTCTTCATATTGCAGAGAAGTACCTTGAAAGATGGCCATCAGCAGCTCCTAGAATCACATTCCAACAGCTTCCTGACCACTCTCAGTCTGAGAATTCCAATGTTCAGCGCTCCTCTTAAATGTGGTGTGCAGAACCAAATGGCCTGATGTAAGGCAAACAAAATCAAGGAAAACATGACTCTTAAACCACAGAGACAGACATTTAATTCTGTTTACATGATTGCAAAGATTTTCAGCAGCTATTTGGCTGATGCTAACATTTTAATTACCTATTGTGTTTTACACATGTACACAGTGTTCAAGGTAGGGTTCTTCCATACCGTACTTGTATAATTCATCTTTCATACCTAAATTTCAGTTTTATATGTATTCTTTTTACATTTAATCTTACAACTTTCTCTACATAATATCCATGGAGGTTTTTTTTTTTTTTTTAGAATATTCATTCTGCCATCTGGGTGAACAGATGGATGGATGGATAAAACATCTAACATTACTCCACTCAGTAGACCATGTTTTACAGTCAGCAATGCTGTCCTAAAATTATTTCAAGCTCTGGATCCTGCTTCTATTCTTTCCCTGTCATTGCCCCACTTTCTCTCTTTTTTGGGTATTAAAAGTAGTCACCACTAGTAGCCAAGAAAATTGCAATGAAGAGAAAAGCTTACCATGAAGAAATAGTAATTTATGAAGTGGTGCCCTAGTGGCCTGGATTATTACAGGCTCCCAGTGAGCCTGCCTCCCTTTGGGGGAACAGCTTATGCAGTAGGAGAAGCTGATTCAATGCATTTCTGATTCTGCATCCTCTCCTGATACAGGGTGTGCTATAATCAACATTGCTAAGGGATCAAGTTTCATGGAACATGTAATTTATGGACCTGAGCAGGACCTGAGGAAACAACAAATATTAGAGGTAGCTAGGGAAAGCGAACAATTACGGAAAAGTTAAGGATCAGAGAGAGTTCCTAAGGCAGAAAATTCTTCCTATTTCAAGCCTGAGTCTAGGGAAACATAAATACAATGGTCTATTGTACAATTGTCCAATAGTAATGGACTTTGGTCACTGCCAGACTGGGAATATGTGTACCAGGCAATCTTAAGAGTAAATCAGTTGATTATTAGTCCCTGAACCCACCCTGTCATTCTATGCTAAATAATAATAATTTCAAGTCTTGCATACAGTAAGCTTTTTAAAAATTCAGCACACTCTAATTCCTAGAAAAATAAAATGTGATAAGGGATACAGTAGCAGATTACTCATCACTCAAAAGCTCTTGAGGGATTAGTGTTATTCTGCTAGATATCTGAGACCACAGTTTCTATTAAATGAATTATCTCCCTAGAGATGGCTTTAACAGGTGCTAAAGACTTCATTTTTTTTTTATTCGATGACTTTTTCTCAAAACTTTAAGGTCTCCTGTGTGTGTATTTAAACTCTAGAATTAGTCATATTTCCCTTTATATAATTGCCTGAAATAAAAAATAGCTATAAAACCTACTAGAGTTTACTTTTTGTTGTCTTTACTCCTGTGGATGTCCCTTCCATGTCTCCAAAACCTTCCCTACTCCAAACTTTCCTTTCATTTTCTTTTCATTTCATATTCACTTTTTCATATAAGGAAAATCTGTTAGTTTTCTGGTGGTATTTATTACATACTTTCTCTTAATAAAGTGAACATTCAGAATGAGAAAAGAAATCACTACAGGTTTAAAAAACACTCAGAAAACCACAAACATCAGAATATAACATTATTATTAACTGGCAACAAGGTTATCATTTCTTCTTTTGTTTTCTTCATTTTGATTGCCTTTTTTCATAAAATCTATACATAACTTAAAGTTGACCATGCTTTTAGGTGCTAAAGACCACCATTCGTCCATTGCTATGTGCTGATTATTTTGAACAACTCCCTTATGGGTCCTAGTTCATGTCTTGAAAGATGCCAAATTCTCTTCTAAGCAAAAAGGAAATTACTTCTTCTGCCTTCATTCTAGATTATTTTCTGCATCCTCTTCAGGAGTAGTGAAAGCAAAGAGGCTGAACAAGTCAATCATTGTGTGCAAATCATATAGAACTAGCAACTCGGTTCTGACTGCCTCCTTGCTCTCCCTCCCAGGGTGCTTCGTTACGCAGTGGGGACATAGTGCCTGAGCCGTGGGACCTCCTGCTGTAGCAAACATCTGCACGTGCAGGTTTCCTATCAGGGTAGTAACTACTATAGCTGCACTGTTTTGTGGGCATGTGAATATACTGGAGCAGGGTGCACGGGGTGGGGGGGGATCTTTAGCTCAGAAAATGAAAAACCAGCAGATCTGCCACATCTGCCAAAGAAGCGGTCTCTTCCCCAAGTAGATGAAGAAGTATAGGTTCTGATTTGATTTCAATTGACTAGAGTCCTATTAAAAAGACTAGATTTCAGTTTTCTTGTGTTAGGACTAAGTGCTTTTTTCTTTTGTGTTGTTTGTTAAGAAATATATGCAGAAGACAAATAAATACAAAAACTGTGCTGACCTAGATAACTATTTGCCTCATCTTCTACAGGTGTAATTTGAAGGAGCTGATAAAGAAACTAGAGTCCCTTAGAGGCCTCCGTGTAATTACAAAGGAAACACTCCAGAAAGCTAAAATGGCAAATATATTTAAGGTAATTCCCTGTGAATAGACTTTGGCCGCCACCATCCATTTTTTTATTGCTTTTCTAAATTGCTTTCTTGCTGTTCTCTACCAGAGCCTCAGATCAATCTCTGGGTATTGTTGTGAGGGCTTGTCCAAAGTAATGACACCTGGCACAGAGCTGTAATTGTTTTATGTGCAGGGCATGTTATGCTGTGCACTAAATCTTTTTCTTCATTAAGAGACTTTGAATCTCATAGTTGGCTCTAAGCACAAAAGAGGGCACCTCACAGCAAACGTTTTTGTTTAAATAGAATTTTCTCCAGAAAGCAAGGAGCAACACGGTCATCCTCATTCAAAGAATGAGAGGTGGTAGGGAGACACCTAGAGCACAGTGTGAGTTATCCATATATTATCTCTCAGCTCCAAATCCACGTTTCTTCCATGCTCTGCAAAAACAGAGCTGAATTCTGCAAATCTCTCTCCATCGCCAGCTGGCCCAGCGTTTGACTGTCAAGAGAGGGATGCTGGACAAGGGAGAGGCTTCTCTGCCTGGTCTGAAGTACTGAGCTTCTAGGCCTCCTGCAGAGTGTGTGATTTTCTCAGCAATGCCTATAGGCCAGCAGCAAGTGACCCCTTTACTGGCACACCCCCCTCAGACATGTCCACGATAGTCTGTCTCACGGAGGCTGGATTCTCAGCACCTCCCCTCCCCCTGGGCAGTTTCCTAGGGGAAAGCCACTGCTTAGCACCTCTCCATGAGGGCTGGCAGACATGGCTCCTCCCCTAAAAAAGCATTCCCAGACCACTGCAATCTGCAGAGTTCTGAGGCACAGCATCGCCATGAGGATGGCTTCTCCCAGCACTCCAGAGGGAATATGCCTAGTGAACTTCACATACCCAGTGAGCCACGACTGCGCCCTCTCCGGGAATGTCTGCATCTCCACCCTGGGAAACATGGCATTCTCCTGGGGTGCTCCACTTCAATGCCTGGGGTGATGGCTATTCCTATTATCTGCTATTCTTATATTTGTTAGCATTCTCTTGGCTCAGATTTGCCAATCCCTCATTACTGAAATCCCCTGTTAATTCTTTATGTTGAATTTTCTCTATTCAATATTTTTGTGTTTTCTGTTTCCTGTTGGACACTCACTGATACAATTCCTCAGTGGGAAGGAAGAGAGGGGTTCTCAGTGCTTCACAGAAAGAAGAGCTGCTTCACCCTTGGCATTTCTGCCCCACGTGCCCATCTTCCTAACAACACCCTTGCTCCCATTGGCTGCTCTCAGCAAATGGTGATAACTGGCTTAAACCCATTGAATGCTGCCCCCTAGAGACTCCTACTTCTCTCACTCCAAGTTTCCCCACATTTCTGCCCATCTTAGACACATCTAAGGCAGGTAAGAAGAATCATTTTAATTTCTACATGAAATGTACTAAGGTAAAACCTGTACACTGACCTTTAAAAAAATTCACAACTTGATATTTTGTAGCAGATACTTGAATAGAACTCTGAATTGATCAATATTGCAAATTGCCAAGTTAGTGAAAATCATGCTGAGAAACAGCAGAAATCTGTGCATAATGTGAAGGTCAGTCAAGAATTTCTGAATTGTTGGACAGTATCACAACCACAGTAGCCTGATTTTGACACTATGATCCATCTCCACCCTAGCACACAGAAAGTCAGCGCTCATTAGGTAATTTTCCACTGCATGACCAGAGTAGTGACAAATTGACTTCCTATGATGACTATAAATAAAAGAAATGCACTATAAGACTCTAGTCTAATAGTCTAGATAAGTAAGACATTAAAGTCAGAGGTTCTGAAAAAATACTACAATGATGTCTTTGGTCTGATACCCCTAATGGCCTTTATCTTCTTGGCCCAAATAAAAATATGCTCTAACTGTTCCTATAGTTGTAAGTAACTTTTTTTTTTAGCTTCAGGTGTACATCACAGTGATTTGATATTTTTATACATTACAAAATGATTCCCACAGTAAGTCTAATTACCATCTGTCACCATACAAAGTTATTACAGTGTTATTGATTATATTCCTTATGCTGTACATTACATCCCCATGATTTATTTATTTTATAACTGGAAGTTTGTACCTCTTCATCTCCTTCACCCATTTCGCCTGCCTCCCAACCCCTCTCTACTTGGGCAACCAATAGTTTGTTGCCTGTATCTATGAGTCTGTTTCTGTTTTGTCTTTTTTTTTTTTTTTTTTTTTAGATTTCACATTTAAGTGAAATACAGTATTTGTCTTTCTCCGTCTCACTTATTTCACTTAGCATAATACCCTCTAGGTCCATTTATGTTGTCACAAATAGCAAGATCTCATTCTTTTTTATGGCTGAGTAATATTGCGTTGTATATGCTATGCCACATCTTTACCCATTCATCCACTGATGCACACTTAGGTTACTCCCATATCTTCGCTATTGTAAATAATGCTGCCATAAACATGGGGGTACATATATCTCTTCATATGTGTGTCAGGTCACTTTAATCTTGGCTGAAGAAAGTAATTCAGCTGAAAAATTAAAATTTAAGCATAAAATATGAAGTAAACAATGGGCTTTTTCCCAGTAGCCGAAATGCATGGCCAGATTCTGTTTCACAAGCACGTCACGAAAGGTGCAGAGCAGAGCTGTGTTTTTATATTTGAAATTCATTCATTTAAGGGTATGGCACAAAATCTGATTCCTGAAGTCTACGCAGATATTGTACTGAGACTTGGCCTTAGCAGTGCTTAGAAATACAAGTTTCATTTTTATGTCTATTATATTCTTGTTGATCCCCCATTCAATCACTGCAGGCACATCAGGCTCTTCATGTTTCTCTCCCTGCTCAAGGCATCCCACCTGACACCAATGCGAAGGGCATCATTTATAGAAGATACCCTTGAGTGCCCCTGGAATGGCAGAGGGACTAAAACAGTCTCACAGAGGGGATGATGGTAACGGAAGGCAAAGAAGGACAACCTGGAAATTACTCAGTTTTTAGGCTAACAACCTGGGAGGGAAAAGCTGCTTTTGTCTAAGATGGAGGAAAACATAGGAAAAATCCGCTGTTGCTGAAAAAGGCACCAAGAGATGAGGTTCTGCCCTGGCTCCTCATGTAACTTCACTTTACAAACTTCAAACTAGTTGTTCCCCTACTTGGGACCCTCCAAATAATCCCACTCAGACTCCTATTTCCATGGATGGGGACAGGTTCCTCCTCCTATTAACTGTCCCTGGCAACCACCATTCTGGTTTGTCTCAATACATTTGACTATTCTAGGGCTCTTAACTATTTTAGATTCCACCTCATACAGGTGGAGTCAGTGAATTCTCGTATTTTTGTGCCTGTCTTATTTCACTTACCTCAGTGTCTTCAGGCTCATCCATGTTGCACCATGTGTCAGAATCTCCTTTGCTTTTAAAGCCAAATAATATTCCATTTCATATATGTACCACATTTTGTTCATCCATTCATCTGTCCATGGACACATTGGTTGCTTCCACCTTTTGGCCATTGTGAATAATGCCCCTGTGAACATGGGAGTATAAATCTCTCTTCACGACTCTGTTTTTGATTCTTTGGGGTATATACCTCCCAGTGGCATTGGTGGTTCATAGTGTTTGTTGTATTCTTTAGCAAAACTACAATTATGATGAAATCTCAATCTTCCTTCACTTCCTAATTTAACCCTGCACTCATGTAGCTATTCATGACTGCAGAAAAGTAACCCCATCAACTTCCCTCAATTCATGATGAAAAACTAGTATGAGTAACCATCGTGGTTTGCCCAGGACTATCCCAGTTTTAGCACTGAAAGTCCAGGTCCCAGGAATCCCCTGAGACCTGGGCAAACTGGGACAGTATGTTATCCAACGAGAAAAGGGGCGATCACACAGTACTTCTCTCGTTCATTTACTCTCCTGCTCTGCTGAATGACTATTTCACACATACACACTCACACTGCCTAAACCTCCAACACTTCTTCTCTGTGCTTGCTTTCAACTGATGACCTGGATTCCCCCTGCTTCACTAAGAAAGATCTTAGGATCCAGAAGAGAACGTCCCAGATTCCCACCACCACCACCTACCTACTGGCCAGCATCTGTACTCACATCCATTGACTTCCCTCCTAGCACTACCAAGGAACACTTCGTCCTCTATCCATGTACGTATCCATGGACTTCTCCGCAGCCAGTCCCTCATTTTATGAACTGTATCCCATTCCTGCTCATCTAGCCATTTTGCGAACTATATCCCATTCATTTTGTTAGAAGATAAACTGAGGCATATTAAAAATTTTAGGAGTTTTTGAGCAAACATCGATTCCAGTTGAACAGCATCCCACTGGAAATGGCAAAGCACTCCCGAGCAGAGCCAGGGACGAGGATTTTAGAGAGAACACAAGCAAAGCAAGGAAATTATTCGATTGGCTCTAGCTTAAGCTACTGCATTATTTGGGAAAGCCTAGTTAGCTGCTTGTGAGTGGTTGTTCTTCTTCACCCTGAGGCATTTATAGGAACTGACGCTGGCTTAGGTTTTGGCTTGCTTACATAGGCTACCAAGGTAGTAGAGTCACCTTGGTCTTATGGTCTCCTCATTTGATTACTTTAATATTTCTCAATTCATTTTTGGAGAATATGTCTCCAACAATTCTCCCCCGACCTGCAACATCAATTTCTCCCGTCCTGGGTCATTTCCTTTCTGTTATTTCTCCCACGTTAAAAAAAAAAAAAAACAAACAAAAGAAAAAAGACTTTTCTTGCCAGCTATCACCCCTGTCTCTTATCTTCTTTACAAGCAAAACTCTCTGAAAGTATTTTCACGTATCTCCTCTAATTCTTCTCCTCTTCATCTCTCTTAAACCCTCTTCAACCCAGGTTTTCTCCCTGCCATTCTATTAAATTTCCTCTTGTCAAGATCACCAATGATCTCCATGTCGATAAGTTCAATGATCAATTGTCAGTCCTCCTGTTAACAACTTCTGATAGGTTACATCTGATAAGGTAACAGAGTTGTTATGCTTTTTCCTATGGCTTTAGGGTGCCTCTCCCTGGATTTCCTTCTATCGGTTTCATTTTTCCTTGACTTCTTAAAAGCTGGAGTGCTCTGGGTCTATTTTTGGCTCTCATCCCTCTTCAATCCATACTCATTCTTTTGGTGATCACACAGTCTCCTGGCTAAAGCATAAAGATGCTGATGACTCAAACTTACACCTTCAACCCAGACCTCTCCTGAATTTCAGATTCACATGTCTTAACTGCCTAACATCTCCACTTGGAAGATAATGGAAGTCTCAAATATAACATATTCCAAACTCAAACATATGATTTCTACCACTCTATTCCCCTACCTTCTCTCCCTGAAGGCTTCTCTGTGTTAAATGATGGCAAACATATCCTCCCCAGATTCCCAAGCCATGATCTTTGGAAGCATTCTTAAATCTTTTACTTCTCTCACACTTCATATTCAACTAATCAGAAAATCCTATTTGTTCTACCTTCAAAATATACCCACAGTTGCATTTTGTTTGTGAATTTCTGCCATTCTGTATGTGGCAGCTGTAACGCTTGCCTGGCACTTCTTGGCAGGTTCTCTCCTTCAGCTTCATTCTTTTCAAAATAATAGAAAACGAAAGAAAGCTAATGAATAAAAGGGCATGGTGTGGGTGTGAAATTCTCATTGCTTCTTAGGGTGTCTTTGTTTTCAAGGAAGTTATGCTTAGAAACACAAACTCTTAACAGAAAGAAAAATTAGAAGCAAAGTAAGACTACAGATCTTATACAACGGCTTAATAGTATGTTTTGTACAGGGTCTATCACATTCAGTGCTTAATGAATGTTCACTGACACAAATAATACTATCTTATATTTATATAGTGCCTTACCATGTGCAGTGTTGTTATATGCATCTCATAAACATATATACTCTTTACAACAACCCTATCATTCAGTCAACCCTGAAGTCCTTGTGGGCAGAGACCACTTTGTACCCCCGAAGGCTAGCACAGGGCCTAGTGCACAGTGGCTGCCCAGGAAATGTCTGTTGAGTGGGTGGACTCATTGACATAGGCTTATTATCCTCATTTTACAGATAAAAAAAATAAGATCCAATGACTTGCTCAATATCATTGAACTAATGATCAGTAGCAAGCTGTCTTCTAATTCCTAAATCAGTGTTCTCCCAAATATTAGATTTAAAGTTTCTTAAAATTTTGGTTTCCTGTTCCTTCCAACAGAATAAACTTTTAATAGAAGTTTTAATTGCCTACTATTATGTTCTTCCACTACCTTCCAGCTTAACCTAAGTAAATACCAGTTTTCTATTATTCTCAGCCATAGATGAACCTAAGAAAAACAACAAAACAGGGATAGGCTCCTTGGTGACTGTGTCATAGAGTGCCCGTTTAATGCTTTCAGGAATATCCTACTTTATTTAGGTTGGGCATATTGATTATACTAAAGCAATGGTATTCTCTGAAAACATATCTACACTGTATATAACTTTATATATTTGGGGAGAGAGAACAGGAATCGGGTAACAATCTTAACTCTCTCTGAGTTTCCAAATGCTCCCACCCATCCACTAGCTCACTTCTACCAAATTGTTCTCTTTAATGGTTATTTACTCCCAAGTCACACTGTCACCAAACTCCGATGTCTTGTTTCTTTCACATGGAAGCATCTAACTAAATATACCTGGATGCTGTCCTGTGGGATATGTTATTTCCTCTCCAATTACACATATATCTTACTGATAAGCATCATTTCCAGATCCCCACTCCTTCTGGAGTCACTCTTCGATGCTTTCCACATAGTGGGTTCCCAGCCACCAGGCCTAACTTTATCTGTCCTGTCCCTTCTGCTCCCCAATACCTCCCTTTTCTTTCAATACTCTAAGGCAGTCTCACTCTTCATCCCCATAAAGCCAGACTTCATCAATGGCAGCAAATAATCAAGTTAGAAATCTTACCCCCATGCCAACTTGTTTATAACAATAATGGTATCACCCACTTCAGGTACTATTACTTCTTCTCACAGTACTCATAAAATCTATCCAAGAATTCCTAAAACACTGCTTTTTGATTCACAGTCACATGGTACAGACTTTAGAAAACATAAGAGAGAAGAGTGACAGGAAATTTCAGACTAAATGGGAAAATGGGGATGATTAGCAAGTCCCATTTTAGTGAGCCAGAGCATGCAACTAGTCTTCAATGGCCATTACATGATGCTTTCTGATTATGACCAATCTCAAGGCAGGTTTGGAAAAATCAAGGAACAGTTATGCCATATACGTTAAGTAATCTCAAGAGAGAAGCACACAAGAACTAAGAAAGTGTAATTTCTTAGAAGAAATTTATCATACCTTAATCTTCTTTAGATTTTATACAACCTTAGACCACTTTTTAATAGCTAGTAGACCATTTCTAATAAGCCCAGGAAATGTCCTTTACCTTCTTTCTTTCCCTGAACTGATATTCAAAAAAAAAAAAAACAAAAACAAAAAACTTAATAATTTAAAGTTTTTCATGCATCTTAATGAAGTAGGAAAAGAGCTGGTGGCTCTAAGTTTGTGTCAAGTCCAAAATTTGCTAGTGACCATGGATAAATTGCTTTGCCTCTTTGAGCCTAAGTTTCCTTACCTATAAATGAGAATAACATTATCTGCTTCCTAAGACTATTGTAAGGAATAAATAATATCATATATTAAAGGATTTTAAAAAATATAAAGTGGCAAATACCTGGTAAGTGCTATCACCCAATTCCAGCAAAAGAGCACAGTAGAACAACCTGTCAGATGAGGGAGGAGACTACAACCATACGCTTGGGAAACCCATTTCCCAAACAACAAAATTATTTTTTTTCTAGTCACCATACTGATTTTTCACTTCTTTAAAATTTAGTTATTTGAGAGAGAGAGACAGAGATAGCGAGAGAGAGCATAAGCAGGGAGGAGAGGGAGAAGCAGGCTCGCTGCTGAGCAAGGAGACCAAAGCTGGGCTCGATTCCAGGACCCTGGGATCACGACCTGAGCCAGAGGCAGATGTTTAACTGACTGAGCCACCCAGGTGCCCCTCACTTTTTTTTTAAAGTTCAAGCCAAGGTCAAAAGCCACATGCTCTACTGACTGACCCAGCCAGGCATCCCTGATTTTTCACTTCTTAAGGAAGAGGTATCTTCAACGATAATGTGTGGAGATTTATGGGGCTCTGGAAAATGATACTACTGCTGTAAAGATCTATAAAGAACTTCTCAAACTCAACACCCAAAAAACAAGTAAGTCAAAAAATGGGCAGAAGACATGAACAGACACTTCTCAAAAGAAGACATACAAATGGCTAACAGACACATGAAAAAATGTTCATCATCATTAGCCATCAGGGAAATTCAAATCAAAACCACATTGAGATACCACCTTACACCAGTAAAAATGGCAAAAATGGACAGGGAAAGAAACAACAAATGTTGGAGAGGGTGTGGAGAAAGGGGAACCCTCTTACACTGTTGGTGGGAATGCAAGTTGGTGCAGCCACTTTGGAAAACAGTGTGGAGGTTCCTCAAAAAGTTAAAAATAGAGCTACCCTATGACCCAGGAATTGCACTACTGGGTATTCACCCCAAAGACACAGATGTAGTGAAAAGAAGGGCCATATGCACCCCAGTGTTCATAGCAGCAATGTCCACAATAGCCAAACTGTGGAAAGAGCCGAGATGCCCTTCAACAGATGAATGGATAAAGAAGATGTGGTCCATATATACAATGGAATATTACTCAGCCATCAGAAAGGATGAATACCCAACTTTTACATCAACATGGATGGGACTGGATGAGATTATGCTAAGTGAAATAAGTCAAGCAGAGAAAGTCAATTATTATATGGTTTCACTTATTTGTGGAACATAAGGAATAGCATGGAGGACATTAGGAGAAGGAAAGGAAAAATGAAGGGGGGGAATCGGAGGGGGGAGACAAACCATGAGATACTATGGATTGAGAAACAAACTGAGGCTTTTAGAGGGAAGGAGGATGGGGGAATGGTTTAGCCTGGTGATGGGTATTAAGGAGGGCACATACTGCATGGAGCACTGGGTGTTATACGAAAGCAATGAATCATGGAACACTATATCAAAAACTAATGATGTACTGTATGGTGACTAACATAATAAAGTAAAATAAAATTTTAAAAAAAGAAAAAGAAATGCAAATACTGATACTTAAGTGGATTCATTATATTGCATTTTGTTAGAATTAAATAGAAAAAAAACCTAGAAGACTTGATGTAAGAAATGTGGGTTTTTTATAGAAAATTAATATCTTCCTCTATGTAAAAATAGGTAACTAATTTTCATTTTTAAAAAGATTTATTTATTTTATTTTAGAAGAGAGGGGGGGAGAGAATCTGAAGCAGACTCCACGCTGATGCAGAGCCCCATGTGGGGCTCGATCTCATGACCCTGAGATCACAACCTGAGCAAAAACCAAGTATCAGTTGCTTAACCAACTGTACCACTCAGGAGTCCCTAGACAACTAATTTTCTAAGATAAACTATATTATTTTTTTCCTACAAATGTTGCAATCATTTCTAATTTAGAGTTCCCAATCACCCCTAATTTTTTTATTCTAATCTGCATAGGGTAGCCTCTGTATACCCCGTAGCCTGCTTCCATCTCCTATGCCTCTCATTCACTTGATCATTTAAATGCCATCTACGTGCTGTCAACTCCAATCCAGATCTCTCTTGATGGACAGACTTGATTATCCAACTGCCACTCATCACGCCACTTGGATGTCTAACTGGACTCAAACTTAATATGCCCCAAACTTAACATGCCCCAATATTTGCCCTCAGTCCTACTTACTCAGTTTTCCCCATACTTGCTAAAGATGACTCCATTCCTCTTTGATTACACAAAATATATTGGAATTGCACTTCCATATCCATCCAGCAGGAAATCTTGTTGGCCCCACCTTTTAAAGCATATTCAGAATCTTACCATTGCTCACCGATCCCACAGGTACAATTTTGATTTGAGCCAACAATATCTCTTGCCTGGGTTGTTTCAATGGCTTTCTCACTGTGTCTCTACTTTTATCCTTGTTATCCCCATCCCCACCCCAAATCCGGATTTATTTTCAAAACAGAAACAGAGTGAGTCTTCCAAAAACCTGCTTTAGTGCATTTTTTTAAAGTTGTCTCCACATCTAGTGTGGAGCTTAATGTGGCACTTGAACTCACAACCCTGAGATCAAGACCTGAGCTGAGATTCTGAGCTGAAATCAGGAGTCAGTCACCCAACAAACTGAGCCACCCAGGGGCCCCTTTAGTGCATCTTACGGCTCTGCTCAAAACCCTTCAAGACTAACACACTTTATCCAAAGAAATACCTTATATAATTGGCTCCACTATTATCTCTCTGACCTCATTATCCTACTACTCTGCTCTGGCCCACTTTTCCTCTGCCAAACTGGCTTCTTACCATTCCACAAACATGCCAGGTATATCCTTTTTCATGGCCTTTGTACTGGTTTGTCTATCTGCCTGGGGAATGCCCTTTCATATGTCCATATGCCTAACTCCTTCACATTACTCATTTTTTTCACTGAGTCTCACATTGACCACCTTATTTAAAATTATAATTCTCCTCCTGTTCCTTTTTTCCTCTCTCTAAATACATGGCACTTATAATTCCAACATGACATTTATTGTTTATTTTCTGTCTCCCTGAGTGGTGGGGGTGGGAGGGATGGGGTGGCTGGGTGATAGACACTGGGGAGGGTATGTGCTATGGTGAACGCTGTGAATTGTGTAAGACTGTTGAATCACAGACCTGTACCTCTGAAACAAATAATATATTATATGTTTAAAAAAAAAGAAGAAGAAGAAGAAGATAGCAGGAAGGGAAAAATGAAGGGGGGGGAATTGGAGGGAGAGACGAACCATGAGAGACTATGGACTCTGAGAAACAAACTGAGGGTTCTAGAGGGGAGGGGGTGGGGGATGGGTTAGCCTGTTGATGGGTACTAAGGAGGGCATGTACTGCATGGAGCGCTGGGTGTTATACGCAAACAGTGAATCATGGAACACTACATCAAAAACTAATGATGTAATGTATGGTGATTAACATAACACAATAAAAAATATATATATATAAAGACCATTAAGGGCAACATCCAAAGTAGAGTGCCCAGTACTTCATTGGTATTTGTTGAACGAATGGAATGACTTCTGTTTCTCAGTTATGAAGATTCCTGAAAGTTGAGTGTGTGGTATGTTACTTTCTTACTGCTACTCTAAAAAATTACCATAAACTTAGTAGCACAAGACAAGATAAATGTATTCTCTGAGTCAGAAGTCTAAAATCAAGTTCCTTCTGGAGGGTTCAGGGAAAAGCAGTTTCCTTGCTTTGTTTTGTTTTGTTTTGTTTTTGGCTTCTAGAGGTTGCCTATATTCTTTGGCTTCTAGCCCCTTCCTTATCACTCCAACCTCTTGCTTCTGTTGTCACATCTTCTACCACTTACTTCCATCTCCTGCCTCCTCTCATAAAGACTCTCGTGATACATCAGGCCAACCCAGATAATCTAGGATAATCTCCCCGTCTCAAGATCCTTAATTTAATCACTTCCGCAAAGTCTTTTTTTTGCTATATGAAGTAACATTCACAAGTCCTGAGGATTGGGATGGGACATCTTTGAGAGGCCATACTTCAACCTAGCACATGTGGAAAATGGTTTTCTGGGTTGGTATGTGAAGCTTAGCATAACCAGGCGACAGCTGAAGAGATGTGATAAAACTACTGTATTTGCCAATGTGTCAGGCCCAATAAGGGACAGCCAAACAGGAGCTCAGGCTCTTTTTCAGATAACTTGAAAGCCAGACAATATGATTTCTACTTGAATAGGCATATACTAGAGCTGGGAAAGAAAACCAGCAGAAGAGGGTTAGAGAAGTTTTGAGTAAAGAAGTAATACATGAGCCTGAGAACTTGGTCAGGGTGAGACATGGCAACTCTCCTAAGCCACATTCAGGATTCTGGACCTGGTTCCAAGGGAAATTGGAAACCACGCAGGGGACTTACACAGGGAAGTGGCCTGATCAGATTTACATTTTAAAGCATATCACTCTTGTAATAATGTGGGAAAAGAAAGTGAGAGCATGAGGACATGTGAAAAGACCAGTTGAGAGAATGTGCAATAATCTTGGTGACATTGGTTTGCTATTATACTGAGCTGTAGTTTCTTCTCTGAAAATGAAGATCTTATTGTGATCAACCTCACCTGCCTATTGCAATGATCCACTGAGAATACATATAAAGCAGTGAGCTGGACATATAAACTGAGCTGGCTCCTGGCGTTGTAACACTGAATCAGACTTCAGCTATCCATTCCTATCACAAAATTACAAAGATACTGTTTAAAAGGAAAAAAGGTATTGATTATATCTAACACAAGGTATTTAAAAAACAATAAAATATTGACATAAGCATGGTAGGATAGTAGCTAACCTCTGCACCACTTTATGAGGTCCAGAAGACATGTCTGTTAAGTACCTCTTGCTAAAGGAGATAAGAGATGATCACGCGCTCAGAGAGAATGTTGGATCCCGGATTTCAGTAACAGTGAAACAAGGAGAAACAAAATTGCCACTGGGACTCTTGGCTGCCAAAGACCAAATATTATGAAAATGAACAATGTAGATGTTTCTCAAAAGTGTTTTTCTTCATGTCCCCAAGCAACGAGTTATAACAGTATTGTGTGCAGAAACATCGACTTGGGCAGGACATGTGGCTTCAGGTCCTGTCTCTGTCACTTACTAGGTTTACCAATGGGAAAGTCATGTGAATTCTGAGTCTCAGCTACCTTTTCTGAAAATTAAGATAATTATAGAAATACTTCACCATGGTTCTTCATCAGAATTTAAGGAGAAAATGCTTACAAAGTGCTAACAGTGTGGATGAACCAAAGTACCTAAATGGTTACTGTTATTATTAATGTTATTTATTGTTGTCCCTTTTTTTTCCTTTTATGTTTATCAATTCGATACCTTTCAAGGAATTGCAAAGAGCATCCTGAGAGGCAAGGGAGGCAGAAAAGAGGCCAGCAAGGAAGCAGCACAGGGAATGTTAGGGTCAATACCAAGTCATCTTTATCAAAGACAGAACATACTTGCCTGTGACTCAAGCAAGGATGGAGGAATTGTGTTGCGGTCAATGTGTGTTAGCAAAGAGCAGACTAAGAGCAGGCAAGGGACGATGAAGGCAGGAGCCAAGGGGAGAATGACAGTATTGATGCGCTGAGCAGCTCATCTCCTGGAGTGTCTGGCTCACTGTCACCAGGAATCTGACAGCACACGAGGAGGAGGATAAAAGGGAACACTGGCCATACTCTTGGGGCTGCAGCTGCCCTCTCCGTGAAAACATAGGCACATTCACCCTCCTTAAATGAAATGTGGGAAGAAGCTGTTTGCAGCCTTCTCCAGAGGGCATTGTTGGAATATGAAAAAGAACCACTTAAAAATAACAAGACTGTCATTGTCAACAAATGAAAATCTGCAGACAATCTCATTAGATATTATCAAGACCCAGAGAGCCCACGTTTCAGAACTTTCCAACAGATTTGGACTGCCACAGCTTTTAAGTTGCATGTGATTAGAAAAAAAAAATTAAAAGATAATCTAACTCTCCAAAAGCCAAGGGGTAAGTGTAAGTCAAGGATAAGAAAAAGAAAGATGTCTACATGACCAAGCCTCATCAGAAAGGAGGGGAACTGAAGAATCACTTAGCTGACATTCTTTCTTTTTGATGCCCCATAAACCCAGGCTGAGATGAGTGCATTTAATCCTATGGAAAAGAAGTACTTTGGTTTCATCTCAGCAAAGTACATTAGAGCAGGTACTTTGAATGGCTGTCATAAGATGAATTTGGCAATTTTCAGAACTAAGAAGGATTAGATGTCTTTGGCAGACTAGATATGATTGATTACGTGTCACCCGCATACGAAAAAGATTTTAGCTCCCCATTGCCTACCCTGATTTTGAAAAACCTTCCCTTTTTCTGCTCAGTCCCCACGATGGGATAAAGAAACGCTAAGTGTCCCAAATACAATCCGTTAGGTGTGGAGACTAACAAGAGGATGCTTGCTCTAAATTCTAAATTCCCAGGAAAAAACTGTCCATCTCAAATCAAGTGTCCACTCTTGGTCCAATTAGACATGGCAAGTCTCACACCACAAACATGCCTCAGGGAAGGGAAACTGGAGATTTTGTAGGGGTCCTAAAGTGTGCCCAGCTTACCTTTTCCCTCTCTCTCTCTCCTGTTGCCTACACGCAGCCACGTCACACCGTTCGCCATTCCTTCCGCTTCCTTTCTCTGGGCTTCCTCATGATTTCCTCAGGGTGGAATGCCCTTTTTCTAAGATCTACCTGTTGGAAAGAGAAATCAGACACAGCCCTCAAGAACTCGATTTGGGAACTGGTCAGAATACATGCCCAGACTCAGAAATCTTAAATTATATTTTACTATGGTAAGCTTAAAGGACATGGATCTGAGTAAAGGTCACAAGATGACATCCAGTTGGGGATGTTTAGAGTGGGGCTTCTCTGGTATGTGCTGGTTCCTTACCAGGAACCATATGTGGATACTGGCATACATGTCATGGGAGCCTGGTACTGGGGTAGTTTGAGTCTCTTTAAATCCCAGCCAGGCATTTTGAAATCATGGCGTTATTACCTCAAAAAGATCCCCAGCGGTATATTGTTGAATTCATCCCAGTTGACATAGCAACTCATAAATATAGTCACAGAATGCTAGCTAGCTGTGAACGATCTCTCATCTGCAGAGCTACAAGCCCTTGGAGGTACCAAGCATCAGAATGCTAGCTGGCTGTGAACGATCTCTCATCTGCGGAGCTACAAGCCCTTGGAGGTACCAAGCATCAGAATGCTAGCTGGCTGTGAACGATCTCTCATCTGCGGAGCTACAAGCCCTTGGAGGTACCAAGCATCAGAATGCTAGCTGGCTGTGAATGATCTCTCATCTGCGGAGCTACAAGCCCTTGGAGGTACCAAGCATCAGAATGCTAGCTGGCTGTGAACGATCTCTCATCTGCGGAGCTACAAGCCCTTGGAGGTACCAAGCATGACAGTACTGGCCTGCCATGCTCCATCTTGTGAGGACATCTCTTCTTTCTCCTCTGAAGTGATGTAATAATTGAGCACTTTGGTTTTACCTCCTGGATTGGTTTGTAAACATTATGGCCTATGGTGAGTGGTATGTGCTTTGTTGTCAGTTTGAATCCTGATGCAGTGATTTCAGTGACCTTGTTGGAGAAGGTTCCTCACTGATAAAATAAGGGATAAAAATATCACCCTCTTAGATGTAGTGTGAAAATTAAACAGCAGTGTATATAAAACACGTGACACATGGCCTGGTATGAAGTAAGTACCCCATAAATGCTACTAACCTTGTTATTATTTCTTGCGGGAACAGTCCGTATCTTACTGATATTTGAGTACATTGCCTATACCTAAATATGAAAACAATAAATGAATTAAATAGAAAAATGGCTACTCGAGGACAACGCCTCCCATCACCTGACCCAGAATCCTGCCCAATGCCTAGTGGGGTGACACGGACATCTTCCCTGATGACAACTTTAAACATGACAAAGATACCAGCTTCTTTAAGCTAATTATGCCTCTGTTGTGGCTAAATCTGCCTGTCTTCTTTGAATCCTTTTCAGAATCCTACCTACGTTGCATGTGCGTAAGCTCAAGGTGTTTATGAGCCCCAAACATTCACTGATCACCTACCATTTGCCAATTACTGCATTAAACAGTGCAGACACCAGATGAGCCAAAACAGCCTCTGTTCTAATGTGCTGACAATCTCATTCCTGGATGTGTTATCTACTTTAACACTTAGCTTAATGCTCGCTTCACATTCACCAATCCACAATTCATACAACGTAATGATTGGTAATGCTTTCACCTCTTGGTCTTCACATTCTTGAGCTGGAGAATCATCATGGTCTTTTCCATGGAGGATGCTGTCACTACAAACCCTAGTGTAGACTTGCTATGGTTACATTAAAACAGCCTCATCACCACTGCCGCCATCATAGCTGATAGTCACTAGATAATGTGTACAATTTACAAAGCGCATTCACATAAATGGTCACATTTGCTGTCCCCAAAATTCACATAGGGATTGGTTTACTATAGCTCTATGGAGTATAGTGTCTGCTGGGTTATTTTTGTGTTTGATAAGCCTACCTTTTGCTCAGTTTGCTTTTTGGCCACCACAGGTCACTGGGTCTTTGTCTTCATGGAACAATCTGCATAGTGTCTGCCAAGTTTCTATTTTAGGTTCAGACCCGGAGTAATACATTTTACATTTTAAATGGGAATTAATGTTTCTCCTAAATCTTTGTCTTTGTACTTACCATCCTTGGAGGTCATCCGCGACCTTTGCACCCATTCAGAGATGTGCAAGTTCTTCCTATAGTTTGAGGTCAGATGCCAAAGGATCATCCTCATTCCAGAATGATCATATGTTGTCCTGAATCTGAAAAGGTTTTTTTTTGGTGGGTTTTTTGTTTGTTTGTTTTACTATTTTTTATTTACTAACCATATATCTCTGGAATCTTAGTCATTGTATTTCTCTACCCAGCTAAGCATATTTTCCTTATTCTTTATTATTTCCTCCATACGTTCCCTAACCAAATGACTGACAGTTCCGTAAACATTGAACTCAGATATACCTTGTACTTAAATACATGTTGGTATAAGAGTTTGAGAAACCAGTTTTACATCATACACACACACACACACACACACACACACACACACACTAGTTTCCAAATACTCAAATGCCTCGTAACCCTCATTTGGCCTAATTTTCAGGTGATACATACCAACCAGTCCAGTGCAAAACCAGGTCTGCAGTGAAATACCATGTCCATTCTGCTAGGTCAGTGCCCATGACACACAGTGATTAAAATTTGAGCATCACTCCTACGCCCACGAGTTTATTTGTATATATTTTTGATATAGGATGCCCCAGTTTTAAATATTGTTGTAACTTTGTAGAAAAGGATGGATAGGCAGGAAACCTCAAATTGAATGGAAAATGGCTGAAAGGGTATTCCTCTTCTCTAGCAATTCCTACACTCAAACCAACAAGTTAAAGGAGATGGTGAGAATCCCCATTATTTTAAACACTGTCTTCCCAAGGATGGATAGTCTACATTACTAAGGAAGCCTTCTTTATTAAATAGTGGCCTCCCAGTTCAAAAGAACTCAAGAACACCTAGATAAGATATGAAAACAAAAGGAAGTTTTATGTTTAAAAAAAATCAAATTATTTAAGGCCAAACTAAGGAAACTATTTTCTATTGGTGATAACGATAACCCGATGCTGACTGACATTTGTATTACTTACTATGGGCCAGGTGACCTTCTATAACATTTATATTAAATATTTACCATACACTTATACTCATTTAATACAAAAATATGATAAATCTAAGTATCCTAATAGGTTAAATATCAAATATACACATAACTATTTCTGTAATAGAGGAACAAAGACTATAGAGTTACCTATCCTGATTTTGCAAATTCACAACATATGAAACATAATTAGCGTCATAATTACCCACAAAGTGCAAATTAAAGCAGCAAAATAGAATTTCTTCAACCATGAAATTAATGAATGCTAAAGAAAATAGTGATAGTGAGAAGACATTGAGATTATTACTTGACTGCCACTGATAGAAGTGTAAGTACAACTTTTCTAAAAAGCCGTTTGACAATATATGCAACAAGAACCTCAAATATTTTTATACTGACTCCAGCATACTTCTCAGAAATTGACAAAATAAATTACTACAACAGCTGAGTTAACAAACCTGCATATGAGTCAAATTGTTCCAAACTGTTTGCTTTCAACACTTACGAAGAAGGACCAATTAGCTTGTAGATCACAAATAATTTTGGTAATAGATCACAGTTATTTTTGGCATGTAATGAACTTTAAAGGAGTTTAAAAAAACTGTATCACTGCTATAACTAAGTTTTAAACTTCTGATTTACATGTGTATGCTAACAACTTTCTTTTATTTATTTATTTATTTATTTATTTATTTATTTATTTTTTGCTAACAACTTTCTTAATGCCTACATGTTTATATATGCCATACATATACATAAATAAAATTGAAAAATAGAATAATTGAGGCTAAATTTATTAGGAATAAGTTATATCTAGCCATTCACAGTTGAGAAAAAACTAAAAACCTATCTCACTAAGAACCCCATTTTTAATAAAATTGAAATTTTGTATTTATTAACTTTATTATGATTTGTAATATATTTTTGTTGTTTGATCAACTATTACTTTGGTATATACTTACTGTGCTGCAGAGAAATGTAATTAATCTGTGCCACTGAATATATTACATTAGGATAAATTTCTAAGGAGAAAGTACAATGAAAATAGGAAAAAAAGCAACAATGTAAAATTTCTTGCTATTAACAAAGAGCTTTCATGTATTTTTTTTAAAAATCACGTAACAGTATCAAAACACTATGGCATTAAATTTCACCTGAAACATGTTAAAGTATTAGAATTCCTTTGCAGTTATTTAAGCTTATGATAAAAATTTTAGATTTCTACGTAAAAATATGCAGTACTTTGTAAAAATCATTTTAGAGGGTGAGTAAAAAACTTAAACAGAATTATATGGCACTTCAACGCCTTCTGTTTACCTCTCAAAAATTAAAGATTTGGAAATGAAGCTTATAACACGTGTCTTCATCTTGTTTCATATAGCATCATATTTTCCAATTTATCTAACATGTAGTTCCCAGCTTTTGCTATCTAGATTATAGTGGGCAGAGCAATGACTCATTACATGCAGCAATGCAGAAAAGCAGTGAGAGACAGAATGATCTCTCCCAACCAAGGGTATTTTCAAAGACCTGCTAACATGGGACAAACTCAATAAATCAAATTATCAGCTTCTTTGACACCAGCTTCCAAACAAGCTTATTTTAAAATCACATCTGCTTTTACAGAATCAGACCTATAGATACAGAGAATGAACTGCTGGTTGCCAGAGAGGGGATGGAGGTAGAAGATGGACAAAATGCGGGTAAGGGGGTTGGGAGACACAGGCTTCCAGTGTTGAAATGAATAATTCATGGGAATAAAAGGTACAGCATAGAGAATACAGTCAATGATATTATAATAGAATTCTATGGTGACAGATGATAGCTACAGCTATGGTAAGCATAGCGTAAGGTATAGAGATGTGGAATCACTATGTTGTACACTGGAAACAAATGCAACCTTATGTATCAACTATACCAAAAAAAAATGAAATAAAGTTAAAACAATCATTTGCTTTCAAGTTAGGAAAGAGTCTTAAATTTAAAAATCACAGAAACAAAATTAATGGTGTCTCTTAAGGACAAACAACATTCCTAGGGATTTTTTTTTACCTTTATCATGGTCAGTTTTCTTCAAAAGTACTCAATTATTTTGAGTAATATTATAGATAGCAGGAGCCAAGATGCTCTTGAATTAACTAAAGAAAGAAATACAGGTAATATCAGCTATTAGGAATTATGTGTGAAAACTATTTTATGATCAAGTTTCCCCACCTTTGCAAAATATCAAAGGAAAAAAAAAGAAAAGCAATAAATCTTTTTGCCCCTCCCCAACAATCCCAACTAAATCCATAGCTCCTATGTATATCTTGGCCTATCTCAATAGGCTTCTGTTCACATCACTCCAAAACACTTGCTCTTGAGGTCAGCCAGTCCTGAATGTGTAAACCTCAGCTTCAATGGTTGCTACTTAGTCTTCGTCTCGTTCACTTCTCTCAAGTATTTGACATAGTTGACCATTTCTTACTTGTTAAATCTGTTGTCTTCCCTCACATCTATGATTTTTACTCTTCTGGATTGAACTGCTCCTTCTAAGGCATCTCTTCTTTTTTGCATCCCCGAAGTGGTGGGATACCTCAAAGTTGTTCTTAGCCCTCTCCTGGCTCTACATGTTCAGGGGATGACTCCTCTTGCTCCAATGGCTTTAACCATCACCTCCAAGCAAATATGTTCTAAATACACATCTTTCAGGGAAATCTTTCTTAAAAGAGATCTCATTTCTGTTTAAGTTCTCCATACATCTCAAGTTCAACATATCCACATTGTCTCTCCCTACCACACTCATAATACTCCTTTCTCCCTTGCCCCAATCCCTTCATTCCAAACCGGTACCTCCCATTCTGGGGTACAATGCAAAACACTATCATCTTCTCCCAGGAGTCTTTCTTTTCTTTCTTTCTTTTTTTAAGATTTTATTTGAGAGAGAGAAAGAGAGAGACCATGAGAGCACAAGCGGGGGGAGGGGCTGAGGAAGAGGGAGAAGCAGACTCCCCGCTGAGCAGGGAGCCTGACACAGGGCTCAATCCCAGGACCCTGAAATCAGGACCTGAGCCGAAGTCAAGACACTTAACTGACTGAGCGGTCCTCCCAGGAATCTTTAACCCCTCCCTCTTTGTCCTCTCCATCCCATAGAATCATCAAGTCTTTTTGACCCCAACTCTGGAACATCAATATAACCCATTCTAACTCATTTGTATTCTGAGACTCATTGTTTCTGGCCTGGTCTAGTCTGTGGCATCCTAACTGGGCTTCCAGCTGAAATGCCACAGCCTCCTTTAAAATTTCCCAATCAATAACATCTTTTCTCTATACTCCCACTGAATTTTAATCTGTCATTAGCTGCACCCATTTCCGCCACCCTCCAATCAGAGTCCATTTGCTGAGAATACATTCCCTATCACCGGCCCATACTAATGGTATCTACAAATCTAAATCTAGTGTTCTGTGGGCATGCACCAGATGATTGATTTTTACATCACCAAAATATAAACCACAGTGCAGCACATAGCAAATACTAAAATGTTTGGAAAGAAAAGGAAATGGGGAACAAATGGAGAACCATGTTTTCTTCTGAACCTTTAAGGTATTCCTTATAATAACATTTTCTAAGGAACTCACAGTATATTTTAAGGCATTATCTAATAATGCCTAATAATTTCTTAAGAATAAAGAATGTTAATCCCTTCCTCATTTTTATTTTTTTTTTAAAGATTTATTTATTCATGAGAGACAGAGAGAGAGAGAGAGAGAGGCAGAGGGAGAAGCAGGCTCCCAAGGAGCAGGGAGCCCGATGCGGGACTCGACCCCAGGACCCTGGGATCCTGACCTGAGCCGAAGGCAGACGCTTAACCATCTGAGCCACCCAGGCGCCCCCTTTTCTCATTTTTAGCATGAAGACAAGCTTGAGGATGAAAGAGGCATGTCCTAGAATGTGTTTCCAGATTCTTGGACAAAAGGGGATGCATAATCTCTCAACAGTTAATTCTTCCTGTTTTCAGAATTTTCTCTTGCCTAATACAAACTGGGTGACGCAAGCAACCAAAGCGAAGATGCCCGAAGAGTTCTCACACTGAAATGCGAGTTTTAAAGACACATGTAATGATTAAATCACTTCCTTTTTGTAAAAGACTTCTGTCAGGTGAAAGAGAAAAATTTAACTGACCTACTATTCAGAAGTGGGCCACTCTCAATGACTGTCCTTATGACCCTTCAGACTAGGGTTAAGTTCTTTGTTCACTTTGGCCCTGGCTGAAGGGGAATGGGACTTACGGCAGAGATTACGTGAAAGCTGCCATTTTGTAAAGGTTGTAGGAGATGCAACAAGAACTGAGCTGTTCAGGTGAACATCAAAAGAGGAGTAAAGACAGTGGAGAGTAGACTGCTTTCTCTGAAGCTTATCTGAGTTCCTTTGGTTGAGAAATCAAGATTTGAAATCTCAAGATAAAAAGCTTGCTTTTGACAAAGTCAGTGCATATTGGCTTTAGCTGGAAAAACCATAGAAGCAGCTTTTCTGGCAACCAATGTGTTTCTCTTATTACCGTAGGCAGCTATGTGTGAAAATAGCTCATGAAACCCTTCAAAGAAATCTTATGGAGTTTAAGAAATAATTATATGGAGGGAGGGGGATTCTAATGTTTCATATAATACCCTTTGTATCAGAGTTAAGTTACCCCATGTAATACTTAAGGTTAGAAGTGAAAAAGAAGCTGGATGCCAAGTCCAGATTCTAAGATGTGAGGCCAAGTGAAATGGAAGGAAAATTACTATTGCTATATTTATTAAAAATAAAATTTGAGAGGGGCACCTGGGTGGCTCAGTCATTAAGTGTCGTTAAGCGTCTGTCTTCGGCTCAGGTCATGATCCCGGGGTCCTGGGATCAAGCCCCACATCGGGCTCCCTGCTCAGCGGGAAGCCTGCTTCTCCCTCTCCCACTCCCCCTGCTTGTGTTCCCTCTCTCGCTGTCTCTGTCAAATAAATCTTTAAAAAAAATAAAATTTGAGAAATCACAAATCCAGAAAAAGCAAGACAATGGAATGGGACCTCTGTCAGCAGGAGCAGCTAACAGCAACTGCAGAGGCCCAGGATTATCCTTTGAGCAATCAAGGTATCAGGTAAGAAAAGAAACTGGGTAAGAATTTGTTTTCTTCTGGGACCTGGTGTAGGGAACAGAATTCTCTCTGCATCTCAAACCAGTTTGTTTTCCTCCTGGACTTCCTGGTCTGAGATGCAGAGAGAATTCTGTCCCCTACGCCAGTTTACTTTAAATGAAACAAGTCCTATTTAAAATTGCATTGACCTTGAAGTAGAGAAAACTTGTTATGGAATTATTTCTGTGCCCTTTACAGTATCACAGATACCCTGAGGGAGAGTTATTGCCAGTGATTTCTAGGTGGAAAAGTAATATGGCATTGAAACCAACAACACTGAATGAGAAAGCAAATAATATTGTATCTGATAATACTGATCACTATACTCCTAATAAAACTAGTCAAGTTTATCGAATACTATCAGGCAGATACGCTGCTGAGCCTTCTAAGTCCTTTATATAGACTGATTCTGTAAGCTGCCAAGAAGTAAATATTCCTACTGTTCTCATTATACAAAGTAGAAAATGAGACCTAAGTGATTTGTCTTAGGTCACATTAGCTAACCCAGGTAGTCTGGTTCTAGTACCCATGTCACCTCTTAATGTATTATATAATTGCATAAATTCCAAAAACTATTTAGTCCAGCATTCAAGGCCCTCAGTACACCTCCTTCTTCTTCTGCTAAGCTAATGTCTCATTTATTTGCTCCCTTGCATCACAGAATTTTAAGAGTTGTCCAATACTCACACTCTCTCTCTCTCTCTCAACCTGGCTATAATCTGTCTTCCACCCTATCACTTTACTTAAACTGCTCATCTAGTCAGCAATGACCTCCACATAGTAAATACAGGAGTCAATTCCTGGCCTCTAGCTCACATGAGCTATAAGTAGGATCTGACATGACAATTACTCTCTTTGATTGCCTTTCTTCCCTTGGTATCTGGTACATCACAATCTCTTCATTATCTCAAAGGTCATTTCTTTTCAGTGTCTTTGCTGGTTCCTTTTCCTCTAACCTCTAACATCAGGCATCTCCAAGGCTCACCTCTTGCTGATTTTCTCTACTATATCCACATTCACTCCCTTGGTGATCTCAGGCAAGCTCATGGTTAAAGTGAAAAGTCCATGTACATGCGGCTGACCCCAACCTAGACTTCTCTCCTACTGTCTGCACAGATAACTGCCTAACATTGCCACTTGGATGCCCAATAGGCACCTCAAATTCAACACACCCACAATTGAACTCCTGAATCCTGACTCCCTCAGAATACCCAATTTACCTTCATCTTCCCTATTTCTGTGGTTGGAAGCTCCATGCTTCCAATTGCTCAAGTAAAAAATCCTGTGATTTGTCTCGATTAAAAATGCATTTTCTATCTCTCATACCAGAAACCCTATAGACTCGATCTTTAAAACTATATCCAGAATCTGACCACTTCCTATCACTCCATAGCTACTGTCCTTACCATTGGTGCCCTGTTTTGCTCTCAAAAATGTCTTAAACAATGAATTATAGTTGTTCTAGTATAAGGCCATGACCTCATCCCCCAACCCTATCCCAGTGTTACCTCTGATCTCATCCATTAGTCTTCCCTGCTTCACTCCACTCCAGCCCTGCTCGTACCCTTGCTAACCTTTGGTAAGCCAGGCACACTACCGCTTTGGGGTCTTTGTTCTAATTATTCCCTCTGTCTGGAATGCTCTTCTCCCAGATAGACACATGGCAATTTTCTCACTTTCTTCAAGTCTTTGTTATTAGATGTTCAATGAGATACTATTTACTCCTACAGTGAACCTATCCCTTCACCCTTCATCCTACTTACCCTGTTCATCTCTTTTCTGTGTCTACTGCCTTATATCCTTCCAACATATTAGATAATTCTACTTATTCATTTTTACTTATTATTTTGTTCATTCATTTATCTCAAGGGTAGAACATGCCCGGCACATATATGTAAATGCCCAGTAAATGTTTGTTGAATGAAGAAACAACCACATACACACTAAAGACATATGTCATTATGCCTCCTGAGACACTCTTCTTACTTTCCTGGTTCACTGTCTTTCCTCTTGTCCTGATCCTTCTGCTTGAGATAGACATTGTCAAAATGTCTCATCTTGGTTCAAAAAAAAAAAAAAAAAAACCCTCACCTCTCTCCCTCCTCACTCAACAGGTTAAGAATAAAAGCAGACTAATAAATGGAACACAGAAACTCTGAAATTGTTATTTATAATTTTCCAAAAACAGTGATTAAAGTGAGAGATCCATGGTGTTCTTACCTAACTGCCTTGTAAATGCCTGGCACTGAGTCTCAACCACTTACCTATGAACTCAGGTTCACTTTTAAAACTTCCCAGAGTTCAGGTGCAAAGGAATCCCTGACCAATACTGCCACCTACTGATCAAGAGGATGAGAAATCAGTACAATGAGGGAGAAAATGAAAGCCAGTTTACCAAAAATTGGGCAAAGAAAACCATGAAAAATTTCACGAAGTCAGTAAAATAAACTGCTTTTCCCAAAGAGCGCTAGCAAGGAGTTTACACTGAATTCTATAGCAGCAGTAAGCAAAGATTGTAAATAGTTACAGTAACCCACTTCAGAAAAGAGGAAACATCTCTGAAATATTAACAGGTCAACCAGTCTTCTATAAAAACCAGCTCTTCAACTTTTCAACAGCAACTCTCTTAAGAATTAAGATGTTTGAGACTCATACCAAATATATTTGTTGTTTTTATTGTCCCTCGCATATAAAAACTAATCTACCACAAGATTTAAAGTTCAATAAGAAAAAAAAATTATAGAAAAAAAACATTTGGGTTATTTCTAGGCCATTTATATTTGAGGCTCTACACTACTAAGTTTCTCCTCTTTAGAACTGTAGAGAGACCTCTTTCTTGATAATGTAAAAGCAATATTGTTCAATATCAAGGAATATGGGTCATGAGTTCTAAGGCCTTGAAATGCAATGGCATCTTTGTATTTATTTACCAAGATCTGGCATTCTTTTCATTAGAAAAAGCCTCTTGTGTCCCCACACCGCACCCCCCAACCCCACCACCAACACACATACCAGGGGGAGAGTAAATGTGGTAAGTTAACTGACATATGCTTTAGGAAGCCATTTATCTAAATCATTATATTCACTCCTTTTTTTGAAGTTGTGCACCCCTAAAATGTATTAAGCACTTAATTTTGAGTTTATATCATGAATTGCTTTCATTAACTTAAACTATTAATAAAACATTTTGGGAAATTAATATATATTGTCAAGATCAAAAACAGAATACAATGTGTTTTTGAAAAATCCTAAGAATAGAAGTTTGCATAAGGAAAAAACGAAGGAGGGAAACAGTTTTTTATCTTCCACACATCTTCCCAATTTAAACGTTATACAGGAGTAACAGGAAAAAATAAAAGAAGTGGCTTTTAACAAAAACCACAAATACCAACAAAAATATAGTACATTCATAAACATAGAGGATTAAAAGTAATAATTCCAAGAGAAGATGATTTAGAAAAACACATTTAATTATAAAAATTTTTTAAATAAAAAAAGCAATGGCACAAATCACCACAATGTTATTTAAGTGATCATACCCACAGGCTGCTCTTATAATTACATGCTAAAAATGTATGACTGTCCTCATTAACGGCATTTTCCCTCTTAACTGGAGTGACATCAAGAGCTTCTGAGAATGTGTAATTTTCCCTAAAATACTACTAAAAGTATCAAAAACACAGGGTGTGCAACATTCATTTACATCACCTTTTATTTACTACACTCTAAACTCATAAAATATTGAACATTTCTCACTTCGTTCCTCTTATTTACAGTTCAGAGGCTCAGCTCTTGTCACAATATGGTTTGTGCATTAAACTCCCTGGGAATAGTACTTTCCACAGCATTTTAATAAATTTACTCTGATGATTTAAAGTACACAAACAAAAACTTGTTCACATGACTATGTCATACCCAGAAAAAAAAATAATGCTTCCTGCAGCCTTCTTTAGGAGTTAAAAAAAAAATATCTCTTTCAGTAGAATACATTCTTAGCCGTTACTGGATTATACTATCATGCATATTTGTACTAATACGACAATAGGTAAAGCCAGCTAAGACTTCATAAATTTCACTTAGGAGGATACAGCATACATGAAGTGATTTGGCTTTCACTCTCTTGTTACCCATAATCCAGTTATTCCACGGGGATATATTGTATTTATTCTTAGTCTAGAAGTATTTAAAAGTTCAGTAATAATTGGCAGTTTCTGACAGTTTTATTTGCTTGATAGCGGATACGGTTCTGCGCACATGTGTCAGATGAGCCGAAAACAATGCAAATCACTTCATGTGATACAGCAGGAAGAAGTGGGATGTTATTGTCTGAACAAATGATTCAAAGGGAGGAATATTAACATTCGACGGTGACATGAATACTATTGAATTCAGTCTATTTTAAGATGCATTATCTTCACGACTTGCCAAATACCTGGTATTTGTGATCTTTTCAGTTAAAAAGCAAACCTAGTTGGGGGAAGGCAGACATGAGGAGAAGAAAAAGGAGAGGAAGCACGTATTACCATGTATATGATTTTAGGAGAAAAAAGTGAGAAGGAAGAGAGTACGTTTTCACATTAAAAAAAAAAAAATTGCCACATCCGGGCACCTTTCACAGAGCATCAGGGCGCCAAGCTAATTAACCCTTTTTCCTCTGACTCCAGAGATGTTTGTCTGCTCATCGCATTATTAATAATGAACATAATTCTGGCAGCAGCACAAATCTGACTTTTTAAGGCTTCAGAGTGTCAGTATTCAATAGTTGGGTACATTTGAACAATAGAAGAGTCCCGCCATTTCTTTCATTTGCACACTTGCCCCAGCAAGTAGTCTCAGGAGGTCCTCGTGGTTAACTGCAGCTTCATCTCCTACGACGCCTTTGACTTTATGACCCACTCGGCGTTGGGGTTGAGCTGATACAAGTCCTTCATGTAAGTGTCATCATCAAGGCAGCGTTCTCCTACCAAAGAGACACTGGATCAGTTGAACACAGTGCAGAGGCTGGGATGCAATTTTAAACTTATTCCTGATGGTTTAACTCCGAAATCTTAGACTTCAGAATATCTCTCATCCTTTCCCATCTCCCGTGACATTATAAGACTTGGCCAAAATACTGAAAAAAGTCATTTTAGTAGGCTTTCTCTAAAGGAAAGGGTTTCAAATTAATTTAGGAAGTTGAAAAGACTTTGTGTGAAGGGCTCTGCAACGGCTCATTAAGAGCTTATTCACCTTTATTAAGAGTGGCAACAGCTTTGGGTCTCCCGAAGTAAGAAAATACTTCATTCCCAATATCTAAGAGTAAAAGTGCAAGATCAAATATATATAAATATTTAAATAAACCTTGCTAATAGAGTTAACATTTCCAGGCTTCTAACAGAGTTGCAGTTTATTTAAATTTTAAGAGTAAGCCTTCATATTCCCATGTTAAAGTTTCAGTATCTACTAACACTTTTGTGTCCCAGGAAAAATTCCACAAAACTTAAAATCTTCAAATATTTTCAATTATTACTTTGAATTAAACACTATTTCATTTATTTGTTAACAATTTCACCTGTACCATTTTCAAGGTCAAAATAAAGAGAAAAAGTTTACTTTAAATTTTAATAGAGATGAGTACAACCCACTGATAACTGAAAATGGGCATGGTCAAAATCAATCCATTCATTCTGTTTTTACTTCCTAAGTTACCAATGTGCTTGTATTCGTATGTGTGTATATCTGTGTTTGTCTTTGTGTGTGTGTGCGTGCATTATTTAGAAGGCAATCAACAATGGCAAAAATAACTTCTGCTTTCACTAAAAATATCTCGTACTGAGCCATATTAAAAATGTAATCCTGGCCTTAAATAAGCTCAGCTACTTCCTTTATTAAGAATGTGATGTAAGCATATAAAAAAGAAAGAAGTTTTGAAAAAGTTCATCACCATTCTAGAAGCTGCTACTATTTTAAGGGAATGTGCCCTTGCTGAGGTTTAACGCAGATGGGCATTTGTATGGAGGAGCTCAAATAGAGCCTGAAAAGTCAGACCACTGAACAAATTCACAAAATTCATCAACTATCTAAAGCATGCTATATTTAACTTCTGATTTTTTTCTCCTCAAAGATATAAATAATAACCATTGGCAATGTCAAATCAGCATATGTAACACAGAAGAGAAACAAAATGTGCTTACCAATATTTCCTCCAATTTCATACAAAAAAACTTCCCCTTTCTTAAGAGTCTGGGCAATCCCGCTATTAGGGACAAAACAAACTGATTAGTTGTATCACCAAACAGCTTGCAAGTAAATCACTTTAATGTGCTTGGGGAATTCTGGCTTGTATGGGAAATTCATAACTTAGACACACTGTGATTATCTAACATTTGTATTTTCCCATCTGTTAAGTGTGCCAAATAGGTAATAAAAATGTCACACCTGTAAATTAAAATAAACAAATGGACTCATATGTCTGAAGGCAAAATAATAAATCAGCATCTAAATTTGTAAAATTAAAAAGAAAAGTAACATAACTTTTAGCTACCAATAAAATTATTAATTTGATCAACTACTTTGCATAGGGGCCAGAAAGGTACTCCTAAAACTATAAAAAGAAAGATTTCCACCTCAGTTTTCCCACTGCATTTATTCCGTTAAGTATTTATCATGTGTTTGCTGTTCTGACAACTCTCACAGTATGCAAGATGAATGTAAAGAATAGGACATGGTTCATAACCCTTCCTGTGTTGGCCATTCAAACACAGGGGTTACATATACTCAAAGTAGAAGCAAATAGTCATTATGATGGTTTCACAAGTAGGAGATGCATTTACAGAGTTATGCTCTTCAAAGAATAAACTCTTCCAGAACATTAGGTTCGAATAATAAAAATTGGCAAAATTCAGCGGCTTTCAAAACCCTGTATACAAATTACCTGAGAAACCTGCTAAAAATTCAGACCCAGAGCTCTAGAAACTGATTTTGTACATCTAGATCAAACCAAAGAATCTGTTTTGCAAATGCTCTCTAGAGGACTGTGATACACAGGAGGGTTTGTGAACCACTTCTGTAAGGCCCCAAAGACACACTCCCTGGAATTGTAAAGGGAATGGCAGATCTGACTTTTATTCAAACCATTATGAAAAATATGGCACAGTAGAAGCTTTCCTAACCAACCGTCCCATGACTCATTTGGGTTATCCAACTCTTAACTACTCTGCTCCATGGAACATGATAGACACTTGGGGCTTTATACACCCCCACACTTAAGATCCACCTGCTGAGTTGTATCCTAACCAAGAGACAGCTCACTTTGTTCCAAACCAGTGTATGCTTGTTTTTAAAATAATAATTATTTTATTTATAATACAGCACAATAAACTATGAGTATAAAAAGAGTCATTACTTCTATGAAAACCAAGCTGAATGTTTTGGGAGACTTGGTAAGGGGGGAAAAAAAAAAAACCCAGCTAGATATTGCTCTCAGATTGTTTCTCCAGTATCTGTGTTCTTGCTCTACGTTAAAAAAAAAAAAAAACAAAACCTCAACTGGATTTCCTGGGAAATACAAGCTTTGCATAATGCTAATCAAAAATCCATAATTAAAGAAAAGGCAACAGCCTTTATCAAGACTGATAAGTAAATGTGAAATTTATTGTATATTCACTTTATGTCATTCATGTGTTCTTGTCTTTGGTGGAGAAAGTAGGGGAGGGAAAAGATGGGGGAGGGAGGGTTTCCAATTGCCCCTACACTGGTGGAATGCAAGTGGGAGAAGAGGAGAATGTGGTGGAAGAGAACATATATATCAACACTTAACTGAGAATTTCACTTATATGGCCCAAACAGATAGTGCTATGTATCCTTCATGGTCACTTTCCTAGTTCATTATCCCAAGGCTATAATGCAGGTCCTATTATGGTCTACTCTTACAAATAAAAAAACTTGAGACTTAAAGAGATTATAAATCTAGCTTGAAAAGAAGCAGGAAAAGCTTGCATTTGGATCCAGATCATCTGCCTTCAGCATCCCCAAGCATAAAGAAAGGAGCTGAGGAATGGTTGGGGGTCGGGGGGGTAAGCAATGGACAGAGAAGTTTACCAAATGGTCCTCTGAGTGGAGCAAGATGGGGAGAAGGAAGGAGGTAGAGAAACAGGCCCCACACTCCAGGGGGCAGCAAATGCTTATTTAATAAAAGTACCCCAAACAGAAAATCCAAATATGCAGAGGACAATTGTCACAAATCTGGTGCTTTCTAGAACAATCATGCTATCCCCTAAATATTAAAGTCACAGTTGGCTTCATAGTCACCTCTTCCATCATCTGCAAGGACAGCAACAAAAGTACAGACTCAACTGAGCACTTGGGTCCTTAAAGTAAATGCTGTGTGAATTAACTGTATCTAGGCTGAAAGAGCTGCTATATATCTGAAGTCTGGCCAGATGATCTTCAGGTAACCACTCTGGGAAAAGATGGGCAGTCATCCCTGGTGAGCAGAATGGCAAGAGTTGGTATCTACTAGGTCACAGCAGGGAGCAGAGAAGAAGCAGAGACACCCTTTGGGGAGCAAAGACACCTAACTGCTCCAGGGCTTAATCCCCTAAAATTCCATCTCCTCCGAGACTCTGCATCAATGGACCCAGATCCATGATGGTTGCTAGATCCTGGCTTGTAAGGAGGGTGTGTGTTTGTTTATTTATTTATTTATTTGTTTGTTTGTTTATTTATTTATTTATTATTCTTATGTTAATCCCCATACATTACATCATTAGTTTCAGATGAAGTGTTCCATGATTCATTGTTTGTGCATAACACCCAGTGCTCCATGCAGAATGTGCCCGTAAGGAGGGTGTTTAAAGGGCAGCCTTTGGAGATGGAAACCACACATTTAGAATTTAGCACCACTGCCTATGAAATGTGTGACCTTGCAAAGTCTCGGTTTTCTTATCAGTAAAACAGGAGTAATATTAGTGCTTACTTCACCGTACAGTTGAGAGGGGAGTTGTTGCTGGCCTACCGAAAGCCCAGATATGACCAATAAGCTTCTCTTCTATTTCCCCACCATCTGTTACTGCTCAGGCTCATCTCTTCTCCCAATTTATAAACCCTGAGGGAAGATACTTTAAAATACATCTTTATACCCTTTCTGACATCCAACAGGGGACCTTAAACAGAGCAGAAGCATATTAAATACTCGTGGTACTGTATTAACACTGCGAGACTTTTGCAGAAAACTTCACTGATGCCCTTGAATGTTAGAATGCAGAGATGACAGCCTATGGAAGACTAAGAGAATTCATAAGCTAAGACGCCAGGGCCCTGGATTTCCCTTTAAAAAAAAAAATTAATTTTCAGTGAGGTGGAAATCATTAAAATAATAACTTTAGCTAAAAAATAAGAATCAGAAGGATAAAAAGTAAAAATCCAACACACTTGTTAAACCTCTAAAATTTAAGAACAGATATTGTAAGATGTCTCAGAAAGCGTATGCTCTAATCACCATCAGAGGGATGCCAACGGCTTTCAGAGAACTCCTCCTCCTACCCCATCAGCACCAGAACAGAGGAGAAGGCATGGTTGTCCCTAACGGGGACGGTGTGCTCTGTGTCCAGGGGACTTCAAAGCTCCAGGGACCGGCTGTCCTCTCTCGATTCTTCAGACCTTGCTTTTCAAATATGAGCATTTCTCTTTATTCATTAATTTCACAGAAAAAGTTGCACTTTTTGTTTCTTTGTTTTCATCCCACTGTATCTTAGTGATCTTCCTAACAGCCCCCGCACAGCAATTCACCCCCAGCCCGCACATTCTGGAAAGAATATCAAGTGCTCTCATTGTGCCAAGCCTGTTGCAAGCACAGTGAAGGCAAGCCCCGACACCCCGCTCACCACAGGCTCACCCTGCCCATAGACGACCTCACAGAACGCAGCCCACTCCAACCGTCTAATTATTAAGTCTGCTCTTCTTTTCTGCTGGGAAGACAAAATCCTGAAGCACTTCCCATCACCCCTCTTTGTGTGTGTTTTTTAAAAGGGGAAGGAGAAAGAGCGCGCGCGTGTGAGGTATACCATGCAATGATTAAAACAAAACAGGCCTCTACCTTTCTTGGCTGAGAAACCTGGCAAGCACATCACTGGCTTTTAGTTCTTCAGTGAGCTGTATTGCCATGGAAACTTTGGAAAGATGGGGAGCTTGCACTCGAATCACTCCCTGAGGAACGTCGGCCTGCAAAGCAATAAGGACACTGGAGCCAAGCCGGTGGCAGCCGCGGCTCAGAACCCTGTACAGCGCGTTATTCGGGAAGTATACCAACTACCATGCAGTCTACTCCACTACGTAAAACCCTTAACTACTGTATAATGTAATTTGCTAAATTACCTCAAACCTCAAATATCCTCTTAATGGTGAGAGGGGAACTTTATAATGCCTAGGCAGTGATGCTTAATTATTTTTAAAGATGTAAAGAATGACAGCAATAACCATTACTGCCATATTAAGTGCTGATTTCTGAGGATTATCTACCATAGAGTGCTTCTTCATGTAGCAATTTATGAAATTGAATCAGAAAGAAGTTACTTTGTGTGCGATTGCAGTGTGTGCAATTTAAAAATCTGCCTGTGCGTGGACCAAATTTCACGGAGATTTTTGTTCCTGAGCGTCTTTGTAAAAAAATGAAACATACTTTTCTATACCTCTGTACTGCATGTGCTTCTCACTTGGCTATGAAGCTTATACTGTGACCACACGCTTTGAACTTCAGATGACCAATTCTAAATCCTTTGCCTATAGATGTTAAGAACTGTTGATATATTTGGTGAGATGTCAGTGAAAGATTTTAAGGACTGTAACATCAAAATATCAGCTATGACATTCAAAATAATTCCTAATCATTCACCACAATAAATAGTAATTTATTATTTACAATGATATGTCACGAACAGACCTTAGGACAAACAGCATGCACAAATTATGTTTAAAGATAATGCTTTAAATACTACAAAACCCTGTTTCATTAAACTGAAATTTACTAAGCATTGACTGAGTACCAAGCATCGTGCTAGGTCTACTTACCTAGGAGATAAGACACAAGTCTTTTAGTACACAGTATTTTTTGTGCTCACAATACCGTTTTTCGTATGTGCTTTTATCCCCCACCCCAACATAAAGCATGGATATACCATGAATGGAATTAATGTGATTTCTTTCAAAGTTCAATAAAAATAACATGGCTTTAGAATCAGGCCACGTCAAGATGTAGGTGCCTCCAAAAGATTTACACTTGCTTCTCAGTAACCTGTGAAATGTAGTGTGAAAATAACAAAGAAAAGCAGTGATACTCATAGAAGGCCATACAAGGAAGTGTGGGATTGTTTAAGACCATGGCTTTGCTCCCCAAAGGGCTGCAAGCACCTGTTACACCTGGGGAGACATGGCAAAGGGCCTCACGCCAACGTGTGAGACTGCTGCCCTCACCTGAGCACTCAGGGAAGGGCCAGGGAGCACTCCCTCCAGCCAAAGAAAGACAATGCATCCAGGGCTGCCCACTTGCCATCCTGCTGGAAGAGGGACCATGTTCCTAGTGTCCTTCAACTTCTCTTCCTGGGGGTAATGTGCTCAATCCCATCCCTGAAGGACGTCCCAATGCCAACCCATTCCCAGACCCCTCAATGCTTGCTTCCCTCCCACCCAGCCTGGCCCCTGGGTTCAGTTTATTGACTTTCAATTTCTGGGGCATATATTTTGGTCCGATAACTTAGTCTAGTCTCTCACCTCTGCCTCTCCCCTAGAATGCAAATCTAAGTTACCTTTTCAGTGGATTCTGTGACAATTTATTTTCATTTGTAACACTGGAAAATGAGCTGCTTCGTATGATGGATGGGGCATCATAAAAAGGCAGTGTGCCCTTTTTTTCTTTCCCAGCAGATATTAAATCAACGGTGTATCTTCTAACTCAGGGATTATGCTACATGCCCTGTTCCCCTGGGTTTCATCACTAGCCTGTATCCCACTGTGGTCATTCTACCTGCTGGCCCGGCCTCACCTATCTGTCTCCTCATAGGAGGTGGAAAACAATAAGCTGGCAGACAACACGAATGTTGGGAGTAAAACTGTAACAGCAACAGTTGCAGCACAGAGCCTGTGTCCGTAAAACCCAAATCCACCTTGTCCCCTCAACTAAGAAACAATTATTGGTATTGTGGCTTCTCTTGGTCTATTATGATTATATTATGGAGGGCCCTGAATGGCAGGCTAGGGTTTACAGACACCCAAATGCTTTATGCTCATTTAAGAAAGTTAGGAAATCTGCTCAAGTCATAGTACCAGATATCCTTACATACAGGTTTTCTTGGGCAAAAAGTAATAGTGACAAAAACTGTCCCCATAATTACATCTTATCCAACCCTAAAATATCAGAAACGCAGGTAAATCTATGCTGACATTTACAGTGAAGTAAGATAATGATAATTAAGTTTTTACATATAGAAGGTCCACAAGAAATGAGTTACAAAAGCAAAATGATCCAGAAAAATAATACACTGCCAGAGAGTTCAGGGATATGATAACCTTTGCTCCCTGCCTTTTCCCCCACTATTCCTATGGTACATTCTATTGTTTAGATTAAAAAGGCCAACCAAAATTTGCTACAAACACCCAAGCTTTCCTATCTTTATGTGTGTTCTACTCCTCTTCTGTAATCTCTTCTATTAACATTTCAAGGCCCAACTCAAATACATCAAACTCCATAGAACCTTCCATGATCCACAATCAAAAAGAATCTCTTCCTTCCATTGAAACTCTTTTATGATGGGATTCTAATATATGACACCTGCATTCTAGTTACACACCACATAGCTGAGTCACAGCTGGAGCCAGCTAGCAAATATTTATTGATTAGATGAATCACTCAAAAGTATTTCCAAGAATGCTATGCTAACATTTTAGTTATTTCTCTAGAATAAAATAACATATGCCAACATGCATTTCCTAAAGAGCAAAAAGGCCATCTTAGGAACATTTTCTAAAAGAAACAAGTTGCCTCCATCTATGGCATGGTTATTTCCTCTACTACTGAGAGAAGAGAGGACGGAAGGAATTAAAGGTGTTACGAGAAATACTTCAGTCACTTACTCCTGCAGGGAGTCACCAGCATTTGCATGCACCTGCTTGAGGATGCACCCGCTCGTCCCACAAGACCCCTCACGAACAACTGAAGGCCTCTAAAACTGTGGCCATGGTCTACACCTTCTACGTGAGTTCAGAGATCGTGCTTTCGAGAGTACAACCATGCTTCTTTATAAAACACCGCACTGAGGTCAGTGTAAGTGTTGGGGGTTACACTCAAGCGCAGCCCACATGACACAGGAATCCAGTCTCTCTGACAGAGTTTGGAAAAAGGAGGTTCAGGGACTAGCTTCTGAGGACACTTGAGAGTTCTCATGTGTATGTGAAATGTCAGGTAATCGCCGTGTTATGGCTCTTGCCAGCAGATGGAGAGTGGCATGGGGTCGGGTTCCTTCTGGCTGTGAAAGTACACTTTCTCACGCCCTCCCCTTGGTGAGCAGGTGAAGCTAGGCCAGTTCTGGATCAGCTTTAGCCCCTTCCCGAACTACTGGCTATACTATTTTGACTCCTTTTGCAGAGATCTGGGGTATCAGTGCCTGTGGAACCCTTTTCTCTGGGCCAACAATGGCATACAGCCCTCTCCTGGGTTGACTGGCCACACTCCCTGACAACTCAGGAGACTGTTCTAGCAGGGAGGGAGTGGGTGCGTGTACGTGTGTGTATGTGGGTCTGCATGAGTGTATAGGACAGGAACAATTCTTAAGTGTTCATTTATGTAGTAATACATCCCATCCAAATTCTCACAATAATACATACATAGAAGAGTCTGATTCACTTTGGATCTGCCATGCCCTTCACTTTTGGAGTAGAAATGAGTCCAACTGGTAGATATAATGATTAAAGATGGAGAGTTTAGAAGTTGTTTCTGGAAACTTTTTTTCCGCATATCTTGACAAGGGTGGCCAAATGCTATTTGCTAAAGACGATAAACAATAAATGATGCCAAAGCTCTAGTTTAAATGGTGTATGACAACTCCTATTAAGCTCCAGAATCATGCTGTATCAAATACTCAAGCTATTAGTACACTAATTACATTGAGCTGCCAAGCTTTGAATAGACACAACATGCCTGATCATTAAGCCAGTCTGTTCTTAACTTGAGCCACAGTAATGACTGAATCTGTGAATAGTATCATCTTTGTAACCTTCCTATTTCACATTTTTTTTTTTTTTTGTCTTAACAGCTGTGACTCTGTCTTATTTTTTTTATGTATTTATTTTTGGTGTGCTGGTGAGCTCAAGTTATGTGATGTACAGCAAGACTGGAGAAGAGCAGTATTTCACTAACACACCATCAAAATTTAGTCACAAAGGATTTTACAACTTACAAAATAATAATTTCTTATGCATACAAAAACTTATAATGGAGAAAATAATCTCATATGGTTCTCACATGTTTTATATACTGAACTAAAATATATTTTTAAAAACAAGACTTTATTTCTTATTATTTATTATTTGGTTAAATAGAAAATTTTAGTATTTCTTCGAAACATGTAGATAAACACCACATTGCTCATATTTTTGCATGCTAGATTAGAAATTCAATGTCAGACCTTTAAAAGAGATATTAATTTCTTCTTTTATTCATTAAAAGCTAAGTTAAATGTAAAGCTGACATTTTTAATGCTACAGAAAAATCTTTTATCTTCAAAAGGGCCAATTGGAAATACAACTTTCCTAAGAAAAAGAATATAACACATATTTTAGGAAATTAAACAAGGACATTTTAGCAACGTATCTTAAACAAAAATGGCATCACTTTAGTCTGATTGGAAGTGGAAATATCAGAGGCATTCTCTGCTATCTCAAACTGCCTAAGTCCTGACTATAATCGGCTCTTTATCATCCAAATGCTTAAACTTTTATACAGCTCAGATTCAAAGACGTTTAAAGAAGAACCTGAAATAACTTCTATAGTAATATGCATTTAATTTACAATGAAATTAAGTTCTGATATTTTTCTCTTTCAATTGGTATTTTTTATGCACTATAAAAAAATCACAGAACATCTTAAAAAGAAACAAGATTTTGTGCTTGATACTATAATTTGATTTTCCATGTGAGTCCCCAAGTAGATCCAGACACTGTTTCCAGACCTAAAGCAGATGCTTTAAACAATACCTGCAATGATGCTCTGAGTCAGAGTTGTTAAATGAAACCAGAGATGGAATTTAAACAGAGTTGTGACCAAAGACATGCAGCCCTGGCTATAAACAACCCAGAATCTACACCGCACTGCTGCCAACTCTGGGATTCTTCTGGAGAAGAATGGCAGAGAGTGGCAGCAATAGATTTCTTTTCCATGCACAAAGCCCTAAATGTTAAAATGTTCCAAGATCATCCTGACCTCTTAGCAAGTCATGTAAGCTCTCTAAAAATTGAGTTCCTCAACTGTAAATTAAGGGTGTGACATGAGGTCATCCTGAGTTAAACCACATAGGGAACACAGGGAACACGCCCTCTACAAATAAGGGAAGATTGGAGGAGCTTGGCTTATTTCGCAAAATCTCTTTCTCATAAAGGTACAGCTTCCCAGGGCGCCTGGGTGTTACAGTTGAGCTTCCAGCTCTTGGTTTTGGCTCAGGTCGTGATCTTGATCTCGTGGTGGTGAGATCGAGCCCTGCATCCTGTTCCGCGCTGGGCATGGAGTCTGCTTGGGATTCTCTCTCCCTCTCCCTCTGCCTCTCCTGCTCATGCACTCTCTCTCTCTCTCTCAAATAAATGAATCTTAAAAAACAAAAGCACAGCTTCCCTTTACTTTGAAAGGTGAGCCAGAATGATGGTAGAAAAATCATACCGATCAAAGTCCACAATGGACTTGAAACCGGTATGATTCAGCAATTCATAATCAGATGCTCATCAAAGCTACCCTCGACCCTTATTAGGCAGAGATGCGATTTGAGTTAAGTATGGGCGAAATGATGGTAAGTCTGTGATTTTCTTAAAAATACTGAAAGGATGGGCGCCTGGGTGGCTCAGTCATTAAGCGTTTGCCTTCAGCTCAGGTCATGATCCTGGGGTCCTGGGATCGAGCCCCACATTGGGCTCCCTGCTCAGCGGGAAGCCTGCTTCTCCCTCTCCCACTCCCCCTGCTTGTGTTCCCTCTCTCGCTGTGTCTCTCTCTCTCTGTCAAATAAATAAATAAAATTAAAAAAAAAAAAAATACCGAAAGGAAACAAGGTGTGGGAGACAGGATAGAACAAGATTAGAAAAACAGGTTTGATCATTGGTGAGGGGTTTATGGGGTTCATATACTACTCTGTTTTCATGTATAGGTAAGAAAAATTCCATAATATAATTAAATATATGTTTACACACACATACAAACCAAATGGGGGAAAAAGTCATACTTACAGTTTTTATACAATACACATACCAAGCTCCGGCTCTGAGAGATTCTGACTCTGGGTCCAGGGAGTGGCCCAGTCATGTTTTATAAAAAATACTACTACAGGAGCGCCTGGGTGGCTCAGTTGTTAAGCGACTGCCTTAGGCTCAGGTCATGATCCCAGGGTCCAGGGATCAAGCCCCGCATCAGGCTCCCTGCTCGGCGGGAAGCCTGCTTCTCCCTCTCCCACTCCCCCTGCTTGTGTTCCCTCTCTCGCTGTCTCTCTGTCAAATAAATAAAATCTTAAAAAAAAAAAAACTACTACGACAGATAACCCTATTGCATACTTTGGATGAGATGGCATCAATCTGGTCTTACCCCCCATTTTATAGAGGAAAGTAAGGCCCAGAGAGATAAAATGATTTGTCATTAAGGGCTCGTTGATGGCAGAGCTAGAACTATATCCTCAAACCACATGACTTCTGGTGTGTGATGTGGTGTGTGTGTGTGTGTGTGTGTGTAATATCAATCCCACCGCAAGTTGAAGGCTATCACAAAATGGTTATTTTTATGGTCTACAATTCTGTTGTTTTCACCAAGTGTTTCCTCCCGCTGCAACTGATGTGTCTTTAGTACTCAAGAAATTCACATTTGTATCAAACAATTAATATGCTATAGTCATTAAAAACATTTGTCTTATTAAGTAGATTGTGTCCCTTACAACCTGGTTCAAACTATTAATTTATCTAGTCAATCATGTCTCAATAGCTTGAATCCGGATTATATATAGTTATCATTAATAGCATACAGAATGCTTTAAAAAATACTACCTTGATGAATTTTCACGATCTACGGTCTGTCTTTCCCTCTTCAATGCCTGCCAATCTGGCTTTTTCCATCAATAGTTACTGACAATGCTTTGGAGAAAGTCAGAAGTGACCTTCCAAATGCAAAATTCACTGGACCTCTGTCCAATGTTAACCTTACTCAATCTCTCTCTAGCAGGGGGTACTACTAACCAAGCTCATTTACCAACCTCGTCTCCCTCCCTGGGCTTCTAAGATGCTATAATCTTTCATTTCCTCTGACTTCCTATTATTTCTTGGCCTCTTTTACCAGCTCTTCTCCCATGGCCCACAACTAAAATATTGGTGTCTTTGGCTTCAAGGGAAATCTCTATGCAAGTCCCAAAAGCACACCTCCAGCTCTGGCTGCCTTCTGAGCTTCAGGTCCATGTAGCCAAAGTACTTTCACACAAGCAAGTCAACTACAAACGTCAAAAACTGACTACCTCATCAAAGGCTGTTCCTTTTCCTTAATGGTTTCTCTCAATGATAAAATCACCCAAGGTAAAATCAGCGAGTCATTCTAGATTTCTCCTCATTCAACATTCCTCATATCCAATTAGTTTCCACATCTTGTGAGTCCTCCTGGTTCGCATTTAACATTTCCCTCCATTCCCATTGCTGGGTCTTGGCATGGCCCAGGACTGTGTTAAAAGCTATCTATTAAACCCATGTTAATAATGACAGTAATACATGTTCATTGTATTACTACTACACATTAGCCCAGGACTGGGGTACATATCCTTCTCAGAGTTTTTCTGTGCCCTATAAGGAAATAGAGGATAAGAGTAAAGTGACCCAGATTTGGTTTCAAATTCCAGCCCCCCCTTCCTATCTAGATAACCTTCAGTAAGTTATATAAGATTGCTGATCCTCACTTTCCTCATCTATAAAAAATGAGACAATAATACCATATACTTCAATTAAACTCCTGTAAATATTAAATGAGATGATGTTTACAAAATGTTTAGCACCATGCCTGACCTCATGATAATTATTACCCCTTAGAAATATGGCAATATTCACTAATTTGTAACTTTTCTTTAACATATTAGGAATATCTTCCAATGTCAATATATACACTTGTATTTTCATGATATTTCACTACATAAATATGCTATAACATATGTACCCGATTGTATCCTTTTAGACTATTTCTAATTCTGGCCAGTATATAGAATATGGCAATGAACTTAAGCATAACTCTTTGCATGGTCATCTTATTACTCCCTTTGAAGGAATTTCTGAATACAAGGAGCATGGTTTTCAGGCCTTTACCACATGCTAACTGCTCTCCAGAGGGATTCTACCAATTTATGTACTCCCATCAGCAATGAAATTAGCTGGCATCTCCTCCTATGTAACCTCTTATTTTTCAGTGCTCCAAACTTTCCTTCTTCTGACATCACAGCAATGATTTTAAAATGCAAATACAGGGATGCCTGGGTGGCTCAGTTGGTTAAGCGCCTGCCTTCGGCTCACATCATGATCCCAGGGTCCTGGGATTGAGTCCTGCATCAGGCTCCTTGCTCAGCAGGGAGCCTCCTTCTCCCTCTGCCTGCCGCTCCCCCTGCTGCGCCCTCACTCGCTCTCCTTCTCTCTGACAAATACATAAATAAAACCTTTAAAAAAAATGCAAAAATAATCCTATAACTCCTGGGGTCAAGACATTCCTCAGAATAGAAGCCTGCTCCCCCCAGAGACCCAGTCTGGCCTTCCTTCTGCCCCTGCTCCACCATGCACCTCAATGGCCTGTATGACCTAATTTTCCCACCAAATACCCTCAAACATCCCTACTTACTTTTCTAACACAAATCTCACACTCAACACACCCTAACTGAAAACTGCGATCTTCCCTGTTGAAGGGGCAATTCATCCTTCCAGTTTCTTGGGCCAAATACCTTGGAGTCACTTTTTACTTGTTTCTCTTACAACTCGTATCATTTCGACTTGAAGGAATTCCAATGGTTCTACCTTCAAAGTCACAGAATTGTCTTGCCTGACCACGTCACCTCCAGGGCTAATATCCTGGTCTCTCACTTGGATTAAGACATGAACCTCTTCCTCTTATATGGTCTCCCCGTGTATACTGGCTCTCCTGCAGTCTATTCTCAACACAATAGTCTGAGGGAACATTTTAAAACATAGATCTTCAAACCTCTGCTCAAATCCTGCAGTGACCCCACTCCACTCAGGATAAATTCAAATTCCTAAAGATGGCCTATAAGGCCTTATATAATCTATTGGTCCCATGGTCCCTGTGATCTCATCTCATACCGCCATTCCCCTTGCCAGATCCAATTGGGTCACAAGCACTCCTTGTTGGTCCTAAAATACCCCAAGCAAGTTTCTGCCAAAAGGCTTTTGACAGACTATTCCATCTGTGCTTCCTGAGAAATACATCCATCTTGGCTCTCTGTCCCTCCTTCACGTCTTCATACAAATAATACCTAGACTACCCAACTGAATATTGCAAGGAGCTCCCTCTCTCAATTCTCTTTTTCTGTGCTATTTTTATTATTTTTAGAGTACTAACCACATACTAACATATTATGTAATTTATTAATTTTTAGTTAGAGAATTTAAGCTGCACAAGAACAGTAATATTCACCTATTTTGTTTAATCATGTCTCTCATGTGCCTAAAACAGTGCCTGGAACATGAGCGTCATACATTAAATAGTTGCTTGGCAAATGAATAAAACATCCCAGGCAGTTTTATGCTCTGTAATCTCATGCTACACATTCACATGATTTGGGGGGGAAAGTAAGGAAACACAAACTAATAAGACAGAATGGGATTGGGCAGCCAATCACAAAGTAGATGGCCCATGTTCCATCCAACAATGTCGCTGTTGTTCTGTAATTGTTTTCTGTATACTGTTATTCTCCCTAATAAAATGACAGTACCTGGAACAAAATTCTGGCAAGTGACTAAAATTTTTCAACCAAAACGACAGGGCCAATGAACCGCCATCATGGGTCATTATTACCTAGGGGCTACCACTCTGCCAGGAAACTTCCTCTGCTAGTGAGACCTCCCTATTCAATTTGCTGTCTAAATAACACCTACGTGCTCTTCACATCTCAGCTCTACTTCCCAGTGAAGCCTCTCTGATGCCCACTTCCTGTTTTGTAGCCCAGGATACCCCAGGCTACAGGGTTTACTCCCTGAGTAATAGCTAATACATGATAAAATCCAGGTTTAAATCCCAAGACTTAAAATGACAATATGGCTTCTAACTAGTACAGAGATAATTCTCAAGCCAACTCTCATCTAATAAGCCCAAAGTACAAACTAAAGAAATCCAAGTTAACACAAAGTCTCTGTAAATAACAAAATCATGTCAACGTTTCATCTCCAAAACACAACTTTTAAATTATTTTGTCTAAGGTTTTATTATTTAAAATGTACAGCATAAATGTTTCCTCAGATAATGTACCTCAGAGAATCACATTATAAAAGACAGGGCTATAAAGTCACCTAAGTTAATATGAATAAGCAGAGCTACAAAGCAAGATAATATTCACTTATTTATAATGGTCTTGGAGGAAATAAACTGTTCTAAGTTAAACAAAAATGGTATGCCAAAAATCCTGTCTAACCCATGACAATATCAAACCCTTTCTCAAAAATATATAACACTATTTACAATTCCCCTTTATTAAATTTTATGTTCTTAAAGATACTTAAAATGGGCCAAAAATATTTCATGCCAAAAAATATGTTATTTTGTAATGGTGAGAGCCATAATATAGAATATATATCATATATACATGTACATATATATATATATTTTTTTTTTTTTACAATTACTAGATCCGTAAGTAGGACAAAGCCAAAGCCAAAAAAAAAAAAAAACCACAAGCTGATAATTGCATTTCCACATTATTCCACAAGATGTCAGCATGTAACTGAGTAACCTCAATGGTGGTGCTAGTTGGGGGGGCGGGGGTTGTCTCCACCGTAAAGAGAACAATAGAAACCCTTTCATTTCAGGATCTTAAGTTAGAGCTTTGGTAACTCACTTCATAAATGTGTTTTCATGTATATTTTATCATTTTAAACCGAATTCTTAATATATTCTTACAGCAGTTTGTAAATGCTGATGTTTAGATGTTTCTTTTTTGAAACATTTTATTCTTCTTCATTCCAACATAAATCTCACCAAATTCTTCTAGTGATCCAATGAAGAACCATTTCCGTACCTACTGAAACCCAGGAAGGATCCTAGGCATAACCAACCATTGACCTATATGTTTATCTTAGTTATTCTTCCCCCTTTTACAGATGAGAAAACTGAAGAAAAAAGATCAGTCGTTCACACAGGGACTCTTTGCTGCGTGGAGATTACACATTCAGTGGGCAACTGGAGTCTCCAGAGTCCTTTGTGTGTGTGTGGGTGGGTGTGTGTTGAGACATTCTGGTCTTGTTATTTTCCTTTGTTCCCCATTAACAGTTCATATGCTGAGTCACCAACACCTGAGCAATTTAATACAGATCATTAGTAGGAGCACAGTTACTCTTATTGAGGACTTTAACTTAATAATTAGTACCAGGGCCCAGTAAGTGTGTAGAAAGTCCCTACTACTGCAGAAACATACGAAACCCTTTCTCGCGCGTGCGATAGTAAAAATACTGAAATCTGCATAAATACGTATCTTCACGTTTTTCTTACATCGCTTGTACTCTTATCTTGCTTTTCGTATTTTTCTCGGTCATAAGCCATTTTCTTCAGCAATTTCTTCATGGCTTTTTTATCTTTTTTATGACTTTCAGTATTTTGCTTCCTCACTTGGTTGACAATAAACTTGGGAATCTACAGAGAAATAAAATTAAGTTTGGGGAGGAAAAAGAAGTGGCACCATTTTGAACTATGGAAATAATGATCTTTATGTTTTAAATGTGGAGGGAAGTAAAGGTTTTGTCCATTTCATAAGACTATGCTATTTTACATGCACTATTCATTAAATATGCAAAAAAAATACATCATATTATTCATTCACCATGAGTACAGAGCATGCATATGAAGTAATTTACCTCCCATTGTGTAAGTGAGGTTCAAAAAGAGGCTTGGTAAAGTTCAAGGACATAGCGGCCATCTTCTATGCCTTATATGCCAAGATTAGGGACTGCCTGGGGTGACTGGCATGAGGGGCCACCACCTTGACAGGTGGTCCCTTTAGAAGCCACCTGTCAACAACCTAGCCTTTAGCTAACCTGCAGTCCCTTCTGATAACCAGCTAGCCTCACCTCAAACAACAAAGAAAAACTCACCAATCAATAAAAGCTGACGGGGATCTAGCAATAACCTAGGAAAAACTGATCCTCAGAAATTACATTAGCAAAAATAAAATATTTTAGAAGTTACCAAACTGAAACAATGAAATAATGCTGGCATTTTAAGAATTGAGATTTAATAAGTGGACATTAATTTTTTAATTTTAATTCCAGTGTAGTTAACTTATAGTGTTATCTTAGTTTCAGGTGTATGGACATTATTTTTTTTTTTTAATTGCACTTGAAATCACCTCTATTGGTTCGCTTTTTATAGAAAATCTAACCTTTCTAAAAAGACTTTAGAAGCTAGATATCACCACTCATTAACAGAGCTTAAAAATATATACTCACTGTCCATAGAAGTTGCTGATACTTAATCAATAAGTGCATGATATTAGCTGTCCCAGCTGCCATTACAAATTCTCGCTGTTCGCTGGACTTCAAACCCAACGTGTGACACATGAAGAGATTCGGGGCCATGACCATTGCTACATTCATGGTTGTCATCTTATTTTTCTCTCTATTGTCTATTACTCTTTGGAGAAATTCAAGCAGGGCCTGAAACAGAAAGGACTCTGAGATTTGTGTTTTCATGAAGGTAGGAGATTAAAGCACTGTCCCGTACGGGATTTTCACTTAGTTAAAAACAAATAAGTTGTGAATAACCACAGTGGGCCAGCTACCTTCAGTGGGCCTTGCCATCAAAGCTTCTCCATTTGGTTAGCACCCTGAGGTGGTGCTTTGTTCTGTGAAGGGCTATGGCACAGGGGAATGAAGCAGACAGGACACACATCTGAACTAGGCAGAGGGGAGAGGAATGGAGAAGCATCATAGAGCCTACGGGAGCCACAGAGCCCCGAAAGGCAGTTTCAAATATCCTACAAATACTCCCCTGCTTCAGGAAGTGCTTCACTTTTATCTTTAGGAGTTTAAAAAAAAATCCCCCTTAGAAAGGCTCATTTAACCTCAGTTTCATTTGCTTTAAGGTACTCGATAGCTAGCTGACAAGAATTCTAAAAAGAATGGAGACTGTCGTGTGGAGGAAGGGGGGGATGAAGAGAAACCAAGAGAAGAGAGTTTTTTTAAAAACTGAATGAGCAAATAAAAAGGAACTTTTCACCAGAACAGGCTGGTTTATGCTCCTTTTGATACCACCGAGCTCCCACCTCTATTGCCAACACTCCTGTGTCCTCTGAGCCTGCCCTTCATAACAGCCACAGGTTAACTTGTATCACCTTCCTGACAGGACTTAAGGCTTTAAGTTCTTCTTTTGCCTTCTTCCTTGAATTAATTTTGGTCTAGAACACTAACAACGATACAAGTATTCGATGATCTCTATGAGTGAGGCATTGTTTTAAGCACATCAGAAATACCATCTCACTAATCATTACTCGAGAGAGAGGCTGTACTTATCCCCATTTTACAGATGAGGAAACAAGGTGTGGAGAGTTTAAGGAATGTACCAGAGATCACAGAGCTAGCAAATGGTGGAGAAGGTCTACCTGGCTTTTGTTTCTGAACTCTTAACTACAAAGAGAATCATGTTTTCATATTTAGTTTAAAATCCCAACCTGAAAGAGGTCAAATAAACCATACCGAAGTGGAAAAAGAAACTGTTCATCTCTCACAAGATTTAGGGGGGAAAAAATTCCTGTGTTAACAGGTGGATCTTAAATCAAGTTTAGCTGCTATATAGACTTCAAACATTTGAAACAAACTAAAGGCACAGCCTCAATATCTAGCAGTAAGATTTATGTATCTAATTTCTGGTACAGCTCTCAGAAAGTTAAACTATAATCCAACCATAAGGTTATACAGTAACAATACCTTCTCAAATGAGGACAAAAGATTAACTGGTGAGGTTTGGGAAAAAAGATTTAATTTTGTTACAGGGACCAGAATAATTATTCAGGGACCAGTGTATCTCTTTCTTTACAAAGCATAAATTATAGAGATTAGGTAATAAACCATTTTAATTGCGGTGCGCATATGCAATAAGATTATTCAAACCATTACTATAATATTAGAATGTGTTTCTGTGTATTTAGATATGAAATTAATAAAAAGTTAGCCTGGCCCTTGCTGAAAGCACTTCATCTTCAGATATATTTTCTCTTTACCTGAAATAGAAGAATTGACCTTTTTTAATTAAAAAAAAAAGTATCAGGGCTCAGTCGGTTAAGTGTCCCACTCTTGATTTCAGCTCAGGGTCATAAGATTGAGCCCCATGTTGGGCTCCACGAGGGGCATGGAGCCTGCTTAAGATTCTCTCTCTCCCTCTCTCCCTATGCCCCTCCCCCACCTCTAAAAAGAAGTATCTATCACTAGTCTGGTATTACATAAATCTTACTGGACCCACTCCCTGAAAACCAGTTTGAGTCCCAGCACAGTTACTTATCTTAGGGTAAACTTTTGACATCTCTGCCCTTTAAAGTCTCCTTACTCATAAAACAGAAATACTAAACTCGCAGCCTGCCAGGATTGAGCAAGACAAATATATAGCTAACTTCCTAAAAAGAAATAAAAATAGATAAACACCAATAATTTTACTAACATGGATCCCCCAATGATATCTTAATGCTGGTCTTCATTATTCCTCCAAGTCAAAAATAGTTACGATCATGATCCAAATACACAATAATCCAAGGTCAAAAAAATCCCGGTCAAGCAGTTTGCCCAGACATCTGTCTCTTTAGGGTTAAAGTAGGACATGGTACTAGTAGAATGTAGTGCCTCCTAACCCTTCGATGTGTTGTAATAATAGTCTACAAAGGTTATACACGTGATCCTAGTCCTCCAAACAGCAACTGAAAGAGTGGCGCTAGGCTCGTAAAAATTGGAGAAGTTTGCATTAAGCTTCCTAAAATTACCTTGTGACAGAGTTTTCCCTCACTTTGAACTAAATGTAAATGGTTTATTTTCTCATACATATGGCATTTCTGTTTCAATGTTTCTATTACTAGAAATCTTATTTGAAACATTCAAGGCTAGCTAATTAACCTCTTAAATAAAGCTTAATTACTTAATTATTAAGTTTACATTTTTTGCATTTCCCATTTTATTCCAAAAAAAGTATTTCCCTCTTGATTTATAAAACTGTACTCCCAGTAACCTTATATGCAAAAATTAAAGCTTTTCTAAAATTTTAGACAATATCTCTTCAAACAGAATTTTCAAAAGCATGTGCCTGGGACTCTGAAGGCAAATTCCAAAACTGAGTTGTAGACCAGCCTTGCCCCAATAGAAACCATACTGGAATAAGTGTTTACTCTCACAAATATTTGTACTCATTTGAATGCAGGCATGTTTTAAGTAAATCATGTATCATTCAATGCCTGCCTTATATTATATTGGTCATTCACAGAGCCATCACAGACAGGTTACCTCTATGTGAATAAGAAAAAAGATGGATTAAATTTCTCTTTCAGGGCTCTGTGTCAGGGCACAGCTGACAAGCAGACTGGAAATCAGTCCCCACGCTGTCCTCTTTCAGCCACAATCTACCCTTACACAGCAACCCTGGTCACACAATGGTTAAATGTAACCCTTCCTGGAGTTGGTCTCTGTCTCCAAAACAACACTTAATGCAGCCTTCTCAGCATGTAACAATCAGTGAAGCACAAGATTTTTTTTTTTTCCTGACTTAGTAAAGGGAATAACTCTTTGGAAGTTCTCCTGTAGAGATGCAGGGATTTTACTCCAGTAATCCCCACAAACTCTTTCATCCAGAAAAGTTGAGTATTAACATTCAATTCCATGGGCACGAAAGAACTATCACCTAGTTTCAGTTCAAGGAGTCTTAATAAGGTACAGGAAAAACTTCCAAGACTTAACAACTGGCTTTGTTTTCTTGACATGAAATTTCTTGGCATGATTTTTCATTTTAAACAGAAAGAAATGTAGGGGGTAAAGGGGCAAGGGTTCTACCATTAGATATATAAGTTTTAAAGCAATGGCAAAACTTAAGGTAAATATTCTTTCTAAATTATATTTTAGAAGTTTCCGTTTTCTTTCGTAAGTTTATAACTAAACTTTTACGACTACTCTATAAACTCTTGTTATTAAGAAAATAAATCAATGTGGAGCAATCCACTGATTATTATAAAAGCCTCTGACAATGCTTATAATAAATGGTATTAAATCATATAGACCAAATCACTTTGAAATGATGATGTAAATCAAAAACTCAGGGTAAGCCCTTAGAGAAATAACTAGAATTTGTTTGAGTTGGTCTATCTTTTGGCTAACCAAACATTTCAAAATCATCATCATGACTTATTTCAAACTCTACTGCTTACAACTACAAATATAACACCTTTAGGCAACAGTAGGTTTTATTTGATGAGCCTTACAACTTTCTTTTTAAACATCCATTTTTCAACTTACTATATGCTCATCAAATAAAATTTGGAAAATGTAGAAAAATAAAAAGGAGAAACCAAAGCACCCATGTTTCCATCAAAAAAAAAAAAAATGAACTTCACTCACTGGTTTTGGTAGAAGCGTTACAGCAAAAATTAAACACCTGATAATGCTATTAACATGACTAGCCTAATACATACACTAATGAAGAGTTAAAAACTTCCACCATCTTTAAAAGTCAGTCTTCTCTTTATAGCCTTAACTACGAACATTTCCATGAAAACATCACATTGTTTTGCCACAAATAACGAGAAATTACTCTGCTGAGTTCTGAGGACTATTTAATGTAAATGAATCCGCTGACCTTAAGTGTGTCTCTGTTTGCATCAGGCAGGAGGATGACAAGAAGGTTCAAAGCCTGTAGTTGTTGCTTCCTGGTTGGAAGATCTGCAGACAGATTAAATAAATCTGAACTCTTTTCTTTACCATTTTTTTTTTTACTTCCTTTTCATCATTTTGTAAGAAAAAAGTTATCTGGCATAAACATCCCTGTGAAATTTAAGACACAACAACTGAGCAGTGAGCATTCTTGAGAGTGTGTTTGAGAGAGATCAGGGGAAGCAGCTGCCACGTTAGAGCTTTCTCTCAGAATGCTCACTTCCAACTGTGATCATATGATGAGCGGCCTTATGTTTGCCGACACACAACAGTGCTTTGGAAATGATTTTAACTTCTGCGTGTTAATTATTCCCCAATGAAGAGACACAGAAAGTTGGCCCTTCCATGGTATGGTGTCAGGGTGCATCTGTAACAGTAAAGGTTGTTTCTTCACTGGTGAGTGGACAAATTATGTGGTAAGAGTCCATCAATTCCAATAGGAAGATGTAAAACGGAGCCTGGAACACAGTAAGTGTTCGATAAATGTCTACGGAATGAACTAGAAAAACAACCAGCAATGACTGAGTCGAAGAGGTACATGATTATCATTGATAGTTATCATTTTTAGTAACTCTTGACCCATAGAAGTAATACTCATGGATATTTGGAGTCATTCTGCTATTTTGTTCCTCAGGAATCGATTTGTTCTTGAATCCATATCTAAAGAATGTACACAAAACAGCATAACTTAAGCATTATAAGTATTTTAAACACAAGATGATTTTAGTCATGTCTCTCCTAGAAATTCTGAAGAAATGTTATGATATGAGAGGACACATGGGAATCATCTCAATATTATACGCTTTAAGAATAGCCTGGAAAACAATGGGATATTACTCAGAATAGGCTGGAAACAATGGAATATTACTCAGTCATAAAGAAATCTTGCCATTTGCAACAACATGAATGAAACTTGAGGGCATTATACTAAGTAAAATAAGACAAAGACAAATACCATGATTTCACTTACATGTGGGATCTTAGAAAACAAACAAACAACAAAACAAAAATAAGTTCATAGATACAGAATGACTGGTAGAAACTGGGGTTGGGAGGGGAGTGGACAAATTAGGTGAAGGGCATCAAAAGGTACAAATTTCCAGTTATAAAATAGTTAAGTCATCGGGACGTAATGTACAGCAGGGCGACTACAGTTGATAACAATATATTGCATATTTGAAAGTTGCTAAGAGAGTAGATCTTAAAAGTTCTCATCACAAGAGAAAAAAATTCTGTAACTGTGTGTGGTAATGGATGTTAACCAGACTTACTGTGATGATCACTTCAATAATATATACAAATACTGAACCATTATGCTGTACATAATGTTGTGGTTCAATTATTATCTCAATTTAAAAAAAAGTCAGAATAGCCCGGAATAGTCCTGGTGGACATTGTAGCTCACCATAATCATCAACAGTGGTACCCTTTCCCTCTCAGAGTGTCCCAGCTGGGAAGTTAAAGATATGGTCATTAGAATATGGTGATGGCATTTTTCCTCTTCTAATGGCCACTAGGACTAAAAGGAGTAATTACACCAGTACATAAACCTTGTAAGACCTCTGTGTTCACTGGAAAAGAATCAAGAACTATTCGACACATTAATTTGGAGCTTGCCCAAGACCCCAAAATGGCAAGGCAGAAGAAGTCTGCAGCCCTCCTCCAAGGAGGCAGCCAAATAATTTGTTCCACGTTTCTGCATGACAATTTCAGAACTTAATTTTTCAGGAAATAATCACAGACTCTGCCTCATCTCCTTGTGCATTGATGATAACTGTTAATCCACAGCTTCTCCAGTAAGTGTTGCTTTTAACACTTGGCAAGAAAAATGTATCAAATCTTACGTGACTCATTCTATTATACAAGAAATGTGAAGTTCCAAGCTTTAACAAGAAAATATATTGTATGGTTTAATGGACACGCAATTGGTCTGTACCTGACGAGAACATTCTGTCATCCATTTACTCAGAGATGTATATTTATAAAGGAAAAGGACAACAATGTATCGCATTTGAGCTGCTGTTGACAGAGAGTCAGTGCGTCTCTCCGAATACATCCGGTTATATTCTTTGTGAGGCAAAGTGTCATTAAAACAATTAAAATGGATGGTACCAGCACCAGGGCTGCCTCAAAGAGAGATGGCACTTACTCTGGACGGCTTGAAAGGCTTTGAGATATTCTACACTGAGCAGCGGCTGGGGCAGCTCCCGGATGAAGAGCTTCAGCAGGCTGGCCGCATCATGCTGTTTGACACTTTCCCAATTAAAAGTCCCTTCATAAAACTTTGCTTCCAGTTCTTGGCAAAGATTCTGAAAGGCAGAAGGAAAAAAAAACAAAGCTACCAATAAGTGCATTTTTTTTTCCTGCTGAGAGTGTGATCCACTTCCGACTTTCCAAGAGATTCTACTCCTTAGAAAAGAATCTGAAAGTACCAAAGGCTAACACTTCTCTGTCACTCAGAAAAATACTACTCGGCCAAGCGTAATTTACCAGTGACAAATTATAGCCAAGGCCACAGAATTCAAAAACTGTATACATTTTCCTGACTCCGCAACAGACCTCAAGCAGTAAAGGTTTAATCATGAAAAGATTAGTTAAATCAGTCATTCCATGTGGGGGCTTTACTTCTGATACTACAATTTTTCATTCGATTGTAAAAATCATCTGTTAAAAAGTCTCTTGGGGCGCCTGGGTGGCTCAGTCATTGAGCATCTGCCTTTGGCTCAGGTCATGATCTCAGGGTCCTGGGATCGAGCCCTGCATCGGGCTCCCTGCTCGGCGGGGAGCCTGCTTCTCCCTCTCCCACTCCCCCTGCTTGTGTTCCCTCTCTCGCTGTGTCTCTCTCTGTCAAATAAATAAATAAATCTTTAAAAAAAAAAAAAAGTCTCTTAAATTATTTAGAAGTACATTACATAACAAAATACATAATCAATCTCTGGGCCTCAAACAGGAGGCTACCTCTGATTAGTCACCTCTGGGAAATGGAGAACCACATTCTACAGCAAATGAGGCCTGAAGAGACATCAATACACCTGTCTGAGGTGCACGAGCCCTAAGTGGCACAGCCGACCTGCCGCCAACTGCAGAGAACAGTGTGAGTCTGTGCAGATTTAGAAATACCTAGTTCGTTTACCTCGGGGAATCTATGAGATTTGCCAGACAAATTATCAGTAATCAATTTAGTTTCATAATTACTATTTTATACAGGCCTTTTCACTGTGGCATAAATCCTATTAGGTTAGAAATCCTTCCAAGTTTCTGTCACTTCCTTGATTATTTTAAACTGTTCTCCCAAAGACTGTTCTTCGTTTTTCTTGTGCGGTGAATTTATTACACTTTCTCTTTCCTACACAACTCCATCCTCTCCTCCAGTTATTTCTGTAATTGGTGAAATACATAAAGGTGAGCCTAGAAATGGTGGGGGGGGGGGGGTAGGGGAGAGAGAGGTGGAGGGAGAGAGGAATGAAAGGGAGGAGTGAGGAGGAGGGAGAAAGAGGAGACAGGAGAGGGAGAGGGAAAAAGGGAGAAAGGGAGGGAGGGGGAAAAGGAGGGGAAGGGGGAGAGGAGAGGGAAGGAGACAGAAGAGTACAAAAAATTTGGTGGAGCAGGGGAGAAAGATAACCAAAAATTTTGCATATTATCTTTAAATTATTTATAATGGACCAGCTGCTGCATAATTTGGGATGTGACAAAACAGGCTGGGTTGAAGAGTTGAGCCAATGGAATCCACTTAACTGACCTTCTTAGAAATCACATTTAGTTGAACTTACGCTTCTGTCAGCTATCCAGTCAAAAACATAAAATACACATTCTGCTCACCACTGTGTAGTGAAGTAAACATTGTTTATGACTCTTAGGAGTCAGGCCTCACAGTCAGCTCATTAGTGCTGTGACCAGGGGACTGAGAAGGGGTCTTCTTGCCCATGGGGTAATATGAAATCACGTGACCTGTTTCTGAGGGATTCGCTCTCTGTAAGAGAATGTGCCTCTCAACAGAACTTATCTCAGAATCACACACACAATGCCCATGTTTGACTGTTGGTAAGATCGCCCTAAATGTTAGCAAATGGAGTGAGACAATGGCAGCTTATCCAACTTACACGGGCCCCAGAAGGGTTTCGGGGACCTCTGTGAACCAGACACCAAACCCAGGGGACACAAGCTGAATGAAATTTGTGAGCAGGGTATATCAGGTTACTCGAATCCGATTAAACGGAGATCGCTCTATGCAGTAAGAGCCAAGTAGGCCGAAACTAGCATCCCACATCGAGGACGCTTATCAGCATAAGCAGGTGATGTAAACCGTGCAATGTCTGAAGAGTAATTCCAATCCTGGCAGCCCTGCGGCCACAGTCACAGGCGAGGAGCACGTGCGCCCACCAACACTCAGTTCTCCCTGATCCAGCTCTAAAAACGTCATATAGAATAGGTCTTAAGGAAATGAGCAGAAAAGGTCTCCTCGACCTACCCTATTTTCGCTTGGATTTGCAAATTCAGGAAGACAATAGATTGGATGTGGGCAATGATTTGTGCCACCTCAGTTGAGAGCTAATGCTGAATGTAGAGGCTTGGGAGGCTGTTCATGGCTGCTAACCAAACACTCTTCCTAGATACGTTTTCCAGATAGAGCTACAATTCCAAGCATGAGGTCCCTGAAACATGCAAATCCCCTGGGACACTTATGCATTATGCATCATCTGTAGGGTAACTCTACCTTCGCCATGCATTTACTGGATGCTGTATTCCCTAGAGCAGGAGCTGGGTGACAGGGGGAAAGGAGGAGGATGCACAGAGTCCCAAGATAGTGGGAAGAAAACGCCAGCTTGCCAGAAAAGGTGGCAGGGGGAGGGAGAAAGGGCAGTCTGGGAATCACCTTGCCTCTTTCACAAGCCAGACTCAGGCTACGCTGCATCAGGTGAAACAGGAACAGTGAAGGTCAGGAAAGGAGCTGAGGCAGAGTCTCACTTTGTCAGCCCCCATGAACTGGTGTATGGGGACTACGGTCACATCTCCTATTCTGCTCACCTGGTGGAGATTATCATCCGCACTTTTTTTTTTTTTAATTCAATTGCTATTACTCACGAAGACTAAATCTATCACCAGTCCCCTATTAATGTCAATTTTGAACTCATTGTGTTCTCTTTTCATCAGAAGGCTGGAACTACTCTTGGCTTTTGCTTGTTCACTTTTGTTCCTGTTTTATGTTTGCACAGCAAAGAGACTATTTGCTTCTCTATTTATCACAGTATTATTATAGCTAATACGGTGATTTTGAAGAAAAATCAAAACTTAACAAAAACCAGCAGAGACCCTAGAAAAACTAAATATAAACTGAACATTCAGAGGTTTTATCATTATACTGTATCTACTTTACTAACAATGGGAAGAAGGGGTGAGGAGGACAAATTAGCTGTTAAAATGCAAAAGTGTAATTAAACAATAAAGTGTTACATGAGTAGAACCAAGAGATTACCTTGATTCTAATAGCAGCTCCAGGTATTCTTAAGAGGCCTTCGGTTTCCAAACCTCCCTCTTCAATTCGAGAAATCAGCTATGTACAAACAGAAGAACATTCCGACTTGGTTATTCGTAACAGGTACAATTCCAAATTTAACATCTGCTTCACATATAAATAAATGCAAACTGATCACAATGATGTGTAAGCTGGCTTTCACAAAGTTGTGAATGCTACTGCATCAGCACTAGCCTTTAAACCAGGAAGTCTCAGAACTTTACTTCCAATTGAGAAAAAGTTGAGTTTGGGGGCACCTGGGTGGCTCAGTCGTTAAGCGTCTGCCTTCGGCTCAGGTCATGATCCCAGGGTCCTGGGATCCAGCCCCGCACTGGGCTCCCTGCTTGGTGGGAAGCCTGCTTCTCCCTCTCCCACTTGCCCTGCTTGTGTTCCCTCTCTTGCTGTCTCTCTCTCTGTCAAATAAATAAAATCTTAAAAAAAAAAAAGTTGAGTTTTATCCTCCTTTGTTACAGAAGTGTAATCATTTCACACAACAGCTGCCGTACTCCAAATAAATGGAGACTGAAGATGTTCACTGTTTAAAAGCAACTAAGACCAGCCATGACTTCTGCTTTTCCAGAAACATACATTCTGCAATCAAATAAATCTTATGAAATTCCAGTATTTGCATATTTACATCTCATTTTTAGTTTGTTTGAAAGACTTGTTTATGGTATGAAGGGGAAAAAAAATCCTGTTTGCAAATATTCATTTTTAAGCTTTGCAGCTTTTAGTGATAAACCAAGATAAAAAACAACTTTTGTATAGGGCTTCTAAATCATACCTGATACCCAATGAATACACACAGATCTATCTCCAGAACCCCATTAAAATAACAAAGATTTTTTTTAATAATGCAGAAACCCACAAGAATAAGGCAAATGGGGAAATTACAATGACATACTGTTGGAAGCTAGGAAGATGATAAAAAAGTGGTTAGTTTCTTGGCAGAATGATCTTCCAATTGAAATATGTATTCCCTGGGCAGTGCAAAAAGGCTTTATAGGGGGTACTCTGCTATTTTAAGGAAATCAATTTCCTTGTCCCCGGTTAAATATAAGGCAATTACTAACATCACATGGGTTTTCCTTCCTACCACCCACCCCCATTCACCATAGCCTTCTACTCTACAAAAGACAGACCTACTCTTCACTCATCCCCAAACTTACTATAATCTCTCTGCACACCCTAAGGCATAAAATCTTTCAGAGTGCCAAAGGATGTAAAATTTTATTTTTTGTTTTCAGGGAAACCTCCTTTAATGATTTACCAAGGCTCTATAAACTACATAAAGCTTACTGCTTCTCCCTTGCTTATAAAAGTGTCTATTAGGAGCAAAGCAAGATATCATAAAATGAGGTCTTTTGACCTTTGTCCAGATGTTCTGAAATCAGATATATTGTAGCGTGTAGACACTGGAAGAGAGGGAATTTTTCTTTAATGACCTCATCTCTCCTATCCCTGGATTATGGCCAAAGAATGCACTGATTTTCAGGGAGTCAGGTAAGAATAAAGCAAAGAGTAGTCTCCAAATTCTCCGGATTTATTATTAGCTAAAGAAAGAACCATCTTTGACCAGTCAAAGCAGTGCATGATTTTAAAAATTCAACCGAATGTTTTCCAAGACCACATTTTTCAAGTTACACTAGATAATAAACCCACAGCAAAAAAACCTTACAAGAATTATTTTAGATTAGATGGGCATTACTCAATAAAGGATTTAAAACTAAACTTATCAAATAATACCATGCAAAATTTATTCAATGTTTGAGCAATTTTCATTTTTATCTCATCTTATAAAATGTTTAAAAGGGTTCTAGTAGTAAAAAATGAAATTCTATGCTAGCTGCTAGAGCAAATTAGTTTTTAGCAATAGTACATGCCTTTCATTTTCATCAAATACACAGGAAAATGGATGATTTCTAAACAACTGAATGAGAGTAAGATCTGAATTTTTATATTTAAGTTCTTTTTAATACTCTCTAATGTGGAATACTAGCATTCAATAGAGATATGTATATATAATGCCTAAAAGAATGCCATGTGGTTTTTCATATTTCTCACTTTAAAAATAACATTTTTAGCCATCACATTATATTGTACTATTAAAATATAAATAATACTTTATAGCTCTTTGATTTTCAAGATTTAAAAATGTAAAATAACTATATTGTCCTATATATTTTAATCGTGTTCCTTTTTAGTAATTTATCCTACAAGAGACATTGCATAATTTATCAGTAATGTTCATAGCATTTCCTAAGAGAGATTACATACTTATATGAATTTTTGAATTGAAAATGAAGTCAGAAGTTTTTGAAACAAAGTATCTTTGATTTGGCTGATTAGTCTGACAGTGAGAACAGAATTTGCTAATTTGTCAGAATTTTTCTAAAGATAAAAATTAAGAGTATTTTATTTCCCTAATTTTTTCTGAGAATATGGTTTAAACAATGTGTCTCCGAGCAAAAACAAAACAAACAAGAAAACAACAGATACAATTCACAGATATTAGATAAGCTTTGTTAAAGCCCTTTTTGGGGTATAATTCTTAATAAATGATAAAGTATAATCCTCTAAAAACTAGTAATAAAACTTTTGGCAAATCAGTGATTTCCAATTCTTTCCTTTGTACAAAACTGAGGAAATACCTAATTGAGGTGACAGTTGATCGATCGAAAAAATATTTTTCAATGCTAGATCACTGTGATTTTTTTGCTTATAATTCAGAGGGGATGCAAATAGACGAGTGTTATCTAATAATAAACTCTTTATATACTCTTTTGTTTTTTGTGTGAACAAAAAAAGTCTTCAAGGCTGTTATCTAACAACCTCAAACTGGTTGGAAGCCCAAGTCTTCAGAATATTGAAGAGACCAGAAAGGTAAAATAACTACATAAATAAAACAATTTCAAGAGAAAATGACACAGGACTGCATGCAAACCTCAGCCTGATCAGGAGACATCACTGAATTTTTGTGGAGACCAAAACTTATTTTCACTGATGTGATGGTGAATTTGATAAAGTCAAACGTGACACATCATTGGTTTTTTGGTCAAACACCAGTCTAGAAGTTGCTGTGAAGTTCTTTTAGATGTAATTAACATTTAAATCAGTACATTTTGAGTAAAGCAAATTACCCTACATAATGTGGGTGGGCTTCATCCAGTGGGTTGGTGGCCTTAACAGCAAAGACTGAGGTTTCCCAAAGAAGCAGCAATTCTGCCTCAAGACTGCAACATGGAAAGCCTACAGGAGTTTCCAACCTAAAGATTTTGCACTCAACACTGCAACATCAACTCTTGCCCAAGTTTCCAGCCTCTGGACTGCTCTATTTCAGCCCCCACAATCGCATAAGCCAATTCTTTGGAATAAATCTCTCTCTACGAACATGTGCGTGCATGCATGCGCACAAACACACGCGCACACACACACACCTCTTATTGGTTCTGTTTCTTTGGAGAACCCATATCCACTTGGAAAGGATGCTGCTGAGATCCTTGCCTTGCACAGTCATCTGTAGTGGTAACGTGCACCTTTTACTAAATCAGTATGAATATATGGCCCATATTTGTCAGCACCTCCCGGCTCATCACAGGTGCTGTTGACAACTATCCATACAGATACAAGTTCTATAGGCAATGGCTGGCAAAGGCTGGTGAGTAGAACAAACTGTGCAGAACAAAGTTCATCAAGAGAAACAATGAGATACATGTTTGGCTGTGATGGTGATCATGAGAAATAATGGAACCAGAGGTTAGTAGATAAGACAGCTAACGACTGATTTAGAATAGCGGAAGAATCAGTACCAAGTAGATTGAGCTTGAGTATTGAATGAGTTTGTTGAGCTAGTCGATTGTGAAAGTTCCCACTGCCACTCCTGCTATCCCCAGAACTATCAGAAATTTGTGATGTGCTGGGGCTGCTGCAAAAAATCTCCAGCATGGATAGTCCATAACTGATCTGACCCACCTTCCTCGCTGTGCTTTCCTGGCTCTTAGCATGTGTAATCTGTGTTTCCAAACAAGGATGGCTCAAAGATTAGACTGGAATTTTTATATTGCCGTAGATAATCCCCTTATGAATAATTGAGTGTTGATGACACCAATGACTTGATAGTTTAGCAATCACTTTCTAATTCTACTTTATGGTTTCTTTGCCTACTTTGGAAGAAGGCATTGGTAAATTAAATTGGACATCCTCCCTGTAAATAGGAAAGCTTGGGAAATACACACAGGCATGAAATATTCATGAGGATTCAATTCCCTAGAAATTTATAAGCAGTTCCCACTCCTGTGTATTATAGAATTGAAATCTCAATTATACAAAGCTAGCTAATATAAGACAGGAAAATGATGCCAGGTAATCACAGTTATAGTAATAACACAGAAAACATCACCATGAAATAAAAATTATGAGCCCTTGAAACAAATTTGTTTCCTGAATAGAAAATCAAAGTACAAAATAAAAGAGCACATCAATTGGAAAGCTATATTATAATATTATGAATGCCAAAAAAGAAAAAAAACTTCTATTAGTTCAAGTATGTTCTCTCTATGCTGACCCATTTAGGCCTACTTACTTTTTTAAATATCAAGGGTATTCGAGTTCCCGGTACTTTCCTCTGATCTTGTTCTAACAACGCTATCAATGGAATACAAAAAAGGCCAGAATCTGCAACAAAAAATAAAATTTCTTAACTTCCATCCATCTATAAAATATTAATGCAAAAATATTAAGGCATCAGATTTCTGATATTGTCATTCAAACAAACAACTATTTATTGAGCACCCACTAAGTGAATGACACTGTCTAGCCATTAGGTACATACTTCTCCATAGGAAAATCTTGACCCTGTCTTATATAGCAATCTAGCAAGGAAAGACAGCTAAGTCAATGACTGCAAATAATCACCAAAATAATTAGAAAAGTTATACTGTCATATAAAAGAAATAGGTGCCATGGGAGTATGTGAAATATGCAAATAATTTACTAAAGGTAATCAACTTAAAAGTTTTGGTTAAAGCAAGTATTACTCATCTCTTCCATACTTAATTGACATTTAACATTCTACAATAAGCAAAACATAAACGTTTGCTTTTCAAGAAACCAGTCAACATTATGATCTTGTTCTAAAAATGTTTTTCTTTAGAAAATATCGACACTTGGTAGTCTTGAATTGAGATTTGTAGTTTCGTATATTTGGGAATAACTATGAAGAACTGAAAGGTAATAATTTATAATTTTTCTAAATTAAAATCACATGCCTTCAGTCTGGTGTGAGCAATGGCTTCTGCTTGGCACCTCCCACCCCACCCCCATCACTTAATGAACAGTTAGCACAGAAGTGTAACACGCATCATCAGGGGAGATATAAATCATTTGTGAACAAGGAAAGGCGGAATTATATTGTGGAACAAGGACCTTGAAAACTGACACTCGATAGAGATGCCATTCAAGACATACCAGTAACCTAATAATTTGTACCTTAAGAATTATGAAAAAAAAATGTAATCTTCAAAAATGTCAAGAGTCTAGTTTATAAAATGAATATATTAGATGAGTTACAAAAATATTTTAAAAATGGAAAGAAAATCTGTTCTGTTAATAGTTATACTCTTAATGAGAATGGCTTAATATCTCTCCGCTAGGAAGCAATTCTAAAACATAAAAAAGCCTCTCTAAGCCATTTTAAAAGTCCTGAGCACTGAGTCACAGCTATTTAAATTATATTTCTATTTTATATTTGGAAAAGGCTTTGTGACAAGCTTCTGAAAAAACATCTAAAATTTTTCATTATTCATAATGGCCTTGCGGAAAATCAGAAGCACCATTTAACTCAGAAATTCACCATTCCGAGCCTTAAGCTATAATACTCAGAGGAGCTAAGCACAGAATGAGGTCTTCTGGGGCCCAGCATGGAAGAGAGGACCTTGAGGGAAGGTATACTTCAGTCCTATAGAGAAATTGCCTCTAAAACTTAAATCAGGTGAATTTGTGTCTTTATTAATGTTACCATAGCAACTTGATAATCCTCATTCTTGGTATCTCTTTAGGAGAGAACTTAAAAGTTAAATAAGAGGTCAGAGATTCCTAAACAGTTAAACTTTGTTAAATTAATAGAGAATTATCTGGATTTCCAGACCAATAAAATCTTGGATAAAAACTGAGGAGGTGTCTGTTCTCCATCATATTATAAAAAACAAAGTCTGTTTATGCAATAGGTAAAGCAAGTTGCTTACAAACGAAAAACTACATATATCCACAATGAGTACAATTTAGTGGTATTATGTGCCACAATGGCATTATTTTCTTAGTAGAGTGAAGAATGCTTTGTAAAATAGTTACAAGTAGAATGTATATGAGCAAAGGGACAGGCTACTAACTACCCCATGTATTTCCCATCAAATAAATAAGCAAAAGTAAGTAACCAGGATCAACTATCTTAAAGTCATTTTTCAAGATCTGATTTTGGAAATAAAGAAGTTTATGTACCAAATGTATCTTTTACACATAGTTTTCAAATGAGAGTGCATTTAAGATTCGATTCAAAAAAAAGATTCTCTAATTCAGAATTTCCTTCCAAGGTAATTAAGTATTTGGCCATCTCTTTACTTTCTATAGTCTAGGAGAATAGTGCATGTTTATCAAGTTACAAAGTTTTTGAAGGCAATGTTTTAGAATCTGAATTCTAGATGTATTCAAGTGTTGGTTTATTTTGTAGGTGTTTCCTCCTCCAAGAATACTAAGAAGCTAAGTTCATCTTTGCTTCTTTTGAAGTAAATTCAACTGTTTTTCATTTCAAAATTACCTTTTGTTTTGATTTTCACAGCTTTTTGTTGCTTCAGTTCAACACCCAATACATCATAGAGGGCAGTCAGCTCAATGAGGGCTAAATGGCAAACTTTCTTCATGTCCTGGGGTGCTAGGTCACCAATCCTGGTGGTGCCTGTTTTGTCTTTTGGCAATCTGAAATTCTAAAATAAGTACCATTAATAGAGTAAGGGTTTATAGGGTCTAACCCCATTTTTAGTGAAAGATGACAAAACTATAACTATAGAAAGAAGCTGTACTCAGAGTAGTGACAATGAAAGCTATGGCAAAATTGCTCCAGTCAGAATGAAGAGCCATCCTCTTGATGATCCTCAAAGCTGTGGGAAGTCAATATGTGAAGTCCAACAGACGAGGCGACCAGACTATGGACCAGGCGTACTGATCCCAAGGGCTAAGAGCACAACAGAGACAGTAAAACTGAAGGAGAAAAAGAACTCTTACTGACCTTCCACAACAAAGGAAGATCAGGAGTCAAGAGAAACCATGAGGAGGAAGAAGAGGAAGAGAAAGAGGAATAGCAGCCGTGAGGGGGTACTTACAATGTACAAGGTACCCTTAACCTATGCTCTGCCACAAATAATGTGGCATATAACCCCAAATAAGGTAGATACAGAAGGTCTGTATAGCATTGGGGCGACAGGGAGAGTAGAGTGCAAGGGATAGTAACAGCATGGACTTTAAAAGCCAGAATGCCTCCCAGGCATCTAGCTACTGGCCAGCTACTAACAATCCGGCAAATGATTAACTACCCTTTCTTTAAAATGGCAGAAGGGGAGGGGGGAGGAGGAAGGAGGTGCGCATAGCTAGAGCGGGGAGGGATGAGGGGGGAACAGGTGGAGGGGGGAGAAGGAGGGGGAGAGGGCCACCTAATTCAGAGGGCTGTTGTGGAGTTTCACTGCCTGGCACTTCCCCAGCACCTTTATATGGCTGCTATTATTATTACTTTCGCTGCTGAATAGAGACTTAGAGATACCACGATCACAGGCAAGTAAGTGGTATTTCGTTGTTTTCTGCCTTTCACAAATATTACCCACCACTTATTTAGCCACTTTTAATATTAAATACATTAAATCTAAGAAAACAAACCACAAAGTAAAAACATGAATTTCTCTAATACGCTGAATACAAATTATAGTCCCACTGTATTTACTGATTCCTAAAACTGTGATTGTTCTCTAATGGTTTGATTTAAAAAATGATTATAAAGGGGGCGCCTGGGTGGCTCAGTCATTAAGCATCTGCATTCGGCTGAGGTCATGATCCCAGGGTCCTGGGACTGAGCCCCGCATCAAGCCCCACATTGGGCTCCCTGTTCCGCAGGAAGCCTACTTCTCCCTCTCCCACTCCCCCTGCTTGTGCTCCCTCTTTCGCTGTCTCTGTCAAATAAATAAATAAAATCTTTTTAAAAAAATGGTTATAAAGGCTACGTCTTTTGGGTTTACCCTTGACTTCCTCATTTAATGGCCAAGGATGTTCAACTAGTTCCCTTTTATTCCCGTCGCTCATTTTTTCACCATATGATTAACACTTCCTGGTCTAAAATCTAGTGCAAAAAACAGGTCTTAAAGCAGCCGTTCTCAAAGTCAGGTCCAGGGAACCAAAGAGTTACCTAATACCCTTTCAAGGAGCCTATGAGGCCAAACTATTAATAATTAATCCTAAGCCATTATTTGCCTTTTTCACTCCCATCCGCTCATGAGTGTACACTGGAGTTTTCCAAAGGTATAAGATAGGTGCTTTTGCAACAGATTGAATATAGATGTAGATGTGAGAATCCAACTGACTTCTACTAAAGTGAGACGCTGGAGTTGCTGAAATGTAAAACCATGGCACACTTCTGAATAGTTTGTTTTTAGAAAATAGGACTATTTTTCATTTAAAAAAAAAGTTATTTATGCTAACTGTAATACTGTACTTAAAGTGGATTAATAATTTTTGAATTTCTCAATTTTAATTTCTAATATGGTAAATATCCATAGGTATAACTGACGTAAGCAAAACCTCTACTCCCACAGTCTTTGTTGTTTACTTATCACGAGAAATGATTCCTCAGTCTACATATTCATGTTTCATAGTTCAAGAAGACAGGCCAGTGACAAACTTCCATGGAACTCAAGCCAAAGAAATTCTTCACATTCCAAAATCACATACAGCAGTCTTCTTATCTCCTCAAAATCTTTCATGAAATCCTAATTTCTGTAGAAATATGAGTAGGCCTTCTTTCTTGGTTCAGCTACAACATACTTCCACAGAGCTGGAAGTCCAGGAAGACAACAGAGGCCCCAACAATAGGAAATCAGATTGTTGGCCAGAAAGCTGCGTATCTGGGGTTTCATCAAAGTGTTGGAAGCTGTGGTAGTTACTGTCCTCAATACCGACATCCTTCCTGACTGGTGAAACAAAAGCTTTCTGAAGTCCTCCATGCTTTTTAAGAGCCTAAAAGGGTTTTGAGACCAAATTGTTTAAGTATCATTGTTTTAGAGCATTTCCTAAAACCTATAACTTTTGGTAACTCAGCAGCTAAATCCTTTCCAGCAAACAACTCTAAGAGAGAACCTCTGTACATAGTTCTTTACAGAAACTTCTGCTATAGAATCTGCTATACTTTCAAAGAGAGTCCACTATAGGAGAAAACAGGTCTTTCTTAACTTTTCGCAATACATTTTTTCCCGATGAGAACATGAAATAAAACAGCAATAGACATCATTAAACATGCAGTCTAAGTGAATTTCCAGCCTAAGTGTTAATGGGGCTGTGCCTGGGGGGTTGAGAACGTGGAGCCAGACCTCAGGTGGCCCATCCTGTCTCCACCACTTACTAGCTATGTGACCTTTGGCAAATTATATCACCTCTGTGCCGTCTCGGCCAGTTCATCTGTAATATGGGAATAACAACAGAACCCACTCAGAAAGTGTTAAGTGTTATTACTACCTTTCTTTCACAAAGCTTTTTCAATAATTTCAAGATTTCATGCCTTTCCTCTTCTCCTAAATATTACTGTAAGGTAAGGGGAAAAATGATAAGGCTAATACTCTTATTTGATAAATGGTCTTTTGTCCTATCCTGCAAAAGTCCCCATTGATAAGAATTATTACAGCACATTCGCAGTGGGGAATTAAGGCTTACTAATAGACTAAATATGGCCACACAGCCAGTGACAAAAATAAGGACGCAAAATCAGGTCTTCTGGATCCTAAATTCAGCAATAACCATTCTGTTGTGCTCCATTTTCTCTGTCCACCACAGCATGCAGGGAGGAATCTAGGTTGAAAGGTATTGATAGAGGACTGTGAGCCCCTCAAGGAGAAGAGCCATGTCTTAATCACTTCCATAGCCCTACTGGGGTAGGCTATGGCACAGACCTGGCACCCTACAGGTGTTCTGTCCCAGGCTACTCAGTGAACGAAGACACACGCCCTACGGGGTGAAAAGCACAGAATCAAGCTCAGTGAGGTACGAGCCACTGGCTGGATGCTTCCCCATGGCCCTATGATTCGCACTGAGCCTCACGTTCAAAATCACACAAAACTTTTCACATTTTCTTCCAGACCTGGCCCCAGAGTTCTGCTCATTGCATTGTTTTCCTAAGGGCTGAACCAATCCTATTTACCAACCTTTTATTTTTCTAAGTTCTAAATGTTTCCTTAAAATCAGTTGCTATTGATCTCATAAGCCAAACATATGTAATATAATTATTTAAAGCATTAGCCAAGGTAAATGTTTAGAGAAACCTGAAATATTATTAGTTCAAACGTTGGACTTACCTAGCAATCTATGTCATGAGCTTTCTTTATTTACTTATTTAACATTGTGCTTTAATGAAAGGAGTTAGTTCTTTATCCCAATGTTTAATTCATAGCAGCAGCTTTGAATATTTATGAAGTTTCCTGTCATTTTTGTTTAGTTAATAGACTGGATGGTTCAGTTCGCTGGCTAAGAGAAGGCAATGCAATTTCGGCCAAAGAAGAGCTCTTTGCCTTCTGAAAATTGTGCTTCAAGAATGCAGTGAAATACAACTTTTCAACAATTATACGGTCGTTGGTTCCCACGTGCTACCATGAGTTAATCAGGTAGCTCTCTCAGCCCGCACCCCTCTTTTGCAGGCCTCACAATACGAAGGGCCCCTTAGGCACCTCATCAGTAATGACAGACTCTGACGGACGTGACTTCACTACATCAAGTCACTTCTAGACTCGACTTGGAGAGAAAGAGAATCTATCCTCACCTGGTCAATTTCCACAGGTGACTTTTTTTTTTTCCTGGTCTGCTAGAAAACGCATCTCTCACCCAAGATTTTTCCACGTGTAAAATGCGATTTTATTACAGTATTTCATTCATTGTCATTTCCAGAGAATGAATAGTTTTCTAGACAAATGAACTTTTGAATTTAGTTGTTTTATATTTCTTGCATTTTTTTTTTAAATGCAGAGCAAAGAGCCATAATTTAACCTTCTCTTGATAATTCAGGTCCATAACCCTAAACACCTATTTTTGTATTGTGTACAAGTGTGTGTCTGCTATTGATTTTCAGAGTCCTCAGTCAATCCTGAAACAACACCTCATCCACTGTCCTTCAGCTTCCTCCAAAGGTGTTCTGTTCTGTAGCAAACTGCCAACGTGGGCCTCCATGCCTAGTTTCTGGCCTTTAGTATTCACAGAGCGGTGTTACCAGACAACCAAAGTCATTACAGAACAAGAATTTACTTGAATTAAACATAATTCAATAAGAATCCAAAGGCACTAAATAGAGACTTAAGAACTAAGTATCGGTATGCATCTAGGATATAGGCTTTACCAGTTATAATTTTAAAACTATGATCTTAAAAATTTCTGCATAAACCCTTAATGTTCAGTCTCCAAAGTTGGGTGATGGAGTATTATTAAATTTCTATTGTATATGATGGGCCCAACAAGCCAGAATCTTATTTATATAATAACTCAAGCTATCCTGAACGAGTTTGTCAGCAGCACCAATAATATAGAGCCACTTAAACTCACACCTAAATTAAACGCATTTATACCTTCAGGGCACATTAAGTGGAGTCAACATGGTCTTCCAGAAAAAACCCCAGCTCCAAAAGTTGAGTCACCAAGCCAAGTCTTAGCATGCCACATAAAATATAACCTGTTTCCTTGTATGAGAAATAGGAATCAAAATATCTACCTCAAAGAGATCATTTGATAAATAACTAGAGTATATTTTCTGAGATACAGTGGGTACACAAACACAACAAGTAGTAGCTACATTTTCAAACTGAAGCCCATTGAAGATTATGAAACCTGATCTCCATATTTAAGAGGAGAAATCTGAATCTGCTGTGAGAGATCATGAAGAATTAACAAAGACTACCTGATGCTGTAAGAAAAAGGAAATGAATAAAAAAATGAAGTCAACAGAAAACAATGTATTTTTACATAAAGCTCACTGCTTATTTACAGAAGCAGGAGAGCATAGAGTAGAAATGGAATTTAAAGTTTATCTGCTTAGACACCTGCCTCAGAGTGATGAATATAAATATTCATTCCATCAACCACGCTGAGGACTTGTGAAAAGCTTACATGCCCATGCCTTCCAGGAGACCTATGGATAAATGGTTGTATAGGTGAACAGATGCATATATGCATAAATACAAGAATACATTGATAATAATTACCAAAAGCATGGCATCTTAATAGCTAAAGTATTATTTTATATATTGTATCTAATGTAAATTCACAACCAGGGAAGACTTAATAATAAAGTTAGATACTGAACTAGACCCCAAAGAATGGGGTAAGACTTCCTTGGTAAACAGGGAACAACAGAGAGGAGAAATGGGAAGGTCATTTCAAGCTTGGGGCACAACATGAATAAAGTCAAGAAGGGAGGTGAGCACAAATGTTAAGCAGAGAATAAAATAAGAGAGGAAGTCTTAAGTCTCTGAAATATATAGGAACTTATATTTTATTCCACTTTTGAATTAACAACTTAAAAGCCAACAATGTCTTCATTTTTTTTTAAATTAGACTCTAGTGACCTTCATTTACAACCCCTTCCATCTGTTGAGATATAGACTGTCACTATCCTGATAGTCTGGGAGCATAAGTCATCTCTTCAAGTCAAATGGTATGTATTCCTTTACTTTTCCCATTAGGTATAAAAACAGATTCTTAATTATGTATGGTAAAATCTGGAAACAACCTAGATGTCTACCATTACAGAAATGGTTGAGTAAATTATGATGCATCTTCACAATAAAGTATGATGTATCTATAAAAAAGAATGAGAAATATTTCTGTATATTACTATGGAGTGATCTCCAGAATATACTAAGTCAAAAAAAAAAAAAAAAAATTCTAGGTTGAGAAAAGTGTGTATAGTGGGCTATCTAAGAATGGAAGGATAAACCATAAAGTTAAAATGAAAAGGAGTTTACCTAGAAGGTAAATTTACTTGTAAGGGGAGGGAAAGAACAGAATGATGGCTCAAAGACAGAAGCCAGACTTTTAATGCATCTTGGTTTTAAATCTGACTTCTGGACCATGTAAATATTTTACATGCTTATAAACAAAATTAAATTTCAAAAAAGAAATCCTTAAAAATTGAAAATAAAATGAAACCATTAACCCAACCAGGTATTCAGTTGGTAGCTTAACCATACGGAGAATAACTATCCTATGCAGCCTAAAGCACAGTCATTTTATTATTACAGCCCTTTTGGGATATATCTCAAGGACACAAACAACTGACGAAAAGAAAAACAAGTTTAAACTGTTTTTCTAGTAATCATATTGTTGATAGCAGTGGTAGTATTGTTATTCTGAGAATGCTGGGCATTAACTGAGGATACAACAAACAAGTAATTATATGTGTTCTAATTATATCAGCTGGGGTATCCTGACAATGACTATTTCGGCATGGAAGAAAGATAACAGATGTACTTCTGGCCTTTGAAAAGGCTTTCAGCAATGACCAGCCCACAGAAAGGAACAGTCCTAGAGTCCTGATCATAGTTACAAAAGTATACTTCTACTAAATGGAACCACAGTTTCTTACAGAAACAGGTAATTCTAGATCTAGAGCAGAAACTATAGTAGATACAGCAGATACCATGGGAAACTGTGTCTAGGGTCATGTCAGGTCTACATCTATGAGCTAAATTCTGTTTTTGCAAGAAAATTAAAATACAACAACACTAATTGGTCACTAGTGAAAGATGCGAAGGAAGCAAAACAATGAACACTGGAAAATAAAAACCGTTTTGAGAAACTTTTTCTTAAAAGAAGTATTCAAATTAATAAATGAATAAGAGAAGAAATGAAAACATCTTGTCAACATTAATAAGCAAATGGATCAAGCATTAATTAGCAGCAGCTGCTAATTTCACAAAAAGAGACAATCAGCTATTTTGTGTCTCTTGATACATGATCACATATGAAATAATCTTGATTAAAAAAAAGAAAAACAGGGACGCCTGGGTGGCTCAGTCGGTTAAGCGTCTGCCTTCAGCTCAGGTCATGATCCCAGGGTCCTGGGATCGAGTCCCGCATCAGGCTCCCTGCTCCGTGGGGAGCCTGCTTCTCCCTCTGCCTCTGCCTCTCTCTCTCTATCTCTCATGAATAAATAAATAAAATCTTAAAAAAAAAAAAGTAGATAACTCAACAAAAAAAAAAAAAAAGAAAAACACACTGAATCTGCTAAATCTATAGTCAAACAATCTCTAAGAAACAGAAGAACATGAGGAATTAGAGGGGGAAATTCTCTACAACTTAACAACCAGGTTTCTTCAACAAATAAATTTTGAGGGACAAAGAGGGAGAAAAACGGATGGAGAGAAAGAGAGAGAGGGAGAGATTAAAAGTCTCAAAAGACATATAGACCAATTGCAATGCATAAACCTTATTTGGATCCATATTCAAACAAACCTGAAAAAAAATGATGAAATTTGTGATACAATTTGAAACTCGAACACTGACTGGATATTGGAAATTAAGAATTGTTAGCATTTTTTAGGTACAATAAGGGGAATCTGGGCACATTTTTAAAAAAACCCTCTTTTAAGACGAACCATGAGAGACGATGGACTCTGAAAAACAAACTGAGGGTTCTAGAGGGGAGAGGGGTGGGAGGATGGGTTAGCCTGGTGGTGGGTATTGAGGAGGGCACGTTCTGCATGGAGCACTGGGTGTTATGCACAAACAATGAATCATGGAACACTTTATCTAAAACTAATGATGTAATGTATGGGAATTAACATAAGAATAAAAAAAAGGGAAAAAAAACCCTCTTTTAGAACTACATACTGATATATTTATAGATGACAATATGTAATTCAGAGATATGTTTCAAAATAACACAGAATGGAGCACTGGTAGGGGGTATGGAGAGGTGAGAACTAGCCGTGGATTAATGAATGTTGGGGCAAGTGGGGAAGTACTGGGAAGTTCATTACACAATTCCTTTTAGCTTTTTTAGGGTGTGAATTTCTACAAAAATAAATAAATACATGTATTTTTTTTTTAAATGTAAGACATATTCAGTAGTAACAAGAACACTCAGTACATGGAGGCATTTGCTACTAAAAGAAATCAGGGCTCCTTGAAGAAATGGATTCTTTCAAGTCAGAGAGAAGAAAAGTATAAAGTGAGCCTGGAACATATACAAGAAAGCAAAGAAGTCAAAGAATGACAGTGTGTTAAAATGACACAGGAACCAGCCTGGAGGGCTCCCAGGGGTCAAATTTAGGCAAATTTGAAAGAAAAATAATGATGATTTATAAAACATTGAAAAAAGGAAGCCCTCCGTCCATGGTGATATTCAAAAACAAAAAGAGAAAAGGGAGGGCAAGTATTACAGAAGATTGCCAACCAATCATAATAGAAGGAATAAAAAAATCAGAAAATCACCATTTCTCAAACACTAGTTTAATTACCGTTTCAGGCAAGGATCACTGGTGGGCAATGGTTGTTACTGACAAACAGAATATTCACCCAGTCCCAAGGATCACAAATTAGTATTAACTGCACATAGGAAAAGGTATCTTCATAAGAGGGAGAGGTGGTGAACATCTCCTTAATGAAGGAGTCAAACTTCCATCACCAATAAAGGGACCGTGTGATGCCATGCCTCTCTTCTGATGACGCAATCAGAGGCATAAACCTCATCTAAGCAGTAGTTTGGCCAAAAACATTTAACTTGAATCCAGTCATGAGGAACAAAGTCAGAAATTTGATTTTCACACTTCAAAAATATTAAAGAAAAAGCAGGGGACATGATTTAGATTCAAGGAAACCAAAAAGATATGACATCAAATACAACGTCGGACCCCAGAATTCCAGATGGGGGTGAAAAAGGCGGAAGCTATAAACGACAATATCGTGACAGTTGGGAACATTTTAATATGACCATATGTTAAATATAATTACTGCTTTAGTGTTCAATTTCTTAAGTATTATAGCTGTGTTTGTATGCCTTTGTTAAGCTAAAAAAAAAAAAAAGTTGGGGGGTGGCGCCTGCCTGGCTCAGTGGGTAGACTATGGGACTCTTGATCTCGGGGTCGTTGAGTTCAAAACCATGTTGGGCATAGGGCTTACTTAAAAAAAAATAGTGAGGGGTCCCTGGGTGGCTTAGTCAATTGAGTGTCCAACTTTTGATTTCAGCTCACGTCATGATCTCAGGGTTGGGAGATGGAGCCCCCGCTGGGCAGCTCTGCGCTCAGTGGGGAGTCTGCTTGAGAGTCTCTCTCTCTCTCTGTCCCCCTCCCCACACTCTAATAAATAAATCAATCTTTAAATTAAAAAAAAAGTGAGTTCATAGCTGATAGCACAACATATAAACAGAGAGATGTAGAAAGAGGAAAAGCAAAGGCTGCAAAATGTTAACTGTTAAATGGGTCTACATTAATCCTGCAGGGGTGTTTGCTATACTCTTCTTCCAGTTTCTCTTCTGTCTGTTTGCCTGATCTGAAATTTCCAAAATAAAAAGCTGTTGAAAAATACATTCTTCTCTTTTAGTGAAATCTGAATAGTATACTACGTACAGGTAATGAAGTGTCACTGTCTTTGCTCTTCTGGGCCTTCTCCTTGGAGCTCTCTTTCTGATTGACTGCTTGCTCTGCAAACGATACCTCCAGGTTGATATCTGTTTCAGAGGCAGGTGCCTCCTCAGGAACCAGTGGAATGAGCTCTTTTTCACCAACAAGTAGGCTAGATGCCTGGTCTGGGGAAAAAAACCAGAAGGTTCAGTTAATATATTTTCTTTCTTTTTTTTACTTCTTTACATCAACTACATAAAAACCTTTGGGAAAAATACTATTTACTATAGTCAGTAATTAGTGGATACTTTAAAAAGTTTACTCCAAGAATCCTACCAATGGTGGATGGAGGGTATAGGAGGGAAGGTGGAGACTAGAATCCATAGTTCAATTGTGGAATCTTTCTCTGAGGTCACAATTCTTAGACTGGGTTGACACATCCAACATTGATAGATGATCTCAAACTCTGAATGAGAAACCTTACAAAAATTTAGTAAACTTAATTGTCGTTTGATTTTACAACGGGGGATTAAAAGCAAAAGCAAAAAAAAAAAAAAAGGCGGGGGAAATTAGTGATACACCATTTCAGTTTCTCAGAGTGAAACAGATTACTGGAACAGACCTCTTCCACACCCTGCATTTCCTTTCTGGAATGTTATCTACCTATCAGAGGAAGAATTCCAAAATAAGAGTTAGTGCCAGAAACTTGCCACAGTGGGAGTCAGGTGTGGAAGTACCTGGTACAGGAACCAACAGGTTTTGAACCCAATTATATCAAAGACTATTAAGGTTCTCACAACTATAAGCCTAGTCAAATAAATTCTGGATATTTACATCAACATTTTAAGGCTATATAATTAGTTTAATATTGTTTTTTGTCTGTTGTTAACCTTCTAGGAAAGAATTAACATTGGCAAGCTTCTTTGCTGAAAACACTAGCTTTAAAGTTTTGAAGAAAATAGTTCTGACATAATTCGGTAAGTTTTTGGTTTAAACACAACTCACATTAGAGAAACCTTGGAACCAATGACAGGATTACTGTTTTTTTCTCATTGCAGACTTTTAAGTCATGGTGAGCAGCTATGTATTACAAAATAAACTTACGTAGTGCATTCGCATGCTTCTATACTAACACCACAAGGTGATAGAAGGTAAAGTTAATTTAAAAATTTAATAAAGGCATGCCATATCTATACGTGTGCTATTAACACTGCTGCCTTCAGAAAAATATGTTTATAGTCATTTAAATTAAAAAAATATGTTTTTGTTTCACCCAATAGAAAATTAGGAATAAATACAACTCTAGCCTCATTACTTCTGTTTGATAAGCAGGGCGGGCCTCTGGGCACACGACCTGTGCTGTCATGGGCCTCTGCGTTCAGAAGGACCCCCTTCTGGGTTTAACGCTTTGCTGTTGCCACCTTGGAATCTCAACAAGAAGTCCCACATTTTCAGTTTGGGCTGGGCCCTGCAAACTACATCAGTGGCCAGGTAGTATCTCCCAGTTAAAATAATAAGTAAACACTGACCAATGCCAATTCCAAAAGTAAGAATGAATTTGAAGCTCCTTGATGGTAATTATCTGCTGCCATCTACGGCACATTTATATACTATTTATGTTGCTATTCCAAGAGCCTGTGACAAATTTTTTAATTAGGATAACTAAACCGTTTTACAATCAATTTTTAAAGTATTAAACGTCAGAGCACAGTTTTAGTTTTCCTTTCCCACTGGCTTCCACTGTTTTATGTTTTACTGTGAGTATGTATGTTGGTTTCCTAGGAAACCATTCTGAGAGGGGGAAAAAAAATGATTAGCCATTTTCTTAAATTAGAAGCTACCTTTCCAGAAGCAGAGTGTTTATGGACAAGAATTTTAAAACCATTCTTTTTTTTCCCTCAACACACCCATATCACCACTGCCCCACATAAAAAATGTCCTGTGTTGGCTGCTGGAGGGGAGGGGGATGGAGGGATAGGGTAACTGGGTGATGGACACTGGGGAGGGTATGTGTTGTAATGAGCACTGGGTGTGATATAAGACTGACGAATCACAGACCTGTACCCCTGGAAAAAAAAAATCTCCTGTTGATTTCAAAACTGAGAAATTATAATTAAGTTACAATATATTTAATATATACGAATTTCCTCCAAACTGTGGCAAAAAAAAAAAAACTTGGAGCATAAGAACCTAAGAGTTCAAATGGTAGATCAAGTTAAGGTAGATAGTAGGAAAAACTGTTTCAGGGGTAATAGGCATTGTTACAAGAAATGGATGGTGAATTGGCTAATAAAAATATCTATGAATCAATGATCTACTCTCATAGAGAAAAGTTAACAGAGAATTCTGACATAAACCTTTGACTCTTAAAGTCCTAAAGTGTAAACAGTATAATTTCTTTATTCTCCTTTGGTTTTGAAGCGAACAATAGCTCTGGGTTATAAATATTTTACACAACTCCTTAAAGTTTTTCAACTGTTCAAAATATTCCAAAGTGCCTTTATTTTTATTTATTTATCTTTTTTTAAAGATTTTATTTATTCATTTATTTGAGAGAGTGAGAGAGAGAGAGCACATGAGAGGGGGGAAGGTCACAGGGAGAAGCAGACTCCCCGCCGAGCAGGGAGCCCGATGCGGGACTCGATCCCGGGACTCCAGGATCATGACCTGAGCCGAAGGCAGTCGCTTAACCAACTGAGCCATCCAGGCGCCCCCAAAGTGCCTTTATTTTTAAAAAGAATTATCCCTCCTCCAAAGAAATCAAGAGGAAATAAGTAAATATACATACCAACATGAAAGTTTTAAAAATTATTTGGGCATTATTAATGTTCTAAGTGTATGTATAAAAATGATGGGCCATTCGCATACAAAGAGTTTTATAATTTGATGAAAAGAATAATACTTAGCTGATCAATTTGAAATGTGATAACCCTTGCAACATTAAGACTGCTGTGACTTTTTCATTTAGAATAAATATCTCTCATTGAACATACATAAAAACCCAAGTGTAGGAAAACATTTAAAATAGACAAGGTCATCCACACCTTCAGATTTCAAACAGAATGAGCTCCATTTTTGAACTCCAGACAGTGTTTTCCTGTGCCCTTCATTCTAAACCTTTCAGTATGTACATGGCACTGGCTAATTCACGGACTATCAAAAGAATATGGCCTTGCCTACAACAGGTGCAGTGGTAAAAACTCAGTGACTCGGATGCTGTTACACATATTGTCTTATTATTCTGATCGGAGGCTCTAGGCCTGCCTCCATAGCATTTGGGCAAAAGCAGATGTAAATCAGGCAAGTTTGTCATGTTTTACTCAGCAGCTGCAAGCGAGCCTGGAAAGTACTCTTATAAGGAACTTGTCTTCCAGAATTTCTGTTTATAGAGCCTACCACCTCTGGCAAGGGAGGAAAACATCAAGCAAGGACAATGTTTTCCTCAGTATTCATTTAGCAATTGCCAGGCACCCTTCCCCAAAGCATACGGACATTGGCACAAAAGGTTCATCCGTCTCTCTCGATGGACCTAGCTCTCTAGCAGGCCAGTACTAGCCCTTCCAGCTGGCTCGCCGCTTCAGTGTTTGCTGGTCTGCAGAGCTGGGGAAACACCCAGTGATTTCATTCTGATATAAAAATATACATACAACTAAAGAAACCTCCACATAATAGCAAGGGCTTTGATAGAAAATATAGACATGTCTGTGTCCATACACAGACATGCACACACTTATTTACTTATTTCTAAAGGCAGGGGTGCAGGAGAGAAGTTCTGAGAAAAGTATGGAAGGAAAAATAGAGATACTGATGTTCCAAGCCTCCCAAATGTCCCATGTAATCTTGGACTAATCCGATTGTGATGAGAAGGCGGGAAACACTTCCCAGTCCTCCACAGTCGGCCTGATACTCCTCCCCTACTACCTCTAATCCCAATACAACACTATTAATGGTGTGAGCACTCCAGGTGCCAGGTCTGAAGAACATAAACAAAACAAGGACGAGTCCCTGAGCTGGTATCTGGCAACCACAGACTACCTCTGTTACAGTTTTTAAATAACACAGTAAGGATTAAATTTTTAAGGTTCATTTGGAATATTTTTTTTCTTTTTGCAAATAAGGGGAAAAGCTACAATTAAGTGCTTGATTAAGTGCTAACGAAATCTTAATACTTATTTTCACCCATGGTATAGAAGAGAAAAAGTATGAAAAGAATTATAATGAATTCCCCAAAATACTGTTTTTTAAGCCTTTATAAACTTTCTGAACTTAATTTATGAATTAAGAACTTATGATCTCAGAATGGAGTTCCAAATTCTTCAGCTCCACTCACCAGCTGTATGGCCTTGGGAAAGGGACTTCCTATCTCTAAACCTCCGTATTGTCATCTGTAAAACGGGTTCAGAACAGTACCTACTATGTAGGGTTCTTGAGTAAATTAAATTAGGTAAACATCTTCACAAAGTACCTAGAACATGGTAAACAGTTGGGAAAACTGGCTATGCATAGAGATGTCAGAACAGAGCTACACAAACATCCAAAAAAAAAAAAAAAATCAAAGTCCCACTATATTCCCAGTCTTATGTAATTATCTATTTGGGCACTTTATATTAGCATTTTAACAAAATTTGCTTACTAGAATTGAAGGTGAATGTTTTAAAAGGTTGTATCTGTTTGTTATGCTAATAAATAGGAAAATACAAGAGAACAGGTCCAACGTACCATCTTTTCCTTGATGTGTGTTTTCATCTGCTCTGACTGACTGTGAGTTGATGCCATCTGGAGCCTAAAGATAGAAAGTGGGCCATTGAGTCATCTCCAACTCACAACCAGAGAAATGGTACTGTAAATAATCCCATTACCAATCTTCAGAGTACAAGAAACACACTCAGAATTAAAACCACCACAGAAAAAAAATGTACTATATTTATAATCAACAAGCAATCATCCAACAAATATTAGATTGCCCCCTAGGGGCACAATACTAAGACACAATACTAAGCCCTGTAGGGAATATGAAAAACATTAAGAGTGTCCTTGCCAATGGGGTGTCTGGATGGCTCAGTCGGTTAAGGGACTGACTCTTGATTTTGGTTCAGGTTGTATCTCAGGGTCCTGGGATGGAGCCCCACATCAGGCTGTCAGGCTCCATGCTCAGCGGGGAGCCTGCTTGAGGATTCTCACTCTCCCTCTCCCCCCGCCCTTCTCCCCACACTCTAATAAACATATCTTTATTAAAAAAAAAAGTGTCCTTGCCATCAAGCACACCACTACTTAGTTGAGGGATAAAGACAAACTTACAAAAAACTGGTAATATCCAGTAACAGAGCAGATAAACAAAACGTGGTCTATCCACACAATAAAATATTATTCAGCAATAAAAAGAACTTAAGTACTGATACAGGCTACAGCATGGATGAACCTTGAAAACGGTATACTGAGTAAAAGGAACCAGTCACAAGATAGGATTCCTCATCTATAAAATGTCCAGAATAAGCAAGTCATAGAGAGATACAAAGTAGGTAAGTGGTTGCTTAGGGGTGAGGAGGAGAATACAGGAAAGACTGCTAACGGGCTTTCTTTGGGAAATAATGAAAATGTGCTAAAACTGAGGTGATGGTTATAAATCTGGGACTATACTAAAAATCGCTAAATTGTAGACTTTAAATGGGTGAATTAGATGGTATGTGAATTATATTTTGATAACGCTATAATAAAACAAAATTACAAGTCGACATGTAGGTAATAAAATAAAAAGTCTTCAAATTAAAAAAAAAAACAGTAATAAATGTGAGATAAATTAAAACTAAATTACCAAGCAGGGAATATGAGCTCAGATATTCAAAGAAACTTTTTCGAAGGGATTGGGGCAGTGACACCTGAAAACTGTGGTCCTCCAAGGGTTTATAGACACAGTAGGACATGGCTGGCTCCCCTCACCAGTAAGTGTGGCTGGGCAATACTTCGTCCTTCCAAGTCAGTCTTCAGAAGGAATTCAGGAATCAGGAAGGGGAGTCTACACCAATCAGACACAGAGGTCTGCTTGAAATAATTATTTTTTAAATAATCACTCTACTGGACTTTCATCTCCATTCAAATAAAGTGTTTGAAAGGACGACAGAGCCTACATTTCACCTCATGCTGTTGGCCGGGAAGGACTCTCCCCTTCACCTGCCGTCTAAGAAGAGTCTAGAAAAGCACCAGGGCAGGTACACAGAGGACACCAGGGCACCTCTTAGAGGCAGACGTACTCGGGACAGTGACTACTCAATCACAAAAGCGGTATGAGGGTCGGGACATTCCTTCAACCCCCCACCAGGACAGAGCAAATACCATCCTCCTTTCTTCACCCACAAGACTGCGGAAGGCCAGCCCTCCACAGCACAACGAACACAGTGAGCAATGCTAATCTTCCATACGAACACATATTTTGGAGCATGTGGTCAGAACCGTTTTCCTTAGCAAGTGAAGATAACAGTGCAGATGGTATTCATTTCTGTATTATATTTCCTAGTGTCAGCAAGGGCTTCGTGAGGAAGCATTTAAAATGGAAGAGCTGAATTTGTACCTATTTGAGAACAGAAGAACTGCAAGTGAAGATGGCTGGCCCATGTTTCCTTGAGGAATGGGGACATATTTCTAATGGGTGGCAGTGTTCCAATTAAAGGCACGCAGTGTAAGCAAGTTAACGTGATTTTAATTTACTTGTGCTATTTCTCTCTTAATGGTGCCATCAGATGATACAATCCACCCATTACCTTCGAATCAAACCATGTGGCTTAGATATTACTGGGAATTTGCTGGAAAATGCTGCTTCTAGCCTGAGTAGCAACATCCTCTTGGAGACTGGCACGAATCCCACAGTAGATATTTTGCTTAGACTCAGTTCTCTCACCCTCCCCCTTTTTACTTCCTCTTAACTCCCTTAGCGAGGGTTCTTTAATTGGGAAGGAAATGTCATAATACTGTATTTCCTTACCATTCATTTTCCTACATCTGGAAACCTAGTCCTGCGCTTCAACCCCAGTGGTTGTCCCAAATAACCACTGGGTGGTAAGCAAGTGTTTAACTGCCTCTCAGGAGCAAGAGACCTGCCTGGAGCAATCCAGTGACCCCAAAACTCCCATCAAATAGACCGGAGTTGATCCACAATTGCCCATGCAAATACAGTAGCAATCTGAAGCTATTAAGGATTTCTCGGAAGAATAAAATGTCTACAAAAAGAAAAAAAACCCTCTACATGACATTCTGGATTAAATTCAAGGTACCTTTCTTTTTTTAGAATCATATGATTTTTGTTACCCTTCATTTGTAGTATAAATAGAATCTCATGTTCGGATTACTTAATATCAGAATCATATATGGATACCCAAATACAGTAGGACACATCGTGGTTAAAAGCACCTACTTCGAAGTCACACAAATTTGGGTTTACTATCTATGGGACATTGAGCAAGTTACTTAAAGTCTATGAGCCTCAGCCATAGAATGGAAATGGTAATACCTCACTCACAGGACGGCTGTAGGGATTAAATGAAATAGGGCAAGCAAAGTCGTTAGCACAGTAAGCATTCAGCAGTGGCGGCAGTAATTAGTACTACTATCATCACTGTTCAAGATTCCTTTTGTTTGTTCTCATTCCAACAACCCTCTTGGGTCTTCTAGGCCAGGACTAGTCAGTACACCTGAGAATAATCCAGAATGTAAATCCACTTTAACCCGAAGAATATCATTTAGTTCAGCTGACTTTTTTTTTTAAGAAGCAAGATTTTCCTGATAAAGGAAGAAGTGATATTAATTTACCTTTTGTGCAAGCTCCTTACGTGCTCATGGATGAGTAACAAACAGCCCACCAAGGGGGTGTTCTAGGCCACCGAGGTCTCTCACTTTCACCATGCCTACCCTGCTATCTCTTCATCCATCAGTCCCACAGTCTCTCCCCGCCCAATTCCAACAGCTTCCATTATAAATTAATCATCTTGACAAATATTTACTCAAATCTTCTATGTGCTAGGCACTGTGTTAAGCACTAGACACAAAGGGGAAGTTACTTCATGTTTCAGGGTTCCTGCTTTCTAATTATACTGCAGTTAGCTCCCTCACCACCCTTCCCTACACTTTAATTCATCCCCAGATGAGCCTCAGGAAAAGCAAATATTCCTGCAGGAGTTAATAAATAAGGAAGAATCCCTTACCTCCTACTTTTCTATAAGTAACAATTGGTAGTCCCATGTGTGAGCGGTCAGGCCATTCCTAACACTGCAAGGACAACTAATGCAAGGATTATGCAATGAATTTTAATTCGTTTAATTTTCTGCCCCAGCAGTATAACTTCTAGAAGGACAGGGACTGGGTCTCTCTTGATCCCCGCCAGCACGGAGCTTTAGTGCCTGGCATACAAGTGCTCATTAAGTTTTTAATGATCTGAATTAAACTGGATTGGTCCAACCAGTTCAAAGCAATTATTCCTTTGCTTTAACATCAAAAAAGAAAACCTACTTTTTCTTTTGACTCTCTCTGTTGAGCAAATATGTCTCTGACGTCAGGTATCTGGTACTGTTTGTTTTTTTTCCTCAAGGTCTGGGAGACCGTCTCTACCCGTTTCTCAACAGCAGCTGCCTGGGTCCGGGTCAGTGTTGACAAAAAGACCATACTTTCTTGGGGATCTCCAGCAGACTCTCCAAAGAGATTGGACAAGCCAGCTTCCTTAAGCCACTCTTCTTCCAGTTCTCCCTCTAAAGACAGTAGAGAAAAATGGGGCTTAAAAATCACAAAACATGAAAACTTGCACTTTTTTAAGCTTTTCAAACACACTTACTGACATTCTTCTATCAAAATCAAACCACAGTGCTAAGAATCATTATCTGAAACTTGGGCAACTGCCATCAACTCCAGCCACAAAGATATCAGATTTTAGGTCCATTTCATATATACTCAATTAAATGACTTCACATGTGATTAACCTCTATAACTGCCCTGCAGATTAACTAGGGCAAGATAGTACTGGCCCCTTTCTAGAGAGGAGCAAGCAATGAAAAGATAGTTTACTTCCATCAAGTTACAGAAGGAACTCAATGCTGGAGATATCCAATAAAGCCCTGTTTCTTGGCTTAAATTCAGCACTACCCCAGAGTCCAACACTAATTGAAGGAAAGGCTTGTTTTCTCTCTTCACTGTTGCTGACATGGGAGTATGGCAAAAAAGTAAAGAGCATCCAGACATCAGGAACTAATCAATTTCAAATTAAGTTTTTAATCCCCATAGTAAGCACATCAGATTCATGTGTTTTGTTTTGTTTTTTTACAAATTAAAAAAGAAAAGCACACTATTTTAAGCAAAAATATAGAGAGAGAGATTATGGGAAACTAATTACATAATAATCAATTCAGAATACTGAAAGCAGAAAGTAAATAGTAAAGCAAATATTGTGTAAGATCTATGAAAATTACAGAAAAACAGAAAGATAACGAGGATAGATTCCCTTCAAGCACTAAGTTTATAGAGGAAAATGAAAGACCGAGGACTTGAGACCCAAAAGACCTTCATCTACACTCCATTTCTCCACCTTCATAGTCACCTGACTTTGGACAAGTCACTCAGCCTCAAGTCTACTCTGTTCTCTCATCTATAACCTAAAGCTTAGCTGTCCTGGCTTCCTCCTAACCATGAGAGAACATTACATGGGAAGAGCTTTGCAGAGCTCTACCATAACCTGTGTATTCTTCCACATTGTATCAACTCCTTGAGGGCAAGAATCTAGTATTTATACCCTCGGTTTTAAGAAACATAATGTAGTGCCAGGCATTCTGCATGCTGGGCAATAAAACTGTTTACGGACATAAAAAAGTCAGCCATTATCATGAATGCTGTTAAGGTAGAACTCAGTATACATGCATGAAACCAATTTGCCGGGGGAAAGAAAGCAGATATTGACATGATAGGTAAAGTAAACAAGATTTGAATACAGAATCACTTGATCCATTAAAAAGCAGAGGTAAAACTCAAACCATTTAAGGTCAAAGAAAAAGCATGGGCATGTAGGAACATTCCCAATTCTTCTTGATAATCACATTATGAACAACAATCTCTAAATTCATTTTAGTCTTGGAAAATTATGAAATAGGTAAATGACACACATCTATGTATCAGGCTTGAATGCTATTTTCTGTGGAATATTTTCTCCTTATTCAGCAGACCACTGGTATGCTGCTTCCATCTTGAAACACTGAGACAGAACGTTTGGGCCATGCACTGATTTTCTCAAGTAAGTTCAGTCTTACTGGTAAAGTGAGGAAGAATGAGAGTAAAATAAAGGAAAACCCAAACAAAAGAATGACTTGATTATAATTTTACAAATCTAAGAAATGTTAAATTAAGAAAAATCTCTAATTTCTCTTTTAAAGTATTATTGGTAGATTTTTCAAAAAATGCCTTAGCAAGGGGAAAAATCTATGTATGTGGATTCTGTTTAACAGCTCAGTGCTAAGTCATATACTCAAGAAGTCCTCTGCTGAAAAGGAGATCATTATTAGTGGGTCAGGAGGCACTCTTATTTTTTTGGCATCCAGATCAACTGACACCCCAAAAACATACTTACAAACATATGGGTGGCACAAGGCAGGGAAAGAAAGTTAAAATGGGACACCTGGCTGGCCCAGTTAGTAAAGCAGGCAACCCTTGATCTCGGGGTTGTGAGTTCAAGCCCCATGCTGAGCGTGGAGCCTACTTAAAATAAAAATTGTTTTTAAATGCTTTTTTAATAAAAAAAAAAAAAAGAAAAGAAAGAAAGCTAATAAATAGATGCCAGAATTGGTCATCAAAAACTTGGTGACTTCTTGAATTACGAGACTGAAAGAAACCGTATGAATTTTGAGGGGAAAACATGTTTTATATGTTTCTTCTATAATATCAAATATAGTAGTAGAGATTGTGGGAAATACAGGTGGAAAGAAACTGGAGACAAATTATGGACCAAATAGAAGAAAGAAGCAAATATGGAGGCTGAAAACGCTAATGCCATACACTGTCCAAATCTATACCCCCAGGCTAGCTGGCTAAACCTGCAGCATTATATCCAATTAGGTATACAAGATGACCAGGACTGAGAGAGGTCCGAAAACCACCAGAAGGGCTGGTATGTAAATCTTTTTTTTCCTTCTGGAAGGACTTGGTGAGGAACAAGATGAGCATCCTCAAACATCTGAAAGGTTATCCCGTAAACATAAAATAGGCTTGTTCTGTTCTTCCAAAAGGCAAAAAGTATGTCCAAGGTAGAGGACGGCAGATCGTGAATCAATAAAATGAAGAACATCAAGACAACTCAAGCTAACTGACCAATGGAAAAATAGCATCACTGCAAAGTAGTGAGCTTTCCAGCAGCATCTATACTCACTAGAGAACAATCGACCATGTGGCTAGAATACCACACAGAGGGAAGGTTAGATCACTTCAAAGACCAAGTCAAATCCTAGGGGTCTGTGATACAGTAAGCCTAGCCAACAAGATTCTAGCCATCTCTCAGACGAAGTGATTTTCCTCATGCTACTTAAATGTGGCAGCCACATCCATAAATCTGCCATAAACAAGTAATTTTCAAGCTGAAAGGCCAACTAACATGATCTTAGTTGGGTTGTCCTATCTTTAATTCTTGCTGCTGCTGATGTCCCCATCATTCCCATGTAGTCATCCCCCAGAAATACGTACACAAACACACAGAAGTTTTACTTATTTAGTTTTTACCATCAGGCTCTTTGACAACCACCACCTCTTGATCTTGTCTGTTCTCACTAGATTTCTTGATATTTTCTAGTTCCGTCCAATAGTCCTCCATTGATAGTTCATCCAGAGAATCCTGAGAACTTGATCGGTCAAATGGAGGCTTTTCGGGAACTTTGGTGATTTCCTGGTTCATAGTGTACTGGCCATATTTGCGGCTATAAATTCAAAAGAAAACACAGTTCATCTTAATACATGAGGAAGTAGTACAAATTCTAAGACATCAGAGTACTGACTGAACAATTTGGAAACTCCGCAAGTTCCCCTTCACAAAACCAAAGAGATCTGTATTTTGAAGCTATTTACCTTGAGATACCAGTAATTATAATATGCCTGTAGAACGAACAAAAAGTTTCACTGGCAAAAAAAACCAATAGCAATGTGATAAACCATTTTTCCTTTCCATTTCATGTAAATTATTTTAAGACTTCTTTAAACCTAAAACTGTTCTTAGAAAGCAACAGGTTAAATCTTGATTAGAGGTCATTAGTTAATTGAGATTTTTTATACAGTATTCCTTTTTGTCATTTATACCTACAAACAAAACTCAGTCAGCCCTTATATAGCAAATATCTGCAATCAATAAATAAGATACTTCTCCCTCTCTGCCCTCCCTGCTCATGCTCTCTCTCAAATAAATATTTAAAAAAAAAATATATATATATATATATATATATATAATTTGAGTGGGGACAATAATTGAGGAACTAGTGTTTTGTTATTCTAATTTCAAATTGCTCTTTTATCTCCCAGGAGGATGTTAGGAAGTAATACTCTGCTGCATTGGTTTTCTTACTATACATATGAAAATAAAAAAATACCATAAAACAACATTCTTTAGTAGTATGTGAACATTTCACATTTAAACTGGCCTTACCCATAATTATTTAAAACAGTAGGATTTAATACTGCATAAAGGAGAGGGTCACTAAACTCTGGTCAATTCTACCTAGCAGTTTAATTCCAACTGGTTTCTTAGAAAAAGTCAAAACACTTAATTGCCTATTGCTACAAATAAATATAACTGACTACTTAACTGTAATATGCTAACAGGGCAGTTTTATTCCCTTGAAGATGGTTCTCTCTGCCCTGATTATGTACTTTAATAATGCAGGTTGCATGAATGAACAATCGCTATAATATCTCCCCAGTAGCAAGTCTGGCGTGGTGATGGGTGGGCGTTAGGAGTAGGGCCAGCAGGAGGAAGTCTAGACATATTTGTGTGCTTCTCTTTCCTCCAGTCTCCATTGTCCATTGTTTGCCTCCCCCATCCCTTAATTCAGGGGCACTTCCTCCTTCCCTGCCCCAACCGTCCTGTTTACATCCCTGTATCCCATCCTGGTCCCTTGCCCTTGCCCCACAGGCCTCACCTTCAGTGTTGTCATTTTAGAGTTTACACTCCTGATTCTTAAATTAAAATGTGAATGGGAAAGCTATCTCTCTCTTAAAAGCAAAAACATAAGTTCTATTTTTATTCCTGTGATCAGCAGCTCAACCTATCCACACTTTTTTTTTTTTTTTTTAGATTTTATTTATTTATTTGAGAGAGAGAGAATGAGAGAGAACACATGAGAGGGGGGAGGGTCAGAGGGAGAAGCAGACTCCCTGCCGAGCAGGGAGCCCGATGTGGGACTCGATCCAGGGACTCCAGGATCATGACCTGAGCCAAAGGCAGTCACCCAACCAACTGAGCCACCCAGGCGCCCTATCCACACGTTTTTTTTAAGATTTTATTTATTTATTTGACAGAGAGAGAGAGAGAGAGAGCACAAGTAGGCAGAGTGGCAGGCAGACGGAGAGGGAGAAGCAGGCTCTCCACTGAGCAGGGAGCTGGACATGGGGCTTGACCCCAAGACCCCAGGATCATGACCTGAGCAGAAGGCAGCCGCTTAACTAACTGAGCCACCCAGGCGCCCCATCCACACGTTCTTATTCCTTAATCCTGCTTTACCAGGATACTTAAAACTAATTGACAGAATGTCTACCAGATTCATTTTTGGTTTATTTCATGTCAAATACATAGATGCCCCATCCTTGTTTTTGTCTTCTCTCTCATTATTGGACTGCCGTAGCCCTAATTCCTATCTCCCGCAACCCCTAGTTCCGTGGGTGACCACAATAAGTACTGTGGAATGTGTGAAGTGTAATGACTAATGCCAAATAATTTGGTTTATCTGCTCACAGAAAAGAGGTGCAGTTGAACTAAAAGTACATTAAGCTTTTCACTTCTGAAGGAATGTGTTTATTCTGGCAAGAATTTTCCAGTAAATTTCCATTAAGATAGCATGTGCAGAAAAACGCAAGGGCATTGAGCAACAACACTGCTACGTAAATATACCTTCTATATCAAGCCGGGCTTTCAAAACAGGCATAAAGCAAAAATCTAATCGCCTAGTGCTAATGAATAGACTCAATATTTTTACTTTAATAAGATTCAAAGTTGAATAGGTTTTTTGTAATAACCCGATGATACGGAGTCTTGGAATGGAGGATTTTTTTTTCTTTTTTGCATCATTGGTAAATGTTGGAAGAAAACATTTTCTTTTTTAAACATTAGAGCATGGGGAGGAGGGAGGAGGCAAGCATTCAGTGGTAGACTACCCTCCTTAGCACGCCATGGATGTTACATTTTCTCTAAAAATGTAGCTGAACATTTTTTAAATTACAGTTTACATCAATAAATGCGTTGTGTCACTTCTTTTCTTAGAATATACTCTACTTTTGAACTCCAGACAGGCAATGGCTAAAAGTGTAGCCCTTCTTAAAACTGTCCTGGTAAGAAGCCAGTTAACTGGTTCCTCTCTTCTGTTTCTAGAGGTACGTTATCTGATACCACATTCATTGTGCAAATTGGGTTCAAGACCATAAAGTAACATCTGTTAGACATAATGAAGTGCAGAGCAGAAATATTTTACATTTCCAAAAGGCCCAAGCCAACACATGGTGCTAAAATCAAAGAAACGTGCAGTTTGTACCATAGGCAACCACCAATTACCCTCTCCTGACTTACTGGCAAACAATTGCTTTTCTTCCTTACTTGCCCTCCAGAATCCCATGTGCCAATCACCCCAGGGCCACTCTACAGACACTCTCACATCTCTCACCTTTTACAGCTCTAACCACAGAACCATGCCTTTTTTTTTTCCTGGGCGCTAACATTATCGGCAAATAGTAACTTAACAGACCCTTACGGGCCTTCGTGGAATGTCCCTTCTTTTTCTTCTTGCTCACATGTTCTTATGCTGTGTTTATAAAAAGTGGGGTTTTATTTTCCCCAGGTATATTTTATTCTATTTTTCTGTGATATTTTCCCCCCAGTCAGTGAATTTCACACGCAGTGTTACCATTCATGCCTCTTATTTATTTTGTCATAGAGAATGTTAAATTGATCTGACGCAATTTGTTCTTCACAGGAGGTGGACGGTGCCATACATTAGATTGTGGTCTGCTAGAAGAAAACAAGCTGATTAATGATTCATCCTAGGACCAATGCAGAGGAATGACAGGCAGCTATATGGGACCAGGTACCAAATGATTCAGGTTCTACTTAACTATCCCTATGATTTTGGAAAACCATTTGACTTCTCTAACCTTGACTTTTCCTATCTATAGAATGGGAAGAATACCAATAGCCTTGACTGCTTTGTGTGGTCTGAGTTACCAAGTAAGAATTCCCCCCGAAATGCCTCCTGGGTAACCATGAAGAGCAAGCACAATTTAGTATCACTGTTAACATGTAAACCTGCTTACTATAAATAACTGCCCCTCCCATAGTTTAATAAGGTCACCTTTGCCCTCTTCTAAGGTTCAGAAAAATTACTTAACCTCTAGGACAGCCATTCTTGAACATTCTGATCTCAGGACTCCTTTATACACTTAAAAATTTTCAAGGACTCCCAAAGAGCTTTTGCTTTTATAAGTTATATCTTTTGAGAGGTACACTACTGGCTATTAAAATTGGAAAGAAAAAATAAAATATTAAATGATTTAATAAGAATAATCAACATCTTAACATAAATAACTTTTTTTGGGCGGGGGGACCTATTTTCCATACCAAAAAAAAAAAAAAAAAGTAGTGAGAGGAGTAGCATTGTTTTACATTTTTTGAAACTGTCTTTAATGTCTGGCTTAATAGAAGACATCTGGATTCTCACATCTGCTTCTGCATTCAATCTTTTGTGATACTGCACATCATGTAGTCTCTGGGAAACTCCACTGTGTTTTCATGAGAGAATGAGATTGAAAAAGGTCAATAATGTCTTTGTGTTATGAAAACAGTTGTTATCTCCTAGACCCCTAAAACAGTCTGGAGACCCCCCGGTGTTCCAGGACCAGACTTTGAAAACCACTGTTCTAGGATTTCTCAAAAACAACACCTAATGGATCTCAAAAAACACTTTTCGATTCTTTTTTTTTTTTTTTAAGATTTTATTTATTTATTTGACAGTGAGAGAGACACGACGAGAGAGGGAACACAAGCAGGGGCAGAGGGAGAGGGAGAAGCAAGCTTCCCGCAGAGCAGGGTGTCCGATGCGGGGGGGGGCTCGATCCCAGGACCCTGGGATCATTACCTGAGCTGAAGGCAGACGCTTAACGACTGAGCCACCCAGGCGCCCCGCACTTTTCAATTCTATGGGCAACGAACGCTCCAGAAAGCCTTACTGAAAGAAACAGCCATGCTTTCCTGGTGACTCTTGACCTACTTCTTTGTTTATTTTAGTTTAGTTTTACAGCCTTTCATCAAAACTGGGACTTATTCCAATGATATAACCATATTTAATTTATACTTCAACGACAAAGAATAGAACGTCATTTAAAAACCCCTGCCTTGCCAATGTCTTTCATCATTTGCTTTTATTTTTCAACTATAAGGGGCAGAAATTCTCTCTAAGCTTCCCTCTGGGCCAGTGCATTTGAAAATGTGCATTTTCCTTAACACTCCTTTGTCATCCATACCTCTTCCTCAACCATCCCAAAGTAAATTTATTTTGAACTAGGATGTTTCTCTGAACTCATATTTAACTATGTGGTCCAATCTCTACTTTCTGTACCCCACTGCATCGAGAGTCCTGTTGCTATACTCATCAGTCTGTCTCCTGTTCTGACCCTTCTAGAGACACTTTCATGGCCCAAGGTCTGCTTTCTGACAAGTCCTTTGATGCTAAGATTCAGTCGTGCTTCTTTTATTTTCCTACAAGATCCTCTCTAAAAGAGCTACACTTTCTTTCATGCTCCTTATCCCAACATTCATTTCCAATGCACAGAAAGAAGTGACTGGATTGGGAGACACAAAACAGGAGAATAAGGTTTATTTTTGTTTGGTTTCTTGTTCTGTTTTTAATGCACCAAAAAACAGCAACAAAACTTCTTACGCCATAACTTACCATTAACCATAATGACCAAGTATATTTTAGATAAAGCCATATTTATTGAAGCATAAACTTTAGAATGATACTGAACCCAGGGATTTAAACCTATCCCATCATTTTCTAGATGAGGTAATGAGGTCCCAGGGTTAAATTTTCCCCAAAGTCACCCAGTAAAGTGATGGCAGAGCCAAGATTAGTGTCCTCACTTCTTCTTCAGTAGTCATTTTATTATACCAAATAGACTAGAAAGAGTAGAATTTACTTTTTTGCATCAGACGCTCCAATCTTTCTCAGTTTGTATCACACACGGCAAAACCAAAAGTGATCATGTTGACACAGTCTATACTTAACACTTTTAAATGACCAGTGTACTTACCTAGAGAAAAATACATCTAACAATCAAACCATCTCTCTAAAATGCATGAGACATGGGCGCCTGGGTGGCTCAGTTGGTTAAGCGACTGCCTTCGGCTCAGGTCATGATCCTGGAGTCCCTGGATCGAGTCCCGCGTCGGGCTCCCTGCTCAGCAGGGAGTCTGCTTCTCCCTCTGATCCTCCCCCATCTCATGCTCTCTCTCTCTCTCTCTCTCATTCTCTCTCACAAATAAATAAAATCTTAAAATAAATAAATAAATAAAAATAAAAATAAAATGCATGAGACATCTTTTCCAAGGCATTTTCTAAAATATGCTTTGTGTCACTCTGGGACGTGACTTCAAATATACCTGTCTTTAAAACACTTTGTTTTGAAGAAGTTGGAAATTTTCAAAAATGTTTAACTCACTCTGCTTCTCCTTTTATATTATCTCTGTGTTTAAAACAACAACAACAACAAAACAGAAAACGAAAAAACGGTGTTTCTGCTGTATGGATTTTTTTTCGGGGGCAGGGTAGGGGGGGCAGGGGCATTAAAGAAGTAATCACTGCCATCAGGAGATGGCCAAGCTATTAATACTCCGTAATGGCCCTGCCCATCAGAATACACTGAATTTGAGTGACTATGAAGAGCTGCAGCCTATGAATGACCCAAGTCATTTCTTTACCTTGGAAGTGAATGCCTACTTATTGTTTAGCTGAAAGCAGTAATTATCAGAAGTGGCGCTGACATCCAGGAAGAAAGAACACTGGAGATGCCCGAAGGCAGTGAGAAGCTGATTAGAAAGCAATACCCCACGGCCTCTCCCGCACCCAGGCAGCCTTCAGAACTCAGGAAAAGGGATCCCTCATCTCTTCTACACAACCCAATTGCTACAGTTTTAAAAACCTAGTAAGTCAAATTTCACATTTCAAGTAAATTTACTTTTCCCCTTTGTATACATTACCCCTTTCCTTTTGGGGCGGGGAGAATTAAAATTCGTCATTATTTCTTTCAGTATTCTTTTTCTTTAAAAATAAGAGTATCTGTACAGCACATTTAAGTATTCACAGAGTGTCCACCACATATCAACACACAGCAAAACAAGGAGCAAGGAAAAGGATTACCCTCTATTTACACAGTGTTGCCTAAGCAAAGCTGAGGAGAGAAGACTGCTCAGTGACACTGTGAAGAGCTAGTTTTCAGAACTTGGCTTTATCACTTTCACAGAAAACTAGAGCAAAACCAACTCATGTGCGAACAACACTAAAGGAACAGGGATATAGGCGGCTGCCACCAGCAGGTGTGGTAGAAAGGAGGGAAGGCATGTGGCAAAGGCAGGGGGCAGCCAAGGCATGTTGGAAAAACTCCATTTCTATGTACAGACACAGGCAGGATAAGGGGAAATTACGGGCCATGGTTACAGACATAGGCCTTTCCTCTTTTAGACTCTGGTTCTGTGTAGAAGTGATATCCCCTTGGTTCCTGAGCTCCCCAAACGTCTCTCAGGAGGAACGCCTTCCTCCTCACTCAAAGGGACAACTCAACAAGTAACCAAATGGGAGCCACAGGATCTCAGTGCCAAAATCATTTTCCAAGATAAGTGCAGAGGGATTTGGAGTGGGGCTTTGACATAAAATGTCAAGATCTTGGAACAGTGGAGCAAAGCAGAGCAAATTGAGTTTTGCATCTACACTTCATTCAATTATCCATCCCCATGGCTTACATCTACCCCACCACATTTCTACTCCAGGACTCTCCTTTTCTCCTTCTAGTTAGCTGTAGAGCCACCTGGAGATTCGTTCCCAGCAGCTACTTTGCACTCTGGTCATAGGCTCTCCAGTTGGATCTGTTTTCCACTTGTTGTTACTCAATGTCATCTCTTGGTACCTTTCTCCATGGGGGTTGGAATAAAAGCATTTCCCTGCTTCTTCAGTCTCCCCACAGCCCTACCACATCCTGCACTGTGATGCTCAGGCCTTATATGTCTACCATTACACTGCGTGTTCCTTACAGTAATAATCCGTGTTTTGTTTTGTTCACCTAGGTATCCCTAAATTCTGCAAACTGCTTGCCATAGCAGATGCTTGTAAATTGTTAAATTATTAATTAACTGTTCAATTATTGCTGCCTCTAAAACAACCACCTCCTTTTAATTTCTAAGGTGGTTTTTCTTTAATTGCACAAAACTACAAAGGAGACAGAAACATGAAAAGTAGACGGTGAAGAAATTAGTCATCAGGAAACCCTAAAAGGCAATTAATAAGTAATTATTCTATGCCTCTGTAATTCTTGACTGTTTTGTTTGAAAGGAGGCTTCCTTGTGAGGGAATAGAGGTTACAAAACAAAGAGCTGATTTCATATTAGACCGTACCTAATATTAAATCATAAATAAGCACTGGCTTACATTTTATTGAGCTGACATTCCCTGCTTCCATCCTGTCAATTCAATCGCTCAAACAAGTTTTAAAATATTTGTTGAATGCCTACTATATGTCAGGTACCTTATCAGAGATGTCTGTTCAAGCAAGCTACTCAAACATTTATCAGGAGATAGATTATAAATGACACCAACACCAAGTAAGGGTGGAATTTTCCAGTTCCTCACTAAACTTGTGGTCCAGACAGCTCTCCAGCATGAGCTTCTGGGTCATGACCTCTGCTTTAGCACTGTCCCTAACATGCTTCAGGCTGTGTGTGGTTCACCATTCCTTCCTCAGAAAGAAGTTCACTTCCTCTCTATCACTGCTATCAGCTTACCTCCACCTCATGTTCCCCACCTCTCCCCAAACAAACATTTCTGCAGAAACCAATAATTTGAGGTCATCTCCATAGCCCATGCTGGGACCCCTCCCTCTCTCCTGCTCTGTCTCTCACAGTCCTCGTGGGTTTGCCTGAAACCCACTCACCAGCCTATTCCTAAGGTTGTCTGTTCCTGAGACGGAGTCCAACTTCCTCACTGTCTACTCAGTGTGTACTACCTGGTTCTTACTTTACAACAGTCATTGATTTCAAAGGTAGTTATCAGCATCCCAAGTTTTTGTCAACCTTTTATCCATTTATTTTTATTGCTCTTAACAAATCAATGTTTTTGCCTTTTCTGTCTCAAAGCTGTGCCCTCTTCTCTTTCTAAAGAATCCATCAGGTTCTCAGAGGTGAAATGAAGAAGAGGATTCACTGATGAAGACCAAAAGTCCTCCCATCTTCCCTGATATTTTTGAACTTGTCATTCAAAAGCTCCCTATCAAGCCTTCTATTAGACTAGAATCTCATCATTACGGTTTACCAATGTGCCTTAACCATACATGAATACAAACTGATAAATTTACACCAATGTGCAACTGTCACATACAAAACTTAACAATATACTTCAGAATCTGGGATCCGGGAGAGATGTTTAACCGTTGGCCAGTTGACAAATTACAATTTTCCAATATCCCCCTCCACTTCATAGAGTAGGCTGCTATTGATACATAATGCCTATCATTATATAGGTACTAACAAAATATTTGTTGATATAACACCAAACTATGAACATTTTTTAATTTAATGTTGGGGGGAGCCTGGGTGGCTCAGTCGTTAAGCGTCTGCCTTCGGCTCAGGTCATGATCCCAGGGTCCTGAGATCGAGCGCCGTATCGGGCTCCCTGTTCCTCGGGAAGCCTGCTTCTCCCTCTCCCACTCCCCCTGCTTGTGTTCCTTCTCTCGCTGTGTCTCTCTGTCAAATAAATAAATAAAATCTTAAAAAAAAAAAATTTAATGTCAGAATAGTGAATATAATATTGGTTTTACTTACTGACTAAGGGCAAACCTTCTGCTTTTCCTAAGACTTTTATATACATATTAACATCAACTTTCCTATGCTAATAAAAACACAGGCACAAGGCATAGCTGGATTTAGGGAAAAAAAAAAAAAAGCCCGTTTGACAAGGCATAGTTGGGAGTTTAAAAAAAAAAAAAAACCCTTTTGATAGTAACTAAAGACAAATACACGGGCCTATTCTGGAAGAAATGTGAGCGTTATTATTAAACTCTTCTTGCTTCTTTCTGATTTTATTTATTTATTTATTTATCGAGAGAAAGAGAGAAAGCGAGCGCACAGGAGCGCGCATGAGCTGGGGTAGGGCGCAGAGGGAGAGGGAGAAAGAATCTTAAGCAGGCTGCACACCCAGTACAGAGCCCTTCGCAGGACTCAATCTCATGACCCTGAGATCATGACCTGAGCAGAGATCAAGAGTTGGATGTTTCACCAACTGAGTCATCCAGGCGCCTCCCTTTGTGATTATTTATTGAAATAAGATAGAGAAATCATCTCATATCTCAGTGGCTATAGAAGTATAAAACCAACCAGACACTGGAAGAAAATGTTGAAAGGGAAAGGCTCTCTTTGTGTTTATGCACACACCCTACGTGTTTATGCTACATACAATAAATAGGAAGAGGATATTTATATATTATTTCAAAAGAACATAACATTAATAGTAACGAAACAGCAGCAACAGCATGGCAAATACTTGGATAAGAAAAAAGAAATCTGCTTCACAAAGGCTACAAAGTGTAATTTTATGGATAGTTCTGAATGACCTTCAAATACCATAATGTTCCGCAGATAAGTACTGAAGGCCAGGAAGTATTTTTATAAGCCAGGTGCTAAAAGCTCTGCTGAGGAGATGGAGGGGGTGGAGAAATAATTTCCAGCTAATCAAATAATTTAGCCAAGCTTAGAAACAATTCATCCATGATGTTTTCACTGCATGTCTTCCGCAATCAGTTACAAAGTGGAATATGTGAATATCAAGGGGCAATTTTTTCCTCTTTAAATGAGATTATCTAAGACCCCTTTTTTCCTAGTATGTTTTAGAATCTCAGCTGACACAACACAAGACATGTGAATGCAGGTAACCTGAAAGATACATGAAAAATAAGAACATGAGGAACTAAAGGTCATTTATAATTGTAAAATACTGCTTGTGGATGGGGACCTTAAGCTTAACAGTTGAAGGAAAACAAAACAAAAATCCCGCCAACATAAGCGGTTTCAGTCAAAGCCACTGAGCTCTGTTTAGAGTTCAGGAACAGGGCTCCGGGGGCAGTGAGACCTAATGTGACCATGAGGGATGGGTAAGGGCTTTATGGGAAGAAATGAAGGGAACCTTCAGGGGGTGAGCAGAAGAAATGCAGAAGGTAAAGAAAAAAAATCATTTAATATGAAAACATAGCTAAAACTATTCCTTAGCATTAACACATCATCCGGCAGAATTATGGGCACACTGAGCCCTGGTAAATGCCACCCACAGGCACATCAAATTCTCAGAGGATTAACTCCTCCAAACTGGCAGTATTTGAACCTGGCCTAGTTTAACTGCTGTCTTAAAAGGAATCCTCTGAGTCTCCTGCTCATCACCAGGCTTAGGCTAGCCTACGGTCTACTTGTTGCTTACGTGGGGCAGCAAAATTCCCACTTAAGTGAAAGCAATATGGCATCTGGTTCCAAAATGTCATTTCATGTGGGAATTTGAAACAGGCCAAGAAGTCCAATGCCCTTGAGAGTTCCCTCCCTGGACACTCTGTAGAAAACTGATACTAAACCAATGTTCAGCTCAAGGATTCCCACCTCTAGTCTTCCCTTGCCATCTCTCTTGCTCTCCCCTCTACTTTCCCCATTGCTCTAGATGTGGATTCTCCTTTCTGCACATTCCCTACAGAGAAACAATCCAGGTTGATTGATTTCTACTTTTTTCCAAAAGGTCACCTTTTGGTGAAAGCAGGATCACCTTCAGGAGCCCTGCATTCTGCACTGGCCAAAGCTCCCAGGACTTCACTTCGCAGCCAGTCTTGTACCAATGATGCTCATTGCCAGAAAAAGAGGTGGAAGAAAGAACTATTGCCTCAAGAAGCTAACACTGTGGAAGAGATTAGCCAATGGGCTACTGAACAGAGAACAGAGCCTCTAGACACCAGAACAGAGTCTGAGTGAGTTCTAAATGGAGAATATGAAGGGATTGAGAGGGTGTTGTTCCAACCAGGGCAGAAGGCAGCATTTGTGCAATGTACCCCAAAATACTCAGGGTGAATGAGGACATCAAAGATGAACTTCCTTTACTATCAGCCAGGGTAAGTCTTCAGAAAGACTTAAGGTGTCAGATAATTTACAGTAAAGATCCAAGACTAAGAACTGTTTTCTGTTCTTTGTTTCCTTTTCCTTTTTTTGTTTTTCACTCAGGTGTTTGAGGGCCAACTGTTAAGGGTTCCCACCTTGGGGCGCCTGGCGGCACAGTACGTTAAGCGTCTGACTCTTGCTTTTGGCTCAGGTCATGATCTCAGGGTTGGGAGATGGGGCCCCACGTTGAGCTCTGTGCTCAGAATCTACGCTTGAGATTCTCTCCCTCTCCCCTTCCTGCTTGGGTGCGCTCTCTCTCTCCGAAAGTAAATAAATAAATCTTTTTTTTTTTTAAGTTTGCAGCATTTTTTTTTAAGATTTTATTTATTTATTTGACAGAGGGAGAGAGAGACATCAAGAGAGGGAACACAAGCAGAGGGAGTGGGAGAGGAAGAAAGCAGGCTTCCAGCCAAACAGGGAGCCCGATGCAGGTGGGGCTTGATCCCAGGACCTTGGGACCATGACCTGAGCTGAAGGCAGACACTTAAGGACTGAGCCACCCAGGTGCCCCAATAAATCTTATTTTAAAAAACACGGGTTCCCACCTATAAAAGACTTCAGTTATTTGCTGAAGCAGGTTCTATAAAGTAAAATGGGTAGCTTTTTATAAGAAATACTTGTGAAGCTCTAAGCATATGCCAACCACTCTGATACAAGAATGATAATTTCTTAATCCAACAGTTTTATGAATAAAAAGTTTCACTGAACAACAGTGCTTACATTTATTCACTGGTCTTCCTTCATTATGGGTATCAGTCAGAATTCTGTATTTAAGTTTTATTTTTAAAAATCACTGTGATTGTGATTTAATAATGAAACTAATCTACATAATGAAGTATATTTTCCATTTCAAGTAGTAAAGTAGATACTAAAAAGAACAGTGCAACCGGAATGAAGTCAATACTTCAGTGTTTTGGTGGAATGATGCTCTAGAGCTTGCGTTCTTGCTTTTTAGTAATAAACAGATCGCCACACTGTGATTCACACATTCATTCAACAAATACTGACTCCTCATTGACTGCAAAGTGCTATCCATACTGATGTCCAAACCCAGGACTTCACCTCGGATCCTTGAGAGTACACACATTCTAATAGTGGAGATAAAGCATGTAGAAAAATAACAGTATAAGGCAGCGTTGGCCTCATGCTGTGAGTGGTGCAGCTAATGGGTTGCATCACAGTGCTCACTTCCGGTGAAACTGAGGCAGACGCAGATGCCAGAAAGTGTAAGAAATCTTTACAGCACAGTGAGAGCAGGTAAGCAGGGAGATTCCAGGCTCTTGCTATATACCTCATTCTAATTTTATAAAGCTCTCCCCAGAGCCAACCATGTCTTTCTGTTATTGGATTCAAATTTACTTCCCTCTTATTTAAGCCCATTTCCTCTGAGCAAATAAAGAATTAATCGGTGTCTTCTTTATATTAACCCCTTTGTTTGGGAATAGTTTTCAGTCCTTACTATAGACATTGAGGTGGCCACTGAATAGCATTCCTTTACTTTTCCTGCCTATAGTTTAAACATCAATGTCTTAGAAATATATCCTATGGCACTCATGCTGAAGAGCATCGGAATTGTGAAGAACTACCCACAGGTAAACCCGTATCATCCTAAAAACTTCCCTTTGGGCCTTTTTAAGATTGGCTTTTGCCCTGCAACTGAAACCTCCAAGCTGATGTTGATTTTAGAAACAAGAACCTTTTTAGGCCCATGTGGGTGGTCATTGGCACAGATACCAAAGTTAGAAACCTAATCATAAATGTTTTTTCTTCCTCACTGAGGCAAGTGAGCACTGTTATTAATTGCTTTCCATGGTTCTGCTTTCTTTTTTAAAAAAGCCTTTGCTGATCATTTGCATTAATATTATGCTAATAAAAGTAAGGGAATGCTAACTAATTCAGTCTCTTTAGTAATAACTAAGGATCAGAGAGAGAGAAAGGTAATTTGCATATTTTCATGATTGGAGCGAACTGGCATTTAAATACTTCTAACCATTTTTGAAGAGAAATAATAATACATGTTGGGCCAGCCTGAGCAGAAGTAATTTCTCCAGTGGAACCATCTAAAACCCAAGTATTTCAGGATACATTCTGCTTCTAAGCATGAATATCAGATGACAAGGATGAGCATTCAAACACAGGGCAACCATCTGCATCATAAATACATTTCAGTTCCTCTCTGCAGAAGGAATTCATTTACTGCTGAAGGCCATTCACTTCCACTTCTGACTGCTTATTCCTCAAAAAGCTTCCAAGTATCGTGAGAACAATGATTAAAAGACGATCTTTCCATCTGCGCTGCATTAGGCTGCAAGACAGCCCCTCCTGCAGAAACAGCTTTTGCATAATTCATTGTGCCATTTTAAACCCTAATCAGTGACTTGCAATAAGCTATGAAGAGAGCAGAGAAGAGAAACACATTCACTGGCTACCTCCTAAGCATTCACGTGTGTGTGTGTGTGTGTGTGTTTATGTACGTACACACCTTCACCTTATGCCCAGTAGGTTCTTATTCCTTCCTGAAATGCTGTCATCACTCCTGGGCCATACTAATGTCCCAAGAAAGAATATTTCTTAAGTTATTATCATAGGATAGTTTAGGAAAAATTCTACTGGCAGACAGAAGTTGGCCTATCTCCAGCCCTGCTGTTCTTTGTGTGAGCATGACAGATCATTCACTCTATAACATGAAGAATAATACCTCAAGTCTCTTCCAATTTTAAAAATTATATAACTCTAATCTGTTCATACTGATTTTTCACATATAAAGCCTTAATTGAACCTGCCACTTTGCCTTAGTGTTTCATTTTCCAAAGCAGGGCAAACTGAGGTGGTGGGGAAGGGCCTCTCTGGGTCTTCCACTCACCCCTCAACCACAGCAGCTTCCCTTTGATTTGATTTGAGATCCATTTAAGAATGCACTGGAAAAAGTATCTTATGACTACAGAAAATTAGAAAAACAACTGCCTTAGGCATCTCAAGTTTAAAAAAAAAACTTTTATAGAATCCTTAAGCTTTAAACACTGAAAAATTAATTAGGCAGAAGGTTTTAATGATGGTATGTAACGAATGTGATTTTGATCCAGCACAAGTAGTGAGAAACCATGCAGGCAGTAGAGGTGAGGACATGGATTCCAAATTTTATAATAAAATTTATCACTTTCCATTTCTTATTACTCCATAGACAATGGTAAAAAAATAAATAAACATTGAGTTTTTATGGATAGGTGACACTAATACAGATGAAATATGGTAAGGTCCCTAAGAGTCAGTTTGGCAGTTCAGTGAAGAATCAAGAGAACACTCTCAAAAGACACTACAACACGAAAACTGAACTCAGTGGCAGTATATTCAAATAAATGATTTTTTTAAAGTAAGCTCTATGCCCAACATGGGGCTTGAACTCACGACCCCCAAGATCAAGCATCACATATTCTACCAACTGAGCCAGCAAGGTACCCATAAGTGATTTTATTTTTAACTAAATAACTCATAATGATTGAAATTTTGACCCTAAACATTAAATACTTCACTGAGGGTGCCTGGGTGGCTCAGTTGGTTAAGCCAACTGCCTTCGGCTCAGGTCATGATCCTGGAGTCCTGGGATCGAGTCCCACATCGGGCTCCCGGCTCAACGGGGAGCCTGCTTCTCCCTCTAACCCTCTGCCTTCTCATGCTGTTTCTCTCTCTCTCTCTCTCTCTCTCTCTCTCTCAAATAAATAAATAAATAAAATCTTAAAAAAAAATAAGATAAAATAAAATAAATAAATAAATACTTCACTGAATCTTAGAAAGCACAATTGGATAGTGGTAGGAAACCTTCCTGAATGTGACAAATTATACAACATTGCTATCCAAATGAAATAAAGGCAAGCCACAAAATTAATTTAATAGTGGCCACATTAAAAAAGTAAAAAGAGAGGCACCTGGGTGACTCAGTTGGTTAAGCATCTGACTCAATTTCAGCTCAGGTCATGGGATCCAGCCCCACAATAGGCTCTGCACTCAGAATGGAGTCTGCTTGTCCCTCTCCCTCTGCTCCTCCCCCTGCTCGCTCGCTCGCTCTCCCTCCCTCTCTAAAATAAACAAAATCTTTAAAAACAAAAGTAAAGGGGCACCTGGGTGGCTCAGTTGGTTAAGCGACTGCCTTCGGCTCAGGTCATGATCCTGGAGTCCCTGGATCGAGTCCCGCATCGGGCTCCCTGCTCGGCAGGGAGCCTGCTTCTGCTTCTGACCCTCCCCCCTCTCATGTGCTCTCTCTCATTCTCTCTGTCTCAAATAAATAAATAAATAAAATCTTTAAAAAAAAAAAACAGAAGTAAAAAATAATCAGGTAGTTGTAATAGTATACTTGACTTAACCAAATATACCCTAGATATTATCACTACAACATGTAATCAATATAAAAAGTATTAATGAGATCTTTTACTTTTTTCATTCCAAGTCTTCAAAATCCTGTAACTTCCGTTTGCATTCAACTTGAACTAGCTGTATTTCAAGTGCACAATACTCACAGGTGGATGGCGGTGAGCTTCTTGGCAGTGCAGCTGCAGAATGAGTGAGGCATTGGGCAGGTTCTCTTTGTGGAGCCCAATACATACAAATGCTGTAATTCCCCCTCCTTCCCACATGCAAAAGTTAATGCCCGTTTGTCTACAGAATATTAGTTTTTTTTCATGGACTCAGAATATTTAGCGAAAAACTACTTTACTCCACGCTATGTTGAACTATAGAATTCAGATGTATTTCAGACATGGTAGATGTAGAATTTAGTAGGTAACAATGACCTGCACAATGGAAACTCCAAAATAATTGCAAGTGGTAATTGCTATGGAAACATAGATTGCCGAAGTCACAAGCGCCAGGTTGGGGACTTGGTAAAGGCTTCACACAAGGGTGATAGGAGCTGGATCTTGAAGGCTAAACAGGACTTTGCTAGGTAGAACATGACAAGAAAGGCATTCATGGCAGTGGCAACCATATGAACAAAGCAAGAGAAGCCTATCCGGTGAGCCCAGGAAACTGATGCAGAAAGACTGCACTGACTTGCAGGGAGCTGCAACCGGCTGGAAGGGTTGGGGGTGTGTTAGGCATTGGGGGGCAAAAAGGCTACAGCCAAATTGTGTTGGACGTTACTTGTCCTCTCGAGACACTTGGAATGCAATGGTGGAAGGTTTTTAAACAAGCAAATGTCACTACCAAATTAATGCTCAGGAAACAAAGTTTAAGAAGTAAAATACACAGAGACAGCCTGATGCTACAATGCTCTGGAGTCTGGGGGTCCCTGGGGGAGACGGTAAGGATTTGAATCCAGAAGGCATGGGTAGAAACAGAAGTGAAAGGACAAAGTCGAGCAGCTTCTCCCAAGTAGACTCAAAATTATATATAGTGGATGAAGGAAACAGAAGACATCAAGATGATCATATAGTTTGTTCTCCGATAGGCAGGTGGATGGTTGTCACTCACGGGGAGGGGGATGACAGAGCAAAGGGCAGGTTTGGCAGAGATATGCGGTCAGTTACGATGTGCTGGATTTGAAATGTTAGGGGTGACATCAGGATGCCTATGGCTCACACCCATCTTCTACGAGAATCATTTGCCTTCACCTCTATACGGTACTCACTGGTCCTTTGGGTACAAAGTGTGTTCCCAGAACCAGCAACATTGGCAACAAGCTTGTCAGGAAGGCAGAGTCTCAGACTCCACTCCAGACCTGCTGAATCCCAATCTGCATTTTACCAAAATTCCCAGGTGACTTCCATGCACATTAAGTTAGAGAAGAACTGCTGGAATATCTGAAAATTGAGATCAGGAGCTCGTGAAAGAGGAACTGACCACTGACCGAAGGGAAGATGAGTTTAGAAGTCAGCAGCATATACATGAGTTGAAACTACAGGGGTGAAAGAGAGCATACAGAAAACAGAGAACTTTAAATAGGACAGAAGAAGCCGTGTGCTGAGGAGGAGGCCACATGTTTGGAATTAAAATAATCATCATAAAGGCAAACAACGGTGCTCTCTTGTTCAGTCCATTTAATAAAAACTGAACCTTCACAAGGAAGAGGAAGAGGAGAGAAAGGAAACAAAACCTTTAAAAATAATGAAAGAACCACAATGGTGAATCCCCATTAAAGCTACAAAGAACTTCCACTTATGATTAAGAAAAAATCATATTAACGTTCCTTAGTATTCAAAAATACTGAACAAATTTGTTGAAAAACAAATCTGATGTGAGTAGAGGCAGAATTCAGTGGAAACTTTGGGGCCACCACTTGCTGGGATAGAGGTGACCAGAGTGAGTGAGAGAATCAGAAGGCCAGGATTCCAGGCTGGCTTCACCAGATCCCACCACCCCAGGCAGAGCATCTCACCACCCCCCATCCCTGCATGCCTGTCTCCTCAGCTGGATAATGAGGGGGGCTTGAGAACTCTCCTCCAAGGAGATTTCCGGCTGCAACTGCCTATTATTTAAATTGGTAGGAAGGTGAGACTTATTTATGGCCTCCAAACACTCCCTAACAAGAGCATGAAGAATGTCCCATTCCCCACCCTCAGCCCATCCCAGCTCCCTCATCCCACCATCTCACCCGGCGAACAACTTTCCTGAAGTTTTGTCCAGACTCCAACGGCTGTGCAGAGCTGATTTCAAGTCTATCCAGTGCTCTTCTGTGTCTTCTGTTTCCCAGGTGACACTGACGTCGCTACCCGGTGTTGACACACACACACACACACACACACACACACACACACACAGAATGCTAATGCTAAGTGAGGCCTTGCAACCAAGGGCCCCTCCCAAGCCCCGTGCAAGTCCCTGAGGCCTCAGACCCTCAGAATGCTTCTTGCTACGGCCAAATGATTAAAGCCACTGTGTGTAATTTCCATCCCATGTAAAAGCCTTAAAATATATATATTTTTTTTTTAAATTTGGTTTTCCTGCAGGTCACAGAAGCAAAGCCGGGAGCAGCAAGCTGTGCTTCTATGTGGGAGACAGCGTCCATGAGTACCAGTATGGCAGAAGGTGAAAAGGCAGCAGACCCAGGCAGGAGGCTCTTTCAAGCAGCAACCCGTCTGAAGGGCCCAGGAGGGCACGACGATGCCTGCTTCTCGGTGACTCGGAACAAACACTCAGTGTAAACTCCAACTCTTCTTTTGAAGTGGGAGCAATTTGTCTACTGCCACCCTCTTGCCTTAAATTATGCCCCAGTATGGCTGTGAAGAGGTGTTTTGTTCCTCCGGTGCAAACGCCCTTCCCACTAGAACAGGAAAAGCCTCTGCAGTGTCTCGTCATGTAGTAAATTCTCTCCGCAGCCTGCTGGCCTCAGACGGTCTCCTTCTGCTAACACCAGATCTGCATGTAGAGCCTTTGGGTTCACTGTGCAGAGGCTCACGGGCACGCTCACCCAGCCACAGATCCCAAAGGTAGCTCTCTGGTTACCATCAGGACACCCACAGCTGACATCTGCATTGATACAAGATTCACTTGCCTCCACCTCCAGACTTCATCGTCAGTGTCATTCCAATCCCAGGTGGCACACTAACCCTGCCGACTTCCAATCCCGACACGTCTCGGTTCCTACAAAGACACCTGGAGGGCCGCAATCTGCCGGGCAAGGGGGTATTCTCACGCTGTATTCCAAATGTAAATGTTAATTAAACGTTCCCTAACCACACTGCACAGCCACTCCACGAGAATAATAGAAGGAGCATCTGATAATTTGCCAGGAACAATGATCTCAACAATAAGACCATGAGGCAGTCACTATTATTATCCCCATCTTAGGGCTGGGGAAACTGAAGCTTAAAGAAAAATCAGTGAACGTGACCAACAAAGCCAGGCTGCAACCCATGCCTTGGGGCCCCAGGACCCACCCACGCTCTTAGGCTCTTAGTTTCTCCATGATAAAAGCCTTTGAAACCTCAAAAAGGGTAACTCAAAATGTAGTGGAATTTGGGAGCCCGAAGGACCCTAGCAATCAGTAGGTCAGATGGTTCTCACACCTGCCGTTTCACAGCCAACACGCACGAGGGATGGCAGCAAATCCACTGTGATTATCAATACGTATCAATACGCTTACAGACCCACATGACACACAGAAACAATCCATTCCCGGTCCAACAAGGGCTTTTTTAAGAGACAAAGACAAAGAACCGAGTTCAAGTCCTGCACGAAGTCCTCACATCCTTTGCTTCCTAGGCCTCCTAGGTCCAGCCCTTAAGGATTCAAACATGAATACGGCAGAACAGAAAAAACCAGGGGATGTGTCCAGAGACGTACAGGTAGTTAAGCAGGTTTCCTGATTCTCGGTCAGTAAATAGCATAACCAAGTACCTTCCATTAGGACAGATGGTATTATGGAGAAGAGAAAACACATTACTCTTCAACTTTATCACCAGGGCAATAAAGATAGGCAGTAAATACTCTTTTATTGATACTTATTTTCCCTCTGTGAACTTTGACAGGCCAACCCACTGATCCTTTGGCTGGTCTAAAGAACAACAAACTACAGTGACAGAACTTCACATATATTCTCCAGCATCTTCCCACTTACTGAAACATACTCCTCTGGAAAGAAAAAAGCTGTTCAGACTAAAACCTCAGGAGTCACAAACTGGGAGCCTGCAGGCTAGATCTGGCTGGCAGAAGTATTTTGTCAGCAGGGTGTTTCGAACATTTTTAGATTCATTTACCGTATCTTTCTCTTGTAACAGGTTTCTCTGGGTAGGCAGCAGGTGCTGTGGGGCTGGCCCCCTTGATCAAGGGATATGCTTCCAGTGTGCCGGAGTTCCCAGCCTCGCTACCAGAATGTTACGCTATCTGCTGGTCCCTGTGAGTCTCTGGTTCGCAGTCTCCACTTTACTGCATTAATATTAAGGCACTGAAATAATGTGACCCCATTATTTCAAAGCCATCACTGATGACGGATATACGAATTCTGCATCAAAATAGGGCTCATTCCATCAAGAAGAAAGCAAATGCGGCAGGGTTGGGGGAGATGAACTGGAGACTGGGTATCGTGATTCTGGTCCTTCCTCCATCAGTCAAGTGCAGGATTACTTTGATCAAGTCACCTAACCTCAATGGATCATGTTTATTTCCTCATTTGTAAAATCAGAAAGTTGGAATGGCTACTTAAGATTCCCCCCCAACCCCCATCTAAAAAAATCCCGTGAGAGGTCTCTGACTCTGATCATGTACAAATATATGAATTTTCCCAGAGGGACATTAATATAAGGGGGATCATGAGAGATTTTAGGAGCCACAGAGACTAGAGTTTGATACGTGGTTCCATCATGTTCCATGAGATCTTAGGCAAATTATCTAAAATTCTGAGAGCTTCAGTTTCCTCCCATTTATTCATTTACTCAAAATGATTTATTGAGCATCAACTATGTATTAGGTACCTTCTAAATGCTGGAAATTCCACAGTGAACAAAATAGTCTCCACTCTCAAAGCTTACATTCTAGTGTTAAGGAGACAGAAAAGAAACAAAAATATTTATAACCTATCAGGGGTGAGAAATGCTATGCAAATAAATTAAGTGGGTTAAGAGGGTGGGGGAGGGGAGGTTGGATTGTTAGAGACGGAAAGAGAAGGCTTCTCTGATGAGACACTTGAGCAGATGCCTGAATGGACTGGGGGGGGGGGGGGGAGGTTTAGCCGTGTAGATATTTGGGGATAGACTGTTCCAGACAAAACTTACCCAGGGGTTACTAAATTTTTTTTTTAAAGATTTTTATTTATTTGACAGAGACACAGCAAGAGAGGGAACACAAGCAGGGGGAGTGGGAGAGGGAGAAGCAGTCTCCCCGCCGAGCAGGGAGTCTGATGTGGGGCTCAATCCCAGGACCCTGGATCAGGGCCTGAGCCGAAGGCAGACGCTTAACGACTGAGCCACCCAGGAGCCCCGGGTTACTAAAATTTAATGATATGACAAGCAGAACTCTTGACAGAGCAGTGATAAGCTCCTTTCTTCTCCATCTCTTCCCCTTCTAAAGGGGCATAGTCTTTCAGGATCTGCTGTCTGCCTTTGTATTAGGACCAAATATATGAAAGCAAAGCAGGCCAAGGGTGAGAAAGCCTCACCTCTAATTCCATATTTAACCAATGACAATCTATGCCTGTCAAAGCCTATTTTTTGACAGCCAACCAAGTAAGAGAGTCAAATCGTTCCTCAACTGTATTCTGAGAAAAATCCTTTTGTAATCAAGTATATTCCCAAATACATACAGGTAGTGAATATTTAAGATCTGCTCTCCTTGGAGGGCAGGTGGCAGAGTGTAGAGGTTAAGATCACAGTCTCCTTGTCAGAAAAGCCTGGATCACATCCCAGCTGTCTGTTTGCTACCTGTATGACCTTGGTCAAGTTACTTAGCCTCCCTGAATCTCAGTTTTTTTCTCCTGTAGATTGGGGCCCAACATCACTACCTCCTTTCAGAGTCCAAGTGAGACTTGAATGAGCTTATGTCCACAAAACCCATGGAACTTTCATGGCTTAAAGAACAGAGTTCAATAATGTGTATCTATTTCTTCTTTTTTTTCTAACTACAGAGCTTTTGATTGTAAGTTACAGACATCAGTTCTGATTAAGTAGAAGAGAATTTTATGAAAAACCTACCAGCAGGCTCCCAGAATGTCCAGCAGCCAGGAATAATGCCCCCAAATCAGGCCATGGATTGGTCCAAGGACACTGTGAAACAGTAGGTAATGCAGCTCACACCGCCAATACCTAGCTTTCAGTTAAAGGAGAGCCCTGCCTCCCAGCAAAGCTCAGAAAGGAGTTCCCCAAATCAGAATGGATGCTCCCATGTTTAGCAGCCAAAAGGATGCCAGGTGTTCAACCACACCACTATTACATTCTCAGTGAACTCCTTTAGAGCACCCACTAGTTTGTTCACACCGCTTCCCCTGCCAAGAAACCCCCAGCACTACCCAGACATCCCCATCCCGGAGGCTCACTGCTCTGGGAAGCCTTCCAACCTGACTCGGGTCCCTGCTTCCTCTCTTCCCCAGCTAATTCTCTCACAAGGTACCTCATTATAAACTGATTTACACCCAGACTATAAATACTCCTATACAAACAGACACAAATCCTTTTGGGAATACACAGGGTAGAGATTAAAAACAAATGCACATGCAGTTATAAATAACACTAGCTGGTGTTCTAGTCGTTTTGTGTGTGTATATCTCAATGCACAAATGAGGTTATAACTCCTTGTTGACAGGGAACCCCATCCTTTTCTCCTGTACCTGTCAGAAGTCTATTTCCTGTTCTTTGCCATGCTGAATAGTTCCTCCCTTAAATCTGAGATGAAGCACAGTTTTTATACTGAGGGTCAAATATCTAATTTATACACAAATATTCTTTTGTTAAGAAAAATAGATTCAAGGAATGCCTGGGTGGCTCAGTCAGTTAAGTGTCTGCCTTCAGCTCAGGTCATGATCCCAGGGTCCTGGGATCCAGTCCTGCAAAGGGCTCCTTGCTCAGCAGGGAGCCCGCTTCTCCCTCTGCCTGCCATCTCTCCCCTTGCTTGTGCTTGCGTGCTCCCCCGCCCCACAAATAAATAAAATCTTAAGAAAAAAAAAAGAAAAATAGATTCAAGCTCCCATATAGAACGGAGAAATTAATTAGTGCCAATAAATTTCAGAAAATATTGAAACACAAATTATAATAATCATTTTATAAAATCGTTTTTACTCCTTATTTTCAGATTTTAAAAAACCACTATCTTCCCACTCTGAAAAGTGGGGAATCCCACACTGCCCCAATTTTACCAAGAAAAAAAAAAAGCTTTTTTTTTTCTTTTTTCCCATGGAATAACATCCCCATCTTGTGGGCACTATTGTTTAATGTTTTCAAAAATCATGGTGACATCTTCAGAACTGTGATATCTCAATACTTTTCAGGGGTAAATAAAATTAAATTACAACCCCTATTTGGTCCATAAGCCAGATGTTCCCTATGTCTTTAATAAATGCTTTCTGCACAGAGCACTTATAAATTTAAAATAACTAAAAACCTGCAATATGGAGTCAGGCATCAACCAGGTCTACAGAAAAAGAAATATATATTTGGATCCACAGATACCTAAGGAGGACGTCTTCCCATGAAAGGGTTCTCTTCTCCCAGTGAGTAACAAACTCATTCAGGAAACATTTACTAAGATCCAGTGGCTTGCACAGTATTGGCTCCTATCCTCAGGTCAGGGTCTGCCAAGCAGAAGGCAATAGATATGTGAAGGGCAAAGGGAAACTGACAAGAACCCCAGTGGTTCCCAGCAGGCTCCTGGCCAAGGACTGGAGGCTGATAATGTCTGCCCGAGCTCCTGGCCAAGAGGAGGAAGGTCACCAGGCTTCCTGAAATATGTGTGTGCAAGAGAGTCGAAAAACAAGGAGGGAGAGGAAGGTCGAGAGACAATGGAACATTGGAAAAGCAAGAGGAGGAAGCATCACTGGCATCCTTTCTCCCAGGGGAAAAAAGGACGAGCACATCTATCAAAAAGAAGTACAGAGAATGAGGAAAGAGGCAAACGACAGTTCCCATCTCTCTTCTCCTTCTGGCTTTCAAATGCGCCCCCCCCGCCCCCCGCCCCCGGGGAATCTGAGCACAGCTGCAACCTGAAGACACCACAGACGTTTAAAGTCCCCTAGTCACTACCTACTATCCTTTGGGAATTATCATACAACAAGTTTATTTGGTATTGTTATATTCATTTTTCCTCATTCAAGTAGTCCTTTTCTAGAGGTAGAGGGAATCGTGCTTTTCAGGCCAAGACATGACAGCAACCCACTGCTTTTCACCATCATTTACTTGAGAACAATCTTTGTTTTTTTATTGAACAAAGTCATCACTGCATGATAGAGCACGTGTTGCAGGAGCCATGTAGCATCCTCAACCATTCATCCTCAAACCGTCAGTTTATCCAAATATTCACCCAAAGCTATGGAAAAACATTTTACAGATTCAACAAGCTTCATCATCTCCAAATTCTCTTCTAATGTTCTTTGTAAACCCTAAGAACACAGCACAGGAACAGTCTGGCTCATTTGGTCTCCAGACCATTCGGTCTGCTGTTCAGGAGCTGGGACCCTGGGAGCTCTGCCCCAGCTTCTCCCCCGACTCTGGACTCAACCTACCTCTCTCTTCAAAGACCCTACTCTGTCCAAGAGCACTTGCCAAGCCCATCTGACTCAGGTACCTTTCCTTCCCCCAAGCACCTTGTCTGCACACTCCCCATCCTGTCTCACATTCTCCCTACTTTCCCTGAAGTCCAAAGCGAGTATATGATACAATCCCAGATTCTGATGGGAGTCCTGTCCCAAGAGAGTCCAGTGTTACGGAGACAAGTGCAGGCTTGAGTCCAACAACCCTATCACCAGCTGCATAGAGAGCCTTGGGCAAACTGTCTAACGCCTTGGAGCATCCCTTTCCTTATTTGTAAAATTAAATACAAATATCTACCTTGCATGGTTTATGAAGCCTGGCAATAAAATATGCAAAGGGCCAAATACTACACAATAGAGACCCAAAGGGTGCCTGGGTGATGCAGTCGGTTAAGCACTGACTCTTATTTTAGGCTGGGTCATGATCTCAGGGTCACTGGATCAAGCCCCACATCGAGCTCTGCGCTCAGTACCATCTGCTTGAGATTTTCTTTCTCCCTCTCCTTCTGCCCTTCCCCGTGCTCACATTCTCTCTTGAATAAAATCTTTTAAAAATAAATAAATTTAGGGACACCTGGGTGGCTCAGTCGGTTAAGCGTCTACCTTCGGCTCAGGTCATGATCCCAGGGTCCTGGGATCGAGTCCCACATTGGGCTCCTTGCTCAGTGGGGAGCCTGCTTCTCTCTCGCCCTCTCCTGCTCCCCCTGCTTCTGCTCTCTCTGACTAATGAATAAATAAAATCTTTAAATAAATAAATAAATAAATAAATAAATTTAAAGGGGCGCCTGGGTGGCTCAGTCGTTAAACATCTGCCTTCGGCTCAGGTCATGATCCCAGGGTCCTGGGATCGAGCCCTGCATCGGGCTCTCTGCCCTGCGGGAAGCCTGCTTTTCCCTCTCCCACTCCCCCTGCTTGTGTTCCCTCTCTCGCTGTCTGTCTCTGTCAAATAAATAAATTATTTTTAAAAATAAAAATAAATTTAAAGAAACGGAAATAAACCTAAGAAAAATCCCACACTGCATTTTAAATAAATAAATAATGCACTGCATTATTTTGACATTTATACTTTTTCTTATGGCAGGTATCTATAGTTGCTTTTAGTTCTACTATTTTAGGTATTCTTTCATATACTATTCAAGCTTACAAGCAGAAGACAGAGAAATTCTCCCATTTAAAACTCAAGTGGCAATAGTGGGCTTATTGAAACAGAAAGGAAGATTGCATACCACGGGTAACTTTCTTCCTGCATTCCGGTAGAGGACCTTGACGGTAATGATGAGTGATGGTACCATGTCATAATGTAAAAAAGTAAACTTCCAGAAGAAAGGGATACACACTGGAAGGTAGCTAAATTATTTGAAAAACTTCTTACACCACCCACTTCATATCAAAAGGAGAATCATCCAGATGAAGCTTAAAAAATGAGTGTGAAGTCATAACTCCTATTTTTTAATGCCCTCCCCCCCTCTGCTCCCCTCCTCCATGGGCTGCCAAACCAACACACTCTTCTCCCCCTCACCCCATCTACTTACATCAGCAGGAAACACTCTCTCCCCAAGGGCCCATCATGTACTTCCCCTCCAGATAGATCACAACCTCTGCAGGACTTCCTGGATTCACAAGGAGTATCTGCTTTCCACTCAGTTCTCATCCTGATGCTGTCAGTTTTCAACATTTCCCAGTATAGAAAACCTACCTCTTCAAATCATAACATTCACAGAGCCAGTTATTTACCGAAGTCAGAAATTGGGAACCTTGAAACCTCTCTGGTTAAGTGGTTCTCAACCTTAACAGACTTGCTCTTAAGAGAATACATCGTTTATCATCTCTGCCTTCACCGTACTAAAGTGAAAATCTGATCATTTAGCTCTACATAATTTTAGTAAGATATATGCATATGTGCATATGCCCTTTTATCATAAGGTTAAGGAAAAATAAAGAAATTTAAAACATGATGTATTTCAGTAAGTGGATGTCTGGATACTAAAAGACATAAGGAAGTAGTCAACTGCTTAGATCTACTTATAATGAGTGAGTTTAGATTTGGGGAAAGAAACAAGATCAGAAAAAATTCCTCTTAAAAAAAATAGAGTGCCTGGGTGGCTCAGTCATTAAGCATCTGCCTTAGACTCAGGTCATGGTCCCAGGGTCCTGGGATCAAGCCCCGCATCGGGCTCCCTGCTCCGCGGGAAGCCTGCTTCTCCCTCTCACACTTCCCTTCTTGCTTGTGTTCCCTCTCTTGACGTCTCTCTCTCTCTCTCTCTGTCAAATAAATAAATAAATAATTTTTTTTAAAAATAGAAACTAAGAGATCAAAGGGATCAGTGGTACATGGAATTAAACACTTGAGTTAAGCAGAAATGAGGGGCACCCTGGTGGCTCAGTCAGTTAAGCGTCCGACTCTTGATTTTGGCTCAGGTCATGATCTCAGGGTTGTGAGACTGAGCCGCGCGTGGGGCTCCGTCCTCAGTGCAGAGTCTGCTTGACCCTCTCCCTCTGCCCCTCCCCCCCCACTCTCGCGCAAGCTCTCTCTCTCAAATGAATAAATAAAATCTTAAAAAAAAAAAGATAAGCAGAAATGAAACGTTTTTCTAGGACATTCTTCAGGAATGCCAACTGGGTCATTCTAAAGGCATGAAGGCCGCCAGGCAATTCTCTGTTTGGCAGGACTGTCCTGAAACTGCAGGATATCTATCACAACGGCAGCCTGCCCTGCAAACAATAAGATGGCATAAAACAGCCCCACCAATTTCCCAAATGCCCTTCAGAGGTCAATACTGCCCCCACTGAGAAGTACAGACACAGTTCAACTCTGTTCACCCTCATTTTCGCCTGAGAACACAGAGGCCCTGTGAGGTTAAGTGATTACACTCACAGCAGGTTACTCACAATGACACAGCCGGTTTTAGGAACAAGTCTCACAACCAACACACTCGCACTTCGTCCCCTCCCCTCCCCTCTTTCCCCTGCTCCTGGCTCAGATTTTTCACCCCGCATTCTGCAATCATCAGCCTTAGCTTTTAAACAACTGTGTCACTCTGCCCCCACACCTCACGCATTCTGCCCCGAATTGTGTGTGCTGACTTGTCCCCATTGCACAGCAAATCTCATTCATGTGGTCACAGCCTGAGCCTTATTAATTCAAATCACAAAGATTTCTAATTCAGTGTTCCCCATCTTGAAGCAGAGCCACCTCCTGACAGTCTTTGGGACCTCCCAGCTCTCAGCCAGCTCATTCTGTCAGTTCCTTTCCTCCCCCACCTCCCTCTCAGCACCCAGGAGAACGCATTGCACAAGGCTCCCTCTGCCCAGGCCGGCAGATGTATCTGCAGTCTTCCGTTAATGTCCCCCTGCCGACTTTTTCCTTAGTCCTTATTTCATAAAAATGGGAAGTATGTTAAAGTTCGCACCTAAGCAGACCTGCAATCCTTCATATTCGTCAACTTCCATAGACCTCTATTCAAAGTAGCGCTTTCTTTCCGAGGGCTTGGAAATTTCTTTCAGTGGCTGCCCCAAATCTGCTGAGGTAATCCCTGATCTAATCCCCCTATAGAGTCAATGACTACTGCTTGTCAGGCAATAAATTGCGAGGATACCGCCTCCCAGTGTCTCTGTTCATGCTCTATGTCCAAGAGAAATGCCCTCTTGCTGAAAAACAAGTTTTAGATTTCCTTCAAAATCTGGTCCCTGTTAATATCCTCAAGGAAGCTTTCAAGCTCTCGGCCCATACTGATCTCAGAATTCTCCAGTTATTAATAATGACAGATTATTTGCAGAGATGAAAGCCATCTTTAGATGACCTAGTCAAATCATTTTATTTTTCAGATGAAGGAACCGGGATCCAGGGAGGTGAGGAAACAGTCTCCAATCATATAACTGGTGGTTTTCAGACAGGCTGCCGCTCCATTCTCTGCCTTCCTGCCCATCTCTTTCAAATAGGCCAATGAGTAACATTTGCAAGCCTTCCCCCCCCCACCCCCCCCCAAAAAATACCTTTTTTTTGTTTAAAAACATGCTTTTGGATAAATTTAATTCTTTGCTTCATACTGCCATTCATTCGGTACTTAAAATGGAAATGTTTTTATTTGTTACATGTTTTCATACTAAATGGAAACTGAATGCAAATATCCAGTTCCTATTTCCCTTGTTCATTTCAGTTTTTTTTTTAAGTCAAAAACCACCTCCAGTTTGCTTTCGAGGATAATATAGCCATGCCAAACAATCTTAAATGGAGCAACCAAATGAATATCACAAATGAAGCTTTTTTTGTTTTGTTTTGTTACATTTTGGTTTCACACCAGGTTTACTTTACATTTGCTTTTCCTCTATTTTATAACTATATAGGAAGGATGAAGTATAGAAAATCACAATATTTAATCTGAAATCATTTTTTAAAGTTCTGCAGTGTGGCTTGCATGCCTAATTAACCACTGTTAATTAGTCAGCAACGATTCACACACTTTCAGCTCAGGATAGCTGTCTCCTTGCAATTTCTCACCCCTCAGTCATTAAGGTGATAAATGCCTGAATGACTGGATTATTTCCATCCTTTTAAAAAACTTTTCACTATTTGCCTTTTTAAAATTAATGTGCCACCCGTTGATTTTAATGATATCTGAAGAAAACCACAGCCAAAGCCCAGAATGGCAACTCATTTAGACATGCAGGTAAAGTATTACTGTACTGAGTGCACTTCGTCAGCCTTAAAAACCTGATGTTTCGATCCTTTGAAGGACTTCTATCCTTCGAAGTTATTTTATGCTCTATTTTAAACACAGTCAAAATGTGGAAAGGGAAAGTGATGGTCTCCCAAAGCCACTCAACTGAATGACAAAATAGGAAAAGGCTTCAAAGATACTGGCTCAAATTTCATTTTGTTAATCTCTAGACCCACAGAGTAATTCACACACACACACACACACACACATTCACTCCTCTCTTTGAAAGAGGTTTTTAATCACTGATCTGTTTTTAGCTTCTTCCCAACTCTGCTTCAAGCTTTTCATCTCTCCATCATTAAGGAAACACACCTTACTGAAGTATTTTATAAACTGTCTAAAAATTTCAATTAGCTATTTTTATCTGCATGAGAAGTGTTCAGTGAAATTCTCATTACAACCATCCGATATTGAAGCAAATTCGTGTCAGATGAGCTAAGCAGGTGATGCTCATGAAAATCCTTAATACATGTCTATGACACAAAGGAGTGAGGCCACAAGCTGCCTGCCTAGCTCTATTATGAATATGTCACTTACCTCTCTGGCCTACTTCCTTCCTTATAAATCAAGGGAGTAGCGAATGTGAACATACTATTTATTTAAGTTTCAAAACCCTATGGTTCTAGGAAGTTACCAAAAAAAAAAATCAACATTTTTCTGTTACATGCCTCAACGAAGAACATGGATTTTTCTTAAACACACACACACACACACACACACAGAGTTGGCCTTTCTATGAGAGCTAAACTACGACTCTCTTTTACATACAACTCAGCACATTACCTCATGTTAAATGTGGCCAACTGAATCTATAAATAATTCCTAAGTTTCATTTTCATAAGGTGTCATTTCTACTTTTCATTTTTTAAATATTGACAAAATCGCTAGGAAAAGAGCAAAATAGCCAAAAGGGAATAACCATCACAACGATGCCAGTAGCTTGCCCTTACTGAGCTCTAGCCGTCAGCCGGGAACTCGGTTCAGCATTTGCATGGGTGTTTTTGCATTTTCCTCCTCACAACAACCTTACTCTTCGGATTTGCCAGTTGAGAAACAGAGGGACAAAGTTGTTAAGTAACTGGACAAGGTTATACCCTAAGTAGGAGATCTGGGTCTGGCAGTGCACCTTCCACTCACTCAGGTGGCGAACCCCTTTACCTGCCGACGTCAAATTAAGGAGGCTGAGTAGCAACATGAAGGTTAGTTCAGTCTGACACTCGCCAGCTACCTATCCCTGGAACTCAGTGTCCACATCTACAATGAATGTGGATGGTGGAGCAGCTTTAGCATTCCACTACCTAGTGTCGTAATCTGTAAAAATCCATGTGAGTATACACCCCAGACATCTAAAAAGACGGGCATTTCTCTCAGGAGCATCTCTCATAGCACAGCCGCCTACTGCTCTTTGCCTTACTTTGAATAAATGGATCTATAACCAAGGAAGCAGCCTTGGTTCCCTGCCCTAAGAGATATGAGAAAGTATTTCAGAAGGAATGAGAGACGGAGACTTGTTTTTTCCACACCTCTTGTCCCTTGCATGATACCTAGAATCAATCCCCCTCCCTACGTCCCGAGGACTACCTGTACTGCCAATCAAACAGCTCTCAATGCCAGACCAACTCTCACTCCAAGTTCAACCAACAGCTACCCACACCATCCTGTTCCACCCACTCTGCTTGTACTTGCCCACCACTGAAGGAGCAATGGGATCCCATCTAAGGACTGACCAGTAAGGGGCCAGAGGTTTTTTTTTTTTAAGAGAGAGAGCACTCGCATGCACAAGCAAGTGGGGGAGGGGAGGGGCAGAGGGCGAGAGAGAGAAAATCTTAAGCAGGCGCCACACCCAGCACGGAGCCCAACACGGGGTTCGATCTCATAACCCTGCTATCATGACCTGAGCTGAAATCAAGAGTAGACAACGCTTAACCGACTGAATCATCCAGGTGTCCCACCAGAGACCATTTTAAATGGCAACTCTCATTTCTGCTACAAGTATAAAACAGATCCACCCAAAAACCCTGGCTGGTATCACTCAGGTCAGGCACTTGATGTGGTATATCAAGCGTGAGGCTCTGATTCTCTCCTGGCTGTACTCCAGAGGGGGTTGTTGAATGGTGAGAAATGTGGGAGAGAATGGGGAGAGCAGATTAGGCCAAGCTTCCTCACATCTGACACAGTTGGTCAGTGTTCCTGTGGCAGACGGGAAAGTAATACAGCTCTGGCAAGTGTAGTCAATGTTTGCTTACATATGAAAGTGGTAAGTACTGTTAGTTTTGCTTTCTGACCACCCGTAAGGGTTAAATGACCCCCCACCCCCATGAGCTGCAGAGGGGCCAACAGGTCAAATACCACCACTAGAACCTACATCATGGGGTCATCCATTAAATACAGCTTAAGGTAGTCCTTGAATCTTCACAAATGTATGAAACCACCAAACTATCCCAAATCAACCACTGACTCTCTAAAAAAAAAAAAAAAAAATGGGGGGTGCCTGGGTGGCTCAGTCGTTAAGCATCTGCCTTCGGCTCAGGTCATGATCCCAGGGTCCTGGGATCGAGTCCCACATCGGGCTCCCTGCTCACCGGGAAGCCTGCTTCTCCCTCTCCCACTCCCGCTGCTTGTGTTCCTGCTCTCGCTATCTCCGTCTGTCAAATAAATAAATAAAATCTTTTAAAAAAAATAAAAATAAAAAATAAATAAAATAAAATAAAATAAAATTTAAAAATGGTGTGCATGCCATGAACCTCCTCATCATGCCCTTAGCATCTCCCAAGTCAGAGTTCATGCTAAAAACATTCCTTTATAATCTTTTATGAAGATGGAATAAAAACACTCTACTCATCTTTGGAGTTCAACATAAGTACTACACTTTGTAGAATTTCAGTATTAGATTGTTGCAGTAATACCAGTAATACTTTCAAAAGTTTTTTTAAACATTTTATTTATTTATTTTGATGGAGAGAGAGAGAGAGACAGTGAGAGAGGGAACACAAGCAGGAGGAGTGGGAGAGGGAGAAGCAGGCTTCCAGTTGAGCAAGAAGCCCGATGTGGGCCTCGATCCCAGGACCCTGGGATCATGACCTGAGCCGAAGGCAGACGCTTAACGACTGAGCCACCTAGGCGCCCCACTAATACTTTTTAAAAAAGATTTTATTTACTTATTTGAGAGAGAGAGAGAAAGAGCAGGTGCAAGGGCAGACTCCCTGCTGAACAGGGAACCTGACACAGGGCTCGATCCCAGGACCCTGAGATCATGACCTGAGCCGAAATCAGACATTTAACCAAATGAGCCACCCAGGCGCCCTTGTTGCAGTAATACTCTTTAAAATGCCTGAAAAATAAAAGACATGCAGCAGGCACTTCACTTAACAACATTCATCAGGGATTCCAGGTTCCGTTCCTTCCATTACCAGCTGTGTGTGAGTAACCTTGACCAGCCATTAAACATTCATCAGCGATTGTAGGTTCTGTTCTTGGTTCCATTACCAGCTGGCTGTGGATTACCTCCAATAGCCATTTTAGCTCTCCCAACCTCTGTCTGCTCATGTATAAAAGAGTTACCAAATGACATCTGAAGTCCCCAGGATTACAACATAAAGTATTATCCTTGAAAATTATTTAAGAAGCAGTGATATATCTGAAAACAGATGAAGAACTGCTTGTATATTTTTTAATTAAAAAGGGGGGGTGCCTGGGTGGCTCAGTCGGTTGAGCAACCAACTCTTGAACTCAGCTCAGGTCTTGATCTCAGGGTCGTGAGTTTGGGCCCCGTGTTGGGCTCCATACTGGGCATGGAGCCTACTTTAAAAAAAAAAAAAGAAAGGAAACTAGAACATTCAGGGGCAATAATACCATTAAATTTTTATATCTCTGAACCTAGATAAGTAAATCACAAGGCCAGATCTGAAACTTAAATTAAGAGATTGCCAGGGTCCTAGTGCCAAAGGTCAAACTTACTTTCGCTAGCTGATATATTCACCACCTTTCTTTGTTCATAAAAATCATACTCACTTAGAATTATGAGTAGCTAGTATTAGCCAGTTTGGTGAACTGTTACTTTCACTAAACATAAGAACTTAAAAATTCTGGCTTTAAAAGAAATAAGGCACTGTTTTAAAGTATTTAGAGCCTACCTCTTCATTAGATTAGAGGTACATGTGCTATTCGTCAAACTCCCAGAGCCGTCCTAAAATTGAATGTTGAATGCTTGGAGAATATTCATTGACAGACCAAAAACAGCAATGGTGAAAACACTGTTCAGAATCTTGTCACTAATAAAAGAGAAAGGCTCCCTGGCTCTTTCCCTGGACACACATTCCCCATCTTCTTGTCTCTTCCCAATGCCATTCAGGAGTTGCTTCTTCCTAGGACTGTATTTTCCTTGTCCTTGCAAAAACCTTTGCTCCAAAACCCCAAAACTCCATCAAAGCTAGGAGTAATTTTAATGTGTGAAGAGTAAAGGGAATACAAGATAGCAGTAACTTAAAAGTAAAACATAAAACTTTTCTATGAGGGGCGCCTGGGTGGCTCAGCCGGTTAAATGTCTGCCTTCGGCTCAGGTCATGATCCCAGGTCTCTGGGATTGAGCCCCACATGGAGCTCTCTGCTCAGCGGGGAGTCTGCTTCTCCCTCTGCCCCTCCCCCCCCACTCCCACTCATACTTGTACTCTCTCTGAAATAAATAAAAACAAAAAAAACTTGTGTATGAGTACTATCCATATTTTGTTTACCAATTATGCTTCACATTTCCACAAAGTGTAATTACACCTATGGATATAAGAAAACGAAAAGGCAATCTGTGCATACAAGAACACCAGGCTCCCCATGGGGGAGGAACAGCATTCCCAAGGGTGGGGGAGGGTGGAATCAAACTGTGCCCCACTGAGCCCCAGGGATCCATATAGGTGGGCCCTTTCCCATCTCTCCAAGCAATTTTTACACAAAGCACGAAATCAAATTCCACCTTACTTCTCTGGGCATGTATTTGAACCTAAACGTATCACTGGCTAAAAAAGCTGCAGTTCTCCATTAATCTTTTTTCTAAGTCCAGGGTGACACATTTGTGCTCAAGAAAAATGGCATAAGTAAAGATGTTGCTCACACACATCCCACACGCTCAACAGATGCCCAGCAAAATGCAGGAGTCACTGATGAAGCTCCTGCAACCTACAAATGTTTCTTGATCACCCGCTCTGCACTAGTCCCTCTTCTAGGCACTGCAGATACAACAGTGAACAGGACAGACAAAAAATCCCTGTCTTGTGTATCAAATACACTGAGGTTTAGAAAACAAAACAGCTATAAAAGGGACCTATGGAAACGCTGTGGGAACTTTAATATGGATTGCATGTTAGACCATAATTATCTTCAGTGTGACAGTGGTATAGTCCAGTGGTTTCCAAACTTGTCTGCACATTGAAATAGTGCCGGGAGCTTCAATCAATCAATCAATCAATCAATACTGATGCCATTGGCCTGTCCAAGAATTAGTCCGGAGTATGGCTTGAGTTTTGGAATTTTAAACTTCTTTAAATTAAACCTATGAATCCAGATGTAAGATTTATGTGTACACATAAATACACATTTCTAAGTGCTTACAGTTTTCACAAGAAAAGTTGGGGACATGGAATCAATCAGCTTGTTCACTAGATTGTCTTAGAGAGGATACTGTCCTGAGTACAAAATTCAGCAATTCCCAAGCAGAAAACTACTTTCAGAGGCCAGGAACTGTTTCAGAATTCACCAAGTGAATTCTTCATTTGAGCTTACTACAATCATTTTACTATAAAGTCCTTTTGTTTCAGTGCTTGTTTTAAAATGTTTTAAGAAGTTCTAGTTCAAAACCGTCCTATCTTTGAAAGAACAGTACCTCACTGACATTATTCTGAGTATTAGAATACATTTGGATTTTATCTATATTGATCCTAAAAACACACTTTAAAGTACGTTTTTAAATTTTTTTTTTGATGTAGTGTTCCATGATTCATTGTTTGCGTATAACACCCAGTGCTCCATGCAATACGTGCCCTCTTTAATACCCATCACCAGGCTAACCCATCCCCCCACCCCCTCCCTTCTAGAACCCTCCGTTTGTTTCTCAGAGTCCACAGTCTCTCATGGTTCATCTCCCCCTCCAATTTCTCCCCCTTCATTTTTCCCTTCCTACTATCTTTTTTTTTTTTTAAACATATAATGCATTATTTGTTTCAGAGGTACGGGTCTGTGATTCATCAGCCTTACACAATTCACAGCGCTCACCATAGCACATACCCTCCCCAATGTCTATCACCCAGCCGCCCCATCCCTCCCACCCCTACCACTCCAGCAACCCTCAGTTTGTCTCACTGATATAAAGTACATTTTTAAATAAATCTTTACTATACATTTGATTTGTCCTAATTTGCCTTTCTCCTAAAGATGTAACAAAATGTTCCAATTAATATTATATAATCAGTCTATTCTAGTGCCATCTGTCATCTGGACAGCTATTATTCATAAGGGAAGCTGTAGTTATAAGTCATTATTTGTATCTTACCAACTTGATTTTTTTTTTCCTGGCAAAAACATAAAAAGGAATAGTGAGAAATATAGCTGGAAAAGCAGACTGGAGCCCTGATTAGAGAGAGAGCCATACTTAAGCGTGTACTCCTTTGTAAAGTACTTACTAAGAACCTAGTATGCACATGCAATGTAGATGCCATTGTGAACAAGCCAAACAGGATCCCAAATGTATAGTCACGTTAGGAATACAGACAAGCATGCATGACACAATTAGAGTGTTGCTTCTGAAAAGTTAATAGGATGATCGGAATTAAAAGAAACTAGACTAGGCTTGCATTAAAAGTGTAGAATGTACACAATAAAAGGAGATTCTTTCTGAAAACAAAATTTAATGGTATAGTCCTCCTGACCCAGTTGCTTTCCATCTCACTTTTCTTCTCCTGACTGTATTAGTTACATGTAGTTGCCAGTTACTACAAACCTGGTGGCTTAAAATTTATCCTCTCATAATTCTAGAAGCTAGACATTCAAGTTCAGGATCACTGGCCCCAAGGTGACAGTGAAGCTATCCTGCCTCCAGATCCACTCCTTGCCTTCTCCCTGTGCATCTGCTGGTAGCAGCATTCCCTTGCTCTTGGCTCTCACCGCGTTGACTTCAACTTCAGCCTGGCATTTTCACATGACATCTGGGTGTGTCTGTGAAGTCGCCCTCTGTCTTTTCCAAGGATGATGGTGATTGCATTTGGGGCCCAACTGGATAATCCGGGGTATCCTTCCATCTCAAAATCCTTAAGTTAATTGCATCTTCAAAAACTCCTTTTCCAAATAGGTAACATTTACATATTCTGAGAATTAGGACCTTAAATCTTGAGCAGCCATTATCAGACTACTACACCCACATAGAAAGACAAAGAGAGAAAAAGGACGACGGGGAGATAAACCAGCTTGACTAAACCAGAGCATTTACGATGTGTTCTGCTCCAAACACATCTAAAGAGTTCACCTGCTTCTATACAGGTCCTGAAATGCAAGGCTGTTTGCTCCTGTTACATCTGTGTACTTATGGCGAGAATTTAGTTAAATGAGATGGGAAAGGACCATACAGACTAAAAGTAGTATTTACTATTTTTCTCTCTTCTGCCTCCTTAGTCATAACCTCAAGTATCTTTGCAAAACAGCTTCTGTAAGTTTTACTTACCCATTTCAGAACTCTGGCTTGTTTCTTTGCCATATTAAGTATGGGGAGAAAGAGCCCCAGAAAGTTCAGCAAGGCAGCCCAGCACAGGGCCGGTTCTTTGGAGTCTTTACGACCATAGTTCTGGCGGAACTCTGCAGCCAGAACTTCTCCAGTCTCTAGGATAAGAAAAGTGACATGGGCATTCACACTGGTGACATTCTAGTTATAGCCACTTCTCTCTAACTACAGAAGTCTTGGCTATAGATGCATTAGAAGGCTAAGGTCAGGGGTGCCTGGCTGGCTCAGTCGGTAGAACACGGGACTCTTGATCTTGGGGTCGTGAGTTCGAGCCCCATGCTGGGGGTAGAGATTACTTTAAAAAGAAAAAAAAGTCTAAGGCCAAAATCATATGGACGAGAAGAGTGGTAGAGAGAAACCTCTAGATTTCCAGTAAAAAAAAAAAAAAAAAAAAACATTTCCAGTCAAATCACTGAGGAGCCATTATGCCTTGTGTACTTTAACAATTACAATACTGGAGGCTAGACCAAATCTTTGCTTTCCTGACCAAACCATTTGACTAGAACAGTAACACATACCAGTTTATTTATTTATTTTTTATTTATTTATTTGACACAGAGAGAGAGAGCATAAGCAGGGGGAGTGGCAAGCAGGCAGAGGGAGAGGCAGGCTCTGTGCTGAGCAAGGAGCCCGATGTGGGACTCGATCCCAGGACCCCGGGATCATGACCTGAGCCGAAGGCAGACGTTTAACGACTGAGCCACCCAGGCGCCCAACACATACCAGTTTAATCCTGCCCTGCCCCATTATCTGGTCATCTAGATATGGAGAAATTCTGCTATTCTAGAATCCACTAAGCCAGTGATCCTTAGTTAAAATTCTTACTCAGAAGTATTTAATATTGTTAATATAGAAGGTTGAACCCTAAAAATGAAAACATTTTGATGTAAAATATTTAACGTGAATCAATAATAGCCTATATGCAAGCTCCATCAACTTTCTTCCCACTCCAGACCCGCATCAGTATATAAATTCAATTCTTAGCCTCTCAAGCAGGAATCAAGGTACCCCCTCATATGCTATGACACCATTACAAATATATTTCCATTTTATTTAAGCTATTGACATTTTTTGCTTTTTCATAAACAGAATCAATAAAACACTTCATTATTGCATTGGCTTAAAATACAGCAACAAGAAAGCAAATGCAAAATGAATAGTACACTAAAATCCACATACTACTCAAGGGTTATCTCACGTAGGGCAAGCACCATGGGAAAGTCCAAAGACATGTAAAAAAAACCAAAAAAACACTGAATTTCACTCTCTTGTTTTCTAAGAGTATGGTGAGCAATCTCACGGGTTCCATAATCTATACATAATACATGATCACTTATCAGCTTGCCTCAGATGGCAAATGTGACAGGCAGCTACCTAATGTGTGCACTGTGTCTCCTCCACTATCTCATCATGCACTATCCTTCCACTGCAGTGAAAAACCTACATTCTCTTATAGAACTCATCGTAACTTACTAAATTTAAAAATGCAACGATTGTGCCAATGGAACACACTGCAATTACAGAATCACAGAATTTTCTTTTAAAGATTTTATTTATTTATTTGACAGAGAGAGACACAGCGAGAGAGGGAACACAAGCAGGGGGAATGGGAGAGGGAGAAGCAGGCTTCCCGCGGAGCAGGGAGCCCAGTGCGGGGCTCAATCCCAGGACCCTGGGATCATGACCTGAGCTGAAGGCAGACGTTTAATGACTGAGCCACCCAGGCACCCAGAATCACAGAGTTTTTAAAAAGCAGGGTCACTAGAGATCATATGAAAGCAGACATTGCATCAATCCATATCATACTTTCTAGACAAAAGTCCTTCTGTCCCTCCTCTCCCCTCCCCAGTTTTGGTTGAAGCAAGGCAAGGACAATATTGGTGTAAGTATGAAGGCATGCCAGGGTCACCAATGAGAGAACCTCAGCTTTGGAATATAAAACCACCTGTGCAATTTCTCTTTGCCAAGCCGGAATACGGATATGACCACTGAGGCACACTTGTCTCACTTCCATGTGGCCTCGGGCTACTTCCGTTTCTGGCCCAGTCCCCAAAGCAACAGATGAGGTCTTAGAACCAAACAGCAGCACAAGAGTAGTCAAACCAGATCTGCCACCAACAGGGTGCAAATGAAATCTCCTGGACAACTGGGTGTCATTATCTGTGGATAGCTGTGGAAACATGGATTGCTGACACTGGTGTTTAGAGAGTCAAATTCTTTCATATTTGGGTAACACATTAAGATGACACTTTAGGGATACAAAGAAGGATGATTATGCCCCCAAACAGTCATACAACCAGCAATCATGTATTGATTGTACAGAGCATGCCTCACATTAACGAGACGTAGAGATTCAGGGATAAAGAAAACACCATGTCTAATGCTACCATGGTTAATATTCTAGACAGATACAAGAAATGTATACATGTAGCTGAGAAGAAACAAGGAACCACACAATAAAACACAAAAGAGAATGTGGTGTTCTTGAAAAACTCGCTCACATAAAGCATTTTACCAAAGAAAACATACTCCTAATAACACATTTTCATCAAAGGACATAGCTTCATAATATTACTATCTCCTATTGTCTGTTCTATTTCTCCTTCTCCCGCCTCTGCGTCTCCTTTCCTTTTTTCCTTACTCCTATGGTTTAAAGTAGTTATTCCCAGACTTACATACTCCAGAAAAAAAAAAAAATACTTTGGGGTAGAGGGAATCAACACAGAGTTGCAAACTTTTTACTTGCCAAAGAACAGCATTTTTTTTAAATGAAAAACTGGATATCTATTTGCACTAGCTTCATCTCAGCAAAGACATGATCACATAAAAGAATGTGATCGCATTCATTTAAGTATAAGCCACCAATATCAGAGCCTTTCATATTTGATTAGAAGTGTGAATTATAGGGCACCTGGGTGGTGCAGTCGGTTAAGTGTCCAACTCTTGGTTTTAGATCAGGTCGTGATCTCAGGGTCATGGGTTCAAGCCCCGTATGGGGCTCTGTGCTCAGCACAGAGTCTGCTTAAGACTCTCTCTCCCTCTCCCTCGGCCCCTTCCCACCCCCCTCAAATAAATACGTAAATCTTTTAAAAAATAAAAAAATAAAAAGAAGTGTAAATTATAGAGCAAGAAAGATACCAAATAACAAACTGGAGGAGAGAAAAACTCTTAAGGGATCAAATATGTAATGAAGCACAGAGGCTGGAGATGACAAAGACTCTCCCTAGTTCACAATTTTCACTAGGGCCAGCCCAGTTAACCGTTAACAAAGCGATACAAAGAAGCAAGGTGTATCTGTGTGTGCATGGAGTAGATGAGGTGAAGGAGGACACCATCAAGAATCTTAAAAATGATGCTGGAAGAATTGGAAAGTAATACAGAGGTGTTACCATGGGAGGGTTAGAATGCGATGCTGAGAAAACAGTGGTGAGAAAATGACTTTTTAAAGTGTGGATTGAAAAGTGCAGAAGCTAGAGGCCAAGAAACAAGCATTGACAGCGTGAGATGGTGGAAGTACAGATTAGGGTTGGAGCAGCGGAAAAATAAAGTGCAGAGCTGAGAGACTGGGCATCGGGGGGGACATAACAAAGCTCAGTAAGGGGCTCCTTGAACAGGCCGGCAGAGAGAGGTGGCAGTGATGACTCAGATGTCACGAGTGGAGAAAAGGCAGGCCAGCAACAGGACTGCCAGTGACACAGAGGAAATAAGAGAGGAAATGATGCATAAGATAGCTAAGAGCCACTATAAATAGCTACATGTCTGTGGTCTCTCCAGCAAGAAGGCATGTGTGAAACAGTCTGCATTCTACACCTTGGTTAAAATATAACTGGGAGAATAACAATGTATTAATGACACAAACTGTTGCTTTCCACAAACTGTTGCTTTAGCATAGATGTCTAGGAATGTGCCCATGGGGGGCGGGACAGGGGGAGGGGATACCAAGGGAAAGTTAAGTTAAATAGTGCCTAGCCCTGGAGCAGTGGTATAAGGGAACTTTAATTTTCTTCTTTGCACTTTTATTTTTACAAATTTTCTCTAATGCGAACGCTATTTTGTTGGTAGAAGTTTTGGAATTTCGTAACTATGTTAGAATGCTGTGTGTTCGTCTGTAAGTTTCATGGGCTCACATACACACACACGTGTCCACCTACTTTAGGTATCATAGAGCTTTTAGCACACTGGGGGCACTTCAAAACAGCATGAATACATCCACAGACGTTAATGTGGATCATCATGGTCTGCCATCTGGTGACTTTCACATACGCCACATATATCAGAAGTATGCAGACTGACCATACTTCAGCCACGTGAATCACAAAAGCCAAGAAATTTCAGTCCACTACGTAAGTTATTTAACCTAAAGCCTGACACTGCCAAGGACCAATGTCACAAAGAATTTTTCACTGAGATTTGTAAAAAATCCTTCTAGAATTGCAGAAGATCTCAGAATTTAAGATTTCCTAGTCTTAAATAAGGCACTGCATGGTAATAAAGAATGGATACTTCCAAAGTAAATTGAGCAAATGCAAATGCAGTATGCAGGATCACTGAAACAGACAATAGTCATTATTCCTCCCCCAAACTCTGCCCAAACTCTGTGGACTGTGGCCATGCAGCAGTCATTAAGACAAGAGACTCTGGGGATGCCTGGGTGGCTCAGTAAGTTAAGCAGCTGCCTTCGGCTCGGGTCATGATCCCAGGGTCCTGGGACTGAATCCCACATCGGGCTCCTTGCTCAGCAGGGAGCCTGCTTCTGCCTCTGCCTGCCACTCCCCCTGCTTGTCCTCTCACCCTCTCTCTTCAGCAATAAATAAATAAAATCTTAAAAAAAAAAAAAAAGACAACAGACTCTGGAAACCAGACTGCCAGGGTTCTGAGGCCAACTCTACGACTTTCCTAGTGTGTTGCCTTGAACAAGTTTACCAACCTCTGTGCCTCGGTTTCCCCACCTGTAAACAGAGACTATGATTATACCTACTTTCATGATATTGTGAAACACACAGGAGTCAAGGTTCATATACAGGACACTGTGAAGCACACAGTACAGTACTAGGGCAACTACGGGACACTGTACAGAGATTAACTAATATTATTCTTATCCTAAAGCAAGATGCTGAAAAAGCCTCAGCCTTCTCAAAAGTTATACTTAGATGCAACCGAAGACTGTGCAAATCATGTTGGTAACCATTTGATCGTTCTGCCATACTCAAAAATACAAAGTTGCTTTTTTTTCCTTCCCACTTCCTCTTATTTTCCCTCCTGACCTACATACAGAGATGAACACAGCTGATACTGGAGTTCCGCAAAAATAATGGCATCCCAAGAGTAAGAGGCTTACATGTTTTTTCCCCCTGCCAACTGCATCATGCTCCTTCCTCCTCAAGCCCTCCCCTAAGACACCAAGGAAAATTCTTTACTCAAAAATCCAGTGTGGTGATAATGACTTTTAAAATCAAAAGCAAGTTGGGGCACCTGGGTGGCTCAGTTGGTTAAGCGACTGCCTTCGGCTCAGGTCATGATCCTGGAGTCCCGGGATCGAGTCCCGCATCAGGCTCCCTGTTCGGCAGGGAGTCTGCTTCTCCCTCTGACCCTCCTCCCTCTCATGCTCTCTGTCTCTCATTCTCTCTCTCTCAAATAAATAAATAAAATCTTTAAAAAAAAAAAAATCAAAAGCAAGTTGACTCACTGTAAAAGAAAAAAGTCTGTATTAAGGGAAAATTAAATAAATATATATATTTACAAAAGGCTCTAAACTAGATCTCCCACCGTGCAACCCAGTCTCTAGGAACCCAAACTCTGATTATTTCAAGTCACTTGTCTGGATAAAAAATCTTTTCCCAGCTTGGCCACCCACTTGTGTACGAAGTGCCAGCACAAACTGAAATACGAACTTCCATGAGTGCCAACCCCCCCCCAACACACACACACACACACACACACACAGCCATGGTAAGCTGCTGTCCCCGTCAGCCCCGCTGTCATCTGCACTTGCCCTCTGCAGGCTTGGCTGCTCATCTCCTAGTGAGCCGCCTGTCTTTTGCCAGCCATTCGCCCAAGCTGAGAATTCTATTTTTTATTATTAGGGAGCCCTAGAAAGCCCACCCCACCCCTCAGTCTGGGCAAATGACAGCAGCTTCTAGCCTAGCACACCACCAGTAAGATATTGGACCAGTTTCCCCGTTGGGTAAGCTGGCAAATGCCAGAGGCGTACCCAGAATTCCCTTGTCTCCTCACAGGGAACTAACTTCTTCCAAGTTCAGTCTTTTCCCTGGGATACTAAGAAAGCCAACCACCTGGATATTCCCACAAAATATGGGCTGAGGACTTCTAGAATCCTCAGATTTTCAACCCAGAAGTATTTATAACAAACTTCCGGCTTTCTCCAGATTCACATTGCTTTCAGAAGTCAGGGGAACTGCCTTGTCAACTTTCACTGAATTATCTCCCTAAAAAACAAAACAAAAACATTTTTTTTTTAAAGATTTTATTTATTTACTTGAGAGCGAGCGAGAGAGAGAGCACAAGGCACGGGGGGCATGGAGGGGCAGAGGGAGAAACAAACTCCCTGATGAGCAGGGAGCCCAACATGGGTCTCGATCCCAGGACCCTGGGATCATGACCTGAGCCAAACGCAGACACTTAACCGACCAAGCCACCCGGGTGCCCCCCAAAAACCATTCTTTATAAACACATGGTTTCAACACTTCAAGATGTCAACTGGCTACAAGTGCTAAGGAGGTATTATGCTCACTTGTTTGGGATCAGCTTCTATATACCACACCCTCAGGACTTGAAACTCTAGTTCGTGGGTCTCAGAGAAATTGTAAACTACCACAGTTTCCCACCTTCCATATTACTGTGAATGGCAGAAACTACAAATGTTAACTCTGGATCGGCAAGGGTCTGAGCATCTACTGACACAGCGTGTGGCTGAAACCTCACTCCCAGAGAGTTAAGAAAGTGTTTCCTGCCTGTCTGGCGCTGACAAGCCATATCTCTTTCCTTGAGCATCCAGTAGTATTCTCCAGGCCACCCCAAGCACAGGCTCAAACCCCACCAAAGTAGGCCGAGCCCAAGGATGCTTCTTTCATTCTCTTTTCTGAGCACGGAAGGAGGTAGACAAGCATTTTGTTCTAGGAAGGCAGACTTCACTACAGGAAATGAACTTCCAGGCAGATACTTATATTCATACGAAAAGTCACCCTTCCTTCTAACCTACATCTTTACCTGTGTTGACCATCTCATGTATGGTCATGTAGCTCATGGTGCTACATTCATACTAGGACAGGTGGAGGAGGCTCCCTCAAATAGCCTAAGTTCCTCAGGGACCAAACATGTTTCTTTTGCTGCAGTGAGTTTATGTGCTTTACCTAATTTAATCTTCATATCACCACTGAGGCACAGAGGCCAGCAACTTGTCCAAGGTCATATAACTAGGAAGTCATGGATTCAAGATATGAAACCATGCTGTCTCACACTCCAGAGCTCCCTCTTCACCACAGCGCCATTACATCATACCTGTCTCAGTTCAGTAGATCCAAGGATCCATGAGCAGTTGGGTATTCTGAAAAGTGGGAAGGTCACAAGCTAATACTGATTGAAAGAAATCCCAGTTCTTCAGTCAAGATTGAGCTTTAAGGCTTGCCACAAATTGGCCTCAACCTCCCCTTCCAGCCTTCCCTTCCACCTCTAAGTACCCTGTTCTCTAGCCAAATTATAAACCTCATAGAATCAACCCCCATCTGAATATTGGGGAGGAAAACTTCCTCTACCCTACGGTCCTTCTAGCAGGACTTAGAATCAAATTGGCAGGAGACAGACTAATAGGAGAAAATCAAATTTAACAGGCGTATATACAGGGAATCCACACAGGCCTGAAAGTCTGAAGACAAATGGCAACAGGAAGCTTATAGGAGCTAAGGAGAGGAGTAGGGGCCTGAGGATACAAAGGGAGAAAGCTCATTAGCAGGAAGGTGAAAGGAGATGTTTGGAAAAAACGAGGTTGCCCTATTATGCAGATGAGTTCCTTAGGTAAAGGGGAGTCTCTCTTAATAGCTCTCTTCCTGGTACAGGCTCTTCTTTCCAATATAAATTTAGGCAGCTGACAGGGAGGCAGAGAGCTTTTCCTGCATCTACAGGGTTTGGGTTACTTTTTAGTAACTTTTTTCTTTTAAAGATTTTATTTATTTGACAGAGAGAGAGATAGCGAGAGCAGGAACACAAGCATGGGGAGTGGGAGAGGGAGAAGCAGGCTCCCTGCTGAGCAAGGAGACCGATGTGGGGCTTGATCCCAGGATCCTGGGATCATGACCTGAGCCGAAGGCAGACACTTAACAACTGAACCAGCCAGGTGCCCCTGGGTTACTTTTAACTCAAAATAATCTTTATGCCAAAGTGTCCATCTTGGGGCTACCTGCCCTTGGCCCCTACATGAACCTCCCTCTCCTCAGAATGCTCTTCCCCCGAAACCAAATCCTACCTAAACCACTCTAACAAGCACCCGTTCAACAAACTTCAAGGAGTTAGGACAGCACCATTTGCTTGCTCGTTTGCTTGTCTTTCTTAAAGATGCCCCCTCGTTAACAACTTCTGCACTGGGTAATGAAAACAAATGTAGCCACTACCAGTGATGAGGATTCCATCTTTTGGAGATTCAGTAGACTGATTCTAAGTGCACTGCATCTCATTACTGTCCAATATAAAAAATCTCTTTCTTTCTACCTCTTTGAGGATCTCAATGTCACAAGACCAAAAAAGAGGTAGATTCTAAGTACTTCTTTAACATTCAAAAACATATGTGCTGTTCTTCTTCTTTGTCTGGAATTTACTGAACAAGCAGAACCAGAGGGGCTAAGGCTAAATTTCCCACTGCTGACCACTTCTCAGCCAGGCCTCTGAGGCCCCTTCAACAGCTTGGGGACGAACTCATCCGTCTCTAGTCTAAAAGACGAGAAATCTGACAGCTGAAAGGCAAGGATTCTCCTCTCTCATGAAGATGGGAGCAGCCCCCAGGAAGCAGAAATGGGAAGGTAATGGTTTTGTATTTGAAAAACGTCACCAGAGGACTTGGAGGAAAGACGCGGGAAGGATAATCCACGTGCACATTATTTTGCAGGAGATGCCCTTCGGGCACAGTTTCAGAAATCACTGGGAGTGTGAAGACAAAGCACATACATATAGACATCTTTCTGGTCCTCTCTGCCATCCCTCGGAAAAATCACATATGTTTCCACTGGCTTCTCATGGGGACTTGAGAAAACAGAATCCCTGGAAAAACAATTCTTGCTAGACCTCCCTCACCCCCGGCATCTCAGCCTTCAAATTTCCATTCTGAATTCTGGAACTAGCAGAGGTTTGACTATTTAAGTCAACTTGTCATTTAAGTTTAAAAGGGGACTAGTTAATTTCTGTTTTTAAAATGATTACATAAATTGGGGCACCTGTCTGGCTCAGTTGGTAGAGCATGGGACTCTTGATCTCAGGGCTCCTGAGTTTAAGCCCCATATTGGGCCTAGAGCTTACTATAAACAAGCCAACCAACCTAAATTTAAATTATGAATCTAATGCTAATAACCAGAAAACATGATTGCTTTGGCTAAACAGTCCATTCGTAACATTTTATTCATCATGAAATCAATACAAATTTCCTGCCCATGTAAATCCATATGTACGTGTGTATACAAAATGATTTGCATGGAAATTATAAGTGAAAATAAAGCAAATGACTTATTTATAAAGTACAAATATCATCCTCACAAATGTGCAGTGTCTAAAGTGGTACATGCCATTAAAATGAATAAAACCACTGAACTAAATACATGCTTACCAGACAGATTGCTACAAAGGAGACACATACTTAAAAAAGTCTTAAATATCTGGCATGGCTTACACCAAAATGGGAGATTTTTACCCTAGTCTCAAGTTATCTATCCCTACGTACAACATATTAATTCCCCAAACAGAAAATGATTCATGTTTCAAATATAATAAAACATGCTGACAAACCAGAGAGTAAGGAACAGTTGATCATTTACATTACTCTCAAGTACAATTTTAGAATCTGTAGATAAGGTTCATTTTCAAACAAATAATTAATACTGTCCCTGTTTACTTCTTATCTGAGATGTAATGCAAATAAAATATTAAATAGCATAAATTCACTTTGAAAATACTGATGCATGGGGAAGAGGATACATATCTACAGTTCTGCATTAGGTAGACTCGTAGCATTTACTATTCCTCTCAAAAAAGAAGGAAAACATTTCCTACTATGATTTCATACATGTCACAATTTAGAAGATTCATTAGGGATCAAATCAATCTTATATGCTTTCACAACATTTGGAAGTTTTCTTAAAACCTCCGAAACTGCAAAGTCACTTCAGTGCTGTCATCACTGATTCAATACAAACTACTTTTGAGTTATGGAAAAAAGATGCCAGTGGTATGCAAAAACATAGTGTAACAATCGCTTTGCACTTTCATCATCTGTGTATTGGACTCCATTTAAGCTGTTCTTTGATGAGTAATGTAAGGCCTATTCTATTACTGCACAAAAGCCTCACAATTTAACAGGCTATTCAATCATGACTTTAGTTCACTAAGAAAAAATGGGGGGTGGAGGGGAGTAGCAGGAGTACGTGAGGGGGAGGAAAGGCGGTGAATGACCCAGAAATGGTCACCTGCAGCACAAATACACCAACACTTTCCCTACCCCTGTTGATAAAGGACTGCCCAGACTTTGGCCCCAGCCCTTATCAGCTGAGGCCCTAGGAACCCTGGGGATTCCACTTAAAGAGCCAGCAGATAGGGATGGGGGCAGGGAAGACCTCGAATGAAGCAGACCCTTTGCTTTAGCCATCACCGGGAGATGATCTCTCTCCATCTTACAATGAATTTTGTGAACCTTCACATTCTGCTCAGTAAGCTAGTATTTCCTAATGAAATTCACCCTTTCCATAATTCCTTCAAGATGCTTGGATTATTGGGCTATTAGCCGGAAATCTGAAGACTGGCTTTCTCCAAGCTTTCAAGCTCACTGGCCAAGGGTTCTCAGAACAAAATCTAGTAAGAGACATTTTTCACCTCAGTGCTATCAATTAAAAAATAAAAGAAGGTACACCTGAACAGGTGCTTCCCTGGCCACATACCCAGGAAGCATAATTGAGGGGATGTGAACCCCCCCCACAACAGCAGCAAACAAATGGTCTCTGGCAAATAGCTCATCCATGTAATCTCCCCCCCACAGTCTGTTTTCAGGTCCCCGAAAGGCTGCCAAGCGGCTACATACGTGCCTCCCTGTAGCCAAGAGCTCTGGCAACTTCTCTGCGCACCTGCCTGATGCTCCCACGGCTGGTCAGCCCACCGTGGCCTTCCTGGGTCCTTGGCCGCCCCTGCAGCTCACCTCCATTGCCTTGGGGGCCCCAGGCACAGCCTCAGTGCTGACACTACCTGACACTCTCTAAGGTGACAGGGGCCACTGTCCCTCACTTCCACAACTGCTCTCCTCTTCTAGGCTCTGCCTACTTGCTTGTTTTTGACCCTGAAGCCCAGGCCCACCCCTCTTCCCTAGACTGAGACCACTGGGCCCACTGGCCTCACAGGAGGCTTTTTTGTCAATTTTGTTTTTATATCATGAAATGTTTTACTCTTTGCAAAACACATGCTTCCTTCCTTCTCCCCAGGGAGGCAGGTTATCCAGGGGGCGAAGCTTGCCTCAGTCGGCCCCCTTCTCAAGACCACTCCATCATGCTTGGGCTCCTCAGCAGCACACAATTCACATCTTCCTTCCCCTCTCTGTCCTTCCTGCACGCGATCTGCACACTGGGCAGTTAGGTAAGACCGCCCCATGCAAACCATTTGCCTGGGTGCAGAGAAAGGATATGATGTCATGGAGCTTAAAAAGGCACAGAACGACAGTAGACAAATAGAAAAGCAGGCAGACATCCCCCAAAGAACTCTCCCTGGTAAAGCGACACAAGGATGGCATCCTAGGAAAGCGGGAGCACTTTGGACACAGAATTCTGTTTTTGCTAAGATTAGCAATTTGTGGCAGCGGGACATTTATGGGAACATGTCATGCAGGGACACCTTGGCCTGGAAATCAGCTATTTATAAAACAGGTCTAGGTTTAGGACCAAGAATAAGGCAGTCCCAAACCTTCAGCTTTCTTAGAAGTTTCAAATTACTTCGCCTACAAATGAGAAGCTCCAGAGAGGACTGTGGGGAGGTGATCATTTGGCTAATAGCTATAAGCTAAGAAAACCTATTTGCTATGAAAAATATCCAGGGCTAAAAGATAGTTACAAGTATATGCTCCCCAGCCAGCCAACCCTCACTCACCACCTTCTTAAATATCTTCAGTAACTGAATCAAAAGTGCTTTTGAGACACCAAATAGGACATTTTATTTTGAGACTTTTGAGTCTGTGGTAGGTCAAGGCTTTAATGTCCTTGGAGCGCCTTGAAGTATTTGAATGCCTTGAATTGTTTCTTAGCAACTGTGAGAATTCCACACTTTCACAGCTAATGAGAATGCTCATTTGGATTTCAGTGGAAATTTCTCACGCAACAGAAAGGGTCCTAAGACTATCTAGATGGTTGGAGAAGACCTACAGACAACATGGACTCACAGCTGTCTTACCGTCCTATTTCAAGGCTAAGGAAAAATTGATTATTCACCTTTTATAGAGAAATACAACCACCTAGGGGCGCTTGGGAGGCTCAGTCAGTTAAGCATCTGCCTTAGGCTCAGGTCATGATCTCGGGGTCCTGGGATCAAGCCCCACATCTGGCTCCTTGCTGAGCCTGCTTCTACCTCTCCCTCTGTGCACACTCTCTTGCTCTCTCTCAAATAAATAAATAAAAAATCTTAAAAAAAAAATTACAACCACCTAATGGCAAAGACAGTGGTGGTGGTGGTGGTGGTGTTTTAAAAAAGCATACCTTGAGGGCGCCTGGGTGGCTCAGTTGGTTAAACGACTGCCTTCGGCTCAGGTCATGATCCTGGAGTCCCGGGACCGAGTCCCACATCGGGCTCCCGGCTCAGCGGGGAGCCTGCTTCTCCCTCTGACCCTCTCCCCTCTCATGCTGTTTCTCTCTCTCTCTCTCTGGAAGGAAGGAAGGAAGGAAGGAAGGAAGGAAGGAAGGAAGGAAGGAAGGAAGGAAGGAAGAAAGAAAGGAAAAGGAAAGGAAGAAGGAAGAAAGGAAGGGAGGGAGGGAGGGAGAGAGAGAGAAGAAAGGAAGGAAGGAAGGAAGGAAGGAAGGAAGGAAGGAAGGAAGGAAGGAAGGAAGGAAGGAAAAGGAAAGGAAGAAGGAAGAAAGGAAGGGAGGGAGGGAGGGAGGGAGGGAGAGAGAGAGAAGGAAGGAAGGAAGGAAGGAAGGAAGGAAGGAAGGAAGGAAGGAAGGAAGAAAAAAAAGGCATACCTTGGTACTGTGGTGTCACACTGCTTCTGGGAGATTTCTCAATGCATCTGAAGACAGTTTCAAGTTTATAAATGCCCGCTGATGGAGAGAAAAAAGAACCCCCCCCTCCCCCCATCCAGGGCTTTCTCCTCTATCCTATCTACAGGAACCTTCCCTTCCCCCATGAGCCCCTGTGGCCCCTACCACATCCCTGGCATGCCCAGACTGCTGTTTTAAAAGACCCAGACCAAGGCCTGCTATGGAAGACATCTTTCCCACGGAGGCCTCATGGTCATTCAGACACACATGCCTTAAGGGAGAAAAATGAGAACTGCACTTACTCTATGCCTCTCAGTAGAAAGACAATGACCAGGCTTCACATCGGAATTAGTCTGTGTACAAACTGTGTGATCTGAGACTAGTTAGTCCATATACATGAGCTGCCTTTTTTAAGAAAAGGATAGTAATTCTCACCTTATGAGGATTAAACAAATTCCATTTTGAAGGGCTTTGCACATACAGTACTCAATAAATATCTGTTTTTCTTTTCCTCTGTGATTTAATTTGCCCCAGTTACATGAATAGCTGACCACAAAATGCCAGGAGACACCTCAAGGCCACACAAAATTATTTACTAAATGGAAGAATTTAGTAAAACTGTTTAGTCCTTCATTGCAGTAAAGGGTATCTTAGGGCCTGAAAGTAGTTAAAATGATCTCCCAAAGTGCCTATTTTATTACCAGTGAATTGCTTTGAATCTAGATTGGCATAACCTTATCTCAGTACCAAAATGAAAAGAGTTTTTACTATAAACAGGCACACAAACTACTAATCTGGTGTTCTACTGGAATTTAACTTCCTCTGTATATACTTCTAGAAACCACATTCAGTTTACAAAAGTTGGAGACAAGTAATTTCTATGAATGGCCAAGTGGTGAACACACGGAGAGCAGCCTGCCCAGGTCCAAATCTCCCCCCCATCCCCCCACCCCCGCCCAGTACCAGCTACAGGACCTGAAGTAAGTTACTTTACCACTCCATGCCTTTATCACGTGTCAACTGGAGCTAAAGCCACCTACTGCTTGGGTCGTTAGGAGTCGTCAATGAATTAAGATAGCCTCTCTAACTCAATGGTACTAGTAATCCTTACCTGAAGAAAACCAATGTTCTGCAAGGAAACACTAAGTTTGTCCTATTATTTTGAATGGAAAAAGCAACATATGAAGGTCCATCCAAGACCCTCAATCAGTTTTCTAAAATGTAACACACAGTAAAACCAATATGTAATTAACAACCCATCATGTTAAACGGAAAATGCTTAAAAGGCTGTTCAATGAAGAACAAATGATCAGTAAGATTAAGTGCTGTTTCTAGGCAGTGATATAGCACATACCCTCTTCAGTGACACTGGGTATGTTTTTCAAGATGTCCACATCATACTACAAATGTAACTTGAGATATTTCTCCAAACATTTGTGTTTAAAATGACATATTGGGTTTGGAGGCATTCATATAAATTTTCCATATCGACACATACACTAAGAAATGTTGTATTTAAAAACTTGTGTTCTGTGAAGCTTGGGTATTTAAAAAACAAGAAACCTTCTTACTATGGAAACGTGTTCACCAAGGAGAGATTCTACAGGGTATGACTGTGTTGGCAAAATGAATTGTGGCCAGCAGAAGAAGGGTGATTTAAACAAACCTCCTCCTCCTTCTCCCCTCCTACAAAAAAGCCCAAAATACATGACTAGTTCCAGAGATGCCTGGGTGGCTCAGTTGGTTAAGTATCCGACTCTTGATCTCAGGGTCATGAGTTCAAGCCTTGCATTGGACTCTATGCTGGATGTAGAGCCTACTTAAAAAAAAAAAAAAAATTCTATATTACTAATTCCAAAATATACAATTTTTAACATTTTTCCACATATAAAGAGATATCAATATTTTGAAATTTCACAAACTGTGTTCCCTAGAACACTGGTAATAAGTGTTGTGCAAAAGAGAAAGAACTTCTAGGTCAGATAAATTTGGAATATGCTTTTTGCTACAAATTTTTTAGGAATTCATAGTACATGCTAAGATATTATATGCTACAAGACATTCTATAGCAAACGTGGCTTACACCAAAATACTACCACCACAAACCCTTTTATTTTTTTTGAGGCTTTATTTATTTATTCACTTATTTAGAGAGAGAACATGAGTGGGGCGGGAGGGGCAGAGGGAGAGAGAGAATCCCTCCCGGCTCAATCCCACAACCCCGAGACCTGAGCTGAAGTCAAGAGTCGGACGCCCAACCAACTGAGCCACGCAGGCACCCCTCCACAAACCCTTTCTAAATGGAACACCTAGTGTCAGTATTCCATACACAATTTCAGGAACAAAGAGCCTAACGCTTTGACTTATTTATTGAAGAAATTTTGCTTTAAGCAGATTAACAAAGTATTAGTCTCTACTGAAATGTATAAAAAGCTATTAGAATGGGCTTTTCGTCTTAAGGACACCTAACACGGACTCCGCTTTCAAGTTTCAAGCTGCAAAGTAAGCTGAAAAGGGATTAGGCTTTCTTCCATCTGAAAAATGGAGATGATACAATTTCAATCCATCATGTAGGGCCGGGAAAACCGGTGAAAATGTATTTCTCCAAATGACCCTCAAATCTTAGGAATTCAGTGATCTGACAAATAAACCATTGCCATCATTTCTGTAGACCAGTAATTTGAATGTATGCAATAGGTTCTCCCCAAAACAGCAGCAGCCCTAACGGGGAGATACAAAGAATTTTTAAAGAAATGGAAACGTCTTCTAATCTTAAAGTACTATTTCAAAAAATTTTTTCCTTAAGAGAAACACACTCCACCCCCTGAGTTCGGAGGGTGTCCTGGCCACTTACCTTCCTCCTTGCTTTGAAGACAGTGTGGCAAGATGCCAAAAATTTATATATACATGCTTAGCAATACATTAGTAAAGCAAGTTTCTAAACAGGAAAGGAAATCCTACAGGGATGCTGTTTGGTTATGTTAAGGCTCAATGTCAGGAGTTATTGGACAGCCAAATGTCACTAACGCACTGGCAGTAGAAAAAACAAGTGGCTCAAACACCAGCAGTTAATTCCTGTAGAGTCTCTGGGAGGTTCTCCATACGTACAATGTGATCTCAAAAATATTATGTACTCCAAAACACTACATCTGCGCCCAACAGTCCCCTGGAGAAAATACCACTAGATGTAAACAAACAAGGGCCTTTGGCAACTCTGGAGCTATGGAAGAGAGAGAACACGTTCTTTATAAGGAGCAGCTCATTTCTCAGCACTACATTCTTCTCGAATTCAAATTCACTTGTGCCTAAAATCAAATCTAAATTTAGATCCTTTTGTGAAAATCATACTTTTGAGAATCGAGCTTTTTTTTTTTTGATGGAAAGAAGAAAAGGCTATATAATAAATTGTTCTGCACACAACAAAATCCAACCCTTCCAAAATATCAAGTATCAGTCAGTTCACAAATATAGTTGAATTCCTATCACATACAGGGCACTGAATCCATCTAGTTCTTACTGTAAGAAAAATTAAGTCCCCATTTACGGCATTCACAGTCTATGAATACAACAAAATTCTCTAAAATAAACTTACCTAACAAAGCAAGGCAGAGGGATAAATACACATAGAATATGTATATACTAGTGGAGAATTTTAAAAAGTCAAGCTCCAGGGGACAGAGACTTCTGTATAAGAGTAGTAGGCAATAGGACGAAAAAGGCAGGGAGGGCCTGACAGAGAGAGACTGGAATGATAACGGAGTGGTTTATTGCCAAAGATGGCCTCCCCAGGTGCAAGCCAGTCCCCCACCAAGAGGTGAAGCGTATTTCTCCATGCTCTTGAATCAGAGTGGCCTAGGATTAATTGGCCAATAGAACATGGCCATGTGGCACTGAGTAATTTCTGAGACTAGGCCCTAAGAAGCCTGGCAGGTTCCCCCTTCATTTCTTGGAAGGCTAACTCCGGGTAAGCCAGCAAGAGTGTAGGAGGTCAGATAATCCAGCTAGCCCTGCCAGGAGAGGTGGCCCAGGCTAGTCATACGGGGAAGATGCACGCAAAGAAAATGACCCACCAGCCCGGGTACCAAACCTGTAAGTGAAGAAGCTTCTGGTGACCTCCACCCTCAGCCCACCCTGCTTGATAGACTTAAAATGCCTATTAAATTTATTTTAAGCCACTAAATTTTGAGGTGGCATATTACAGAGCAACAGATAACTGAAACCACCACCTTGACTTTTAGGATAGAGGTCACAAACTAGTGGTGCTTAAGTCAGATCCAACCTACAGGCAGGATTATGGGGGGCTCAGTATTTTTTTAATTCTAGTTAAATTTTCTACCAAAATGCACATTTATCTGAGGCCTGCACTTTCCAGTCATCCAATTCATTCATTTATTATATAACCTGCCAAACCTCTATTCTTTTCTTTTTTTTTTTAAGATTTTATTTATGTATTTATTTATTGAGCAGGGGGAGAGCAGAAAGAGAGGAACAAGCAGACTCTGAGCTGAGGGCAGAGCCCGATGTGGGGCTTAATCCTACAACCCTGAGATCATGACCTGAGCCAAAATCAAGAGTTGGATGCTTAACCAACTCAGCCACCCAGGCACCCCCTTCTATTGAGTCTTAAGTATACAAACCTTACCTAAAAAATGCAGAGCAAAGGATTAACACACTTACATAATTACCTAAATACATCCAGTGTGGTAACATTGTGTGATTATGCTATAGTACAGAATGACTCAAACTGTTACAATTCAAGGGGCGCCTGGGTGGCTCAGTCATTAAGCGTCTGCCTTCGGCTCAGGTCATGATCCCAGGGTCCTGAGATCGAGCCCCGTATCGGGCTCCCTGCTCCTCGGGAAGCCTGCTTCTCCCTCTCCCACTCCCCCCTGCTTGTGTTCCCTACCTCACTGTGTCTCTGTCAAATAAATAAATAAAATCTTTAAAAAAAAAAGTTATAATTCAAAATAATTTTGGTCTGCAAATACTTATATATATATACACACACACACACACACACTCATTTTCAATAATAAATTTTAAAAATTAACAGTGATTGGTTTCAAAACATAGAACACTATATAAATTTACTTTTACCTTGACCCAAATAACTTCTATCAGATGATGGGCCACACCTTTGACCGTATTATTTGGATCAGAGAGAAATAACAGACACACACTTAGTAACTCTAGTAAAAACATTAATTATAGAATAAGTTGATCAAGTTACATGTTTCTAGACCACCTATAAATAGCCAAAGTTTCTTTCAACTTTCAGTTGCCAGCTTACCTTTTCTTACTCAAACCAAATCTCAATTATTCAACAATAAATTATTTTAAAGTTTTATACCTCATGCCAGGACTTCCTAAATATGATACTGAAAAAAATTATTTTAGAATCCATTTGAATTATATCAGAAGCTCCCTCAGAGCAGGAATTCTTACATTTATTTTATTCTAGGCTTATCATTTACACCCAAAAAAAAGACTTTCACAGCTTAGTTAAAATACCTATTAAAAGTTTTTAAATAATTTAAAATTTAAGATAGATATTCCATATTAACATATCCTAATACCTTTCTAAGTTACCTGAATCTTTCTAGGTAAGATTTCAATTTTATGCTGCTTATCAATATCATTCCTATGATTTTCCTCAGAATACGGATGACATCTGATAGACAGTAGCATTCAGAGATACACCAGATCTCTACAGCCCAACCACCCAAACCCAAACATACTTGTTAATGAGATGCCAATATCCTCCCACGCAATTCCAATTTCTTTTTTTCTTTTTTTAAGATTTTATTTATTTGACAGAGAGAGACACAGCGAGAGAGGGAACACAAGCAGGGGGAGTGGGAGAGGGAGAAGCAGGCTTCCTTGCTGAGCAGGGAGCCCGATGCGGGGCTCGATCCCAGGGTCCTGGGATCATCACCTGAGCCGAAGGCAGATGCTGAATGACTGAGCCACCCAAGCACCCCTCCAATTTCATAAGAGCACAATGTTAAACCATTTCCCACTTAATCACATTTTCTTCTCACCTGATTCACCTAGGATCGCAAGAACATACATCAATTTCCACCTTCCTAACTCTTCCAAAATAAAGGACAAATGGAAACAAGTGAATAATCCCTAATGGAAGACAGGCACATGTGTAGGAGACAGGGAAAGTCTCTGTTGAGGGCATGCACAGAGCTCCTGTGGGCCTCGCAACGCACACGGTACTAGAATAAGGCAAAACTACAAGCAGAAAAAAAAAATACAAAAAAAAAAAAAAACCAACTCTCACTTCTCAATTCATGAAGGTCCTGAGAGGCACCAAGGAAACATGGAGCAATAACCTCCAACTTTGTTGAAGATTTTATTTGAGTTTGAAAAATGTATTTGGGAACCTGTTACTGGGAGCTCTGAACACATTTTCCCCAAAGCAACAATGCTACAAATAAATAGCGTGTTGAGTTGTGTGGCTAGTGAAAAGAAATCTACTAAACTATAAAATGGCACAATTGGAGAATTTGCATACCTACAGAATTTAAACATAATTTCCGTTTCCCACGGAAAACAGCTTCTGTATCCATCTCTCCCCTTCCGCCGGTTCACCCCCTCATTTCTTCCTCTAGTACTTCTACTTCCACCAAAAGTCCCCAGTCTCTTAGAGCTGGAGGCAAAACCACGTGCTCTTGTGAGCCTTTTGTAAGCAGAGCTGCAGAGTTTTTACCAATTTGAAATGCAGTTGCAGGGAGGGATTTGAGAATTGCTGAAGAGGACAGAGTTTCTGGCCTAAAGCCCAGGGCCCAGTAGGCACTTAAAGTAAATTTATTAGGTATAACACAGATGAAGAGAAAAATCAGCAGTATGGTTTTCAAATTTGTGCGCTAAATGGGAAAGGGGATGGGGCTCAGGACTCATACCCTCCAGAGATCTGCTCCATGAAACATCACTTCCTTTTTTTTTTTTTTTTTAAGATTTATTTACTTACTGGAGAGAGAGAGAGCTAACGAGCATGTGGTGGAGAGGGGCAAAAGAAGATGGAGAGAGAAACTCAATCCGACTCCGTGCTGCTGAGCATGGAGTCCAACTCCAGGCTGGATCTCATGACCCTGAGATCATGACCAGAGCTGACACCAAGAGTCAGACGCTTATCCGACTGCACCAGCCAGGTGCCCCCTTCACTGCTTGGTTATGAAATCAACAGTTGTTCATAAAGCACATACATATATGTTAAGGGGGAAAAAAGTAAGAGGTATTCTTTCCTCAAATACTTTGCTTTAGTTAACAGTAACATACCAGTACATTTACCTGTAAGTATTCAAATAATGTGAAGTCAATTTGCTCTTTGAGCAACACAAGTAAATGAGTCTTCCTTGCTCTACGTGAGATGATTTCACATATTTAAAAGCATTTAAGAGCAACAAATGATTTAGAAATGTACATCTGACCAAACTATAAAAAACTGAGCCCAACAAGGGGTCAGTACCTTTAAATCCTTAAGATATTTTTTGTATTCTTAGTAGTTATTAAAATATAATCTGAGATATTTTCATAACTTATTCCACAATTATTTTTATTTTTCCCACAGTTATTTTTAAAATCAAGAAGTCATACTGTCTATCAAAGCAAACATTATTTTCCTGAAGTCATTTACAGCTCAATCTCAAAAATGCTTTCCAAGAGTATTTCCAAATTAATTCACCAACAGGTAATTTGACTGCCCTACATCATCATATAAAAATTGTTGTGCTTTTAATGAAGCACTCTTCTAAGTACATCACATCTTTTAACTCATTCAATCCTCCTAACAACTCTTGAGTTAGTTATTTTTTTCTCCTCTTTGAAAAAGGAAAAGAAAAACACTGAGGACCTATGACATTTAACAACTTGCCCAAGGTCTCACAGCTATTAGACAGAGCCAGGATTCCAACCCATACAGTGTAGCTCCAGAGTCTCTGTGTGTTATCACTGCACCTTATTCGCTCTCACACTCATTCATTCATTCAAACTTTTATTACCTGCCTGAGGCACTTTGCTAAGGCCTAGGTGTAAGAGACAAAAAAAAAAAAAAAAAAAAGGAAAGGTCTCCAACCTCAAGGAACTTACAAACGTTACTTAACTTAAACCAAAAAGTTCAGTATGACAGTTCTAATTAAGTAAAATGTCTAGGGAAAATTTAAGATATTGTTTTGAAAGGATTTATAGTAATACTCCTCATCTATTTTTTGAAAACTCTTAAAAGCCACATATTTGATCTTTATGATTAACCCTGTGAAGAAAACAGAGCATTATTACACCCATTTCATAGATGAGGAAACAGATAAAGGTAGGAGGTACTCAACCCAACAACTTAGCAAAGATGCCACATCCCTTCTGAGGATCTGCCCTACCCACAGAATCTGCCTCACTAAAAAGACCCCGAGTGGTCAAATCATAAGAATCACAGGCTTCCTGGGGCAGCTCAAGAAGATTAACTGGGCAATTGGATCCCCTTTCAAAACTTTGAAATTAGGAAACGGAGAGATGGCTCAGTTTGCTATGAGATACAAGTTGATAGAGGGCAACAAGCCTGGGGCATCCATTAAGAGCTGAGCTCAAGCTTAAAATGATGAGATTATAAAGCCAGCAGACAGAAAGAATAAGAGTGTCCACAGAGAGAGAGAGCAGACTTGCCACATGACCCGTCAGTGAGGGAAAAAGACAGGCAATGCCTCCTCTCCCCAGGACCCAGTTGCCTGCAATAAACCTCATTTTCCCTAAAGACACTGAAGGGTTCTCTGCCAAAGCAACCACCAAACAGCATGCATAAAGGAGATGACATTTCACACTCTCTTTCGGCACAGAAATTCAGATACTTACTGCACTTGAGTTTGGAAGAGACTCCAGATGTAGTAAACTGGCCACACCAGTCTCCATGGTTTCTGTTTACTTCTTGCAAAAATGGGATAAACTTGGCCGGGTCACAGCAACAAACATAGCAATCAAAAGAATGTGTCCTCCGAATTATCCAGACATCATCCCTTCTGCTCCATCTACCCTAATTCACTCCCAACACCTTTATCCATCCCCACTCCCCTCAAGTAGGGAGACTTTATCTCTTATCAAAAGAGCAAAGACGTCATTAAATATCAATACCCACTAAAACTTTACAGCAATTTCTTCTCAGAGTATTTGTTTGAAATGAAGGATTTGGGTCAGAAATCTTCTACAGGGGAAGAGTTCAGGAGAGGACTGCATCACACCTAATCTAGTGCACCTTCCCCAAACCAAGCATGGAGAACATGCTGTTGACCTCCCCCCAGCCCACCCCCACCCACCACCATCACTACCAGGCAACAGCCTGGAGGCCTCAAGTTTCTGCAGTTACAAGCTCTCTCCCAGGGACACCACTAGGGTAACAAGTGGAAAGGCTTCTCAGGACCCTTGGGCAGAGCTGAATGAAGAAAAGGCAGGAGAGAGAAGAGAGAGAAGGCAGATTTTATTTATTGAGAGAGAGAGAACAAGAGGGAGAGGAACAAGCAGACTTCCCTCTGAGTGCAGAGCCTGATGCAGGGCTCAATCCTAGGACTCTCTGAGTTCATGACCTGAGCCAAAATCAAGAGTCGGTCACTTTACCAACTGAGACACTCAGGCGCCCCAAGAACATAAACCTTCAGTTAAGCACAAGTCCCACTTAGAAAAGAGAGACAAGCAGAGACAGTGCAGGTGGACAGTGAAGTAAGTGTACCATGGATAATAAAAGGTTTTTGGCAGGGTTTGGGTTTTTTTGTTTTTGTTTTGTTTCTTGTTTTGTGAGTGGTTGGGGGAGCAGTTCTTGAGATTTAAAAATCCTCATATTTGAAAGGCATAAAGCTAATATAAGTTCCATGAAGATCACTTTAAACAGGCCCACAGAAATCACAAACTTTACAGATGAGGGCAGCTAAAAGGCAAATATCCCGTAACTCTAAAGGTAAGACCTGCCCAGTTGGAGTACTGGGTGTGTCTTTTAATAATTCAAGAGAAAACTGGATGAGGCTTCTAAACTACACAGTAAAGAAGTTTTGAGAAAGTACTCTTATGTCATGAAAGAGATGACTAGATTGATCTAGAAGCAGTTATCCATATGGATAGGTTAAAAATGCATTTGGAATGCCTTAAAAGCTAAAGTGGGAAAAAATAATAAGAAATGTTATTTCACTTACTACATAACTGCATTATAAAAACTCTTGACCATCCTTTTACCAAAAAAATAAACATAATTTCAGATAAAACACAAATTCAAAAGGAAAAAAACTCTATTCGTGATATATAGTACATAATTTTTTTAATGTGTGTTCTCATGTAAAAACTCTGAACTCATCAAGAAAGACAAGCATGTCCTTCCCTGAATGCTTCTTTGAAAAAGACATTTCCAAGTTGTAGGTCCAAAATTGAGCTTCAGATCGTACCCAGCCCATCCTCCTTTCACTCTGAAGGCCTTCCCCGTCTAAATAAAATGGAGTTGCATAGGCCAAACCTTGCAACAATCTTTATTCCCATTGGCTCATATACCAAAACCATCAGGACATCCAAAAAGCTCTACCTTTAGAATATTTCACCACCCACCAGCCCCACCACCCAAACAACTGAAACGTTGGCCAAACCACCATCACCTTACCCTCCTGAGTCGTGTGCCTACTTCTACAGTTTACAATCTACACAACAGCCAGAGACACTCTTTGAAACCAAAACATGCTCTGTTCCTCCATTGTTCACTATCCTCCCCAAACGCTGGCTTCCCATTTCACTTTGTGCAAAAATTAAATTCCTCAAGTGGGCTATAAAACCATTCAGATTGAACTACCTGCCTCGTCTAGTTTTCTCCTCCTCTAAGCCACTTACTCCCAACCATTCCAGCCCAGCAAGGCTCTTTGCATCTCTGGGGGCTTGCTCTAGGACTTACTCTCAGCTCATGGCTTCCATACTCTCTACCAGGCTCTACCTTGAAAGCTCTTCCCCTAACTCTGGTCCCCAGATATCTGCAAGGCTCACCTATTCAGGCCTTCACTTTCTACTCTGTGCCTCCCTTCACCCCCACATGCAGGTGTTTGTCTGTTTTTTCCCCCAATATAGCCCCAGCTCTTGGACAACTGCCTGACACACAGTAAGCACTTAGTAATTATATGTGGAATGACTGAGTGACCAAATGGTTATGCTTACGACATAATTTTACAGATCCAAGAAATGGGTAGGATTTGAAAAAGTCTGGAATTAAACAAAGCATACGAAGATGGCCACCCTCTTCCATCTGGCACACTGGGCAATAGTTCTTAAAAGAGGAGGAAGGAAGTTTGGGACAGCAAGGAGTCCAGCTGCCAAAAGAAGACCCACCCACATTCCATCTTGCCATAAGTCAGGGTTTACAGACCTCAGTGCAGCCCATCAGTGCCCCAGCAGCGGTCACTAGTTCAAATTCTCAATGTGGCTACAGATCAAAAGGACATTCCCAAGGTCTTTCGAATGCCAGAGGCCTGAACTTTTACCTTACGGTTAATTTTCAGTTATGCCAATTTTAGTTAAGCATATAAATCACGCCCATGTTTCTGAACACATGACAAAATGGTATTTACGAAAATGCTCCTGAACTGAGGAAGAATGCTTCGTATGCCGCAAAGCTCCATAGTTACTTTACCTAATGTTAAAGAGAGTAGCAGCTAGCTAAAAAGCAGACACTGTCCTGTGGGCTTTACACGGAACCACCCACTTGGTCCTCCCAGTGAAGCGAGTACTATTAAGTTCAGTTTATAAGTAGAGAGTTAAAGAACCCCTCCAGGGTTCCACTGCTAATGTGTGGGAGAGTTGGAATGTGAACCCAGGCAGGTTGGCACCCCGAGCCCAGGGTTTCAGAGCCTAGGTCACCATGACACACTGCCCCTTGGTTCTTCTTGCCCAGTTCCAATGGTCTGCAAATGGGGCCAACAAAACAAGACCTTACACAATGAATGCTATATATTTGTTCATGGAAGACATAAAAATACCTCAAATGTCAACTAGAGTTAAGAGTTTCAATAAGAAAATATCATTTGACATTAATATTTATCAGATATTGACAAAAACAGATATAAAGCAAGTAAGTTCTTCTTAAAAAGTCAAAGGGGGGGGCGCCTGAGTGGCTCAGTCAGTTAAGCAGCTGCCTTCAGCTCAGGTCATGATCCTGGGGTCCTGGGATCAAGCCCCGTATCGGGCTCCCTGCTCAGCGGGGAGCCTGCTTCTCCCTCTCCCTCTGTCAAATAAATAAATAAAATCTTAAAAAAAAAAAAGTCAAAGGAGAATAGTAAAAATAGACAAAATGCAGTATTCTTTGAAAAACTACTTTGCTAAAGCAAACAGTAAGAAACCTGCTTGAAAATTAACAAGTAAATACTCATAAATATAGCTAGTCATAAAAAGTGGTTTCCTTTGGAAATATCTGTGTATAAGTCAGTCAGAACAACTAATGTTAGCATATTTCTTCAAATCCTAATGTTTTAAGGAAGAAATAGGACAAAAAACTGAGAACAGGATTCTGTAAATATTTGAGAGACTCTAACCAGGAGGAGGAGGAATTCCTTAATCAGTCATCCAGTGAATGTGTCCTGATAAAGAGGGATAATGGAATGGAATGGAATGGAATGAAATGGAATGGAAGGAATTTTAGACTAACAGATTACTTACAAAAATATTAATTCCCTACTACCCCAGCTTCTCCAAAGACCAAATAAAAGTAAAAAAGGACTTGGTTAGGCAAAGCTAAAAATCAAACACGTTCTATAAATACCCTAAATCATATACATGGATCTTTATACTTTTCAAATGACATATATGAGTTCTTATTGAACTAAACATTTGACTAAATAGTTCAAAGTGCCTATTATTTGGAAAAGACATAATCTTGCAGTAAGCGAAGTTCAGACTCCCATGCTCCCTCCACCAACTGTTAAATGGGTGGGAGAGAACAGAGTCTAACTTTGCCTCTTTTTGAGTTTTGTTTGTTTTGGTTTGGTTTGCATTCGAAGAGCTCTTTAAAAGAGGCATCAACCATCAACCTTGTACCTCAGAGCAGCTTCCCAGTGCTTAAAGCAGCAGGTGACCAGATCAGAGTGAAAGCCCTGTGTGCCCGGCTCCCCCAACTTTAGGGGGTCACTCCTGACACCATCCCATCCTCGAATCCCTCCCTGCCTCCATCCAACCCCCTCCCCCTCCATTTGTGATATCTCAACCCTTCCAGGCTAAAGAGGGTGCCTCCCAAAATAACACTAAGCTAAATTATTCCATACTTAATGATAAAAGCCCTAGAGATTGTCCCTTCTCCCTCCTTCCTGCCTTTCCTCCCAGCCCTCAAACCAGGGCTCCCATCTTCTCGGGTCAATATAAAGAACTGTCCCAGGGTGCCTGGCCGGCTCAGTCGGTAGAGTTTCAGGGTCATGAGTTCAAGCCCCATATTGGGCATGGATGGCGCCTACTAAAAAAGAAAAAAAAAGTCCTTAGGGTTCTAATTCAGTGGTGAGAATTTGGGGCCAGTGTGGACAAGCAATATGGCAGCCAGCAGAGGAAGCAGGTAGGAACAGAACTGGTGCTGAGGCCCCAGGGGGAGCATTCACAACTCAGCTGCTACCCTGCTGCCTTACCACCTCTTGATTCTGCTTTAGCACAGACTGAGAGTAATCTGTCCTCCCTTTTGTTCTCTCAACCCACTCAAGTACAGGCCACCACCAACAGGCTGCAAAACTGCAAATACAGAATAAAGCCTCCAGAACTGAATATGCAGTCCCTTGGCAAAGGCCTAAATCCACAGGCCTTGCAACACCCTAGTAATTCCCGGAGTTTGAGGACTTAAAGGGAAAATGCGAGGTTTGGACTCTATGTCCCTAAGGTTCTTTCCACTCTCACAATCAAGATCCAAAATTCAGCTCAGGTCCCCAGGCCACTCCAAAGTAAAGTCCCTGGAGAATGTACTAGGTTTGTGCCATTCTGGCAATTTTGACTCTGATGTGGACTCCACGTTAGGGATGACATGAGGCTGGGGTTACAGACTGCTTACAGCTAAAAGGTTACTAATACATTGGTAAACCACATAAAAAATGAAAACACTTAATGACCTCACACAAAATACTTAAAGTGACAGAAAATAAAATGGTAACACATCTAAAGCACAAGGAGCAATTCCCTTTTATCTCTGGAAATTCTTTCTTTCAACAGAATACATAGTGTGGCCGCTATGTGAGTAAAAGTTCTGGTCAGCCTGAGAATCTAACAGAGTACTACAGCCATTCCTTTGGTTTTTATTCTCCTCCCCCACATTTGAGGATTTTAAGACAAATGAAAGAAGGCATTATTTCAGCATAAGTCATATAAGAACAAAGAAGGTTTTATTATCACATTAAACATCAAGGAGGAAATACGCTTACCGATACCTAACACTACTAGTTTAAGCATTTGCTTTCTGCAAGCTTCCAAGCCAATATTTACGATTTATATCTAAGACTGGAGGTAAAAATGTACGGCTAGGAAGAAGGTCATTAAGGGAAAGAAGAAAAAAAAAAAAAAAAAGCTCTTGAAAAATCAGAACAAAGTACATAGAGAAAAAAAGGTACTCTTTGTGCCTCAGTGGCCTATAGAACGCTTGCCCTCTCTGCCTATAAAGTGATTTAACATTAACCACATTTCACTCTGGCCCCAGCATACTACCTCCTGATAAAAAACTCCTTTTTGAAAGCTCTACCCCATGCCCACACATACACAAAGGAATGTGAAACACACTGCCACAGGCCAGTGTCTTGGGCTTTTTGCCTAAGAAGTTTGCTTTCAGCGAGGGGGCGTGGGCTGGGAACCCCACACTCTAACAACAGATTGTACAGTGAACAGCCTCCTTACTTGTTGGCACACTTCCCCAACTAGCAGTTCCAGCGGCTGTGCCTTGAGCCCATTCAAGAATTCCATCTCATAGGAAGTGTTTCCAACATAGTCATTTGATCTTTCAACATTTGCAAATGCACCTGCTAAGCAGCAAGCCTGACAGGCATATCCCCAGCTCCTTCCTCCTATTCATCTTCCCCAGCAATCATAGGCGCTATTTCAGGCTTGGACAGAGGAGACGCAAAGTGCACAAAACCCCTGCCAAACACTCGGGCGGCGGCAGGACGTTAGGTTCGACGGGCGATGCCGGTCCGTTCTCCCCGCGCCAACTTCCCTGTCACTTTTTTCCTGGAGCAGGTGAGAGGTTTTTGTTTCGCTCGCGGGCTTACCTTGCGGTGGCTTCCTCCCCTCCCTTGCCACGGTTCCCCCCCACGGCCCGGTCCTTGCCGCTGGGGTGGTAGGCAGTGAGGACAACTCCCTGGGAACTGGAGAGCCAGTTCATGGTGACAGAAGGGGCATAATTCCCGCGATCCTGACCCAGAGAAGGGGAACGAAGTTCCTCCGCGCAGCGCCGCTCATTAGCATTGGCCGCTCCTCCTCCGAGGCCGGTGACGCGCACGCGAGGGGCGGGGCCTCGCCCGGCAGGGCTGGCTGGCTGGCTGGCTGGCTCTCCAACGAGAAGAGCTGTGACTCAGAGCATTGTTTCAATCCCGGGCAATTCCAGTCCGAGCGGCTTTCGTTAAGGAAGGGTGGGGGGCGGGGGGTATTGAATTGCCCCCACCCCTGAAATATTCCGATTAAACTGCCGGGTTGCGGCCTCTGCTCATCGATGGAAGTACAAGCCGTCTTTGTCAGAAAACAAGGAGTTACTACAGAGCTTTCCCCCCCACCCCTTCCAATTCCTGTTTCCATCTGATAATTTCTGCTACTTCATGTAACATGAGTAAGGGCATTTCTTAACCCCTTCATGTCAGTGTTAAAATTAACCAAAGCACAAACCAATGAACCTGGAGCAAAAGTGTGCAATACAGGTAAGAAGAAAAGCTTTACCTCTGTTTCTGGTTTAAAATGTCCTCATGGGGCGATTGTCTACCCTGGAATGTCATCTTTCACATAAAAAGCCAATGCCAAATTTACCTCTTGGTTTTGTCAATACACCCTTCAGTACTAGAAACATCTACCAATGCTCTGTTAAATGTTATTGCTGAGAATACCAGAAGTGCTTACCATTTGTTGAGCACCTACCATATGCCAGGCCCTCTGTGACATGTGATTCACGTGTATTATCCCTTCCATTCATTTCAATTATTTCTCTCTCTCTCTCTCTCTCTCTCTCGCTCACACACACACCCCTACAAGATAGGCCTCATTATCACCTAAGAAAAATAAAGCTGAGGGGTCAGGGTAAGTAAGTTCTCTTGGCTAAGAGAATGCATTTGTTCTGTGCCAGAAGCTGCATTTGAACAGAACTCTAAATTCCTTTTTTTTTTTTTTTAACAAGCATGCTGTTCTTTACCTTGTAGATTAGGAAACAAGCTCAAAAGTTATGAAACATACAAGAGATGTTTCTGTTCTTTCTCCCCCTCAAAAAAAAAGTCTACTCTCTTCTATATACCCCATAGTCTGAATTGGTCTGTTGTTGTTGATCTTGATGATCTATTAGTCAGTGTATCTAAAATTCCTCATAAGCAAGTTCTCAACTTCATTATTCCATAAACATTCTGTTTACACTTTTTTCATTACTTAAAATCATCATGAGAAATAAGTACTTTATTTGTACTTACACACTCTTAAAGTATTTTTAAAATGTTTTAAACCCTCTCTTCCCTGTCTACAGTGAATTCTCACTTACAGAAGTTTTCCAAAAAAAGGAAAAGAAAAAAGAGAGAGCATTTCTGCATCCCTCCAACTCTGTCTCCATTGCCTGAGTCCCTTCCGGGCCCTTATAGTTAAGTCTTAGTTCCAATATTACAACAGCCCTTTTAGCTCCTTCTTTGCCTTCTCTTCTAAATTATTTTGCACATGGGTCCCTGGGTGGCTCAGATGGTTAAGCGTCTGCCTTCGGCTCAGGTCATGATCCTAGGGTCCTGGGATCAAGTCCCGCATCGGGCTCCCTGCTCCTTGGGAGCCTGCTTCTTCCTCTGCCTCTCTCTCTCTGTCTCTGTCTCTCATGAATAAATAAATAAAATCTTTAAAAAAATAAAAAATAAATTATTTTGCACATTACAGTTGACCCTTGAACAACACGGATTTGAACTGCAGAAGTCCACCTATAAGTGGATTCTTTTCAATAAATACAGTACAATAAATGTATTTCCTCTTCCTTATGATTTTTTTAGTCTTTTTAATTCAAGGTATAGTTGGCTCTTCCTTAGGATTTTAATTTTTTAATTTTTAATTTTTTTTTTTTTTTTTTTTTAGAGAGCAAGTGAGCAAGAGTGAGAGTGAGCAAGAGCATGGGTGAGGAGCAAAGAGAGAGAAGAAAAGAGACAATCTTAAGCAGGCTCCACACTCAGCACAGAGCCCAACACGGGGCTCGATCTCATGACCCTGAGATCACAGCCTGAGCTGAAACCAAGAGTCAGATGCTTAACCAACTGAGCCACCCAGGTGCCCTTCCTTATGATTTTCTTAATTTTATTTTCCCTGGCTTACTTTATTGTAAGAATATAGTACATAATACATAGAACATAAAATATGTGGTAATCAACTATGTTATTGACAAGGCTTCCAGTCAACAGCAGGCTGGTAGTAGTAAAGTTTTAGAGGAGTCAAAGTTATACACAAGTTTCTGACTGCAAAGGTGAGGGTGTGGATCAGTGCCCCTAACCGCCACCCACCCCCAGTTGTTCAAGGCTCAGCTGTATTATCACATCCAAGCACAGCCCTGATGGTGTCTGTCCTTGCTTAAAAACTTTCACTGGCTCCACATGGCTAACAGAAAGAACCAGTTCCAAACTTCTTGAGTGGACCACTGAACATTCTTGCTACCTTACCCACACACACACACCTTCCCATCTCATCTGCCAGACACCATTCTGTCTGGTCCCACCGTCATTCCTTTCTTTTCCTTCCACACCTAACTGAATCCTTCCACATAGTGGGCCTTTAATGAATGTTGACTGAATAAAAAACTAAATTTCATGTGTCCTTAAGAAGATTACTGGGGCACCTGGGTGGCTCAGTCAGTTGACTAGTTGAGCATCTGACTTTTGGTTTCAGCTCAGATCATGGTCTCAGGGTTGTGGGGTCAAGCCCCGCATGGCGCACCACACTCAGCGGGGAGTCTGCTTGGAATTCTCTCTCTCTCTCTCTCACCCTCTCCCTCTGCCCCTCCCCTGATGCTCGCTTGCTCTCTCTCTCTCAAATATTTTTTTTAAAAAAGATTACTAAATTTTTAGTCAAAAGTGGTAATATTGGGGCACCTGGGTGCCTGAGTCAGTTAAGCATCCAACTCTGGATCTCAGCTCAGGTCTTGATCTCAGGGTCATAAGCTCAATTCCCGTGTTGGGTTCCACATTGAGTGTGGAGCCTAGTTAAAAAAATGGTAATATTAAACAGTTGATTGGTAATACTAAACAGTGTGAACCTATGATGAAATATTCAAGAGTTCAGGCAAAATGAAAACTACAGGAAGAGAGGTGAAAGTTTAGTCAGTTGGAATATATGAGTTTTATCTTTTTAAGGACCTTATGTATATAAAATAGAACATAAAATATAATATATGATAATGATTAATGCCCCTCACAGTCACCCTTCTTTTTTTATGCATCTGCTCTCAAATGTAAAAATAGAGGAATCACCACCTTCTACAATTATTGGTGGTAGGCCATACATTCTTTCAGAAATGCTTTTCTTCTCTGTTTTCCTTGCCCTTAATTCCCTGGATCTCCTTTTTACCTTCTTCCTTCATTTTTCTATTTTCCCTTCTTCCTTTGCTATATCATCAAGCTTCACATACCCACTGACAGTCATGAGCACTGCCGTCTCTCACAAAACAATTCATGATAGAATCTTTGCCCAATTTTAACCAAAATGATGATTAAGTTGTATCTTTGCCTAATTACACTCTCTTCGCTTTTTAAATTACAAATAAATCACAATATGCACATTAACATATAACTATTTTGTAAGTTCAGAATAATATTTGGGTTCCTAATAACCGTGGCTTTTTAAATTTTTGTGAGGCAGAAAATGTGGCACAAGTTGATTTACATAGTTTAGTACATAAGATTGAATCCTATTAACTGCCAGGTACATGGAAGTCCTCTTGGCTCTTTTTTTCATCTCACTAAGCCCTGTCATTACTGGTCTGAGGATATTGCTTGTCACAGGCAGACAGTGCTAGGATTGCGTGCGTGCACGCGTGCGCACGCACACACACACACACACCATGCCATGATGCACATTGTCTTTTTTTTTTTTTTTTAAGATTTTATTTATTTATTTGACAGAGAGAGAGATAGTGAGAGCAGGAACATAAGCAGGGGGAATGGGAGAGGGAGAAGCAGGCTTCTTGCCGAGCAGGGAGCCCGATGCGGGGCTCGATCCCAGGACCCTGGGATCATGACCCGAGCTGAAGCCAGACGCTTAACAACTGAGCCACCCAGACACCCACCCTGCACACTGTCTTAAATACAGGCTCAAGTAGATAAAAAATGATTTTCAGAATTTTCTTATGACCATCACAGAAGCAAATCTCACTACCAATATGCTCCCTTGAAAATGTTGTTCTTATTTCACACCTTAAACCCTTCTAAGTTTTAACTAGAGTCTTCCCTTATGCCCCATCACCCTTCCCACTAGAAGCAGATTTTACGGAAAAGAAAAAAAAAAATACTATTTCACTCCCTTCCGCAATCACTTTAAACAAACCCTGAAAACCTAATGTCCTTGAAGATGTTAATATTCCAGGCTATTGATTGCATGCCAAACACTTTCCTGTTATGAAACATCTTACCAAGTAATTAATAACAGCAAGACAGTTTAAACATTCATTTCATTCATTCTCTTTAAATGGGACATCCTAGGGGCACCTGGGTGGCTCAGTCGTTAAGCATGTGTCTTCGGCTCAGGTCATGATCCCAGGGTCTTGGGATGAGCCCCGCATCGGGTTCCCTGCTCCGCAGGAAGCCTGTTTCTCCGTCTCCCACTCCCCCTGCTTGTGTTCCTTCTCTCACTATGTCTCTGTCAAATAAATAAATAAAATCTTTTTAAAAAATTAAAAAAAATAAATGGGACATATTAGATGGCATAGGGAGGAAAAAAGCAGCTGTGATTTTTCTACCCAAATAGGTTGTTAAAAATAGGGTGGAGATAATACTGTAGCCTCTGACAATTTGACAATCATGTTCAAAAATAATGAAAAAAAATTATTATATTCAGTGCTTGTAATATCAAAGGGTTTACTAACTGTTTTTCATATTTTGATTTAGGAGCGTTTTTAGTAGTATGGAATTAAAGTTGAAATAGAATCAACATATTTACCAAATTTTTCTCAGTCAGTTTCTTTTGCTTTAAATGGAATTAACCAAGGAGAATGTGTACACTCGAACCTTGTCAGATTATTGAAAGCCTATAAACAGACACAGGCCATGTGAAAACTGACCTTTCAATTGGCAAAGCAAAACTCAATTTACACTAATATAATAAGAACTTGAATAAAGTAATCAACTGTGAAGTTAAAGTTTGATACAAGTGATAAAAACTGGATTTACACGGTAACACGGACTAATTAAGAAAGTGTTCCAATCTTACCTGCCTGACGTTTTATCAAGCCTATGTGTGAATAGTTCTTGTGAGCTTGCAAGCAAACCAATTCTATACTGGGGAACTGTTACTGAAAATCACTGCATATACAGAATCTAAACCTACTTCCTTGGAAATTGCATTCATTTTTACTAATTCTGCCTCTGGAACAATAAGGGGGAAAAACGCCTTATGCCTCTCTCCGGACAGCTTTAAAACTTTCTCTATTTTCAAAGTTACTTTCTTAACTGCTCCTCCAGGGAGAAAATACTAGCCATGCCTGGGATAATTTGTAACTGCTATTGCCAGAGGCTAATTTAGGCTTCTCTGTAAACATCTAGACAAGATCTCTCTCTCAGTTAAAGAGTTTATGACCAATAAATAATAATAGCTAATGTCTGAGTGCTTATTCTTTGCTAGACATGGCATACACAGTCTCATTTAATCGTCTCAAAAACTGAAAGATATATTATAATTATGCCCACTTTAGAGATAAGGAACGTGAGGTCACACGCTAGTGTGTCCCAGAACCAGGACATGTAAACCAGGGTGTATATAACCACTGAGCCTGAGCTCACTCTTCAACACTGTAAAGGTTACAGCGTCCTGACTCTCTTTTGTTTATGAAAAAACCCACATGAATAATTAATGAAGTAAAAATAAGCTACAGCAAATCTAAACTGTTTAACCAAATAGAATAGTGATGTAAATGCAATGCTAACGGAAATTTACATTCAGGCAGGCACAAACAATAGTTTCTTTTCTAGCACTCTGAAATTTCTTTTTTATGTCAAATTACTGGGGGAGCATGGCTTAGTACGCAAACTACTGGAGATCATCATTACTATACCATCTTACCTAAAATTATTTATTACTGATAGAAATGAAAGAAACGTACTCTGGTCATTATGATTATAAACATCTTTTTTTTTTTTTTTAATATTAGGCAAAGACAGATTTAGGTTTATAGACCTGAAGCTTACAGAATTTGTTAGATACAGGTTTGTGGAGGGAGAGCTGCAAGAACAGGACTCTAAGAACTTCATTTAGCTTCATAATAAATCTACCTCTTATCAAAACTAGCCTAACCTGGAAATTAGTCAAGAAAAGAAGGTGCGATGAACCTAACTTTTCCTTTGGTTTTTCTCTTCATTGCTGAATACAGTAAGACCCATGCTGCATACACTTGCAACTGAAAGTATGAAGTTGGGAAGACTGAAGTGTATTCTCTGGAGGGAGGTATGTTCTGGAAAGGTAGTATCTTGATTATGAATAAAGGCTCAGTTTGAAACATCTGGATTTGTATCAATACCCAGACTTGCCTTAATACAAGTAGATCATGAAGAACACTTATTTTTCTCATAATGTAAAAGAGGCCAGTGACTGGGGAAGACTTGATGAAGCTGAGTATCTGAGGAAAGGGCTCAGTTGATTTGTGGCTTGGAGAGAAATGAGGAAATAGAAGCATACTGGCGGAAAAAAATGGCAGTTATCCACTCCATAATGAAGGTGGGTCTTCTAATGTTTTAGTGTAACTACTCCAGGAACTACTCTATTTTCCTTGACCAAAATACTTGATAAAACTGCACAGAGATAAGTCACCAAAGAAGAATTTCTATTTTGTGAGCCCCTTGGGAAATTGCTAAGGCTAGAAAGGACTTCAAGAATGATGAAGCATAATTTTACTGGGGGGAAAAAAAAAACCCGGTACCCTACTTACAGATGGAGCATCTAAAATGTTCAGCAACACCCCCTGGGTTTTGCTTCTCCGGTGAAGAAATTAGATTCAAATGTCATGATAGAAATTAGATTCACATGTTGTTGCAAGTGAGTACCTAATGGCAAAAGCAACTACTCTAGAAGTATGCAGGTTCTCATCATGATAAGAGTTTGGGCCTTAAGCACTATCTTTTTAGAAAGGGGTGTGAAGCAATAATAGAAAAACATCAGTATGCTTTTGATTACATAGAGCTTCCCTAGTTTCTTAGTTGACATATGTCCAATTCTATTTTCTGGAGAAGTTTTAGTTTTAAGAGAAAAGAATAACCCTCAAAATAATTTCAAAGAGGTATTTAATCAGGGAGTTAGGCTTATTTAATGATAATTATAGCTGGCCAGTTGGATGAGTAAATCTTTTCATTTTTAAAGATGCAGAATAAGCAGAGTTGTTTTAGACAAACAGCCATCATGCTAGCAGAGATCAGAAATTGAAATATTAGACAAATTTTTGAATGCCATAAATGAATGCTGGTGTAGAGAGGATCTACTACTTCTCAGTTTTGCTACGTGCAAAAATCTCAGGAGAGCCCTTTTTCAAGTTTGCCTCTACTCGGATGAATGGGAGAGTAATAGTCCTTAACTTTCTAACATGAATTCAACTCAGGGCCTTAGAAGGTTCTAGATAGACCTGCCTTAACATAGGCTGGTGTCTAGCAAGTTATATGAATTCTAACTTTCTCTGCAACTACTACTACATACCTCTGGGAATCAGCATTTTCAGGAATTTCAAAATGAAATAAAAATAAATTATACATAAAAGAAAATATGCATATTACTTTCTGGAAAAACAGCTTTTCATTAAAATTATGTTGGGAAGAACTTACGTTGTTTCTTGTTTGACCATTTTGTTCCTTGGAAATAAACATTAATATTTTTTCAAATAAGTGAGTCACGGTTCCTGGTTTTAAAAAATATTATACCATATTCCCTCAATACTAAGACACAGACTTCAACATTTTTGAAATGAACCAGACTATTTCACATGGTGGCAACACTTTTATTTCCCAAAACTCTATTAACTTGACTTGTTTTACAATAAATGGAAATCCAGTATCATGAAAATATTCAATCTCTGCAAAATTTTTGTATAATATACTTATTTCATTGGGTATAATATATTTGCTTCATTGTTTACAGTGTACTTACTTCATTGGAAATTTCTCTGTGAAAGAATAAATTTCTAGTGAAAGAAGTAAATCATATCCAAAATTTTGAGAATAATTGTTTATACTGATATTTTTGAGCTAGTCCTTAAGTTTCAATACATTCTCAATATGCGTCCACAAAAAAATGGAGAACCATTTTCACCCCAATGCCCCATACCTCACTCTAATTGAGAATGATCTCCTTACATTAGATCCTAGCTCCAAACTGTGTTCCTGAAATATTTTCTGAGAGTTTCCAGGAGTTTGTTTGTCTTCATTCTATTTAATAATTTGGCTAGCTGGTTTGTTACCAAAGCTCAAAGAACATAGCTATACTCATGAGAACTGTGGTCTCCTGAAATTTTAAAACCCAAAATTATAGTGTTGATGTTGTCTAAAGGTTATCTATATCTCATCCAAATGACTTCTTTTATAGAAGCAGCTGCTCTAAGGAAAGAAAGGTTACACAAAAGCTGGTCAGGCAGATGGTAACAGAGCCAGGACTCAAAGATTTGAGGAAAACACCATATCCTGGCACTAGGATACTTCCTTGCAGTGCAAATTGCTCAAGTTCAGAGACTGCCTTAACACACAGTCACTGGCTCAAAGTGTCTATTGTAATAACTGATGTCTAGCTCTTATGAATCACTCCTAAATATGTCTCCATAATTTTTATCCTACCCCCCTCCAAAAAAAAAAAAAAAAAACACAAACCCATAAGGTTCTTTACCATTCAATTTTAGTGAAAAAAATTGAATTTCACTACTTAGGGTAGAAAATATATTCTTTTCCATCAACCTATTTCCCACTATGTTTCATTTTTTAACTTTTCTTTAAAAATATGTAAGATACCTATTTTCCTTTCCCAATAATAAAATTATATGTTTAATATCAGATGTCACATTCCTACAGGTAAGGATAAGTAACAATGAACATAATCAAAGTTCTTTCAGTCATCGTTTTTCCACATCAAATAACCACAAACACTGTAGACTAGAAATATTTGCAAGGAACAGCTTTTATCATAAATTGGCATGAGAGAGAAGAAAAGCAGGAAGAGAAGTGCTTCAGTGTGACAAAGTTAGATTATTCTTTCAGAGTTTCCACACACACAGTCTATCACATTGCCTCTTCCTCTTAAACGAAATTAGTTTTTAAAAATGTTTCCAGAAGATGAATATAACTTCCCGAGTTTTTGAGTTTAAATCACAGTCTGATGTTCTGGAACTTTATACCACTATAAATTATCAAGGATTCAAATCAAGGCAGTAGGTCCACATTTTCAGTCACGAAAATGAGACATATATCAGCATATTCCTTACTGTGAGTCTGCCCCTGCGAAAAGTAATACTTGTCTTTGCTGCAAAGATCATCAAAATAAAGCTGTGGTGAACAAATGAATAAATCACTTAGAGAAAACAAAGTGAAATGGGTAGAACCCTCTAGGAATTGATTTCTTTCGGGAGAGACTGCCTTCACAGCACCGCCTGCAGTCTGAGCATTCACATATTGAGGGATATAGAGAGCAGCTGTCTAGGGTTGCCATCAAACACAACAAAAATTCTTGCAAAGATTTCAGTCCAGAGCAAACATTCTATCACCTTGATGTGATCTACAGGCACAAAAGGAGCCCTCCGGAGATGCCTTGAATGTCCCAAGGGCACATACCATGGCCTGCTGGGTCCTTTGAAGGACACTAGTAGGCCTGCCTCTAAAAGAGCAAAATTCTCCAAAAGCCTATGGTGTCACCACTGAAGTGCCCTGTGGGGTTACACTGCATGGCCACTGGCTCATTTCAAACAGATAACCTGAGGGGGTACAGGTGAGTCAGATATAACCCAACCTCAGGAGGTTATTTTTAGTTAGGATGGACAAATATGTATGTATTCATAATAAGAAGCATTACATAATAATGTAAACACACACACACAAATGCTAAGGGAACAGTTAGAACAACTAAAAGGAGGTATAGAACTCCAAGATCTATTAAGATTTCAAGAAAGGGGGTGCAACTAAAGTAATGTGTTTGTGTGATTTTTTCCCCCAAGCTTTCTCTATTAAACATTCATTATTTTACAGTTAGAGAAATTGCTAGTAAGTAGACATCAAGCAATAACCACCCATTAGGTCTGGAATCAGGCCGGGTAGAGCAGGACTTTCCATGGGAAGGGAGAACAAAAGCATCTAAGGCACAGATTCTAGCTGACTGCTTACGCCAAGTCAAGGCGTGTTCACAACCCAAGTGCTATGAGGAATGCAAATCAGGGAAGGGGAGACAGGAGAGGGAGAACTAACCTAAAAATATATATATAAATCCGTGCCAGATGTTTAAGGACTTCTAGTGCCTTGCAAGTATTTAGTCTATATTCCACAAACAGCAAGGAATAATCAGACTACTGAGCAAGATAGTAACCTAATCAGCTCTACTAGGAGAAAGAACACTCCGGTGGCTGTAAATAGCATGGAAGGCAGGGAGAAGATGAAGAGAGATCTGTGCTCATACCCTACCAGTGAGAAGGTACTGTCATACTCCTATAGAATTACAGCGGCAGCAGCCCTGTGTGTTCTTCATCTACACTCACAGCCCATGCTACACGCAGCAGGGACAATGCACACAGACCCTGGACAATAGAATCTTTAAGAACCTGGTAGACGTGTGGAGGTGGGAACAGAGAAGGGAGGAGTCCAAAGTTACCCACCATCTCTAACTGCGGATGAATGAAGAGGTCTAACAAATGGTTAAAAACAACTAGGAGCACCTGGGTGGCTGGGGGTTGAGCCTCTGACTCTTGATTTGGCGCAGGTCATGATCTCAGGGTCATGGGAGAGACCAGCACCAGGCTCTGCATTCAGCCTGGAGTTGGCTTGTTCCTCTCCCTTCCCACGCTTGTGCTCATGCCCACACACTCTCTCTCTTAAAAAAAAAAAATAGAATCTAAAACAAATACAATAAAACAAGACAACTAAAGGACAGGCTCTGATGTGTTCCCACAATAGGAAAGCCTCAAGCAACATTTGGCCATGAAGCGCCTGGAGATAGATAGGTTAAGAAAAAATGATGGAAACTTGGTTTCCATACTTAAAGTCTGTGATCCCTAGCCAGCCCTCCCCAAGAGAACTAGTAGCCTCAAGAGTTTCTTCCTGTGCCTGCCTCCTTATTGAATGTAGCATTTACCCATTTCTTAGGGGTGCTGAACTCCCACCCTGGGAGTCCACTTAGAACCCTTAAGCTTCAAAACTGTTTCAGACAATAAATATTTTTGATCGGGGTAAAAGATTTAAAAGGAAAGGAAGAAGAAAAATGAGAAAGGTGAATTTACTGAGCACCCATCAAGTTTCAGACACTGGCTCAACTCTTTAAATTAGCTTCACCCTCTCAATCCCCTGTTTTCCATACAAGGACCCCAAGCTTTTGAGATGCATCAGTGCACTGCCCACCACCAGCCAGCCAGCCAGGCCCGGAACAGTCTGGAAGCAGACCAGGCTCATTCAGAAACCCAACTGCAATTTCAAACTACAGGCACCTACTCATCTCTTCAATTACGTTTGATATTTTATTCCTGAACTAAGACTATCTGCTTGTTATTTGATCCATTTGCAACCTAATTAAAAATGTGATTGCCAAATAGGAAAGAGAAATGCTGAGGCAAAGAAAAGAAAATCCCGTAATTGAAAATTTTCAGGCAAAACTGAGAAAGTATAAAAGCAATTTCCACAGCTCCTCTGTGATTCCAGCCTGGATTAGGCCTGGAGGTCTAATATCCACTGTCTGTTTGGTCTATCACAGTACAGAAATGATAACTTGCTTTTGGTTTTGCACCAAGCCCTGAGGTTTTAGGATTGATCTTTAATTTCGATGCATCATTTCATTCTAGCCAAACAAAAGAATAGTATGAATTGATTTATGGATCACAGTATTTTTCAACATTTGCTTTATACCATCTTGAACCAATTTTCTGTGAACAATGAGACGAGGAAAACATCTGCTCCCAAAAATGCTAGGCCAGGTGATATAATATCCTTTTCCCTCTTCCTTTTCCTCTTCTTTAAATAGAAGCCCATCCTTGTTTACAGGATAAGGGCAAGAGGTAAATTCCTTTCCAAAAAAGGATGTAGTTGTGGGACATTGTTATTAAGGTATTGTGTAAAATTGTTACACGTGCTGCCTCCAGAAATGTATCAACAAAAACGTAGCTAATCTCTCACCTACATCAATAGTTACCTGTGAGAAGCCTAATAGAGCTAGGAAAATAATGGAAAATCAAAGGCTCCAGGGAGGTCTTTCTCTTAACTCACTCATGAGCTAAACCTGTTTCTAAACCTGTAAAATGGAAATTACATATTCTTACCTGATAGAGCTGTCCTAAGGTACAAATAGGCTGATGGAAAAGGTAGAGAGAAAAAAGAAAAGGCATTCAATGAAATTTCTTCATTGAATGTCTTTAGTGCAAAACCCTAATATGAATGCTTTATTCCCATCATACAAACGAGAACACTGCAACCTAAGGATTAATGTCAGGGCAAGCTCTTTGCTCAGATTAAAAAAAAAAAAAAAAAGGCAGAGCCAGGGTTCACAATAAAATTCCTCTGATATAAAAGCCATGCTTTTCGCATTATCCTATCTTTGTATAAAGCAGCATATGCATTATGAAGGTGATAGATATATATACATATATATATAATAGTTTATCATATCTAAGAAACTTACCCCTTTTTGACTCACCATAGTTTGCAAACCACTGGCTAAAACAAATGCTACTAACAATATTATAATTTTAATTACTATAATATTATAAACACCACCAACTATAAGTTGCATCCCAATTTCAGAGATGTTTAAATGTTAATGAAAGAAATATACATCTTAGAATCAATGAAATACAGAAATAGAATAATCAAGTAGAACCAATTTTTTAATTTTACCAAAAGGTCACAAATTTGGTTCTTTAAAGATCTATCAGGTATTTCAAGTTTTTAATAAATGATTCTGATACAGTCATTTAGTCATTAATCTATACATTTTTTTAACTACTATGTGCTTAGCACTGTCTCAACCCTCAAAAACATATTACCAAAAAATAACAATCAAGTTGCTAAACATGTTATCAGAAAATAGCAATGTTACTTAAAATAGCAATCAAGTAAGTGCTCAGGGTATGGGAGTAGAAGATTGCAAAGGCAGGCAGGAACACAAAGCGTGGGAGTAGTCAGCTCTTTCAGGGATAAAACAAGTCCTCAGTCTCTTTATGGAGAACACAAAGGCTAATTTACTTGCAAGTAGTTACCTTCTCATCTCTCTGAAAATAGCTGGCTTCAGGTGCAAAGTTCCCATCTTTAATATGAAAACTTTCTCTTTGGATTTATTTGGTCATCTGTTTATCTTTCTTCATCTTTAAAAAGGCTCATGGCCTTCCAGAGTGACACAGAAGTCCTTGCAATGGGGCATGGTTTAATTGGAACCTGCCCAGGCCTGGATTCTACCAGACTTCACATGTCCCCACTTATACCCATTACATTCCCTGGCTTGGTTGTTGGGCTCCTGGAAAGACTCTGGGACTGTCCTTTGGCTGACTTCTATTTCAGCATTTTTGCTGAGCCAATCCTACTGGATGAGATTCTGGGTTCTCTAGGAGTGCACATGAGCCTCCCAGGGAAGTCCTAGAAACCATCTGATGTGCCCTGGGATCACTTGGCAAGGACATGGCTTACTTCCTTTCAGATTTCTGGTTCATGCCAAAGAGTGAGCTTACTGTAGCCTGGAAGATTTCAGGTATAAACATTCATTTTTCAACACCAAAGCCACTTACCTGCCCCATTAATTGATACTGTAAACTTTAAATTTATTAATAAAAGAGGAAAATCCCTAAATACCTGTTGGTAGTTGTAAAATTCCCTCTTAATCCTCCACTTCCTGGATTAATGTGAGGGTCACTAGATTGGACCTAGACTATCACTCATGTCATAAATATTGTCAGTTCATTTGTTTATTGTTCTACGAGGATGTATTCCTTGGCCACTCATCAGTTTATTCATTCAGCAAATACTTTTGGTCTGCATCTACTAGTGCCAGGCACTGTAATTGTTGATGGTAATAAACCAAAGAATGAGATAATGAACTTGCAAAAAACTAATGGGCCCAAATTCTTAGATCCCCCAATTGAAAAAAAAATGCATTTATTAAATGCCAATTATATGCTACTCTGTGCTATTTCATTTGTACAATCTCAAATAGCCTCACTTCTTTGCTTCTCTTTGACAAATGAGAAAACAGAAAGATTAGTCAGAAAGATTAAGCAATTTATGAGAGGGAGAACTAGTGGGGTTCACATCTGAACCCAGGTCTCTTGACTTCAAATCAATCATACAGTCTTTTTACTAAGGCATGTTGCTCACGGCATCTGGCTAAAGGAATATTTGAGTGTTGTTAGAAGTTTCCATCTCAAGCAGATTTGCGTTTTGTTGGTTTGAGCATTGCTGCGTCATTAATGGAAACTGAGAGCACAAATTACTAGCAGCTGAGCATGGTACTAGAGCTATAGTACTCTGAACACTATGATGTCTTTCAGCTCTCATATTTTCATTTGACAAAAGAAATACCATGGATCCATATTTTATTTTATTATTATTTTTTTTTTTTTTAAAGATTTTATTTATTTATTTGACAGAGCCACAGCGAGAGAGGGAACACAATCAGGGGGAGTGGGAGAGAGAGAAGCAGGCTTCCCGCTGAGCAGGAAGCCCGATGCGGGGCTCGATCCCAGGACCCTGGGACCATGACCTGAGCCGAAGGCAGACGCTCAACGACTGAGCCACCCAGGCGCCCCATGGATCCATATTTTAATCACACAAGTGCTCTACACGTTCTCTCTGTAATGAGCTTGTCTTATCCTTTCCAGGGAAAGGGATGTTAATATTTCTCAGACTTTGTATACGTGGAAAGTTATATTGTAGTCCTTGGAACCTCGTAACAATGAATCCTGGTTCATAACAAAGGATTGTTCCAAAGGTGACTTACTCTGACACAGAGAATAGTTGGTTCCAATAACTAAACCCCCTTGGATTAGAGTCAGCTCTGTAGCAAAGCACTGGCTACCACTTACTTTCCTTTTCTCTCTGTACCCTGTTCCGCTCTGAGAGGGATTGGAGACTGTTCTTACAGACAGTTTAGTTTAATGTGTACTATCAGACATATACATAGCCTAGCATTTTAAAAAGCAAAAGCCTTTATTTCTCACAGGGAAGAACTAGGTATTAACTTAGATCTCCTTTGGACAGTCGACAGAAAGGCTGAATTACTGAAGTAGGACCAGCACTGCAGTATATGGTAATTTCATCTAGAACATGCTCCCAAAAAGACGTCTGGCCCTCTAGCCTGCCACTCATCCTGTTATACTGAAGTTATTTGTTTTCCTGACAAATCCCCCTACACACATACACACACCCTATACAGTTAGAGATTCTCGAGGTACTCTCGACATATAGTACTCTCAAAACTTGGACACAGTCACTCATTAGTATTTACTGACTGGATATGCTAAGTACCCCAGTTAAAGCCACTGAACTGGCCAAAAACACTAGTAAAAGCCTCAAGAGTCCGGCTTCCCCACAGATGGGGTGGTGGCAGCCATGTGAATGCTGAGAATGGCATACTAGCAACATGCTAGAGATTTCAGTCCCTGCTAGAACAGTTTCTTGGCTGATAAGATAAATGCTGGAAGTCTGTAGTAAGAATAAGCTCTTCTATTGAATCAGTCATTGTTAATACAACCCTATATCACCTGTGATGCCATGCCAACTATGCATTGTGGAATGGGAAGGGGGAAAAAAATCATCATTTCGCTGTATCCTTTTACCTTCCCTTTCCTAAAGAAACCCGAATCACTATCACACCAGAATTGACTAATTTGTCAATAGTCTCAACCGGTCTTTATCTTACTGAGCTTCAGGATATGTGATAAAAATGCAGGGAGAGAACAAAGTCTGTAATTCCTCACAGCACAGCATTAAACCACCACCAGCATCACTAATCAACAACTGTAATTAAGCCTAATTAGAAATTACAAGTATCTAATTTTAGAAGACCTTTGCTTTATAAATCCTAGACATTAGAGACGTTATTAACTTAGTTACTTGAAATGATTCCAGGGCCAGAAACCCTTCGTGCATTCTTGCCTCATGTTATCTGGCCTAGAACCAGTCCTGTAATCAGCATCCTTTGCTTGGGCTTCCAGGGGTCAGAGGCAGCGACCATTTGGTATGAGCGGAGCATCTCTGAGAATCTAACTGTATGCTACCACCCAGATCTCTCGTCCTCTTACACCTGAAACATCCCTTTGGGTTTTAGATTTTCTTTCTCTCTCTTTTTTTAAGATTTTATTTATTTATTTGTCAGAGAGAGAACACAAGCAGGGGGATCGGCAGGCAGAGGGAGAAGCAGGCTCCTCACTGAGCAGGGAGCCTCAATCCCAGGACCCTGGAATCATGAACTGAGCCGAAAGCAGCCACTTAACCAACTGAGCCACCCAGGCGCCCCATTTTAGATTATGTTTTACTTGATCCTGATCCCCTGAGGTCCTGCTGTGATTTTTGATATGAATAGTCCCAGGAAATGTGGTAAATCCAAGCCCTATCAGTTTAACAAAGACCTGACTAAGGGAGGACCCTGACATGGGAAAAGTGTCAGAAAAGGAGGAAACACACCTGCTGCCGACTATACACAAATATGTGGCCGAGTACGAGTACGTAAGCCCTTTGCTCCCAGCTTTGAACCACTACTGCTTATATTTTGTTGGGTTTGAATATTTCCAACTAGAATTGAGACAACCAAAGTAGTATGAAGTATTGGGATAAGAGAGGAATGAGGAAGCCATTGCAGGCATTCAGGATAGGACAGCCCAATGATGTTCTGCTGAGTTTCGGATTCACATGGCACACGGGGACCTCTGTTCCCCTTCCAGCCCCAACCTGATAGGTCTGTGGTTTAACAGCGCATGAATTTCCCTGACAGTGTGAGGGACCACACTCCCACACTGGCAGGTTAGGCAGAAGCGATGGTGCCTTATCAACTGATTCAAGGCACAGTGTCCCCAAATCGCTGACCTCTAGAGCTACTGTATGGCCAAGCGTGACAAGCAACGGGCAAAACTGGGGGTTGGGGGGTGGAAGGGGTTTGCCCCTCTGGCCTCCTACTCCTTGAAAGGCCTTTCTAGGAAAATGCAGATTATTAAAGGGAGCTGCAGGGTAGAAAACTTAGCAAAATGAGTTCTGCTAACTCTTCTTTCCAGAACATGGGTGGTGATGGTGCTATTAGCCATTCCTGACAATCACAGGATGCTGAACAAGATGCATATATCAAGTACAATGGCTAGATGGTTTTGCTGTTGAGAGAAAAGTGACATAGCGGGGACTTGCTTTGAAAAAAAAAAAACCCACTAGTATCAGAGGTTCATCTTACTATGTAGGGTTAACTTTTCTCAAAGCATAGCAGCACGTATCATGTGACTGTGTTTTGATCAGGACATCTCTTGTAAATGCAGCTATCATAGCACCTGCCATTCCCACTAGGCAGCCCACAGTCCCTAGAAAAGGGGTAGCCAATCCTCAACAGCCATGTTCTCTACCATCCACCTCCAGCCAGAGCGAATGCTTAATCCAAGGGTATGAGTGTTAAAAAGAACAGTGGTTTTGGGGGATCTGGTATAATGAAGGGGTTAGTTAGATAACATAGGCCCCCAGATCCCTCCCACCTTTAATGATTCTGTGATAATACTAATCCTCTAAAGAGCACCATTTGTTATGTTTGCTTACTGTGCCAGGCACCACACTAAGTGCTCTTCACAGATCGCCTACTTTATTTCTTACAACAGTACATGATATTGTCCCCAATTCATGGATTAAAAAAAAAAACCCTAAGACTCAAAGACAGAGCTACAAAGGGTTCTGTCTTTCGTATACCTTTTAAAGTCTTTTTAGTTAAAAAGTGTACTTGTTTAAAAATCACACACAAATTCACAGAGGGCGAACCAAACAAAATCACATACAACCAGACTGAAAAGAAAATGAAATAGTATTTTTATAAGCACTCTATTTTATCAACTGATAGCTTCACTTTTTACTCTGCTTTTTAAACTGCCAAATCAAGTGAGTGGATTATTTTAAACACAATGTTGCATAAATCTCGAGGATTCCTGTGACAAACTTCTAACAAGATGTACAGCTGTGATACTCTGGTATTGAAATCAAAAGCAGCCTTAAGGAAACTAATCTGTACCTGGGGCTTAGTGTTAAAAATGCCTTGGCCAGTGGTGACTCCACTTCAGAGCGAAATGTTTTTCATCTACCTGTCATTTCCATCATGCATTAATATGAAAAGGCAATATTTTTACCAGTTATTATAATGAGATGAACTTTTAGCTTTAATTTGGTTGCCACCTGCTGGCTAAAAGACAAAATCTTCCCTCTACAACAAAACCAGCTTGGTAACTGAGGACAAATGTACACAAAGGAATTCTCTATCATCCTCAACACAAGTCTGGGTGACATCAGGTTATTTTCTAAAGGGATACTAATATTTAGGGTGTCCACGGTGCGCGAGACACTAGAGATAAATTATTACATTTAATCAGCCCCCAACCATGTGGCTGATCTAAGTTATCAATGCCACTCTTTTAAAGAAAGCAATGGACTTTGGATTGCACAACCAAGAGCAGTAATGAATTCAAAACCAGGTCTCACTCAGACATCAGCTTTTCTTCATCAACCCATGATCTTTCCATTATGCTGTGATTGTCCTCTACAGTGGTATGTCCAAGTAATCCCATACTATAAAGAAAATTCTGAGGAGTTGAGGCTTAGAAACAGAGCTATAACTCACTGCCTAGAGTTACAAAACCTTCATGCTATTTTACAAGTTGAGAAGAGACAAGCCAGATAAACCTTTTGTAAATTTGGTGGTGATCAAAGTAAGGGAGAATGACTGTGCTGTGAGAGCCATCAATAAAAGCAATTTTAGGGAATCAGAAAAAATAATGGATTTTATTTTTTTTTAAAGTTATTTTAAAGTAATCTCTACCCCCAATGTGGAGCTTGAACTCACAACCCAGAGATCAAGAGTCACATGCTCTACCAACTGAGCCAGCTAGGTGCCCCCAAAATAATGAATTAGAAGTTATAATTTCAAATATTCAATCCTTCAGCAAAAAAAAAAAAAAAAAAAAAACATTGAAAAAAGGAGGGTTGGATATTTTTCATTCACCCATTTAGGAAACAGTCACCTGCACATCCATCTCCTCAGGACCATCTGTACTGGGTGCCAATAGAACACATACGCAGACTAGCTCCCAGCCTCAAGGAGCTCATGATCCAGTTGGCCAAACACCAATATAAAGAGAGCTTCTATACTCTAAGCCCCTTTCTCGGGCCCCTTTTTCATCTACCATCTCATTCCTCTCCGAGAGGCACTAGGCACTAACTTTGAAAACAGCAATGGCTAGTGTCTGAGTGCTGGTTCTAGGCACTGCTCTAACTCCACATATGTTAGCCAACTTAATCTTTATATAGTGGTATGTGATAACTGGTATCTTTAAACTCTCTTTTACTGATGCAAGGGGACAACTGGCCTAAAATCACACAGATCTCTTAAGTAACAGAACAGTGTTCAAACCCAGGCACTTTGCTCCATGGTTTATAAAGATGAGGCTCTGCAGCCTCTAAGAGAAGTAGGATTGTCCTGGTTTCAAGAATAGGAACGTAAAATTCAGGTGACTTATCAGATGTTATACAGGTAAGCAGTCAGAAGTGGATCTTGCTCTCCAACCATCAGTCCAGTTCTCGACTACTACCACCATGTTCTCCTGAAAAAAGGAATAAGGATACAGCAAACATGGAGAAGATTCATCCACATCACCTAGGGTAGTTCAAGGTCAGGTTTTGGGAACAGAACCTGTAGCGGTGATGACTATGGAGTGGGTCTATTCCAAGTGAGGCTGCTTGGAGGCCATGAGTGACTTCCCACTAGGCTGTGAACTCCTTCTTTATCGTGGAAGCCCAAAAGGGCCTGACCCAAAGTAACATCCTGTAGGGAGAAATGATTAACTAGACATCTCAGATATACCTTATGCTTTGAGGAAGCACACGAACTCCCATTGACATGGTTTATCAAGTTAGAATGATTACCAACTTTGGGGGCAAATTTAAAAGGCAGCTTTACATTCTGAAGTCAATTGGAAAAATATGAGAATTACAATTTACTCCAAACATCACTCCAGAAGTAACGCTTACACAAAATCATTATTCTTGGATGAAATTTTACTTAGAAGTTTTGGAAGGAATAACATTATTTAATAACCATTTCTCACATTCATCTAATACTGCTATTATTGGAAAATACTGTTATAACTAGTATTTACCACCAACCAAAATACGGACACTGAAAGCAGTGTGTATAATGAGATACACAGACAATCTGGAAAGTAACCTGTACCGAATTAGAAAGACGAAGTCATAGCTGATGGTCACTGACAAGTAGACCTAAAGGAATTTGATAAATGTTTCTTTTTTTTTTTTTTCTTTTTAAGTAGGCTCCATGCCCAACATGGGGCTTGAACTCATGACCTTGAGATCAAGAGTCACATGCTCTCCTAAGTCAGCCAGGCACCCTTCTTCTTTGATTCTTTTTATTCAATTTCTCAGGGCATTAATACTTATATGGCTCCATGTTTTCTTCCACCCCCTGCCCCTCCGCCACACACAACACCATAGAATGATGTGTTTGTTTTCCTTTATGAGGGCTGTGGGAGGTGGGAAAAGAAAAATGCAAGTGGAGAAAAGAACAATGTACTCTGGTAAATGTAGGCGATTCCATAGAGAATTTTACAAGTGAGTTATAATTTTCATTGTTCTAAAAATCTTTATAATCATTGCCAATAGCTTGAAGATAGATACATCATGCTCTGTCCCTGAGCTAAATAAACTGTATTTGTTTTAAGCACTCATGCCACATTTCAAGAAAAATGTGTACCTAGAGATGATGATGGGGATGGTATAAAAATCTCAAAATGTATGAGAAAAAGGAAGTAGGGATGCTAGTCCTCAAAAGGAAAAAAATATTCAGAAATAATAATAGCAAACATTTTTTTTACTGAGTGTGTATTATAGACTGGGAATTGTGCTAAATAGTTTACATGCATTATCTCATTTCTTACAACTACCATACTAGATATTATTTTACAAAGAAGCTGAGGATTAGAAATATTCACCCAAGATCACAAGCTGACAAATGGGGAAGGTAAAACTTCTCTATAGGTCTGCCTTATATTAAAATCTAATACCTAGGGGTGCCTGGGTGGCTCAGATTGTTAAGCATCTGCCTTCAGCTCAGGTCATGATCCCAGGATCCTGGGATCGAGCCCTGCGTCTGGCTCCTGGCTCGGTGGGGAGCCTGCTTCTCCCTCGCCCTCTGCCTCTCCCCTGCTCATGCTCTCTCTCTCTCTCTCTCTGTATCTCTCTGTCTCAAATGAATAAATGAAATCTTAAAAAAAAAAAAAAAAACTAGGGGCGCCTGGGTGGCTCAGTCGTTAGGCGTCTGCCTTCAGCTCAGGTCATGATCCCGGGATCCTGGGATCGAGCCCCGCATCAGGCTCTCTGCTCTGCGGGGAGCCTGCTTCTCCCTCTCCCACTCCCCCTGCTTGTGTTCCCTCTTTCGCTGTGTTTCTCTCTGTCAAATAAATAAAATCTTAAAAATAAAAAAAAAATAAAAAATAAAAAAAACTAATATCTAGTTCGATTTGCTATGGTGACTACAATTAAAGGGACGATACCCAGCCTCTCTTGTAGGGGATGTGGTTCTGCTACCACTGATGCCATCATCTGGGAAATAAGACTTTAGGTAAATGATCACCTCAATACATGACTGTTGTATCATCTACAAGAGTTGGGATGATTGCTAAAGTCTCCTGTAGCATAAATTCTCGTAACTCCAAATATTGGAAAATATATTGAACAGAGAATGAATTTTATGTTAGTCTAAATGGCAGAACTAGAATGAATGGGATGACTCAGTGACTATCTAGACTATCTGGGTGTTTCTGGTACTACTTAAGAATAAAATGGAGAATCTCAAAATAAGAGAATATATAAATGAAAATACAGATCTTAAACTTATTCAATGTTGAATACATCCATACCTTAGGAGTACAGTATTTTGATTTCTTTCCTAACAATGGTATAGTAGAACCAAAAGTAGACCTGGAATCCAAATATTATAAAATTCTAAAATTATATTCTGTGTAACTTTTGACTATTATTTTTTTTCACTCTATTCAAGGCAGTGTCTTTTTTAAATTTTTTTTATTTTTTTTAAGATTTTATTTGAGAGAGAGAATGAGAGAGAGAGAGCGCACATGAGAGGGGGTAGGGTCAGAGGGAGAAGCAGACTCCCCGCTGAGCAGGGAGCCCGATGCAGGACTTGATCCCGGGACTCCAGGATCATGACCTGAGCCGAAGGCAGTCGCCCAACCAACTGAGCCACCCAGGCGCCCAGCAGTGTCTTTTTTTTTTAAAGATTTTATTTTTAAGTAATCTTTACACCCAACATGGGGCTTGAACTCACAACTCCAACATCAACAGTTGCACACTCCACGGACTGAGCCAGCCAGGTGCCCCAAGGCAGTGTCTTTCTTTTCTTTTCTTTTTTTTAAATTTATTTATTCTTAGAGAGAGAGAGAGAAAGAGAGAGAGGGGAGGGGCAAAGAGGGAGGAGAGGGAGAATCTCAAGCCGACTCCCTGCTGGACGTGGAGTCCTATGTGGACTTGATCTCACAACCCCGAGATCGTGATTTGAGCCAAAACCAAGAGTTGGATATTAAACTGACTGAGCTACCCAGGAACCAACCTCCCAAGGCAGTGTCTTTCAAAAAACCTACACAAATTCTGAATCTCCTAAATACTAAAATATTTCCATGATTTCAAATAGTTTAGATATATAACTTGATACTGAGAATGAAAAATGTTTTAAAACATCCATAATCAACAAGAAAACTTCATGTTGAGTATTTATTGGAACAATCCATTATCAAAAGTTTTTAGGTGACAAATTTATTTTCCTATCAAACTAAGGTTATGGTTGAAAAAAAACTAAGAGACTGATAGAAAATCCATGTTATATAGCCATTCTACTCTAAAAATGATCACTTCTATGGAGATGACTTGCAATCTTGATTTCTATTCTCAATCTCTTCATTTTAATATGCCAGTCTTGCATTCTGCTACCTGCTGGATATCTCTTATTGGGCATCCCTTCAATATCTGAACTTTATATATGCCCATGTTGTTGGTCTATGGAGAGTACAGACAAATGCCTCCAAATAATTTTCAGTAGGCTCCACACCCAAGGCAGGACTTGAATGCAGGGACCCTGAGATCAAGAGTCTCAAGCCTTACAGACTGAGCCAGACAGGGGCTCCTCCCCCAAAGAACTTTTATTTATTTTTTTAAAGATTTTATTTATTTATTTGAGACAGAGAGAACGAGAGAGAGAGAGAGCACATGAGAGGGGGGAGGGTCAGAGGCAGAAGCAGGCTCCCCGCTGAGCAGGGAGCCTGATGCGGGACTCGATCCCGGGACTCCAGGATCATGACCTGAGCCGAAGGAGTTGCTTAACCAACTGAGCCACCCAGGCGCCCCCCAAAGAACTTTTAAAAATGACTGCAATGAGAGGCACCTAGGTGGCGCAGTCAGTTAAGTGTCAGACTCTTGATTTTGGCTCAGGTCATGATCTCAGGGTTGTGAGATTGAGCCTCGTGTAGGACTCCACACAGCACAGAGTCTGCTTGAGATTCTGTCTCCCCTTCCCTCTACCCCTCCCACTCATGCTTTCTCTCTCTCTCTCTCTCAAATGAATAAATAAATCTTAAAAAAAAAAAAAAAAGTGACTGCAATGAGCAGCCCTGGGTCTACTGATGCAAAGTAATCTGAAAGACCAATCGACTCTCAGGATAGCAGGACCATGCCAAGTTTATAATCTTATCGAGTGAACATATTTAAACAAAGATCAAAGGGGTGAGGGAGGAGAGACTTGGGCCAAGCAGGTAGAGCAGACAGATGCTTGGAAATGGCAATAAATTGCAGGAAATGGCAATACCTATCCAAATGACATCCAGGAGGCCAACCGCCTTACCAACTGGATGTGGAAGCTAGGTAGACCTTGTCATTGAGAGAAACCTCTCAAGTCTAATGCATCTAACACCTCTTGTTTTTACTGACAAAATCTTTTTTTGATGGCATGGCTTCACATGTTGGTCTGCCTAGAAGATACTCTGCTTATCAAATTCTTAAGAACTTCCCATATCTATGTCACTACTGATCCCCAATAACATGTCAGTAACATGGTTTCTAACTGACTTGACTTACAGAGTATGAATTGGCCATGTCTAAATATTCCATCCTTGTGATGAAGCAAATATACATGAAGAAAAATATACAAACAAATATATATCTTTGCATTGATGCATTGATATGTTACAATGCGAACACTCAAGTAACCACTACCCCAGTTGAGAAATAGGACACAGCCAGCCCCCAGAAACCTTGTGCTCCTTCCTTCCATGCCCTTTCTTTCCTTCACTACCCCCTACTATCTGAACTTACATGATAATGAATTCTGTGCCCCCCCCCCCCTTTTTCTTTTGGAGAATTGCCACCTAAGCATACATCCTAGAGCCAGGATTCAGTTTTACCTTTTTGAAATTTATATGAATTTAAAGATACAATATTTATTCTTTATTGCCTGGCTTTTTTTGTTTATAATTCATGCTCATCAGGGGCACCTGGGTGGCTCAGTCAGTTAAGCGTCTGCCTTCAGCTCTGGTCATGATCTCAGGGTCCTGGGATCAAGCCCCACATCGGGCACCCTGCTCAGCAGGGAGTCTCCTTCTCCCCTCTCTCTGCCCCTTCCCCCCCACTCATTCTCTCTCTCAATAAAATCTTTAAAATAATAATATATGTTCATCAGATTCATTTCCATTGTTCAAGTAACTGTAGCTCATTCATTTTCATTTCTGTATAGTACTCCATTGCATGGATAGATGAAACTTTACTGTGAAGAGAAGGTTGCTTCCAGTTTTTACCCATACAAATAACATGTTATGAAAGTACTTCTATGTCTCTTGGTACATACGTGAACACATTACAATTGAAATATTTACCCAGAAGAATTGCTAAGATAGGTATGCATTGTCTTCAACTTTAGCAGATCCTACCAAATAGTCCTCCAAAGGGGTATACCCATATATTGGCTCAGCGGTATAGGAGAGTTCCTACTGTACTCTTGGTGTTGCCTTTTGCACTTTAGTCAATTTGTTGGGTGGTAAGATTTTTGTAATCATAAAAAGGTGAATTTTATCAAGCAAATAATTTTCTCCTTTTTTCTGTTAATGTGGTAAGTTATAACGACTGAATTTTTTAATGTTAAACCAACATTACCATTCTTGAGTAGACCCAACTCTGTTTTCACATATTATCCTTTTCATATATTGTCAGATTCGGTGTGCTAGCATTTTGTTAATGACTTTTGCATCTAGTGTCACAAATAAAATAGGAAAATACGCTGTAGTAGGCAGAATAATGCTCTCCTCCCAAAAATGTCCGAGGTCTAATCCTTGGAATCTGTGAATATGTTACATTACACAGGAAAGGGAAATTAAGGCTACAGGTGGAATTAAGGTTGCTAATCAGCTGACCTTAGAGAGTGTACCCTCAATTATCTAGGTGGGCCAACTGGAATTATAAAGTTCCTTAAAAGTGGAAGAAGGAAACAGGAGGTCAGAATGATGCAATATGATAAGAATTCAACTGCTATTATTGGCTCTAAAGATGGGGATGGGGGTCAAGAGCCAAGGAATGCTGGCAGACCTCTAGAAGCTAGAAAGTGCAAAGATTCTCCCCAGAACTTCCAAAAAGAAATGCAGCCCTACTAACACAATTTTAGCCCATTGAGAACAGTATTGGATTTTTAATCTAAAGACTATAAGTTCATTTGTTTTAAGCCACTGAATCTATTGTAATTTGTTACAGCTGCAGTAGAAAACTATTACATGAGCATAGGTGGAATTCCACAAAGAAAAGCAAATAATCATATTATCATATTAGTTTCTTGTAATAACCTTCTCAGTGTTTGACATCAAGGTTCTTGTGATCTCAAACAAAATGTTGAACATTCCCTCTTTTTCTCCTATCTCAAAGAGTTTGAAAAATACTCATTTTTTTCTTAAGTGTTTTGTAAAATTCATCACTGCAGCTATCTGGGCCAAGGGTGTTCTTTGTGTGAAGGTTTATTTGTTTTGTTTTTTTAAGTAAGCTTTACACCCAACACAGAGCTCAAACTCCCAACCCCAAGATCAAGTCACATGTTCCACCTACTGAACAAGGCAGGCAGCCCTTGTGTAAAGGTTTTAATCACAAATTCAACCTACTTAGAAGCTATATGGAGACTCCAATGTTCTATTTCTTCTTAGGCTAGTTTTCTTAGGTTATATTACCCAGAAATTTATTTCAATTAAATTTTCAAATACATTTATATAAAGTTGTTCATGATATCCCTTTATCCAGTATCCTTACAATTTATGGTTATGTCATGTTCTTTTCTTGATGTTGGTTTTTGTGCCATCTCTTTTCTTAATCTTAGTATTGCAAAGAAGTTACTACATTTCATTTATCCTTTCAAAGAATCTACTTTAGGATATGTAATTGTTCTTTATTGTACTTTATTTTTTGTGTCATTAATTTATATTACCTTTATTTCTTCTTCTATGTTTTTAGGTTAAATTTGCTAGTCTTTTTCTAGTTTCTCACATTAGATGAGAAAGCTCACTGATTTTCAGAATTTCTTCTATTCTAGCATATGCATATCAAGCTACACATTTCCTTCTAAATAAGACTTAGGTTCATCTGTATCTCACAAATAAACAATACATAGTATTATATTTTTTATTATCATTCATTGTAAAATATTATCTAATTTCAGACTAGGTCCAAGAATTACTTTATGTATATATTTCCAAACATAAGGGATTTTTCTAGTATTTGTTGTAGTTGTTATTGATTTCCAGCTTATTTATATTGTGATCAGAGAATATACTGGGTAGAATTTTAATCCTCTGAAATTTTAGGGAACTGTCCTTGATTCAGCATACAATTTTAATGTTTTGCATATACTGAAAAGAAGGTCTATGCTGCAGTTGTTGGAATCCATATATGCTTAAGTCTAATCATACTGTTAACATTTTCTACATATTTACTGTTGTGTGTGTGTGTCTTTTAATCTCCCTGCTTATTATATTAGTTATTCAGAGAGATATGTTAAAATCCCCCCTATGGTTGTGGATTTGTGCATTTCTCATTGTAGTTCTGTAAATTTTATGTGGCAGTTATTTCTTACTGCAAATTAATGAACTGGCATTCTGATCTTTACTTTAGCCTTCCATGAGTGTTATTTGGATAGAGTGAATCAGGCTCTTAAATGGCTCAAGTACCCACAAGAGTCACGGGTTCTCAAACCTTGTGCCCTGGGTCCTATTGTCAGTCTAGTGAAATGTGTGGGCATTGTCTCAGAATAATGTTTTTAAATGCATTAAATAAGAAAACAAATGAAATTATTTTAAAATGTAGTCAACTAAATGTTAAAAAATAAATTTGGAGGACATAGCAAAAGCAGTTCTAAGAGGAAAGTTTACAGCAATATAGATCTATCTTAAGAAGCAAGAAGTTACCAAAAATATAACCTTACAACTAAAGGAACTAGGGGAAAAAAAAAAGGGAACAAAGCCCAAAGTTAGTAGATGAAAGGAAATAATAAAGATCAGAGAAGAAAGAGAAACAAAAACAAAAACAAAAACAACACACGAAAATAAAAACAATAAAAAAGACCAATGAAACCAAGAACTGGTTCTATGAAGATAAAATTCATAAACCTTTAGCTAGACTCATCAACAAAAAAAGAGCACTCAAATAAATAAAATCAGAAATGAAAGAGAAGAATAACCAACACCACAGAAAAATAAAGGACTATAAGATACTACTACAAAACATTATATGCCAACAAAATGGACAACCTAGAGGAAGTGGATAAATTCCTAGAAACATATAACCTACCAAAACTAAAGCAGGAAGAAACAGAAAATTTAAACAGACTGATAACCAACAATAAAGTTGAATCAGTAATCAAAAAACTACCAACAAACAGAAGTACAGGACCAGGTAGCTTCACAGGTAAATTCGACCAGTTTATTTTTATTTTTATTTTTTTAAAGATTTTATTTATTTGACAGAGAGAGACAGCTAGAGAGGGAACACAAGCAGGGGGAGTGGGCGAGGGAGAAGCAGACTTCCTGCGGAGCAGGGAGCCCAATGTGGGGCTCTATCCCAGGACCCTGAGATCATGACCTGAGCCAAAGGCAGCCGCTTAATGACTGAGCCACCCAGGCGCCCCTCTACCAAACATTTAAAGAAGAGGTAGTACCTATTCTTCTCATATCATTCCAAAACATAGAGAAGGAAAACTTCCAAATTCATTCTACAAGGCCAGAATTACCATGATACCAAAATCAGATAAAGACACTACCAGAAAACAAAACAAAAACAAAAACAAAACAAAACTACAGGCCAATATCCCAGATGAAAGAGAAGTGAAAATTCTCAACAAAAAATTAGCAAATGGAATTCAAAAATATATTAAAAGGATCATTCACCATGATCAAGTGGAATTTATTCCAGGGATGTAAGGATCATCAAACCAATATACACAAATCAATCAACATGATACATCACATTAACAAAATAAATAAGAACCATATGATCATCTCAATAGATGCAGAAAACACATGACAAAATTCTACATCCATTCACAGTAAAAAAAAAACTCTCAACAAAGTAGGTTTAGAGGGAACATACTTCAACATAATAAAAGGCCATATATGAAAAACCCAAATCAAACATCATACTCAATAGTGAAAAACTGAGAACTTTTCCTCTAAGATCTGGAACGAGACAAGGATGTCTACTCTCACCACTTTTATTTAACATAGTCCTGGAATTCCCACCCACAGCAATCAGACTCGACATAAGAGTCATTCAAAATGGTAAGGAGGAAGAGTGCCTGGGTGGCTCAGTTGGTTAAGCATCCAACTCTTGATTTCAGCTCAGGTCATGATCTCAGGGTTGTGGAATCAAGCCCTGCATAAGGCTCACGCTCAGTGCAGGGTCTGCTTACTCTGTTCCTCCCTCCACTCTCTAAGTAAAATCTTTTTTAAAAAAATTAGTAAGGAAGAAGTAAAATATTCACTGCTTTCAGATGACATACTGAATATGTATGGAAAACTCTAAAGACTCCATGAAAACATTTTGAATAAATGAATTCAATAAATTTGCAGGATACATAATCAGTATACAGAAATCTGGACTTCAAGGGAAGATGGAGGTGGAGGACGATGAGGATCCTAGGCTTACATCATTCTACAGATACACCTAGATGATACCCACATCAGTGTAAATAACCCAGAAAATGACCCGAAGATTGGCATAACAGACTCTCCACAGCTAAATGTAAAGAAGAGGCCATATCAAAGTGGGTATGAAGGGCAGACATGCAGTTGGGAACCAAACTGACTGCAGGACTGTCCACAGGAGGGAGGGATGCTGTAGCACCAAGAGGGGAGAGGAACAGATCCCATGCCAGGCATGGGGGACCCACACTGGGAAGACAAATTCTCATAACATTTGGCTATGAAAACCAGATGGGCTTAATTTCTCAAATTCCTACAATTCATGGGGCTTAACACCTAGAACTTAATTTTATTTTTTTAAAAAGGTTTATTTATATATTTGAGAGAGAGAGAGAAAACAAGTGGTGGGAAGAGGCAGAGGGAGAGAGAGAGAAGCAGACTCCCCACTGAGGAGGAAGCCTGACATGGAGATCGATCCCAGGACACAGAGATCATGACCTGAGCTGAAGGCAGATGCTTCACCGACTGAGCCATGCAGGTGCCACAACACCTGGAATTTTAAAAATCAATGAGCTTGCGATGGGAGATCCAGAGGGCAATGGGAGACTGAGTCCCCACCCTTGAAGAGATAGCGCAACAAACAGCACCACTGAGTGTACAGAAGCAGCAGTTTGAAAGATGCCTGGGGTGTACAGGAGGGGGACTTGTCTGCTAATCTCAGTGCTTGTGCTGGAGGGGCAGGGATCTTTGGAAGACCTCAAGAACAAAGGAGCTGGTGGGTGCCATTCCCCCCACCCCTCATGTCCCAGCATAGATACACCGACAACTGTGGGAACCAGCACAGTATGAACACTCCCATGTACCTTGCTAACAGCATGCTAACCCCCACACAATTCAGCAGATCTGTCCCCTCCAAACCAGCTTCAGCTCCATGTCCCCTCCCACAGCAGACCTGTGCAAAACTTGCTAACACAATGTGCCCCATCTCACACTCTCCTGTGAACCATTTCCTCCCAATCGGCCTCCTCCCATAGCAGACTGGCACAAACCTTGCTAACACTGCACCCCACACCCACATTCTCCTGTGGACTTGGCAAGAGTCCATCCAAAGTGGTGTCACAAGTGTGGCAGGGTGCAAGTAGCCCTGACAGGGGTCAGCACCACCCCAAAATGACTCTTGCCTCAGGAACAGAGAAAGATAACCACATACACCAGTTAGACTGCAGTCCCAGCTGTGGGCTGGGGAAGACATCTGCTCTGACTACAGGGCCTGCCCACCAATAAAAGCTTCTCAGACAACAACACAGGGAGAGTGCCCTGCAGTTCAATGCTACTGCATCTCTGGCAAACACCTGGTCTGACCCAACTCAAGGCCAGGCTGGCCCCAGACTTGCCCACTCACAACACAAGGACCAAACCCTGCCCACAACAGGTAATGAGAGCCATCACAGACAACTAGACTGAAGGCAAATATGGGAGCACTGTAACAGTAGGGTACACACCACACACACAGGAGATACCCATGAAGCTCCAGGTTCTGGGGAACAGGGCACATTGCACTGCAGGGCACTACAGGACCTCTTCTTCATAAGGCCACTACTTCCAAGAGTAGGAGATGTAGCTGACTCTCCTAACATATAGAAACAGACACAGAGAGAAAAAAATGAGGAGACAGAGGAATATGTCCCAAATGAAAGAACAGGACAAAATCACAGTAAGAGAGCTAAATGGAATGGAGATAAGAAATATGCCCGATAGAGAATTTAAAGTAAGAGTCATAAAGATACTCAATGGACTTGAGAAAAGAGTGGAGGACTTCAGTGAGATCCTTAACAAAGAGATAGAAGACAAAAAACAACCAATCAGAGATGAAGAACTCAATAACCGAAATTAAAAATACACAAGATAGAATAAATTGCAGACTAGAAGAAGCAGAAGAATGGAGGCGAGACCTGGAAGAGAGAGTAATGGAAATCAATCAAGCTAAACAGAAGAAAAAAAATAAATAAAAATGAGAATAGATTAACAGACTTAGAAACAACATCAGTATAATAAAATTCACATTATCTCAGGAGAAGAGAGAGAAAATGGGGCACAAAATATATTTAAAGAAATAATACCTGAAAACATCCCAAATCTGCAGAAGGAAACAGAAATCCAGATATAGCATGCACAGAGAACCCCCAACACAATCAACACAAAGAGGTCCACATCAAGATACATAGTAATTAAAATGGCAAAAAGTACTGATAAAGAATTTTAAAAGCAGAATGAGAAAAGAAAACAGTTACATATAAGAGAAATCCCATAAGGCTATCAGCAGATTTTTCACCAGAAACTTTGCAGTCCAAGAGGGACTGGCAGGATATATTCAAAGTGCTGAAAGAAAAAACCTGCAACCAAGAATACTCTATACAGCAAGGCTATCATTCAGAATGGGAGAGAGTTTCCCAGGCAAACAAAAGTTAAAGGAATTCATCACCAACTAAATCAATCTTTCAAGAAATGTTAAAGGGGACTCTTTGAGTGGAAAGGAAAGACCATAAGCAGCAGAAAAGTAGGAAGCACAAAAGTGGTAAAATTAAGTATATCTATAAAAATCAATATACATTGGGGCGCCTGGGTGGCTCAGTCGGTTAGGTGACTGCCTTCGGCTCAGGTCATGATCCTGGAGTCCCTGGATCGAGTCCCGCATCAGGCTCCCTGCTCAGTGGGGAGTCTGCTTCTCCCTCTGACCCTCCCCCCTCTCGTGTGCTCTCTCTCAAATAAATAAATAATAATAAAATCTTTAAAAAAAAAAATCAATACACACACACACACACGTAAAGTATAACACCATATACCGAAGATGTGGGGGAGAGGGGAAAGGAGTAAAAATTTAATTCTTTTAGGATGAGTTCAAACTTAGGTGACCATCAACTTAATATAGACTGCTATATGCATAAGATGTTACATATAAACCTAATGGTAACCACAATTCAAAAACCAGTGATATGCAAAAAATAAGGAGAAAGGAGTCCACAGGTATCACTCAAGAAAACCAGCAAACTGTGAGAGAAGAGAGCAAGAAAAGAACAGAGAACTACATAAACAACCATAAAACAAAATGCAATAAATACATACCTACCAATAATCACTTTTAATCTAAATGGACTAAACACTCCAATAAAACAAAACAGGGTGATGAAGTGGATAAAAAAAGCAAGACCTGGGGTGCCTAGCTGGCTCAGTTCATAGAGCATGCGACTCTTGATCTTGGGGTCATGATTTGGAGCCCCAGGCTGGGTATAGAGATTGCTTAAAAAATATTTTTTTAAAAAGCAAGACCTACCTATATGCTGCCTACAAGGGACTCATTTCAGACCTAAAGACACATGCAGATGATTGAAAGTAAAGACCTGGAAAAGCATTTATCATGTCTTTGACAGTGAAAAGAAAGCCTGGGTAGTAATACCTATATCAGATAAAAACAGACTTTATTTTTTTTTTTTAAAGATTCTATTTATTTATTTGACAGAGAGAGAGCACAAGCAGGGGGAGCAGGAGAGGGAGAAGCAGACTCCCTGCTGATCAGGGAGCCCAACATGGGGCTCAATCCCAGGACCCTGGGATCATGACCTGAGCCGAAGGCAGACACCTAAACACTGAGCCACCCAGGCACCTCAAAAAAGACTTCAAAATAAAGACTGTAACAAGGGACAAAGGAGAACCCACATATTCATAAAGAAAAAAATACAACAAGAAGATATAACAACTGTAAATATTTATGCACCCAACATGGAAGCACCCAAATACATAAAGCAGCTAATAACAAACATAAAGGAAGTATTCAACAGTAATACAATGAGAGTATGGAAATTTAACACCCCACTTACATCAATGGATAGATCATACACACAGAAAATCAACCAGGAAACAGTGGCTTTGAATAACATATTGGACCAAATGGATCTAACACATATATTCCCATCTTTTTTCAAGTATGCACGGAATATATATTCTTTTCAAGAACACATAGAACTTTCCCCAGAATACATCATGTTAGGCCACAAAACAAGCCTCAACAAATTCAAGATTGAAATCATTCCATGCATCTTTTCCAGCCACAATGCCATGAACTTCGAAATCAATAAGTAAAAATCTAAAAAGACCACAAATACATAAAGATTAACTAACATGTTACTAAACAGTGAATGGATCAATCAAGAAATCAAACAGGAAAGCAAAAAATACGTGGAAACAAATGAAAATAAAAACCCAATGGTCCAAAATCTCTGAGATGCAGCAAAAGCAGTTCTAAGAGGGAAGCTTATAGCAATATAGGTCTACCTCAAGAAGCAAAAAAAAAAAAAATCTCAAACAACCTAACCTTATACCTAAAGGAGGCTAGAAAAAGAAAAATAAGCAAAACCCAAAGCCAGTAGATGGAAGGAAATAAGAGATTAGAGCAGAAATACTAGAAATAGAAACTGAAAAACAGTTAAACAGATCAGTGGAACCAGGAGCCAGTTATTTGAAAAGATTAACAAAATTTTTATCCAGATTCATCAAAAAAAAAAAGAGAGAGAGAGAACTCAAATATCAGAAATAAAAGAGGAGAAATAACTGACACCACAGAAATACAAAGAATTGAAAGAGAATATGATGAAAAATTATACACCAAAAAATTGGACAACCTAAAAAAATGGTTAAATCCCCAGATACATATAACCTCCCAAAACTGAAACAGGAAGAAATAAAATTTGTACAGACCAATTACCAGCAATGAATTTGATTTAATAATCAAAAAACTCCCAACAAACTAAAGTCCAAGACCAGACTCCACAGGTGAATTCTGCCAAACATTTAAAGGGTTAATACTTATTCTTCTCAAACTATTCCAAAAAACAGAAGAGGAGGGAGAGCTTCCAAATTCATTCTATGAGGCCAGCATTACCCGGATACCAAAACCAGATAAAGATACTACAAAACAGAAAACTACAGGTCAATATCCCTGATGAACATAGATGCAAAAATCCTCAACAAAATATTAGCAAACTAAATCCAATGATACGTTACAAAAAAATGTTAACCACAATCAAGTGGAATTTATTGTTGGGATGCAAGTTTGGTTCAATATTTGCCAATCAATCAATGTGATAGATCACATCATTAAGAGAAAGGATAAACACCATATGATTATTTCAATAGATGCATAAAAAGCATTTGACAAAGTACAGTATCTATTCATAATAACAATCCTCAACCAAATTGGTTTAGAGGGAACATACCTCAACATAATAAAAGCCATATATGAAAAATCCACAACTAACATCATACCCAATGGTGAAAAAGTGAGAGTTTTTCCACTAAGATCAGAAACAAGACAAGGATGTCTACTCTCACTTTTATTTAACACAGCACTGGACATCTTAGCCACAGCAATCAGACTAGAAAAAAGAAATAAAAGGCATTCAAATTGGTAAGGTAGAAGTTAAACTTTCACTATTTATAGATGGCATGGACTACTAGGAAAAACTAAAGACTCCACCAAAAAACTACTAGAACTGATAAAGGAATTCAGTAAAGTCGCAGGATCCAAAATGAATATACAGAAATCAGTTGCATTCCTATACACTAATAATGAAGTAACAGAGAAATTAAGAAAAAAATTTCATTTACAATTGCACCAAAAATTAAAAAATACCTAGGAATAAACAACCAAGGAGGTGAATGACCTGTACTCTGAAAATCATAAAACACTGAAGAAAGAAACTGAAGATGATACACTAAGGAAAGATGATCCACGCTCATAGATTGGGAGAATATTGTTAAAATGTCCATACTACCCAAAGCAATCTACAGATTAAAGCAATCCCTCTCAAAATGCCAACTGCATTTTTCACGGAACTAGAACATATTATCCTAAAACTTTTATGAAACCAAAGAAGACCCCAAATAGCCAAACCAATCTTGGAAAAAAAAAACAAAACAAAACCACAAAACTGGAGGTATCATAATTCTGGACTTCAATTTATATTACAAAGCTGTAGTAATCAAAACAGTATGGAACTGGCAAAAAATATATATATATACATTGATCAATGGAACAGAATAGAAAGTCCAGAAATAAACCCATGCTTAAATGGTCAATTAATCTTCAATAAAGGAGGCAAGAATGTACAATGGGAAAAAAGTCTCTTCAACAAATGGTGTTGGGAAAACTGGACAGCTACATGCAAAAGAATGAAATTGGACCACTTCCTTACACCATACACAAAAATAAGCTCAAAATGGATTAAGGACCTAACTGTGAGATCTGAAACCATAAAAATCCTAGAAAAGAGCATAGGAAGTAGTTTCTCTGACATCAGCTATAGCAACATTTTTCTAGATAGTTCTCCTGAGGCAAGGGAAACAAAAGCAAAAATAAACTGTTGGAACTACATCAAAATTAAAAGCTTCTGCACAGCAAAGGAAACATTTTTTAAAAACACAACCTACTGAATGGGAGAAGATATTTAAATGATATATTTGATAAAGGGTTAGTGTCCAAAATATATAAAGAACTTCTAAAACCCAACACCAAAACAAAAATAGCCCAACTAAAAATGGGCAGAAGACATGAACAGACATTTCTCCAAAGACATATAGATGGCCAGCATATACATGAAAACATACTCAATGTCAATAATCATCAGGGAAATGCATATCAAAACCACAATGAGATATCACCTCACACCTGTCAGAATGGTTAAAATAAAAAACACAAGAAACAACCAGTGTTGGCAAGGGTGTGGAGAAAAAAAGAACCCTCATGCACTGTTGGTAGGAACACCAATTGGTGCAGCCACTGTGGAAAACAGTATGGATGTACCTCAATAAATTAAAAAATAGAGTTAACATATGATCCAGGAATTCTACTACTGGGTATTTGCCTGAAGAATATGAAAGCACTAATTTAAAAAGATCTATGCACCCTATGTTTATTGCAGCCTTATTTACAATAGCCAAAGTACGGAAACAACCCAAGTATCCACTGATAGATGATTGGATAAAGAAAATGTGGTGTGTGCACAATGGAATATTATTCAGCCACACACAAAAAAAGAATGAAACATTGTCATTTGCAACAACATGGATGGATCTAGAGGATAAAATATTAAGTGAAATAAGCCAGTCAGAGAAAGACAAATACCATGATTTCACTCATATTTGTAGTTTAAGAAACAAAACAAAGAAAAAAGAGTTCAAAAAACCCCTGACTCTTAAATATAGAAAACGAACAGGTGATTACCAGAGGATAGGTGAGTGGGAGCATGGGTGAAATAGGTGAAGGGGATTACGAGCACACTTACTGTGATGAGCACAGAGTACTGTATAGAATTACTGAATCACTATATTGTACACCTGAAACTAATATAACATAGTATGCCAATTATACTGGAAATTTAAAAAAAAAGAATACATAGCAAAAAAATTTTAAAAAGAAAGAAATCTGTTGTTTCTATACATTAATAGCGAGGTACCAGAAAGAGAATTAAGAAACAATCCCATTTACAATTACACCCAAAAGAATAAAATACCTAGAAATAAATTTAACCAAGGAGGTGAAAGATCTATACTCTGAAAATATAAGACATTGATGAAGTAAATTGAAGACAACACAAACAAATGGAAAGATATTCCATGCTCATGAATTGGAAGAATTAACATTGTTAAAATATCTGTACTACCTAAAACAATCTACAGATTCAACACAGTTCCTATAAAATACAATAGTATTACTCACAGAACTAAAAAAAAAAATCCTAGAATTTGTATAGAACCACAAAAGACTCCAAATAGCCAAAGCAATCTTAAGAAAGAACAAAGCTAGAGGTATCACAATCTCAGCTCTTAAGATAGCCTACAAAGCTATAGTTACCAAGATACTGTATAACTAGTACAAAAATAGATTGACCAATGAAACACAGTAGATAGCCCCAAAACAAACCCATGCTTATATGGTCAGTTAATCTCTGACAAAGGAGGCAGAATATGTAATGGGGAAAAGACAGTCTCCTCAATAAACGGTCTTGGGAAACCTGGGCAGCTACACGCAAAAAAATGAAGCTGGCCCACCTTCTCACATGATACACAAAAATGACCTCAAAACAGATTAAAGATCTAAATGTGACACCTGAAACCATAAAACTCCAAGAAGAAAACATAGGCAGTAATCTTTTAGACATTGGTCTTAGCGACATTTAAGGATAGGTCTTCTCAGATAAAGAAAACAAAAGCAAAAATAAACTATTGGGACTATACCAAAATAAAATACTTTTGCACAGCAAAGGAAACAATCAATGAAATGAAAAGACAACCTACTGAATAGAAGATATTTGCAAATGGTATATATATCCAATCAGGTGTTACTATAAAGAACTTCTACAACTCAATACCAAAACACAAAACCAAAACAAATAATCTAATTGAAAAACAAGCAGAGGACCTGAACAGACATTTTTCCAAAGAAGACATCCAGATGGCCAGCAGACACACGAGAAGATGCTCGACATCACTCATCCTCAGAGAAATGCAAATCAAAACCACAATATTACCTCATACTGGGCAGAATGGCTAGTGTCAAAAAGACAGGAAATAACAAGTGCTGGTGAGAATGTGGAGAAAAGGGAAGCTGTGTGCACTGTTGGTGGGAATGCAAACTGGTGCAGCCACTGTGGAAAATAGTTTGGAGGGTCCTCAAAAAATTAAAAATAGAAATATCCTACCAACCAGCAATTCCACTGTTGGATATTTAACCAAAGAAAGCAAAAATACTAATTCAAAAAGACATTTGCATCCCTATGTTTATCACAGCATTATTCAAAATATCCAGAATATAGAAGCAACCTAAGTGTCCCTTGAGAGATGATAAATGGTGTGCGTGTACACACACACACACACACAGAGGAATATTACTCAGCCATAAAAAAGAATGAGATCTTGCCCTTTGCAACAACATGGATGAACCCAGAGGGTGTTGTGCTAAGTGAAATAAGGCAGAGAAAGACAAATACCATATGATTTCACTTATATGTGGAATCTAAAAAACAAAACAGAAATGGATTCGTAAATACAGAGAACAAGCTAACGGCTGCTGGGAGGTGGGGGTGGGAATTGGCAAAATAAATGAAAGTGATTAAGAGGTACAGACTTTCAGTTATAAAATAAGTCACAGGGATGAAAATACAGTATAGTGAAAAAAGTCAGTAATATCGTAATAATGTGGTATGGTAACTAAGCTTATGGTGGTAAACATCACATAACATATAGAATTGTCCAATTGCTACATTTTACAACTGAAACTAATATGTTGTATGTCAACTACACTCCAAAGAGAATTTTTAAATGTTAAAAAATAATTGTGATACTGTAACATAATTGTTTTTTTTCTGGTGCTTTCAATAACAAGATCTAATGGTGATTTTTAATCACCTCCAAAGTCTCAAACTAATGATAAGCACAAATAGCTCTTCAAGATCTCTGCCAAAACTGTTATGTGATATGAAGTATCTGTGACATTAATGACAAAGTAAGGTTCTGTTAATACGACTGTGGTTTACTGCCTATATCCTTATGGAAAATGTATGTTCCAAAATCCGTGAGACATTAGTGAAAATAAATTTGCAAATTTTTTCTGTCCAAATTCACAGGCACACTGAATTCTATTAAGAGGCTCATGTTTCTGGACCGTATGCTAAGAACCTCCACTTCAAACTGTCAAATCAAAGGTGGACCTTTCAGAAGGTGCTTTAATGGTGTTCTCGCCTCTAGGTCACTAATTCCTGTTTATGCAATTCTCATTCTTATATTTTCTTCCATCCCCCCTCCACGCTCTTGCTATTTCTCATTCTTCAGTTTAATAAAATGCATAATCCTCTCCCATCCCTCAAGCATCTTTTTTGCCTAACTTCACTATTTTAGTAAATTATATAATCATTTTTTAAGAAATAGGACTGTTTTCCTTCCTCAATCCTTATAGCAACATATTTCTATCATTGCATTTATCATATTAGGTTTGGCTTTATGGATATTGGTGTACTAGTCTTATCTACATTATTAAATGATAAATTTGTATAAAGCTTTACTCATCTTTGTAGTTAATGCAGTATGAATAGGTACTCAATAAATGTTTGTATACTTTGTATCCAAAAAGCCTTACCTTCAAAAATTTTTTTCATCTTTAGATGAAATTGAGTAAATGGAAAAAAAAAAAAACTGCCTGATATTCCTTTTTTTTTTTAAAGATTTTATTTATTTATTTGACAGAGATAGAGATAGCGAGAGCGGGAACACAAGCAGGGGGAGTGGGAGAGGGAGAAGCAGGCTTCCCGCCGAGCAGGGAGCCCGATGTGGGACTCGATCCCAGGACCCTGGGATCATGACCTGAGCTGAAGGCAGACGCTTAACGACTGAGCCACCCAGGCGCCCTGGTATTCCTTTTTTATGGTCCTCTTCCTTGAATTATTTAAATCTAGATGAGATCCTGATTTTATTTATATTATCCAAAACCTGGAAACCATCTAAATGCCCATTTACAGAAAAATGGACAAACTGTGGTATTTTCATACAATGAACATTTTTAAAATTATTTTTTGATACATGAACAGGTGAATTTCAAAAGCATCATATTAAGAAAAAAGCCAGATACCAAAAAAAAAAAAGCCAGACACAAAGGCTTATATGTATTTTATTTTAAATGAAGTTCATTAATAGACAAAAATAATCCATGGTGATCGAAATCAGAGTAGTGGGAGTGTAGGGGCAGGATCTGACTGAAAAGAACACAGGACACCTTTTGGGATGATGGATTTAACTTCATCTTGATCTGGGCTGATGGTTACACAGGTGCATACATCTGTACACATTCATCAAACTGCATACTTAATATGCTTCCATTTTGCTATTGGTAAATTATACCTCAAAAGTTAAAGGAAAAAATATCTGCAGCATTTATAAGAAAACCTACTGGGCTCTAGTCTGTGCACTGAAGATAAAGCAGTAAACAAAACTGTGTGATAAAGAAGAGAAAAGCTGAATAATATATTGTGATTTTAAACTTCTTTGACCAGAGTAAAATACACAGCTAATAATGTAACTTGAATGACAACCTTTCAGAAACAGTCCTTGTTGATTTCCTATTTTTATTACAGCTTAATGTCTTTATTAGTACATTTTCTTAATATGCAAGTAGTAAATGCTCATTGCAGAAAATATAGAAATTCCAAATAAGCATAAAGAAGATTAATTATCCATAATCCCACCACAGAGATTATTTTCTTTTCATAATGGTTAAATAAATTATTTGTTCTACTATGGGCTATGTGCAAGTTAACAAGGAGTTTCTAACCATAAATTCCAGGATTCCTTTAACATTGAAAATATTCCATTCTAATCAATTCATCTCTCATTAAAGAAACAAACAACAAGAAACTCAACAGGGACAGGCTTTATGTATAGCTTTTCACAATAAATAAAGGGAAAAAGGATCTGTTCACATTTACAAAATAAATTTCAATCACATTAAAAAAATACACTAAGTTGGATGAAACATTTTTGACTTTGAGGATCCTTGATTTTAGTCACTTGTTTTGGAAATTTTCAATATGTAAAGGGTCCATATTCAACCTTACAGAGAAAACGGGGTGAAAACAGAGTCGGTCTTAAGAATCAAGTGTTTCCATGGGTCCCCACAGCCTGCAGCAGTGGCATTTCCTAATCAGGTTGGGAGAGAGGTCAGGCATTCTGTGGTCAGTGTATTTAGGAAACAACCTACAGCCACCTGGGTGGCTCAGTCAGTTAAGGGTCCAACTCATGATTTCAGCTCAGGTCATGATCTCAGGGTTGTGAGATCGAGCCCTGCCTCGGGATCCATGCTGGCTGTGGAGCCTACTTAAGATTCTCTCTCTCCCACTGCCCTCCCCCCACCTCAAAAAAAATAAATTTTTAAAAAATAAATAAAAAATAGGGAACAGCATATGCCATTTCTTAGCCTAGGAAAATTTGCACAGTAGAGTGACGCTCTCAGAAGTCCTACAACGGGAAACAAAAACCTCCTTTTTGTTAAACATTTCCCAAACTTATTTGGCTACCTAAGCCACTCTTCCCCACTCTCAACAACTAAGAACATCTCAGAGTAAGGCCGCACAGTGGAAACACCAGCATTATCTGCTCATCATGATGATCCCCATCAGCCTTCCGCCCTCACCTCTAGATTCTTCCAGATACACCAGCCTAGCACCACAGCAAGGCCACTGCCACTCCCTGTAGACACCCTAGTGTTCCACAAAAGCCACACCTTGGTACATGCCATTTCCACAGCACGGACACGCTACTCTCCTTCAGCCTCCCTCGCTGGTAAACACCTATTTGTCCTTCACGCTGCTCAGCTCTCTGCCCTGCTAGGGAGGCAGGGCCAAACCTTCCTCTAGACTTCCATCTTCCAGTGCAATTTGCATCATCACAGACCTTTCCACAATAGATTATAACTGACTGTCTTCTTGTGACTCCCTGTAAGTCTCAATGAGATCCCTCGATGGTAGGACCTTTCCCTTTTGGTCTTTTATTAAGGGAGACTGGCAGATAGAAGGTTCTTCCCCAATACTAGTTAAATGAATGATAATTGAATAGCAAATTATGACACCAGCTCTTTTCACAGAGGGGAATCAAAATAAAATAACTGTTAGATTAAGGTACCCAATATTCTTATTTCATCAGCCGATTTGTGGAGGCAGAATTCCTACCAAAAGTATACTTCTGAATGGCTCCAGATCCCTCCATTTGTTATCCAGTGGGAATGCAAATGGTCTTAATGCCACTAAATCGTATGCTTAAAAATGGTTTAAAAAAAAAAGCAATATTATATTCTATGTAACTTGCCACAATTTTTTTTTTAAAGATTTTATTTATTTGACAGAGAGAGACACAGTGAGAGAGGGAACACAAGCAGGGGGAGTGGGAGAGGGAGAAGCAGGCTTCCCACAGAGCAGGGAGCCTAATGTGGGGCTCAATCCCAAAACCCTGGGATCATGACCCGAGCCGAAGGCAGACACTTAACGACTGAGCCACCCAGGCGCCCTTGCCACAATTTTTAAAAAGCAAATGGAAACATGAAGTATTTATAAGTCTTTTTCCTCTGATTGTTGGGAGAACACCATAACTACATTAAAAACAAAAACAAAAACAAAAAAGAACCACCATTTTCTTTGGATAGACCAGCAATTTTAAGATGTGCTGGGCTGAGGGTAACACAAACAAACCAGAAGTGAAAAAGTTATACCAGCGAAGACACAAGTTTTTATTATGTAATTAAAACACAAAGAGCCCATTAGCCAGAGAAAACAAAGAAGCACTTCTACAAATGACAACCCCATTAGTCCCACTTAAATTGTCAGGGACAGCTTACAGCTCACAAGTGACTATAAAGTCAGTCCACTGGCTTTACAACAAAACACATTCTAGTACCACAAAAGAACTGTCTATGTGAGAGATTTTTATGTGGCTCATAAGCCTATTCCAAAAGATATTCCAGTAGAGGGGTTGCTGGAGTACTTTGATCCATGACACGCTTGTAATAACAGGTCCCCAAGGCATTTTCTCATAAATTTTCTTCAAAGGGGACAACACTTCTGGTTTGTTTTAGAATAATCTGTAGTAACTTTATAGGCAAGCTGCTTCTTTATTCTAGAACCTTAATCAAAAGCGCCAGTATTGCAGAAAAATCAACTACATTTAAACTTTAATCCATTATTCACATGACTTATAAACACACAGATCAGACACACTCTGGTAATTTTACTTTGGCTATCCTTAAAAATAAAGCACTTTTTAAATTGGCTTAACTAAGATTTTTCCAGGTTTCCCTTATAAGTAAGGTAACATGTAACTATGAGGAAAAGTGATCAATGAAGAAATACAATTAATCACATAAAATGTGCCAACACCACTAGACACTTTCCTAGAAAGAGTTAAAGCATTGCGGGCAAATAGCATTAATAACAACTTTGTAGGACACAAACAATTCTAAAATTTTCTGTTCATATTTTGCAGCTATCCTTTTCTTAAATGTGAAAAGACAAAGAAAAAAGTATAATCCATTTACTTTCGTGATTTTGCAGGAGACAATAAGTTTAGTATACTCTGTCACCTTATTTTTATTGAAACTAAGGCCAAGGATTTCCATACTTTTTGTCGTTACCCCCATGATCTGCTATAGGCTACACTGAGTTAATGGATTTATGTTTTCCCTTACTTTGTAGACTGATAACCCAGGTTCATAAACTAGAAGAAACCAGTTCATCTAGAATGAGTAAGTATAGCCAAGTGGCCATCAGCTTCTTCCTCTTAGCCCCACTGAGCAATTAACGAACAGTTGAGCTCCACAGACACTAAACATTATCACCACCTCTCATTTCTGCTTTTTGCTCTGACCCTTTTAAGGCTATACCAAAGAGGTAAACTTTGCAGGTACCTAAATAATGAGAGGAGTATTTATCTGTTCTGCATGACCTTTTATGCTCTTTCCCTCATTATGGGGACATAACTTCCCTCAAACGATTCCAGTATCAAGTGCCATTATATTGCTGCTAAGTGATCTGCTCCTAAGGCCTAGTGTTTAGATGCTGACACATGGACTCCTTAAATACATCTTCCTTCCGCCTCTCTGCGCATTTCTCTGCCTGGTGCCATGACCAGGATTCTAAACTTGAGTTTTTGACTCATCTGTCTGTTGATTTCTTGAAGTTGACAGTTTGTCTGCCTGGACTGTGGATCTGGCCCATCCCTCACAGCTTGATCAACTTGCCCCAGACTTTGACTCCTGACATGCCAGACTCCTAATACCAATCAGCCTACCTTCTAGCTGACCCTAATACCAATCAGCACCTTCCAGATGCTGGCACCCCCAGCCTGCCACTGTCATTGTAACTTCTAGACCGGATAACCCATAAAATAATGAGCGTGCAGTTATTTTGCAGTTATGCTCCAAGCTACTTTGGCAGGTGGGAGAAGAAGAAACCAAAGATGCAGGCTTCACAATAAGGACTCTGATTCCAGAAGTGACATATATTAAGGGGAAGATTACACCCTCTTAGCAAAATGTGAATTATGCAGGAGATTCGACAGACTCTAGTATTTGACATATTGAATAAGGTTGATCATCAAAATATCGGTAAAGACAAATTGGGAACTGGTATCAGAACACTGCATATTATTTAAAGTATACAAAATTAGGACACCCAGGTGGCGCAGTTTGTTAGACATCAGACTCTTGATTTCAGCTCAGGTCATGATCTCAGGGTCCTGGGATCGAGCCCCATGTTGTGGGGCTCCCCACTCAGCAGGGAGTCTGCTTTTCCCTTCTCCCCCTACCCTGCTTGCTCTCTCTTAAATAAATAAATCTTAAAAAAACAGCATACAAAATTAGTAAATAGGGTGCAAGTTTGTTCATTCTTAACAAAGTGTTTTGCTTTCTTATAATCACAAATTCAAAAGAATCTCTGGATATATCATCAGGGTGATGGTGGAGACATCGCAAAATGGCATGTGTACAGTCTGCCATTTTTAATGCCAAACATGTATACAACACTTCCCCAACCACACGTATAGCCCATTGGCAGAAGCAGAATGCTGGAAACCTACAGGCTTCTGTGTAGGTTGGTGAAGCTCTCCTCTCACCATTTGAGTTATATATGATGACCAAGAGTTAGTAAGCTATTCAGACTAGTTTGACCTGTTATTTTAATTAAGGAACTTAATTATATATTATTCAAACTGGTGAAATAGAAGTTCAGAAAGAATGGTTTCTATGAAAACCAAGCCGAATGCCTTGGGAATCCTTGACAGAGGCAGGATGCCAAGACAAATGCTGTTGGATTAGGGGAGAGCAAGACAGCTATAAAAAAAATTAGAGGGAAATGGATAGAAATCTAGAATTCTACATTCAGAAGAGGTTTTAAGCTCTAGTATCATAAGGTCCTTAGTTTTATAAAACACACGTCAAAATACATTATGCTCATATGTTTCTATATGATTACACACCAGGTTGTAAGTAGGGATTTCCTGTTTTTGTAGTGTTTTGAAAGCAGTCATGGGAGTGAGGGGAGAGAAAAAAGATTATGAGAAAAAAGTTACACAATAAATAACATCATATATAAAAGGAATCATGAAAGGATGGTCCTTAAACTATTATTAGTAGTTATCTTAGAACAATTTTAGCTTCCAAACATTTCTTTATGTTTAAATATTTTATGAGAGCTTTACATAATCACAAGAAAAATGAGGCTATTTTTCATTTTGGATTTTTTTTTACTATCAAAAAAAGAGAAGAGACCATAAGACTAATTTTAGTGGGAAAAAAATCAATAACGACACATTGCATGAAAATTACTTTTGGTCCTTGCTGACCTACCCTTACACCAGAGGGGAAAGATTGCAGTGAAGCACCTCTACCACCCAATTCCCATCACCCAAAATTCATTCTTCAAGGAACCAAAGGATCTGTTGTTTCAAACCTCTTACATTCTCAGTTGGCTACACTTGGCCTCAGCTCCACACTTTCTAACAATGACTACATATATGTGTTTGTGTGTAGATCTCTCAGAGCCCTACTTATAATTTCCAAGTCAGCTTGCCTTCTGGTGGATTTTCAGTATTTAACCCTGAGCCAGTGTTTCATTCAAGCAATGTGTATCTATCACATGTTATAGTTTATTTGTAAGAACAATGCTTTAGCCTCTGGCATCCCAACAGATAAGGAACATCAGATAGGAAGGTGTTAGTTGTAAGGGTTAGGAGACTTCAAATTTCAGTGATGAATTCCCACGTATATAAGAGAAAAAAATCCTAGGCAAATCTTTTTTTTTTTTTAATTTTTTTAGATTTTATTTATTTGAGAGAACGCGTGAGAGAATATTGGGGGGGGGGGAGGGAAAGGGAGAAGCAGGTTCCCCGCTAAGCAGGAAGCCCAACACAGGGCTTGATCCCAAGACCCCAGGATCGTGACCCAAGCAGAAGGCAAATGCTTAACTAAGCCACCCAGGCTCCCCACCTCGGCAAATCTTAATTTTTTTTTTAAAGTTCACTTAAAAGAAAAAATATAATAGGGAACAAATTCTAAAAGAAAAATCATAACTTTGTAGAGAAAGACAAATACCATATGATTTCACTCATATGTGAAATTTAAGAAACAAAACAGACGAACAAAGGAAAAAAAGAGACAAAAAACAGTTTTTTTAAAAACAGAAAACTGGTGGTTGCCAGAGGGGAAGTGGGAGAGCTAAGGAGGAAATAGGTAAAGGAGACTAAGAAGAGTGCACTTATCTTGATGAGCACTGAGAAATGTATAGAATTGTTGAATCACTATATTGTACACCTGAAGCTAACATAACACTATGTTAATTATATGAATTAAAAAAATTAAAACTTCGTTATAATGCAAACTAATAATTCAACAAGATCTGCGACCAGAGAGAAGAACCCAGCTCTTCTTACTATGTTATGTTCTAACAATTCTTTGGAGTTCTTGGGAAGTGACCATTCATGTATTCTTGACCCCTTTTTTCTAACATTTTCTTCTTTTCCAATAAATCTCAATTCTTAGATTTCAGCGCTGCTTAAAAAAAAGAAAGCCACCTTCCTCACAGTATTTTTTCTTCTCTATTTATTACGCAGGTAACTAGCAGTTCCCATTTACATCTATGGCGTGCATCAAGTGCTATACCTAAGGTTAACTCATATAAGGGGAAATCAGGCTCACAGGAAACTATCAAACTTGTGTTTCTATACAGATATACATGGTCAAACTGGAATTTGGACATATCTGGAACCCCCTGGATTCGAGATGAGAGCAGGTACAATGCATCCAAGATAGGGAGATGAATCCTTCAATTCTCTATTTTTACTCATAGCTCAATTAATCAAAATCTAACTTAGGAGTAGGTTCTACAAGATTAGGTTTGCTTTGCAGGAGTTCTATCACCTGGGTTGTGATCTAGGGCTGTTTGTCTCTAAATTTCCCCAAGAGGATTTGAGAAATAAAAACGGAGTATTCTTGAGCTACATCAGACGGACACCAATTTTCCATTTCCATGCAAAAACACATCCACGCACTTGGAGTTAAAAGGATCACGACTGAGAAGAAACCTTCCTGATAGGGTGCTTTCATTCATACCAGACTCTAACGGAAGCTCTTTCATTACGAGGCTCCTGGTGGTAGAAATTGGAGTGCCTCTCAGGGCTGCTGTCTTGGCTTATGCAAGAGTCTTGACAGACACTGATCAGGCATGGCTCTCCTCATCCTGTCTTAATAATTCATTTGGTTTTACTTTCGCTTACACACACACACACACCGCACAAATGTATTATTAGAAGTTACTGCTATATTTAATATTAATGTCAAGAGTATGTATTCTAAGCCCAACAAAAAATGCAATTATTTCTCACTGGGAAGAAAATACGGTTGATTCTGCATACCTTTTCTCCTGGAAGTAATAATGAGATTATGCAGATGCCATGCACTCTGGAATGCACGAAACCAGAACTTTCCGTCTCAGTGTTGAAAGTAGAAGTCAAACACAAAAAAATCAACTAATTCAGCAAGATTACACAGGTTGCAAATTCTCTGCTTTCTACTCTTCTTCCCCATATGAAATGGCTGCTAAAACAGGCAATGTGGTGCGGAGCAGGATTTCTGAACTTGGGCGCCAGGAGTCCTGGATTCTAGTCCTGGCTGTCATACTAACCTGTCATAGGACCATGAACACATGCCTTAGTTTCTTTCCTTACATGTGAAAAGGGAAGAAAGATGAACAAAGGACTTCTAAAACCTCTTCCAGTCTAATCCCCTCCAATTTTAATCTCTGCTTTGAAGACCACTGACCCAACCTATAAGACTACTTCCCTACTTTAAACTTTCCGTTTTCTATTTGACACTTTTATTTGGAATCTTTGTTATCATTGTCCAGCATCCTCATTAGAGGGAAGAGAAAAAAAGAGACCGCTCTGCTACAGGACTGACCAAACATCTGCTCTAATTCCACCCCCCCCCCAAGTTTTACTGATGTAATCAAGATCTAGTATTATACTAGTTTAAGGCTCACAATATAATGATCTAATAGATGTATATATATTGTGAAATTATTACCACAAATTAGTTAACATTCATCACCGCACAGTTACATGTTTTCTTACGATGAGAACTTTTAAGATGTACTCTCTTAGCAAATTCCCAGTCGACCACACGGTACTGTTAACTATAGTCACCATGCTGTACATTACATCCCAAGACGAATTTATCTTATAGCCGGATGTTTGTACCTTTTGACCACCTCCACCCATTTCCTCCAACCCCAACAATCACCTATCGGTACTGTCTCTCTGAAGTCCATTTTTTTTTTTAAGAACTCTCACATTAGGGGAGTTATACAGGCGCAATGAAGAAATACAGAACCGAGGAAGGAGGAGAGACGGAGTACGACCAACTTGTGTGCAGTGAAATTTGTGATTAGTTGATAGTGTTGACAAAGGATGTTATTAGACTACTCAGAATTACAAATGAGGTTAGAAGGACTATTTGATATTAAACAGATTCTATTTCACAATAATTAACAAGGGTAGAAAACTAAGCATGCTAAATCACATCAGAAATTTCCTTTGGCTCTGAGGGATGCCAGGGAGAATGTGAGTCGCTTTTATTGCTTTTCCCATTCCTGTGCTCCTGAAGCAGGAGGAAGAGCCTTAGTCATTTGCAATTAATTACTCATTGAATTTTCTAAGCCATGATCATCTTTCCTTTTGAGCTTTCATCTAAGTATCTCTAAGAACTTTTGAATATTAATTATAACAACACTGTCCTGAAATAATTTGGGGCTGTGATTAAAAATTACATGCCCTACATTTGGTTACTCTCTTCAGGTGGGAAGCTTACAAAAAAAAAAATCGTAGAAGGTTAGAGCCTGGACAGCTGTTAATACCCATCGGGCCCCACTTCACGTTTATAGATGAGGTTCTAAGATTACCAGAGTTAAGGGACATGGTGGATTTCACCTTGCCAGCCACGAAGTCGACCTAGCATACAATAAGCCACATCCTGTTCTCCAAGGCCTCACTTGAGCTTGTGCCAAAATAACATACTTCATAATAATCTCTTACCCATTCACCTAAGTTACTAAAAAAATTAACTCATAGATAACTTTCTTAGCAACAAGGCCAACATGTAGGTGGGAATGGTCTGGGAGCCTAAACAAAACATATCTTTCTACCTGAAATGTTTGATATTTGTCTTATCTTCTCAAAATGAAGGTAATAAGCATGAGGTCAATCACTTCCACGCGATGAGTTGCATACGATTTTGGAGTTGGGGGAGATAAATTGTGTTTAAGTCCAAGAGAGCAGTCTCCAGCCATCAAAAAGTCTACTTTATCTGGCTGCTAACATAACAACTGGGTTCAAGTATCAGGTTACCTGTTAGAGGTCGCAATAACTGGTGAAGTAGCTTTGGGTTTGGATTTATTTTTTTAAAGTGACCTATAGGGCCCAAGGTTCTCTGGGAAAGAGCGGGCAACTGGGGCAGGAGGCAAGGACACTGGAATATAACTGAGAAAGCAATAGGGCAACACTGAAAGAATATCTAAAAAATATTCCAATTAATGCGGGCACCTGGGTGGCTCAGTCGGTTAAGCGGCCAACACTTGGTTTCAGCTCAGGTCATAATCTCAGGGTCATGATCCTAGAGTCTGAGCTTGAGCCCCACATCGGGCTCCACTCAGTGCAGAGTCGCTTGGGATTCCTTCCCTCTTCTTCTCCCTCCTGTTTGCCCCTCTCTCCCGCTCTCTTTCTCTCTCATAAAAATAAAATCTTCAACAACAACAACAAAACGCTTTCCTGGAGAGAAGAATAGTAGCAGTAAGGGGGTGCCTCCTGAGTGTCTTTGCTCTTCACAACTACATAAACCATTAAGGGCGGAGGGCTTGGGGTAAAGATAGTCCAGTTCTTTTGAAGCATGTTTAAGAGTTACTTTACTGAGTACTTACTATGTGCCTAACGTTTGCTACTATTTGTATTAGCTCATTTTATTCTCCCAACAGTTCTGTGAGGGGGATTCAGTTATTATCCCCACTTTACAGATGAGAAAACTGAGGCTTAATCAGGTAGAGTATCAAGCACAGGGTCACATGGCTACTGAATTGCAGGAACCAGGTCTGATGCTTAATGTTCAACTTTGAATGTCAGTATGGTCTTCTTTGAGAGAAGTGTGCCCTTTGAGTCCCAGACTTACGCCATGTTGTGGATTAGTTGGAATAATTTTTTTTTTTTTTTTTAGATTTATTTGAGAGAGAGCAAGCAAGCAGGGTGGGGGTGAGGGGGTGGGGAGGACAAGCAGACTGTGCTGAGCACAGAGCCCAACACGGGGCTTGATCCCATGACCCTGAGATCATGAGCCGAGCCGAAATAAAGAGTCGGTTCCTTAACCGACTGAGCCATCTGGGTGCCCCTCCAGGGAAGCTGTTTTTAAAATTAACATAGGTTAGTATATCCCTTCCCAATGTTTTATTTGAAGGTACAAGGCTGAAATTCATCCTTCTGTCCATCATTATTTTTCATTTCTTCAGAGACATTCAGAAAACGTGGTGGCATGGTATCGACCTGGATCACATTAGAGCATCTAACCTGAATAGTTCATTGTCTTTACCCTTCTAATTTCTTTCCTTTGTTTTCTACCTTGTGCTTTATTCTACCTCACAAGACTCCGCAACTCCTCAAAGAAAGCACAGATGATCAAAAGAGAAACAAAAAAAATTGGTAATATTAATATTCAGGCTAATAATAATTTAGTAATAGTTAAAAATATAAATTGAATTAATAGAGGCCAAAGCCTAGAAGTTTCATGACCCCACAAAAGATCTCTAGAAATAAATGTGTCCCCTTTCTGGTTATTTTCTTTGTGCCTTGCATGTCACAAGCCTGTGTTCCTGGTAACATATATTGTAATGTCTAAAATAGCATAGAAATTCATTTTATAGCGCTCACAAGAGTAGTCCTTGACTATACCGACTTTTTCAGATATTCGATTTAATTTAATTTTGCTACAGTAGAACCAGAGTTACTTAATCGAAATAATGCCAGATAGGTTTGGTTAATGCTCTGCCAAAAATAAAGAACTGGCTTTCTACGAGGTTTATCAAAATTCGACTCCAAATTGGGGATAAGACAGAGCTTTATACTGACAAAATATCAGGTCAGGTGTTCCTTCTGTTAGTTATCGGTAGTCTGAAATCCGCAATGATTCACTTTAAAAATAAATTCTACCGCAATTAGAAATAAGGGTTACGTGTGTCCTATAAATATGTCTTCTATCTCTTTTGTTCTCGTGCGCCATCTAGTGTTGTGTAAGGGAATATTCGGCTAAATTTTCATTTTTGCTGAGTCGCTGATGAAAGCCTTAGTGTGGAAAGAGATCATCTAGTCCAAAGCCCTGCCCTCATTTTCTGTATGAGGCATTCACTGCTCTATGGAGGTGAAACACAGATAATTGCTGATAAATATGGGATTCGATTTTATTCTAGAATAGTGGGGGGACATTCTCCATAATTCTCTGTTGACTTTACTGTTTTTAATCATATTAACAGTTTTGGTGGCACAGAACTGAGATATATATATATATACATACACAATATTTAGAATAGAAACTCAAGTATTACAGTGACTTTGGAGACAAATAACTCTGATTTGGGGAAGGTTATACACTACACTCAGACTCAGTTCCATCATCGGTAAAATGTGCATCATTGTATCTATCATCATCATTATCATATCTATCTCAGGGGGCTATTATGGGGAAAGAAAAATGGGTGAAGTCTCTAGTAGAGATTATGATTCATGGAAGTAGTCAATTAGTGGCAGCCATTTTTTTTAAGATTGTATTTATTATAGAGGAAGAGGGACAAGCAGACTCTGTGCTAAGCACAGAACCTGGTGAGTGCTCAATCCCATGACCCTGAACTCATGACCTGAGCTGCAATCAAGAGTCAGACGAATAACTGAGCCACCCAGGTGCCCCCAAGTGGCATCCATTTTTAATATTGTATGAGTATCCCTATAAAATGGGGTTCTCAGAAGCCAATATTTCGTCGAATCAGCACCCATCCTGGCACTCAAATTTGGATCTGTACAATAACTGGAGGATCCTTTCTACTAGCAATCCTCCTCCTCCTGTGGTACACTCAGTACAGTGTAACGTGTACGAGTAGTGGATCTAGTGCTCAGGTAGGTCTAAACCCCACCTTCACCCATCAGCCAAGTGACCTCAGACTTTCTACTTGACATCTCCGTGGTAAGGTTTCAACATCTGTCATATAGGGATGACGATACCTATCTCATTGGTTTGTGAGGATTAACTGTGTTGCTATATGTACCTGACATACAGAAAGTGCTATATAATTTCTGGTAAGTATTAGCTATAACTTAAAGCAAAACAAAACAAATCATTTACTTGGTACAGTGCTAATAACACTGTTATAGAATATTTAACTAAACCTAAATTTTCAAGGAAAAGATTAATACAGAGGCTGATTTCCTTCATCTGAAATAACTAGGAACACTTCTATATTTTAGGTGCTTCCAATATATATTGTTTAAAAATGTCATCTTCTTGGGCACCTGGGTGGCTCAGTGGTTGAATGTCTGCCTTCGGCTCAGGTCATGATCCCAGAGTCCTGGGATTGAGTCCCACATCGGGCTCCCTGCTCCGCGGGAAGTCTGCTTCTCCCTCTCCCTCTGCCTGCTATTCCCCCTGCTTGTGCTCTCTTTCTGTCAAACAAATGAATAAAATCTTTAAAAGAATGTCATCTTCTTGAAAGATCTGTTTGATAGAAGGATTTCTGGTTTTTGGTTTTTTTTTTTTTTTTTCGTTTTTGAAGGATTTGTCTTAATAATAATTTTCCCCAATTTCTTCCTCTATGCAATATATTACACCAAATGCTTGTGGTTATTGTGTCACTCAATCCCAGGGAGGGCATGACCATTTTCCAGACTATACTGATGAAGAACTAAAACCTTTAGAGAAATTTAGTAACTTACCCAAGTTTATAGAGCTGATGTGTATGGAAAAAACAAAACAAAACAAACAA